>NC_139043.1:149849528-150449528 GCF_965140915.1 Aythya marila
TCAGTGGGTGACATTGGTAGTAGGGTGAGGGTTGGACCAGATGATCTCGAAGGTTTTCTCCAACCTTAATAATTCTATGATTCTATGTTTACAGGTATCTCAGTGAGAGTATCAGGAGAGATCAAGGGCAGTAGCAGCAGCCAGGCAGTCACCTGCAAAAACAGCTCCATTACTATGTCAGTGCTAAGGCACATTAATGAGGTGATCACCTGCTCTGTCCTTGTCTGATGTGGAATCTACAGAAACCTCACAGAAAAACCTGTTTGCATGAGTTTTCTCAAGGAATGCCAAGGTTGGTATATCTCTTGAGTTTTCTGTCCTCCCTTTGTCTTTCAGGATCACTCACAAGTCCTCCCCTGCATATGATTTTTTTTTTTTTTTTTGTGAACAGCTGAGGAAAGTTTGGTATTTTTCAAACTTATTCTTAGCTGAATCAGTTACTGTAAAATACTAGTCCTTGTGGTACGAATGTCCACCTTCCAGTAACTGACCTGTAATGATGAAAAGGGACCAGTTGCCAGGAATACTTATAAGATATCTCCTTTCATCCAGGAGATAAAGGTCTTTGTTCTTGGAACTGACAAGGCAGAGTTATAGTTTCATTTCCTTGTGTATCATCCATTCTGTAATTTTGAAACTGTTGGCTTTAACACACAGATTTATTCCATCTCCAACCAAGCTTTGATCCATAATTTACCTGCAAGAAGCTTGAGTTGCCTCTTGTGTCCAGAACTATTAAATCAAGAGTAACTTTTTAAAGTTGGTAGAGAGTCAGTGTAGTTGTTCCAGTGTAAAATAAGTGTATGTGAAGAAAAAAGTGAGATATCTAGTCCAGACCCAGTTCTGAAAACCACATTCTTGAGATTTCTAGCTAAAATTTTTGCATAACTGGCATTGTGTAGAACACTTGAAAGTTCAGTGTTTTCACAGCTGTCCATTTCTGTCTTGCACAGATCAAAGCATTACCATATTTTAAATAAGTAAATAAATATGTGTCTATGTCTAAACTGATCAGTCTTTGCCTTTTTTCTCTGCCTCAATATGATTAAGTATTTTATTGTTTTGATGAGGTTTTGCTGATGGTCCTATCTCTGATCCAAACCCTCACTGACAAATTCTGTGACACTGTGTTGTGAAAAAGAATGTCAATGCAAAGAAAACATGGATGCAGCATACTGGTGCACAACATAGCAAAACATTTGCAAAGTTCCTCTCATGTGTAATTGATACAAAGAACAAATATATTCAGTAAAAAATAAAACAGTAAAGCCTTACCACATTTTTTGTTTGCACATTCTGATTTCTACATGCAAGTACGAATGTGGGAGATTAATGAATGAAGAAATTATTACATTCGATGAAGGGATAGAAGGAAAACTTAGAAAATAACAAAAGTTTATACAGGACACAATTTATATTTAAGTGTAACATATTGGTATTTTTGCAGAAAAAGGTTTTGGGGTTTGTTTTGATTTCCATTATATACTGTTTCCTAATATAATACAGATTTATAAAAAAGAGCAGAGACATTTTTCAAATGTTGCCAGAAGGACAAATTCAGGATACAACTAAGAGAATTAGTTTTACCAGTTTAAGCCTGACCCTAAAGGCCTACTGAGTTGTTCTAGTTGCATACCAGAGTCAAAACAGAATTCCTTTCTCTGTTTAGATATTGAATGAACTTCTTTGTATGGCAGCATGCATCCCTACTCCATTTTTTCTGCAACTTTTATGCACACAACTCTAAATTATGCTCTAAAATCAGGGAAGGACGAGACTGTTTCCAGTCATCTCTAGACTCCCTGACTCCTATGCAGTATGCTGTGTGCTTCTCTAAAACTTTCTGTTTGGAGAAATATTTCTGTTCCCAGAAGTCACAATTCTTCAAAATTATTCTGCTCTAAAGATTTTATATTTACAAAATTGGATTTTGCTCTTTCTTCCGAGTGTTTCACTGCTTGCATCCTGTCCTAATGCATCTATTTTCATATGTGCCAGCCCCATGTGCATTTAGCAATCAACCAAAGTGCTTCAGAAGCAAACCCAAATGGAGTTCACAAGTCTTTGTTTCATAGCCCTTAGTTTCCTGGAAATGTTAGCACTTAACATACCTTTCCATATTTTTGCAGTATCTTTATTTCTGCAGTCATTGGCCTTTAGAATACATCGTGGTCCTTCTTGGGAAGAGCACAGCCTGCATTGCCCTGTAAGCAGCATGCTAAGAGGTAGTCGGCATTCAGATAGGTCAAGCACTTTAATAGTCCTGGTTACGGAAAGGTTTCTCTAAGTTGAGAAAAGATTTAAAAGCATTTTTTGTCAGCCTTAAGCAAAAGACATTGAAATTACCCATAATATCAGCATGCCATTAGAAATTGAATTGATTAATTGTCTTGTGATGGTAAAGCATTATGAAATGTAAAGTGCTATGCAATTGCTGCTGTTGTGAAAATTGAGACTGATTCTTTTAAAATTATTTTCTCAGGGCTTAGACACACTGTTAAATTTGCTCAAATCAAGAAGTTACTAAGTCATGGAGCTGCAATAGCTGTCCTTATGTGTACTCTTATGCCATAGCAACAGTCTAATTATATTTCACGTAGCCTGTAGTAAAATTAAGTTCACTGCATTTGTAGCCAGGTTAATTCTGCAAGACAATATCAAGTGACACTGAAAGAAGCAGTCCTTCACTCTCCCCATTGCTGTTAAGTCTCCACATTCTCCTTCTTTACCTGATAAAGTTTGTTTGTTTGTTTGTTTGTTTGTTTTTTCCCCCTGAAAACTGGTTAGTTTTTAGTTCTCTGAACTCATGTGAGGTTCAAGTATGATCAGCCACAGAAAAAAGGAAAAATAGCTCTGCTTCCTTTAGTACCAGTGACAGATTAAAACATACAGTGAATTGCACTGTGGCTCACCATAACCTGAATTTGGTGTAGGTCAGGAGAATGCAAAATAGAGGAGAGATGCTTTCTTGAAGCTTGCTAGGCTTAGTAGCTTAATAGTAATGTTCAGCCCTCACCATTTATAATGTTTTGGAGAGAACTGAACATAAGGTCTATTATTTTATTCCATCAGTTTATTTAATTATCAACTCAGAGCTCATGAACTCAAAACGGTACAGATCTTTATTTAAAAATTTAAACATGTAAGTATGCAGTTCTATTTGTCTTATGGCATTTGGGAAATGAAGGCAAAAAAAAAGTTTTCCATGAAACTACTGCAGCTTTTCATTAGAGATAAAGATTCTTTTAGCTTATCTTTAATCTTTGTAAAATGAGTATTAACCAACACAAAATTACCCTGGATATTTTATATAGGCAAGCACAGGTTCTCTGCATGCATATATTGTTTCTCTCTGTCTGAATTGTTTAAAAACCAAGATGCATCAAAGCCTGTAGTCATAGACTTTGTGATTTAAATGATTTAAACCACAAAAAGCATAAATTACTTGTGGTTCACCTCAAAAAACATCAATAATTTTTTAAAAGTTTAACCTGACTTTGTTTTGTTTTGTTTTAATTGAGAAATACAGCCTGAAAACTTTCAATGCTCAAAAGTGTTGAATTTTCAGCCAAACTAATTGGAAGAGAACAAGACAGCAGTAGATATTATATATTTAAAATATATATGTTTACCTACAAAATAATTTTATGCTTCTCCCAGTCTCAAGATCACTAATTATGAGTTCCTTTGCCAAAATCTGGATCGCACGTTAGCCCAAATTCATCTGACACCAAACTAAGGTTTGCCCAATGTCCTGGTTTCAGTTAGGACAGAGTTAATTTTCTTCCTAGTATCTGGTAGAATGCTATGTTTTGGCTTAGGATGAGAAGAGTGCTGATAACACCCCGATGTTTTACTTGTTGCAGAGCAGTGCTTATTCCAAGCCAAGGACGTCTAAGCTTCTTTCTCTGTCCTGCCAACAGCAGATTTTTAGTATTTCAATTTTCACATACATCCCAGAGCAGCACAAATATATCGTTTTTGTGAATAGTCACTCTCTGTGTATTCATTTTATTCTATGTGAAGGCCATTTTGAAACACACCTCTGGTCACAGGTGAGTTGTTCTTTATTGTGTCTGCAAGACTGCTAAATGTTTTAAAGATTTCTTATCAGTTTGTTCCACACAGTGTTTCTTTTATCATGAATTCACTAATTTATCTTTTTTTTTTTTTTTTTTTTTTTTTTCCCCTGTGGTCTGTTGACAACATAAATGGCTTTGCACTTTGTAAAGTGCTGTGAATTAGTATGTGTGAACAGCATGCTATAATTCTGCAGTGCTGAAATGTGTAATGTCTTCACTGTCTGGATCTTGTGGGGAAAAAAAAAATCTTATTCAAGGCTAAATATACTGAACTTTTAAATGCCACATCTTCCCATAAAGTAGCTCTATTCTGTGGAAGTTAATAGATCTGTGCCAGCTTGTGCTACTCAGGGATCTGGTTCTAAGTATTAAGAGTTCATTCATATACATAGTTTTAGGCTCTTTCTGTGTCAAAGACTTGCTTCTGTTGTTTTTTTGTCCATTATTGGTGTTGCTGTTTTAAATTTGTTTGAATGAGAAGTATCTAGGTTCTTCCTCTGCTTTTTTTTTTTTTTTTTAAGTATTTCCCCAGAGACCTGAGAACAAGTAGCCTTTGGAACAATTTCATAGGTCATGATTCACGTCATCTCCTGTAGCCCTGGGTCCTTCTTCCTCCTTCTGTCCTAAAAGTCATTCCAACATGAATCCAGAAACAATGTGTCTAAGCAGCATGTGCAGTTATGACCCAAACTTTCCAAAAGGGTTGGATTTCCTTTTTGAGAATGAGAACTCCCAAAACACACCCACACAAAATGGCAATGTGCTCCTAAGTAGTATATGCACTACATCACTAATGCAGGAACACATTGAACATACAGTAAAATCCAACTGGCCATAAGGAGATTTCATGGATCTGGCATCCAAACAATTCACTAAGGTCTACACAGGACATGTGTACCTCGTGCTCTACCTCACTTGGCCTCCAGACACCTCTGAGATCCTGAAAAGGTTTGCCATCATCTTGTGTCATGTCTGCTAATCTTTGGAGACATCTTGGGCACACTGAGGTATATCAAATAACACCAAACACTATGTTTAGTGTTTGTGGGATGATAGTGGGAAGTTAAATAGAATCATCTTTTTGCTGGTATTTGGCAAGTGAAACTAAGTCACTTTTCTCAGGTGTTTAAATCTATTATTTTCTTCACAAGATTCACAGCTTAATTAATAAATTTTACAAGGAAAAGCCATTTGGACGGCTCTGGGGTATCCATTGGTATACTTCCTAGATAGAGTATGTCAGTGAACATTAACAGTTCCTATCTGATACAAGACATTACTCCCCTCATTGCTTACCACTGGAACTGTAAAAGGACAATACAGCTGGATCATATAAAACTAACAGATTGAACTCTAACCCTTTTAGTGTCCTCTTGCCTGTCACAGATGCAGAGAACTTCAAATGTTCTCGGAGAGAGGGTTACAGAGGCTATCAGATGCATGTGCTGTGCAGAGACTCACTAGCTACAGCTTTCCAAAGACAAATATTTTCCTTAGCTGTCATCCTTGGTCTGCTTCACAGGGCTAGACTTGGTGGCAGTAGGCATCTGCTTCTTGTTTTTAGCCCTAACAACAGTGAAAGAAATCAAAAGCTCTCTTCTTTGGTAAGATTTTTTTCTTCTTCTTTTGCCAGGAAGAATACTTAATTACTTTCCATGTGTTATGTTTGATACACAGGTGGTAAAAATTGGCTATATTCATGAAAATTAATGTAAAACTTAAGAGGGTTAAAATGCTTTTTACTCCCTACAAATTGCTGTAAAATATCACACTTTCTCTTAATCATTTCTCAGGCAGGATAAAATATTTGTTTATCTTTAGTTCCTTTGATATAGTTTTTAAATGACTCTTCATAACTTCTAAATTATTGTAGCTCTTTACTAAATTCCCAGACTTGTAATTGTCTGTACCTACTATCTCAGCACTCAGAAATGGGATACTGTGACCTGGGCAGTCCAGCTATGCTATCTACCCCTGAGGATATGCCTATACTACAATATAAAGAAAAGCCTTAAAAATAAGCCTAAACACAAGAAGACCCACGTATTAGAGCATTGAGCTACATTTGGTACTACTAATTGGGCTACAGCCTGATATATCCCGACTAGATAAAGAGGATGCAATTTCCATCTGCCTTGCTGTCTACCTGTCTCTTCAAAACTCAGTGAGAAATATTCAGGGTGTACTTAAGAAATTCTGAGTTCAAAGATCAACTGCTGGACCCAAATTTTCCTGTCACAATGCATTCAGGAGCTCAGCCTAAATTTGCATATGAGCATGGGATTTTGAGGGTGTGAGAGATGAGTCTGGACTTGAGCATTGCCTTGCATCTTGGATCTCTATTGACATAGTATGATCATCTTATAGAGAGAAGTTTGGTATCTCTGGGTTTGTAAGAGAATTAAAATTCTACATCGGAAGGCAGACCTAGTCCAGCATAGCTATTCACCATACAGATATATGTCCTATATAGAACAATATTTGTCCTAAAGGAAATTAGATAGTCTTAACCCTGAAGGGTTGATTCACCCATCATTTATGCCAGAGTGGGTTGAATGATTTCAGAAAACCTTACTCCAGAATGAGCAGTGAATCATACCCTCATTCCCTTACTGTAACCAGGAAATCTGTTAGTTGGGCAACAGTGAATGGTTAGAAGCAAGAACAGGAACACATGACAATGCTAATAAAAATTTATAATCTATTCTTTCTAGTATTGGTAGATTTCCATGCTTTTTTATGCAATGTTGTTACCTTTACACATCCTGACACCTAAGTCAAGGAAAGTACATAATTATGAGGCTTTTATACGCATTACTCTTATCTAAAGATAACCAGCCATGCATTATCAAAATTACTATTCCAAGACCATCTTAGTAAGACTGAATATCTTAGGCTGGCAGACATGGTGAAGCAGGAAAAGCAGCTATTTTGCTGTATTTTCTTATTATACCCAGGTCTGGTGCCATTTGAAAGAGCTCATTCAGCTAAGAAAATGACACAAAATTGATATGATAAAGCAAAGTCTGGCATATTCGGAAATATTTGCACTTCCAGCATTTTCCTTCATCTTGATTTATTTCTGAAAATGAATTCTAACCACGTGGAGGGACCTCAGGCATCAGGCTGTGACCAGCCACCCAGATGCTCCTCACTGGACAAGCAAGTAGCTCGTGACTTAAGTCAGGAGCCATGCATGCTTCATGGGCAGGTGAAGGAAAGAAGCCACTTAGCAGCTCTCCAGAAAATCCCAATACAACATGACAGCTCCTGTTACCTCCAAAACCTCTCCAGTTATCTTCATTTTCCCAGCCCCTACCCACCCAAGTGAAGGAGAACCTTCACAATCCAGCTCAGACTCGGAAAGCACAGGTTTGGCAAACTGCACGTATGAACATGAAAACTGGAAATGGCAAGGATGGGGACCCCCTTTCAACAGCACTTAAATCTTAGATTAGCTGAAAGTGACCATGAACCACTGCTAGACAACAATTTCAAATGTTTTCACCTCCAAGTAACAGCAGTCTGGGGAGAGGGGGTTTGGGGATGGGAGATGAAGGCTGGTGAGTCATTCTAAGGAAGGTTTGCCATCAGTTTGCAGCTATGTTTTGCCTTGACACTAGGTATGCAGCTGCACACAGCCTTCCTTGCATTTCTGCTGAGCTTTTAATATGAGGCACTTGATTAAAGTCATTATGGGGTACTGGGTGGAAAAGCCTGAAGACCTCCTGCAGGAACAAACCTTCCCTCAGCTCCTCCCGGTGTCCCAGCATGACAATTATTCCACTGTTGTGCTCTCCGTTGAAGACAAATATTTAGTGCCTTCTGATAGACACTTCAGACTGTAACTCTTTGATGCATATTCGTGATTCAGATTTGCTTCCTTCCTTTCATACTTTATTATTAAACAGGAAAAGCAGCTTCTTGGTAGAACTGCAGGTTTTAATAGGCCCCTCAATTTCCTTGCACCACAACTAGTGGCCGTAACAGCAAAATATATTGTCCTTTATTTATTTTTTTTTTATTTATTTTCCGTACTTCTGACCCACCTAGGCAAAGGCTTTGCAGGCAATTCAGGACAGCCAGAAAGCCTGACCAGAGTATAGAAGATCAAATTAAAACCAAAAATCATCTTTTTAATTGCATGCCTGTTTTTGACATTCCTGCTTCTCCTCATACAAAGCTTCTTACTACCCTGAAGGTTCCTCAGAGGAAAATAAACAACCTGTCACTAACTGCCTTTACCCATGGGTCTCCTGCCACCTGATATTCTCTCAGATCATCCTCTAAATTGGAAAAGAGTTAAGCCCAGCCTCTTTCTGTGCAGCTGCCTGGCAGGAGCCAGCAGGCAGCAGAGGGGTGACAGAGCACTGAACCTGGTGGAGGAGGATGCTGGCCTTTTGGGGCAAAGCTGTGAAGCATCTTCTCCTGGACAGGATGCACTCAGGCAGCAATTCCTTCTCTCTGTTGTTCAAGTGGCCAGGGATTAAATGCGCACTGGATCACTGAATTTTGGCTGTGCAGCATGTTCAGTACAATTTGCCATGATAAATCTGTACCTTCATGTGGCAACAGGACACAGAGACTGGGTTTTGTCAAAGCAAAAGCATCTGAAATGTACATAGCCACCGTTCTGCATAATATATTCTGCTAAGCAAGTACAAAATGTATGTGCTTGCTGGCATAGCCAGATGTGGAAATATGATTGATATTACTTATCTGAGAGGAAATGCATTGGAACTGGAGGTGCAGCTGTGCTAGTAATCATTCTAACAGGTCTAAACTCCAGATCATTTTTCAGATAAGGATGGAGACTTTTATTACTATTTTCCCTCAAGGAACTTGGCTCGATTTAATTATTCAATCCATTCTTTTCAATTTGCCATCTCATTTCTGGCAGTGTTCAAGAACCTGGAAGCGCATTGCCACATGTACCATGATGGGTTAACATCTGAGAGCCTTGACTGTCAGCTTGGCCCAAGATCCTCTGCCTGTCTCAGGCTTTGCTCCTGCAGGTTACATGGATGACCTGCTGTACACCATCTCATATGGCACTGCCAGATTTGTAAAATACCTCCACAACTGAGAATTGTTTACAGCCCCTGTTGATGGTGATATTTTAATCCTTTCAGAACACTTCCTGGAAGATTCAGCCCTGCAAATCTATATTGGATATACAAAATGCCTACTGTTAGACATACTTGGATGAAGTACATGATAGATATACCTTCTTTGCCATGAAAGGGTTTGTTTTCACAGCCTTGACCTGGTCCAGCTCAGATTTTGAAGCCCTTTCAGTGCCATTTCCATCTTCTAGCAAATTACCAGTACCATAGCATCATAGAACAGTTTGGGTTGGAAGGGACCTTAACCATCTAGTTGCAACCCCCCTGTCATGGGCAGGGATGCCACACAACAGATCAGGTGGAATTGGCTGGAGAGGCAGAGATTAAATGTTCAGTAAAAACACTTCTCCCAGTCCTCAAATAAATGAGTGAGGACGGTTTTAATATTATCCATATTTAATGGAATTGAGATTAGGTACTTTGGCCCTAGAGGTGCATAATAGGGAGAGGAAGGACATTTGGTGAGTAGTAGCTTCTTTTTTTTTGTTTGTTTGCATTTTTTTTTTCCTGAAAAGAAGGAAGATGCCAGCCTAGCAGCTTTAAAGTCAGCTCTACTGACCTGCAGAGCAAAGGCAGCAGTAATTTAATTGGCCATGCCATTCTTGTGTGCAAGTCACAACCATCCTCAACACAGCAGCAAATCACATCTTCAGCACACTCTGGGGACAGGATGACCTGGGGCTTGGGCAGAAGGATTTTCTGTAACATAATTCAGCACTCTCCTAGCCAAAACAAGGTGGTTCTTCCCTGTAATCTGTGTTTTACTCAATGACCCTGGCCCTGTTCCATCGCTGCTTCAGTTTGCTGGTACAACCTATTTGCCCCGGTACTCTAAGTGTCCCTGCTCTCAGTGTACTTCACTGTCAGCCTTCCCTTTAGGGAAAATAAATAAATAAATAAATAAATAAATAAATAAATAAATAAATAAATTCCTACTATGGCTATGTCTCCCCTGTCCTACTGTATTCTCCTCCTACAACTCTAATTTTCTCCTCTTAGGCCTTTCAGGTTTTGGTTGCTACCATACAATCTTTTCCCACTGCTCTTGTTACACCTTTGGCCCCTTCCTTGGCGCCCCATCCCACCTGCACAAAGTCTTTGCTCCTTTATTGCTCCTCAACCATTCTGCTCTTGTTATCCCTTGTCTTCCCTCTCATTTCTCTGCCTTTTTCCTCTGCGTGTCTCTTCCCTGGCACTTTTCTTGCTGCTCCCTTGCATGGTAATAGCAGCATCCTTTCGAACTTCTCCCCTCTCCTCTGTCAAGCATCTTCCTACATCCTTGCCCCTTTCTCCACCTCTTCATTTTCAGGCTTACTCCAACCACTCTATCCTCCCTGACCTTGTCTTAGCTAAAACTTTGTGTTCGTCTTCTGGAAATAACCTCCCTCTGAAATTATTCAGGAATAAAGCAATTTCATTGCATTAAAAATGATGTAAAAAATTTACGTTGCTTTGGAAAACTTTGTGATACACCTCTGCTCCTAGCCACCTGTTTTCCCTATCTGTTATTAAAAAGTGGAAGTCATTCATTTTATCTGGGAACAAATACTTAGATTGATTTTTTATCAATGTTTTAAGGGAAAAAATGTTGTAATTTTGTTATTGGGAAAAAAAATACACAAAATCATCTGCAACATATGTTTCTTATACAAATTTCCATTTGAAGAAAACACATAAACACATGCAAAAATGTATAGGTATATAAATATACAGATGTAGAAAAAACAACAACAACAACAACAACTCTCATACCTTATTTTATTTGTTTTTACAAATATGGCTCATTCTGAGAACAGTATGGCCCAAGTTACTTTCAGCACCTTCCTTAACTCTTCTTAGTTTGTCATTTGAAATAATATATTTTTCTCATTTAGATTGTGATACTAAGAGAACATAAACTTTTTCTCAGCCTCCTTAAATAGAGAGATTAATTTTCTATGCCCAAGGATATATGACAACAAGCATGTATTAATCATGTTGCATTTATATATATATATATATATATATATGATGATAACAAAGAAGAAGTTTCTCTTTGTAAAGAACTTAGTCTCTCCATCCAGAAAGTCAGCAAGAGTCCAAGTGTTTCATATCACACTGGGTATGAAGTCCTATGAAACCAGCACTTCAACATGTACATAGTCTTATCAGTATTACAGTGGCAGTCAAGGCACATAAAACACAGTGGAAGTTAAGCTTGCATTTAATTGCTTTCCTGATATATGACCTCCAATTCAAAAACAGCAGAGTAGAGATGGAAAGCACAGTGACCCCTATTCACATTACTCAACCTTGTCATTTTAAAAAGTGTGCCTAAGGAGGAAAAAAACAAGTCACGAGAGATCTGTATTTTTTTCATAACTACTTGGTGAGGAAAGTGAGGGCAACTCCAAAAGCTGTGACTGGATTAGCCAAAGCAATAGTGAGCTACCTCAAATGGATTGGGCACAGGCAACATCCATATCCGTGTGTCTGTGGTGGGCATGATGGAAATAGCATATCTAAGAAGGCACATCTAATGTGTTTTCCAGTTGGCAGCTGAAGCTTTTCTTTAGACTTCAGTTTTGTGGCTTAACCCGGCATGCAGATGAGCACCACACAGTTGTTCACTCACTCCCCTACTGTGGGACAGGGGAGAGAGATAGAAAAAGGTAAAACTCATGGTTTGAGACAAAGGCAGTTTAATAGAACAGAAAAGGAAAGGATAATAATTATTAATAATAAGAAGAATAAATCATTATATATATGTATACAAAACAAGTGATGCACTGTGGAATTGCTCACCACCCATTGACCAATGCCCAGCCAGACCCTGAAGAGCAGCCCCACCACCACTACACACAACCAGCTCCCAGGTTTTATTATTCAGCATGACACCACATGATGTGGGACTTCCCTTTAGCCAGTCTGGGCCAGCAGTCCTGGTTCTGTCCCCTCCCCACTCCCTGTGCGCCCCCAGCTCCTCCCTGGCAGGGCAGCATGAGGAGTTGGAAAGCCCTTGGCTCTGGGTGATCAGTACTCTGCAACAACTGAAACATCGGTGTATTATCAGCATTATTTTTTCTCCTAAATCCAAAACATGACAACATGCCAGCCACTATGAAGAAAATTAACACTATCTCAGCTGAAAACAGGAGAATAAAATTAAAAGCTAAGGAAAAAAAAAAAAAAAAAGAATATCAAATATCTCAAGATGTCTCAAGACAGACCAGATGATGACTAAATGGCACCATCAGTATATTGTCCAAGTTGCTTGACTGAATGGGAATCCACTCATCTGTGGTTTCATTGGCTTGATTCCCAAGAAGTGTGATCTCTTTTTTTCTCCTCATCCTAATGATGCACAGTCAGATTAATTTGTCAACATTTTGCTGTTTGACTACCCAGTAGCTGCAACAGCATTAATAGCAAGGAGGCTGTGGGTGCACAAGGAGCTGGGAGGGACCAGAACCATGACAGCTGGCCTAGACTGACCAAAAGGATATCCCATACCACGCAGCATCATGTAGAACAATAAGAAGTGGGAGAGCTGGCCCCAGGTGGGAGCACTGTTTGGGGGCTGGTTGAGCACTGGTTGGCTGGTGGTGAACAATTGTGCTGTGCATCGCTTGTTTTGTGTAACTTTCTTCCCCTTCCACCCCCTCACACACACAGTTTTATTTTCTAATAAACTATTTTTGTCTTAATACATTTTTTCCCCTGATTCTTTCCTGAGAAGGAGCTGTGTGGTGCAGAGCTGCCTGTTAAGCCACAACATCTCCACATTTATAAAAGCAGCTTCTTTTTCCTTGAAGTCTGTAGCTTCTGGGTCAAAAGAAAAATAAATTTCTGCTTACAGTGTTTTGTTAAATATTTTCTAAGAGCAGGACAAAAAGGGATCTGAGGAGGGACTTTGTAAACTGATTAGAAATAGTAAATTGTTAAAACCCTAAAAAAAAATATATAAAAAAAAATATATATTTTTTTCACAGTTCAGTATATTCTCAGTATAGACTGCATAAAGTGTTAAAGTGTTAAAGTCAAGTTTCCCAAAACACAAGGACTGTGTATCTCCATCTGCACTGTCTTTCAGAGACAGCACAGAGCCAGGAGATGCAATCCCTATGGGATCTGCAGTTATTGGAAATGGTGACGCTGGCAAAAGTTTGTAATTCTGATGTAGGAAATGACACCACTGCCTTGACAAAAAGGAACAAAAATGTGCTTCTGCTGCTATATGTGGTGGGTGGACTGATGATCTGACCCATTGGCTTACACTGAGCTACTGGGCTGTGACATTTGCAGTAACTTCATCACTCAACGTCCGCGCTGATAACGAACCTACAAGGGTCCTGTTCATATTCAAGCAGTATAACCAGGTTGTCCTCCTTAGACCTTCCCTGTCTGTTGTGAATTAGATTAATGGAAGTATAAAAGAGGCAAGGAAGACCAAAGAAAATAAAAACAAGAAAGGGGAAAATACATGAATACAAATAGCGTCTTAGCAGCTAGAAGTCTATCTAAAAATGGTGTAGGAGTGGGACTGTATACTAGGTATTTAAGGGCCAGACATAACCATTACAAGACATTTTTCCAAAAGTTTAAAAAAAAAAGAAGAGTAGAAAGCAGAATTATTGCACTGAAAAGAAATCCAAACACTCACAATAAAACATGAACAATGTTAATTACATCCTGTAGAACAATGTCTTTAAGAGTATGATTTAAGCATTCTACACTAAGCTGGCTTTTACCTTGTAAGACATTTTTTTCTTGTGCTTCTTTCTCATTGCATACTCTGAAGAAAAAGGAGGATTTTTTTTTTCAATGTGTAATGGAAAAAAATAAGATAATACTGACAACCAAAGAAGAAAGCTATAAGTGACAGGTGACTACTTCCATTTGAACCAAACACAAACTTGGAGTGTGGGTTTCCTTTTCTTTGATGAAGCTATACAAACAAAATGATGGATCATAGGCTCCAAGCTGTTGGGAATGATAGTTCAGGCTAATGAGGATAACACTACAGCAGGGTAGATTGAAGAGGTGTCCTGTCAGTGGCCCAGCAGCACTAACAGACACGAGTGAAAGACCATTCTTTTAAATTTGTTGATATGGGAACATATAAACAAAAATTCTTTTGATTTTGAACCAGCAAACATTTGGTCTGAGCACAAAGAGGATTTTCAACTGAAGTACATGAAATATATGTTCTGTGTGGTGATACTTGTGTACATTTAAATAAAAGGAAAGAAATTTATTTTTGGTTACAAAAGAATCAATAGGGGGAGTTAAGATCAAGGCATAGATTGTGACAGTGTGGTCGGTGTATAGTGTCTGCTAGGAGGTGCCTACACTATGTTTTTTTACCTGCTTGAATCAAACCACTGAGCTGAAACAGCAGATGCCAAGCTGCCTGCATCTCCCCAGAGAGGTGTTATGCAGTCTGAAATGCTGCATGTGGAGAACCATCCACCTCAGTCCTATATTGCTATCCACAAGCTCCTGTGTCTATTTGCAATGCTACCCTCTAGCAAGTACCATGCTCCAGCTTTCTCCTGCAGATAACATAACGAGGCAGGGAATAATCCAGGCCCTACTGGGCTCTTGATGAGTATGTAGACTGATACATCATCAAAAGAATTAATCAAAGTAGGTCTCACACGAGCTGTACCCAATAAATGAACTCTGCAAACAGGACATGCTTATAAGGCCAAGATAAAATGACTGAAAACACAGACCTTCAAAATAAGAGGGAGAAAAAAAAAGAGTAAGACAGACATATTTAGTGAGCATAACATTCATATTTACATAATAATAGCATAATATGACAATGTCATATGAGAGTGTTTTGAACAGAGGGCACTCCTAACACTCCTTCCCAATCCTTCTGCAACTTTTCCAGTTGCATGTGTGGAAGCACCAGAGATGCACAAAGCACCCATAAAAAGGGTGTGGATCTATTTTACTACATGTGGTGGACAGACGTTGTAGCTTGAGGGTGCAGTGCTCTGTCACATGTAAGGGGCTTGGATGTGGTTTGAGTAGAACACAGCGTGCAAGATGTTGCATCTCCATAATGAAACTCTATTAAAATAGCAATGAAGTACCATCACGTAGCATGCTTCATATAGTGAAGAAGATGTGCTTGCAATTTTCCAGGCAAAGAACAATAGTGCTCTCACTGTCAGTGACTCCATTTTACTCTCTTTCAGTGTGCTCTTAATAAGGTACAGCCATGACACTTGTGTCTCTGTATGAATGCCCTGTTAAAATACTTTTCTCTAAGGTACATTACACTGAGAACACACTGTTTTATGCTCTCCCTGAAAGTGTATGCAACCTGTGATCCCACTTAAGCAAACTTATTTGAGCTGATTGGTATGATTCCCAGCCCCCAGACAGTTTCTCTCCAGTTTTCACTCATTGCTCCTCTAAGCTTTCAGGTCCTCTGTGGATACCCACAGTCTTTGAGGAAGATATGTTTCTTCCTATCTGATGGATAAATATTTCTCAGGGTATCCTAACAGCTGAATCCCATGTGTTTGTGAAATCTGATTAACAGAACACTAAATTTCCCCTAAATCAGCAAACACAAATCAAATCAGCAACACACAGTGTGAAATCTGCTTTCTCTTTACATCTGCATAAGTTAAGCTTGATCTGTTGGTCTACTTTACTCCAGGGTTTGTTCATTTGTTCCTTTTTTATGTGTTATTTACTGTTCTAGTGACTTTACAAAGATAAATCGACTACCCCTGTCTCCCCACCCCCATTTTTTTTCTTATCATCTTGTCCTTTTGGAAATATAACTGCATGCACTTTCTTTATCTCTGTGTGGGGCCAAATCTCTTGTCACGTAATTTACATTCTTCAGGAGACAGCATTGGTAATACTGTAATAGTTTATCACCAGACTGATAGTTAACAGCTCTGGCTTTCCTGTCATAATAAGCCTTTTTTGTCTCCATTGTGCCTTTTTCTTTGGTTTGCTCTTGTCTATTTGCTTGCCTTATTAAATGCAGAGCACTCAATTTCTGTAATGTGCTATATTTTCTTCTGAAAAAATCTTTGCCTCCTACTGCTTTTTCTTCACTATGTGCTCAATCCCCTTCAATTGTTCTCCCAATTACTATCTCAAGTATAAAAAGACCTGAAATGTCTTTGGGTACTTCCAAACCAGAAAATATCATAGGAGAGGAAAACAGCCAGTGCACTTACTTCATCTTTAATAAATATAAACATCTCTCTTTACAAGTGTATTTGTCAGGCTGAATGCCATAGCAAATCTTTCCCTTTCATTGTCATTGATGGCAGAGACATTAGCCCAACCTTTAAGTGGCCTGTGAATGCTGACCCTATACTGAAAAAAAAATAAAAAAATAAATCACATTTAATAAATCAAAACAACAAAGGGAAGGAGAGGGAAAAGAAGAAGGCAATAAAAAATCTGAAGTTCCCAGTTTACTGATAGAACAAGCAATATAAATTTTTCACAAAGTCATGCAGTAGGAGTGGCTTCAAATGAGCTTAGGGCTGTATCTTTGCCCTTAGTATTCCTCATTTGGACTCTTCATACTCTGAATGTGTGTCTACACACATGACAGAAACCTTTCTGAGTTTTACAAAGGCTTCAAAAAGATTCACAGAGTAACTGAGGTTGGAAGGTACCTGGAGATCATCTCTGCCATACCCCTGCTCAGAGCAGATCTAGATAGAGCAGGTTGGTCAGGGGCTTGTCAGTTGAGTTTTATTTGTCTCAGAGGATGCAAATTGGGCCATTGTTCCTGTGTTTAACCATCCTCATAGATACAACTTTTTTCCGTTACATGTGAACATGGTTTCCCAAGACAATTTGTTTCCAAATGACATATTGTGTGCATTCAGAAGCTTCTTGTCCTCTTCCTGTGCACCTCTAAGAGGAGTCTGGATCCATCTTATGTATGGTTTAACAACAGACAGTTAAAGGCAAAAATAAGGTTGCTGCTGTTCTCTTAACACTGAACAAGTCCAGATCTATCTACATGCCCTCCAATTCCATGTTATCCAACCCTCTGCTCATCTTGATGACAGTTCCTTTGATTCTCCATTGTTCCTCAATGTTTTTCTCGTACTAAGTCTCCTGAAACTGGACACAGGATCCAAATGTGGTTTCAGAAGCACTGAAAATGAGGGAATGTAGAGTGTCCCTTCTTGGAGATATCCACATGGAGATGTCCCTTCTTGGACATAGTTGTGGGCAGCCTGCTCTAGGTGGCCTTTCTTGAGCAGAGAGTTTGGACCAGATGACCTCCAGAGGTCCCTTCCAACCTCAACTATTCTGTAATTCCACAATAATCACCTCTCTTGCCATGCTTGCAGAGCTGAGGATGCAACTGGCCTTCTTCACTGGAAGGCCATACTGCAGACTTCCATTCAACTTGTCATTCACCTTTCCAGAGCTCGCCTCAGTTTCATGAGTACAGGGAGAATATTCAATTAATACAGTGGACTGTAAGAATCAGAAGTTATGTCACTTGCAATTTGATAATTGCAAGCCCATTAAAAACTACAGTCTGCCCTTTCCGGGGTGGAAAGTATCTGATCCCACCCAAAACCTACCCCAGGGTCAATATTTAAGCAGTTTGGCTGATTGTGTCATTTAGGCATTTTCAGGATTAGGCATCAGTTAACAGAGGTTTACACTTAGGCACCATTTGGCTGCTGAGACACCTTACCTGGCACTTAGAGTTTACTATTCTGAATATAGACCTTATTTTCCTTGCGTCTGAAAGTCTGGCCACTGGAAGGAGCAGGTAAAGGAGAAAAGAAATAGGACAGGAGAGAAAGGACAATGGGAGGCAGGTGAGCGAGTGAGGATGAATCTTGGGGAAAATTTAGTTGTACCAAGGGACTAAAGTCCTGCATGAATCCTTCTATCCAGCTGAAAGTTTCCTCAGGCTGTGCCCATGCCTAAGACATTAATTTAATATGCTTTATACTCATCATATAAAATATACCATCCTGGGAAATCTATACTTCTCAAGAGGCTATTGGACTCCAGCTGAGAAACCAAATGGAGCTGGACTGAGCCTAATCAGCATGGGAAGAAGTGAGATTGTGATTGATGTGTTTTCCCCTTTTACTGGGGTCTATCTTCTCTCATACTCTTTACCTTCTGAGTAATCACCTTGGGCCGACTGGCTGAGCACATTTTATATTAGGATGTTTCTTAAATGGAAAACCATGTCTGAATCATATGCTTAATATTCCTTTTCCAAATTGGTTTTCATTGTAATTTACTACTCAAACCACATAAATCAACTGAACATAACGGAAGACATCCATAACTAGAATTTTACTTGTCTGAGTTCCTCCCTTAATCATCTCTGTATGACTTCACTGACTACAGCCAATAATGTTCTTATTACATTTCTTGCTTCTTTGCATGTCCTAAAGCAAATAATTTACAATTTTTGCTTCATGTTGAAATAATTGTGTTGCTTTGCAGGAGGGGGCTGGGATTTTTATTTTGTTTTGTTCTGTTTTGTTTTTTCCAGAAAAGATACCTCACTGCATGCTGTCATTACAGATGTTGTCAAGTACAACAAGCCAGTTCAGGCAAACCACTTAGGTATAGCTTCTCAAAATCCTCAGTGAAATTTAGCCTGCCTTAAGACTAAGCAAGTTGAGTATATGCATGACACCAATGTGAGATATAAACACCTCAGGAAATGAGAATATGAATGACAATGATGAGAAGGCACAGAATAACAAGAATGCATGCTTTAAAAAATGAGAAGGACATTTATATAAGCTTCATGGGGTCTTAAATGTTCTTAAAGAAAGTACTGTGGTCTAAGTTGTGTTTTAAACAATGATGTATCTGGTAGAAATACCATGTATTTGTAGTCCTCCACATTTAAAGCTATTATGTTTGATGTGATGAGTTCACAGCTACTGAAGATAAATGTCTGGTGTCAAAAGGTTTCCTACACACTGTCTGGGTTCAGCATCACTGACCAACCCATCACTGGGTTCACCACTGACCAAGTGGCTGGCTGGAGGAATCTCTGTGCATTCAGGAGACACAGAGCTCAGGCTGACTGCTAGATCGGGATGTCACCCACGCTGGTACAGGGCTCAGTAAGGTTGAACCTGCTGTGGTTTGGAGGGACCCAAGGGGCTCAGGGTGTGACAGAAACAGGGTACTCCAGCACCCAGGTGTTACCTACCATAGCCTAAGTAACTCAGACCTGCCCTTCAAGGCTGTGAAAAATCACACCAGAAATGGGAAACTTTCTTTTTATTACACAGAGTAGGAACTCAAACTATTGCTCAGGAAAAAGTCTCCTGGAGGTCATTTAACTGAGAACATTTCAGGGGGAAAAAAAGCAGATGGAAACACTTAAATAAGGCAAGTCTAACTTTACCAAAAACATGCAGTGGAAGTTCCAATCAAACTTTTGACATATTCACTGGGAGAACCAATGTAATGTGAGCCTTCTATACGGGAAAAATGTATTTTTACTTCAAAATGAAATGATGGAGAAGCAGAGGGTGGATTTTCAATTGACAGGGAGCATGACAGCTAATTGGCACAGAAACAGTCAGAAAATGTTATGTTTCCATATGATTTGGGATCACTTTTGAACCACTAAATTAATATGTATTGCTCTTCCTACAGTGCCTGAGTCGTATGCATTATGTACTCAGTCTTTATCATGAGATTTTTTTAGTGAATCTAATAACTTCAGCCTTATAAATAAAAATAAGCCAATGCCTGAAGGTTATAAATAAGATATATCAGGATATGCATAAAATTTTATATTGAAAAAGCAGATAGAAGAAAATAAGATATGCCTGGAATAGAATGAGAGAATGAATTGGGGCCTAATATGGAAGAGTACAAGAATTATTCTTCCTTGAAGAAAGATATTACCCATGTAGTGCTACAAAAGGCAGAGAGACTGTCAGGTTCGGCTGCAAACCGTTACATGAAACTCCAACTGGGAATAGAGTTTAAATGAGATTCTGAAGGCCAATGGATCATCCCAACATTTTGCTTGGAGCCTGCCTATGTGTTGATTTCAGCTGTGTTTGGATAAGGCAGTTAGAGAAGAATTAAGAAAATTTTGATTCCTTGGGTCAATACATCGGATTTGAGCGTGTGAGCTGGGTTCTAGCTGTGCCACAGCCATTATCCTGCTAATTTTAGAGAAGTTGCATAACACTCCTGTAAAATGGAGGTCTGGGTGTATTCTGAGAAAAGATGTTATGTAGTGTTTATCTCATTAGCAGATGCAGTGGACTCAAGCCTTTCTGACATTAAGTGGAACAAGGTGCAGTATTCACAGAAAGTATGCTGCCATTGTACCACTAATATTCAACGTGGAGGTTTTATTTTTTTTCTTTCTTTTTTCTATATTGGATTGTTGTGGTTTAAACCAGACAGCAGCTTAGCACCACACAGCCATTCGCTCACCCTCCCCCTTCCTTCTGTGGGACAGGGGAGAGAATTAGAAAGAAATGAAACACTGTGAGTTGAGATAAAGATAGTTTATTACGACGGAAAATAAAGGAAAATTAATAATAATAATAATAGTAGTAGTAGTAATAATAATAATGAGTACAAAGCAAGTGATACACAATGCAATTGCTCAACACCCACTGACTAATGCCCTGAGCAGCTGCCCCCACACTCCCACCCCCCTCCGGCCAACCTCCCCATAATAATTCTTCAGCATGAAGCCATATGTTATGGAATACCCATTTGACCAGTTGGGGTCAGCTGTCCTGGGTCTGAACTCTCACAGCTCCTGCTGAATCCCCAGCCTTCTCACTGAGAGGGTAGTGTGGGAAGCTGAAAAGGCCTTGACTCAGTGTAATCACTGCTCTTCAAGAATTAAAACAACTTAAACAAGTACGAGACATTTCTTCTCAGAAAGAGCAGTCAGGCACCGGGGCGGGTTGCCCAGGGAAGTGTTAGAGTCACAGTCCCTGGGGGTGTTCAAGGAAAGGTTGGATGTGGTGCTTAGGGACATGGTTTAGTGGGTGACATTAGTAGTAGGGTGATGGTCAGACCAGATGATCTTGGAGGTCTTTTCCAACCTTATTATTCTATGAGTCTGTTTCACTGATGAGAGGCTAGAGCCTGAGCCCAAAAACGCCATGTGGAACATGTGGAACAAGGTAGATAAGGCTGCAATTTGCAAGGTCCTGCAGTTTTGCCACCTAACCGAACCCATAAAAGTGGCCTAAAAGAAAGCTGGAGAGGAACTCTATCCAGGAGTGTAGCGATGGAACAAGAAATAATGGCTTTGAACAAACGGAGGGGAGATTTAGATTAGATGTGATGTGAGGAATAAATTCTTCACTCAGAGCACAAAGCACACATGGGAATTGGGGCTGAAGATGCACCTTTCTTCCGTTCTTTTCCATAAAGAGTAGAATGAAATTACCTAAAAAACATTGTTAAAAATAAACCCTGCACACAGGATGGGAGGTGGGGGTAGTCTCTGTGGCTGAGGGGCAGCCTTTCTCTCTGGGAAGCCAAATGGCCTGGGGAAGTCGGCCCCAGAAAAGGGGTCCTCAGCCCCCCAGCCCTTCTCCTTCCTCCATATGATGGCATCTTCCTGGCTGTTCCCAACACAGCCACCTTTGGCCACGCATGGGCCACTCCATCATGGAGGCTGGCTGAGGTCACAGTGGCCACCACTGCCCTGCCTTTGCTCCAGGCCCTATAAAACCGGACCCCTGCAGCTGGCCCACCATTTGCTGAGCTTCTAGGAACTCTGACAGCCAACTTGTGTGGCAGGAAGACGACTAGAAAGAGCAAGGTGAGCAGCAGACCTCTTGGTGTGAGGACAGCAATGCAGTCTGAGGAAGCACCGAGCAGGAACGCACCTAGTGAGAATCACAGAATCACAGACTCACAGAATTTCTAGGTTGGAAGAGACCTCAAGATCATTGAGTCCAACCTCTGACCTAACATTAACAGTCCCCACTAAACCATATCCCTAAGCTCTACATCTAAATGTCTTTTAAAGACTTCCAGGGATGGTGACTCCACCACTTCCCTAGGCAGCCTGTTCCAATGTCTAACAACCCTTTCAGTGAAGAAGTTCTTCCTAACATCTAACCTAAAACTCCCCTGGCGCAACTTAAGCCCATTCCCCTTCATCCTGTCACCAGGCACGTGGGAGAACAGACCAACCTCCACCTCGCTACAACCTCGTTTGAGGTACCTGTAGAGAGCAATAAGGTCGCCCCTGAGCCTCCTTTTCTCCAGGCTGAACAAGCCCAGCTCCCTCAGCCACTCCTCGCAGGACTTGTTCTCCAGGCCCCTCACCAGCTTCATTGCCCTTCTCTGGACCCGCTCAAGCACCTCCATGTCCTTCTTGTAGCAAGAAGTGTCGTGGGCAGAGGGAAAGCACCTGCAGCACACCTAACACCAGTGCTCGAGGGATATCTGGCGCCCAGCCCACAGACACTTATAGGTGATTTCATTGGCACCTCAGTGACGCAGGGAATAGGCCAGCCCCTCAAACATACAGCGACAGGGGGCCTGGGCCTAACCATTTGTGCAATGGTGGAGTGGGGAGAAGGCAGGACCATCAGCCAGACAGCTGTGGGGAGATCAGGCATGCCCATAATCCCGAACACAGCGTGGGACCCAGCCACAGCCGTAAAACAGACGGCAACGTTGACCCCATGCATGGAAATCAACTGGACAGTGGCATGGGACCTCAGCGTGGAACTGGGAGACCCCTTGGTTTGGCACCCTGGCCTGAAAATATTCCAGACAGAAGGCATCCTGTCTGGGCAGTCCCAGGCAAGGACTCTTGCCAATTCTCAGAGGTTGTGTGAGTGCTTCTTTCCCTCCCCCTGCCCTTGTGTGAGAGGTGGCATCCCTTCTGCACAGAGCCTCGAGGAAGAGCACAAGAGAGGACCCAGCTTCCTTCGGGCTGCTGTGCTGGGGTGACAGGAGGAGTCCCCGGGGGCCACCATGCACCTTTAACATTTGTGAAGATAAACTGAGAGGTGAAAATAGTAGTGTGTAAGCAATTATAGGTGGCTCTTTTCTTATATTAGGGGTGAGTTTCTATATCTGAGTAATTGGTAACGAAAGACATGGAGAAGGCTGAGGTACGCAACAACTTCTTTGCCTCTATCTGCACTGGCAGGTGGGTTTCCCAAGCCTTTCATTTCCCTGAACCCGAAGTCCTTGGCTTAGTGTAAGCACTGCTCTGCAAGAATTAAAACATTGGTGTGATATCAACACTTCTCATCCTAAATCCAAAACATAACACCCTACCAGCTACTAGGAGGAAAACTAAAGGTATCCTAGCTGAACCCAGAACAATTGTTATTTCCAAAGCCTTTTAGATGTGGCAGTTCATTTTTTTATGTTCCCAAGTATTTCCTTGATTTTGGGGGTGTTGCATACAGATACTCTGCCACTCCTCATCACTGGTCCCTCTGGTAAAGCAAGTGCTTTACTAGGGTTATTATCTAGAAGTCTCATTCACTACCACAAGCACTGATAGACAAGCTCCTGGAAGAATTAATCAGCTCGAATAATGCCCTCCTTAGGTGAGTAGATCCCTTTGCAATCTAATATCCCATGCAGAATCAGTCATAACTTTGGCCCACATGCTGGACCTTCAGAGAAGGCCCTATTTATCTACAGAGGAAACCACCATGTGAGTGGTAATCTTTCACTGGTGTACCAAAGTCCTCCTGCACATGACAGTCTAACAGACAGAATCCAGACCCCTCTTAAGCAGGGCTTGAATAGCTCCTGTTCATCTGGCCCAGGAACTCAAAAGACATGTCCAAAGAAGGCTGTCATCTGGTAACATCCTCCATGATGGCTGTGACTTGAGCAGCACCACTACCTCAGACACCGCATATTAACATCTGCCGATGTCTTCTCAGATCATCCATGCTTCTGAGAGGGTCAAAAAGAGCATCTCTAGTGTACAGGTACCCAGAGATCTGAGCTTTGATCAGTGCTGGCATCTACATTGCTTCTCAGTAACTACCGGCAGCTCTCTCCGCTTCTTTTGGTGCTTTCTGTTTGTTTTGTGAACTGCTCAGAGCAGTGTCTGAAAGACAAGGTCTGGTTTTTGGTGACCTCAGTAAGACCCTGTTAAAAGTTAGAAGAGCTTTAGCTTTTACATATAAAATGCTTATACAACTCTTCCTTCAAAAGCCTTAAATTACTCAGGCTAATCCAATTATTTCACCAAGTAGTGGGTTTGTCTGTCTTTATGCAACTCCCTCCCCCAGATATTGTAAAGACTCCAAGTCATCTGGCTACTTTCCAGTTAATCGACTTAGCACTGAAGGAAGTACTGAAAAACAAAATTAAAAGCCATCCAATTTCTAGCCATCCCCATTCCTCACCAAAAAAAAAAAAAGTAATGGCATTACATCTGTCTTCACTCAGTATATGAAAACTACTTTCATATGACCCTAACTCCCCTTATTTGTTCCATACACTTAATCACTATTTGATTAAAAACAAAAACCAAAGCCACCACACACACAACTGATTTCAGTTAGAGGAATAGTAAAGGCATTGAAATCATCAAAATTCAAAGAAAATAATCTGGCCTGGTAGTTTTTATTGCTGAGGCTCTCAAACAATATAGAGTCCCTGAGCAGCCAAAGGAAAGTTATGATCAGAAAAAATAGGATGAGCATGTTCCCATAGTGGTGGCTCGCTTGCCTAAACCCTTGTTGGATCTGCAGGCACAGGGAACAAGGGAAGCCACGCAGGTACATGGCAGCTGCTTTCTCCCATGTGGCTGCAAGGCAGACAGGTAAGGGTCAAAGAAGGGCCTGAGTTACATCTATTCCTGTTATCACCTTGATCACATTTCTGTTCGTTCATATGTTGTTTGCAGCAAGTCTGGTCATATGTGTAAAACTAATGATGCTTGGAAGTCTTTGCAAGATGGCCACCTCAATTAGCTTCTTTCCTGTACACCTGATTAAACAGCTAAACTTTCTTTCTTGAGATATCCATCTATTTTAAATAGGATCACATCCTATTTGTTGGGATTTGGGTTTGTTTACTTTTGCTTGTTTGTTTTGTTTTGTTTTGCTTTGCTTTGCTTTGCTTTGTTTCAGGATGAGGTTTAATAAGCATGAGTTTAGTGCAGATAAGATATGAATATATTATCTGAGCTGACAGCGTTATATTTCCCACAGTACCACAGAGGTGGGAGAAAGAAAAAGGCATGTCACAGAGCAAAAGGAATTAGATCTGCTAGAGATGGTGTAAGTCAGACTTCCCTTTTCCTACCCTGGAAACCTCACTGCTACACTTGATAAAAAGCCAGGGAACTAAAACAAGGCATAGACCATAGAGAGTCTGTAACTGGCTGCTGAATTCCTCTCTCTCCATCCACTGGGCTCTGGGCCTCTTGTAGTCCAAATTAAAGGGAGGGATCTGTTGTTAAAATAATTAAATGAGGTAAAGAAATTTAAAAATAAAAAAATAAAAATAAAAAAGACCATAGAAAACATAGAAAACTTTTCTCAGTCTCCGTATCTCTAGCTGTCTCAGGGCATCTTACATCTCTTGCTCTTACATCCTACAATGAGCTCTCTAAGTTATACCTTCATTGTCCAGTCACTCTTGCTGAGTCCTGTGGAATTATAAAACTCACAGTGTTTCCAAAAATATCCACACTTATACAGTGAGGGCAACTCACATGCTGGTGTTGAAACACTTTGTGTTTTTTGCATAAAGTCTTCCAATTAGTTATCTACATCATTATTCTGCCCCAAAGTCTTCCAGTGAACCATGTCCTGCCACCAGCTTGAAGCTGTTTGTCTTGAAGCTGTGCAGAAAGTTTCCTTGAGGATGGGAGAGTGAAAATGTGAATACTTGTGCAACTCCAGGTGAAATGTTGCATGGGACACAATCATGCCTGTATACAAGGTGCTGTTTTAGTGCAGCCATGTGCTACACACATGCAGCAGTGCTGGGGACAAGAAAGTGTTAATGCCAGCCAACAGTAAAACTCTGTTTTTTTCCATCTTGCTTGCTAATCTTAGAGGGGCTCACAAATAATGAAACTCACATACGGAAAATCAATATTACATTAAATGACATATGTAAAGAGCTCTCCAAAGTCAACAACAAGTCTGGCTAATGAGCTGCAGGACAGTCTTCCTACACTGTTTGATGCAATCTGAAATGCTATTCTGTATGCAGAGGTCAGGAATACGATATCTTTTCAGTATTTCTTTCATGTTTTTAACTTTAAACCTCCTCACTTATGAGACTGAGACTACTCTATTCCTCAGGAAAAATAAGAACTTCTCTGGCTGTCCTTTCACATCTTCCCTAGTAGATAGGTGTAAGGATGTGATCTTGCAGTACTGAAATAAGGGAAGTGCTTCTGTTGAATGAATGCACATCAAGCTCATGCTGCAGAAAGATAAATGTGCATTTACCTCTCAGCAATCTTTGTGCTTGGTACCCTGAGGCACTCAGCACCCTCCATTACTCCCGAGTTCAGCCAGAGATGAAGAAAAGGGTCTGTTCACAGGTTATTCCTCAACACAGCATGCAACCACAGACAATATATGGTTCAAAATGTGACATCTTTCATTTTCATGCAGTTCATGACAGAAAGCAGATGGATTCACGGAGGGTTTGGCCCTCAGAAGTGTTTCATTCCTATTCGTTTAAAAGGAGCTAAGCCCCTTTTGAAGACAGGTGCCCTGGATAGGATCCAAATGACTGACAATTTATGTACCACTACCAAATGCAGATTCACCAGCCTGCTGATGAACCTTGGGGGAACTTCATACACTGTTTGGTACATATGATTATTACACTCATAGACTCTAAAAATGCCTTCTGAACATGTCCAGAAATGCCTCCTGATAGTTAAAGCACTAAATAGCCACCACATATCCAAACCCTTTGAGTTTTCCAAAATGTTTCTATGCCTCTTCTCTCTGGGGCTCAAACTGGAGGGTACTCTTACAGCAGGCTTACTACTTCAGGTGCCGTGTAGAATTGGATGGATGGACTGCTCAGTGGTTAAGGAATCGGCTGAATGACCATATCCAGAGTTGTGGCCAACAGCCCAAAGTCCATGTGCATATCAGTGACAACTGGAGTCCTGCAGGGGTCTGTATTTTGATGTGTACTGTTTAATGTCTTTATTAATGACATAAACAGTGGGATTGAGTGAATCCCCTGCAAGTTTGTGGACAACACCAAGCTGAGGGGTGCAGTTGACACGACAGAAGGAAGGGATGCCATCCAGAGGGACCTGGACAGGCTTGAGAAGTGGGCCCACATGAAAATCACAAAGTTTAACAAGGTCAAGCGCAAGATCCTGCACCTGGGTGGGGTAACCCCTCTTGTTGCCCAGAGAAGCTGTGGATGCCCCATCCCTGGAAGTGTTCAGTGCCAGGTTGGATGGGGCTTTGGGCAACCTGATCTGGTGGGATGTGTCCCTGTTTATGGCGGGGGGGTGGGATTGGTGTGGGGCTGGAACTGGGTGGTCCTTATGGTCCCTTCCAACCCAATCCATTCTATGATTCTAAAATTCTGTGAAACTAGGCAAACTCACTATTTCTTCCATCTATTTGTTAGTTGGAGCCTTTGTAAAACACATGAGAACAACTTGCAAGTCCTTTTACTTCTCCTTAAACCCACTTTCTAACCCTGGATAACAGAGAGATGAGCATGGCTGGAAGGATATATACATACAGGACAGGGTAGGGATTTATGTGTAATCCTGGAAAAGAGATCATACTATGTTTTACTATGGGAAAACACAGCAGTCAGATAGAATGGGCACTTAAGAAATAAAGTTCTGATGTGAGGTTCTTCATGCATTTCTGGAGTTACAAAATCTTTGAGGTCTCTTCCAACCCAAGCCATTCTGTTATTCTGGAAATAAGAAGGGAAGTCCAAGAAAGTCGGTCTTGGCCCAACCCAGACCAGCATAGGCAGCATATTAGCAATTTTGTGTACTTTACTTAGGTGAAAACGACCTAGAAATTGCAAGTTGTCCTGAATATCAAGAGTCTCTGGGCAGCCTCCAAGAGAAAATATGTTGGTGAAGCTGAGCAAGGAAGAACAGTGTTAATTCATTTGCTCTACATTGATTCCTATACCATGACATTTACCCACTGCTGAAATGGGTCCCAGGACTCCGTATATCACTTTTGCCCAAGGCAAAGCCTGCCTCCACAGCAGATGAGCTATTACTCTAGCCAGTGGTACCAAACCTAAAGTGATTAGGGATTGGCTGTCCCACTAAACAAATAAAATCAATGTTTAATGGCTAGCTCAATTTTCCACCAGAGGAAGCCAAGATCACTCTGTATACAGCAGCTCATACAATGACCCCAGGGTGAAATCAGTATCCTGCTTAGTCTCATTATTGTACCTCCCTGTGCCTTGTCTGTCTTTTCTCAGGAAATTTCCTAATGTCAGAGCATAAAGATATGATGACCCTAGGGAACCAGGAGTGGGGTTATACATGCATTTCAAAGGAGAGCTTTGCAGGTCCCAGGGGGAAACATTTATTCTTTTTCTGTTCATGAGAGGATCTCTCTCCAGCCACTGCCCATATTACATTACCTTTTATTCAGCAGCACAGCTGAAAATCAGCTGGGGAACAACAGTGTCATTTCTTTATCAATTCTGCAGAACCATCCTCAGAGACGGGTGGTTTTGTAATGGTATCCATTTCTGCTAAAAGGGCCACAACACTATCCAGGGAGGCACTTTTCATGGTAGATAAAATGAACATTAATACTAAATTGCACCCATACAATGGCATTATGCTAGGATTACACCATGCTCCTTATGGTGCACTATAACTTCCCAGAGCTTTTAAAGGATGATTTGCAGCTCTGATCATAGTGAGATGGCTGGGTTGGGCACTTTCACAACACAACTGACCATTTTTCTGCTAGTATAATCATCTTTGATTTGCAATTTGACCAGATTGCATTGATTCCTTGGAAACACCAATTAACACTTATTTTGTACAGAAAAGAGAAAAAAAAAATCACAAATGCACTTACAAGTGTCTGCTACAAAATATGAGCATGCTTTATATATTCATTTCCAAAATGTAAAAAACTGTGCATTGTCCTTATGGGGTGAAAAGTACTTTAGTGTTATCTCATAACCCTTGCTGCTTGAATAGAAGCAATAATGGAGACCTAAATAACTTCAATTTCTGAACCAGCTTCTTTGACTCTTTAGAGTGTCTTCTTTACTTACATAGAAATGATGTAAAATGCTACAACCAGGGTGAATGAGCAGGGGAGTTGGATCCAATAAATTTGAACACAATGTGCATAGGTGTGAGGCTGTAAGAAATACACAGGTGACATGTTTATAACTGTTGGTTATCATGATTCCAGTCGATTAGCTCTAAAATATTAGCTTTAAAATCCTTTTACAGAGACAAGAAATGCTGTCTGAGAAACCCAAAGATGAACTTCCCTCTTGAAGTTGAACCCAATAGGCCATAATAACCTACATAGCTGAGAATATAACCCCAAATCTCCTATAATTTCTTGAAATATTGTTTTATACACCCAATTCTGTGAGCAGAAGGGATAAATGAAGAAGCAGAAGAGGAACGAGAAAAGCAGAATTAAAAAAACAATCTGTTATTTCCAATAAATTGACAGCAGACAAAAATATTTCAGTTTCTCCAAATATTTAGCTGTTAGTGTTGGACATAGATGCATTACCAACACAGAAAAATAAAAATAAATAAATAAAAATGAATTGATTCTGAAATATTGCAAGCAAACACAAGAAGAAGAGTCTGCATGAGATCAGAAGACATAAGTAAAATTTTCTGGTCGTCTATAGACATCCAAGGATTGCAGACAAAGTGCATACATATTCTTTCATGCAGAGGAGCTGAAATGAAATGTTAGTCAATGTAAAAAAAAGTCATGCAGAGTGATTTTACTGTTGTGCTGTTTTTTTCTGACCTAGACGGTTCTTTGTTCACAACAGCTCTTGGGAAAAAAAAAAAAAAATTACACTTGCTTAGTATTTCTTCCCAGATGGGCTCATAAAATACCTCTGACTTTCACCAATGAAAATGAGAGTTGGTTTTCATGTCTGCAATATGTTGAGTGCTAAAAATGAAGCAAAGGGCCAAATGAGGGGAACTGTACTTTTCTGTGGAGAAAACATCCCTTTTAATGCAAAATCAGCATTTCACAGCAACAAGGAAAAAAATTACACTTCTCAGCAACATCAAAAAGGGATAATGCAGAGAGAGATATTGAACTACCTGCTACTTTGGCACTCAGCAGCCTTAAGACCTTGGTTAGCCTCTCTACCATGAGTTTGAGACTTCACAGGTGCAGTGATGATGCAGAGAGAAAGTCACTCACAGACATCCGTGGAAGAAAGAAACTGGTGTGTTTTCATGTATGCCTGCTGCTCTAGTAAGATTTCAATATAAGACTGAAGATATGTAATAGCTATTCTCGGGTGCTGGGTATTGTCTCAGATTTCAAGACTTGTGGAATTTATGGTTATTTTAACTATTGGTTAACAAGAATTTATGTATTTAATTGCTGTTTCCCATGAAATGGACATTCCATCTGCTAAAAAAAATATAAACAATAAAAATCAAAAAGTGGAAAAAAATTACACCTTGAGATGAGAAGTTTTGTTAGCTATATAGGCAACAAATTTTAATATATATATGAAAGAGAAGGAAGGAAGGAAGGGAGGAAGGAAGGAAGGAAGGAAGGGAGGAAGGAAGGAAGGGAGGAAGGAAGGAAGGAAGGAAGGAAGGAAGGAAGGAAGGAAGGAAGGAAGGAAGGAAGGAAGGAAGGAAGGAAGGAAGGAAGGAAGGAAGGAAGGAAGGAAGGAAGGAAGGAAGGAAGGAAGGAAGGAAGGAAGGAAGGAAGGAAGGAAGGAAGTCTCTCTATTTTGTTCAAAGCTTCTTATATCAAAAAACTTACAGATGGCATGAATAGCTAGCATTTTCACAGCATCATTGTTTGTCCACAAGATTTTTGCCTCTTCAGCATTAGCATGCAGCTAATAACTTCAAAATTAGCATACAACTGTGTATATTTTTCCCTACTCTCAGTCCTAAACACCCAAAGGGTATCCATTTACTGAGTTCCTGCTTTCCTCTTGAACTATGGAAGTCCTAATTCTGCTAAAATAAGATACAAGCATGCCCACGTTCTTCATTTTGCTTCACAACTCAGTTTATTTAAGGACTTACAGATTACAATAGCCAAGAGAGAATGTGGCTATCAAACCTTTCTTCCCTGGAGTTGTAGTCATTCTACCACGCTTTGTTATCACTGTATACATGTATTTCTCTGAATGTAAAAGAGTCCAGTAATTCAGATAAAAGGGTTGTCTTTACAGAAAAAGTTTCAGTAGAGTTTTGTGGGTTTTGTTTTTTGTTGTTTTTTTTTTTTTTGAGGGGGGGGAGGTTATGCTTAATGTAGTTTAAAACATCATAAAATTAAGCAATACATTGACATACTTAATTTAATAGTGATGTTGTGAGGAAAATAAATATGGGACTGATATTTTTCATTGCTTTAAACTCCTTGTGTTTTTTGCATTTCTAAAGAAAGAGGATTTTCCCTGCTAATTTGATATTAAAATGATTAAGGTCAGTGATACGCTTTGCCCAGAGACCTATCTGCTGACACCACTATGATTTAAAAATAAAATAAAATAAAATAAAATAAAATAAAATAAAATAAAATAAAATAAAATAAAATAAAATAAATAAAATAAATAAAATAAAATAAAATAAAATAAAATAAAATAAAATAAAATAAAATAAAATAAAATAAAATAAAATAAAATAAAATAAAATAAAATAAAATAAAATAAAATAAAATAACCATTTTTATTAACTAGACAACTAGACTTTACAGACCCCCATAGAACAGTATACATTGGAATGGTACTTAGAGATTACTCTATTCATTCTTTAACTTCTTACAATGGAGTCCTATAACACATCTCAGTCAAGTCTCTTTATCAGTTTTTAGGTGTAACTGGTACCAAAGAAAGCACTGAAAAAAAAACAAACAGCCTGATAAGCTTGTTGGTTCTCACCACTCTTTTAATCAGTTGCATAAAATAATGGAAAAGTAAATAATAGCATCACAGTAGGGAAAGGCAGATGAACTCCAAAACTTTTGTAAGATTTAATCAATCACAGTAGTGTCCTTCACCCATTCAAGAAAATGGCTCGGTAAGAGAACATTTATCAGTCATGCACAGGATCAAACCACACTGTTGTTTGGCATAGACTCTGCCCCAGGAGGGCTCTCCATGGCTTCTGCTACCAAACACTGAACATACATCTCAATATCCAGCATGGTACAAGATGCTCTCTGGCCCTTGGAAGTCCAGAAAAACTCAGCTGAAGTTGTGCATGTTGAGGGCACGTTCTCTCTATTTGCTAGGACCCTCCTGTGGCACACAGCAGAAGGTGTATAAACTTCTGGCTGCAGTATCCAAGAGCTATTGATCTCTTTCATACAGTAACTGTAGTCAGTGCTGAAGAGATGTTTTGGAATGTAAGATAGACTAATGTACATTTATGTAAAAATATCAGCTATTATCTCCTCCACTGTTCCTTTTAAACCCTCATTTCAAAATTATCTTAACAGGAAGTGAAAAGTAACAAATGAATAAAATAAATATGTTGCATCTTTAATTCAAGATTTTTAGACTAAACAATAAATTGTAGAAATAATTCCATTGTACAAAAATGAAATGCAGGGTTTCTTGATGATGCCAAAATTTTGCTTTTCTAGGAACCTTCTTCAAGAAATAAATTTTATCTAAATATTCAAAACTACTTTGGCAGGGGGGATGTTTTTGCCATTATGCTTGCTTTTAGCAAAATCAAATTGTATACAGTATATATTTTAATTTAAAATTGCTATTGTACTCTAATTGCTTTGAGATTCATTTTGCATCCAGGCAATGAGAGTATTACCAATGTTTTTCTTATGACTTGAATTGCAGTGAATGTTTTCTGTAATATTTTCCTCCATCTGCATGGTGTTAATGCAGTAAAGAAAAAGCAAAGAAATGAAAAATCTCTAATTAGATTTGCAGAATCAACATGGTATACTCATTCCTCACTCAGATGCTTTTGTATTAGTTCAAATGTTGAGTTTAGTGAGTTTATGGTTAATATTGTGGCCCATCAATGAGAAAAATGTAGAATAATTCCTGGCTGTGCAACAGACATAATGAAATCTCAGGCATCTCTCTTGATATCAGTGTGACTATCTGTTCTGCTATGGATGATAGCACTTCCTTTTAACCATTCTCATTCTTGTATATTGAAAATTCCTCATACAAAGGCATGACACTAACTGTGTGCCAAGCACATGGATAGATGCTGCATTGCTCTCATTAGGGATTCAGTTACCACAGAAAATGGAAAGAATAAAAAGATTAATTATTTTTGGAATCAGAAATGAACAGTTGTGCTTATGGGGATACTTGGTCTGTGCTAGTTATCCATTTAATTCCCTGGGAATTTATCCCTTTTTAAGGGTAGTGTTGCTCTAACCATTGTAGTTCAAGTCCACAACATGAAGAAAGTCTTGCAAGGAACTATATTGTAACCGCATGATGGAATTGAAAACAACAACAACAAAAAACAACAGTATGTAGTCTGCCTTTTTTGCATTGAGGATGAATATGTAGTAAGCCACTCAGAGTTCAGTGCTTTGTTATTTTATTTGTTCCCTTGGACAGGGCAGACAGATCTGCACTGTAGGAGGCTGATGTAAGGAAATAAAAAACTTATACACTGTAAGACATCCTGGCTAGGATTCAAAACTCCCATTGGGAACATTACTGTTACTATTTCATGTATGTCTTGTGTGTTGTGGTGCTGTGTATTTAAGAGAACAAGTTTGTTTCTTTTATAGGAAGAGTACAAGAATCAATTTGGACTTCTTGTAATCGGGTGTGTAAAGCATAACAATGAATGCCATATGAATCTGCTGATTACGAATGTATATAAAATTCATATTATATGTTTTACTTAGCTCTGATGAATTGTTGACTGAAATGAAAACCTTTGCCAATTAGGCTAAGAGGAAGTGCTGTTTACAATGATATTTCTGATCTCAGGAAGAGCAGGTCTTAGAGAATCTTAAGTGGGAGCTGCTTTCTCTTACAAAACTCACTCATAACAAAACACCTCCTTGGAATACTAAACAGACATTTTTCAGTCATTATCCAGTATTCAAGTGGTTCAAAACAACTTTTCTTAGCAAAAATGATCATTGCAGAAAAGTGGGGATAATTTCAAGGTAATGTTAAAGTTTGTTAGATGATTGGCAACTAGATTAAATTTGCAAACATTTCCTAAAATAAGTTATTTCTGATGTTTCCTTTTAACTTGATGCTCAGTGTTATAGCACATTGCTACCTACTGTGGCCTGGACTTTCTCTGAATTTTAGCAGGCTGATTAGAGCTGAATAACAAATGGTCTTTGGAAATCTAATAAGACTTATGTGATGTTTAAATGACAAGATCCTGAACTATGGCCAAAAATGCATACCCAAACCCAATTCATGAGTACCTAAAAGTTTCTTAATTGGGTTCTGCTTTTTAGTTATGTGATTGGAGAATTTTTAACATACAGTAAGAGAAAGCTCTTCCCATAATACTCAAGGATATTTTCACCAAAAAAAATACCGCACAAAGATGCTGCTTAAAATTAAAGCCTGTGAAGCTAGAAGTTAGGTGTTTGGAATCTTCCTTCTATTTGATTTTGATTTTTAACTTCACCAGAAGACTTTGATTATCAAAAAAAGTTCAACATTGGATTATATATAATCATTTTAAAAGTTCTGAAGGAATCTTACCCAGATAACCCCCTGGATTAATAATTGTGGTAAATCTCTTTAATTGTTTATTGTTGTTGTTGTTGCTGATGAAGTTGCTATTGTTATTATTGCTATTGTTATTTATTACTATCATGATACCCCACCTAGTGTACTGCATTCAGCTCTGAGGCCCTCAATGTAAGGAGGACATGGGAAGAAATATTGGAGTGAGTCTAGAGGAGGACCAGAAAGATGATCAGAGGGCTGGAGCACCCCTCCTGTGAAGACAGGCTGAGTTGGGGTTGTTCAGCCTGGAGAAGAGAAGGCTCCGGGGAGACCTTATAGCAGCCTTCCAGTGTCTAAAGGGGGCCTTCAGGAAATCTGGGGAGATACTCTTTGTCGTGGAGTATAATGATAGGACAAGGAGTAATGGTTTAAAACTGAAAGAGGGTAGATTTAGATTAGATATAAAGAAGAAATTCTTTATTCATAGGGTGATGAGGCACAGGCACAGGCTGTGCAGAGAAGCTGTAGGTGCCCCACATCCCTGGTAGTGTTCAAGGCCAGGCTGGATGGGTCTTTTGGGAACCTGGTCTGGTGGGAGGTGTCCCTGCCCATGGCAGGGGGATTGGAACTGGATGATATTTAAGGTCCTTTTGTGTTTTTGTTTTTTTTTTTCAAACAGTTTTTTTTTCCTTTTTCTTTTCCAAACAAGGTATTTTATATTTATGGGAAAATGGTCTTTACTGTAGAAGTTGTATTTGATACCACCAGCCAGAAGAAAATCTCAAAGAAAATACAAACTGCTTCCGTTACGGCATGTCTAGGGATATTTGACTGGAAAATTGCTTAGTAAAGCAATTAATATTGAACTTGGTTACTGACTGGATACGAACATTTATTTCTTAAGCATACGTACGTTGTACATCACTCTCTAGTTTTCCAGGTACAGGCATATATATACTAACCAGTTTATAATTGGGATTGGCAGGTTCACCTTCTTTGACAAGAGGCCTTGTCTCTCAGTGTCACAGTAATGAGGATCTCCAAGAGATGAGACTGTCTTTATCTAATGAGCACCTCAAATATGATTCACTTACTGCATCCAGACTAGATTCAAGTCAACAGTGAAAGGTATGTGTAGACTGGTAGAGAGATTGTAGGTTTGTTGGGTATTCCATATACTCTGAGCACACTCCTATTGCCAGCATCACTCTTCCCACAAGCAGTCATGCATATAATAGTATATCACAAATATAGTAGTAGTAATGCATTTTTTGCATTTATTGCCTTTGTATGCATACTGTATGCAGTATATCATGAGCTTAGGGTATGACAGTTTCCTGTGGGTATCAGTATTATCTCTCGACTCAAATATTGAGTCAATCTAAAAGGAATATATTGTGTGCTGTCTCTATATAGGATTTACTAGGGAAAACCAGATTGGAAAATAGCTTGCAAGTTGATTTGTTTGTTTGTTTGTTTGTTTGTTTTGCCTTTTTTTTATTTATACACCTTTTTTATTTGTTTGTTTTGTTTTTCTTTCCCAGTAGGATTTCATCACGCAATCCCAAACTGTATTTTTTATCCAAGTTCTCAGGGTATATAAACATAGTATAGTATAGTATAGTATAGTATTGTATATTATTGTATTGTATAGTATAGTAATCATATTATATATATAGGGTATATAAAAATAACAGACGTTGGGTTTGCTTGGAAACATAAAATTTCAAAAGACTATATATCCACAGAAAGAAGATGCTACGGAAGAGAGACAAAAGATATCCATAAAAAGCAGTACAATTTGCTTTGTACCTTTTCCTTCTCAGTGTGTCATCAGATACATGTTGGACTCAAGAAAACAGAAATCTTTCCAAAGAACCAAGGAAAGCAGTAGTCCAAAGTATGAATTGACTTCTCACAGACTGCTTAACTCACAAGAAAGTTGTATCTTCATGAGGAGCAGATGGTTGGGGAAGAGAGTGACAGAAAAGGACCAAAAAATATCTGCAAGGGAGAATTGGGCCATTGCTTTCATTTCTCTCATAAACACAGTAATCCCATTTTTTTAATTTATTTTTCTTTTAATTAAAATCTCATCCCTTCGTGAGGAGTTACATCAACATCAATAAGACCCTGTCAGGAAATGAAGGCCACGGGAATGAGGAACTGACCTTTAATATTCCATTTCTTTTGAAATAGACATTCAAGGATGGTTTCATTTTCCTCTCCGTTTTCCTTTTTTCCTTCATTCATTGCCAAAGATCACATGATCAACACCTAATATCCAATACAATTTCAGCAGAGGTCATTTCTGCCAAAATACAGTGTTATTTGATGATTGAAACCTGTTTTTGACTTTTTACAAACACAGAAAGTCTTATATCCATAGTTATAATAAAAACTGTTGTACAAGCTTTCTTGCTACCCTGACTTATGTGAGCAAATGTGTCTTTGTTAATGTCCAAATTTCATACAGAAGAAAAGCCCTTTTCTTGCCTCTGCATTTTAATATCCAACAAGAAAGTTTTGGGGCACTCAAAAATAAGAAAAAGAGAGATGATGCCAAGGGAACATGGAAACTGTACCTCACGTATACCATCTCTGGATGGTATACGTGATGGTAGTGCCAGAGATCTTTTATTTTTAAACACAAATAGCTGAACAGCTGCTTTAAAAGCCAAATGTGGACATTCCAAACAGGATACAAGCAATGACTATTCATTTCTTGTAGTCTCCATACATGCATGCGTACTCACCGATGACTGAATTTTAGTCAAAATATGTAATATTTTGTAGTCCAGTTGGTGCTCAATTTTTTTTTTTTTCTATGCACCTGCTCTGAATGGTTTGGGACTTACACAGCAATTGGTAGGCATCTGGCCCATCTTTGGGCAGGGCATCAGACCAGGTTAGTTCTGACCTTTAAAATCTGTGAAGTGAAGCAAGGTTTGGCAGAAAGGTCAGTACCTGGGAGGCTTATAGCAGCACACTGCTGCACAACTGGATGAGAGTGAGGGAAATTTATGCCCAAGACCGTGAAGGCTTAAGCTGCACTCTTAAGAGCATGCTCAGTCACAACTTTAACGTAAATTACTGCCGGATCTTGCTGATCCTAAATACCCAAATGAATTAGTGTGCATGACAGTTAATTTAGCCATGTAATTTAAACTTTAGCTCTGAATTCAAACGTAATTCAAATTTCTATTTAGAATTGAGAAAAAAATATATTTTTTACCTGAAAATATACTCTATTTTGATGGATCTTATAGCCAATATATTGAAGAAATAACTTCCAGGTCCAAGCCCCCAGTAAAGTAGTTCATACAAGGTAGAAAAAGCTCATTAATTATGAACATCATGATTAAGACATTTCAGTCCGGCTATCCACAATTCTGGCAGTTAGTTTGGAAGTCATGTCCCTCCCAAGCCACCGCTTACATTTCCTGGATTGAGGAGTACTGCAATGACTGGTAGCGCACTCTGTAAGACTGCTAGGTTCCCTTGCAGGAAACTAAACATAAATTTTCTGAAAACCACCCAGATATTTTTGCTTCAACACATACCACTTCAGACATCTTCCGTGGTGACATTATGATGTCAACCCTCTGCTTCCTATACATTTTGTTTTCAATATCACTTCAGATAATTTCATATCATTTGAAAACAATTCTTGGGGAGACAAGTAAGGAAAAAAAAAAAAAAAAAAAAAAAAAAGAATGAAGAGATTAATTTGTGTAGGTTTTTTTTCACTTTCCCCTATGGCTGAAAGATTATTTGCACAATGATGCAGACAGTACTAAATTAAGTGTGGTTTTTTCCTGTTTTGCAAACAAAATATTTGACTTTCTTATATTATTAATCAGCAGTCAGCCACAAACTAGTAGTGACTATTCTAATAAAGGGAAGTCTGTAACACCATTTAGGAGCACACTAAGGAGACCCTTAAGTAGCACCAAGCATAGTTATATATCTCCCTTCTGACACTCTCCCACAATGTTTTTGTATCCACATTAGAATCAAATGTCTAGATCAGTGGGCACATAGATTCGAAAACACACAAACAAACAAAGCTATTTTTTGGATGATTGCACTTAGGGGTTAATGGCTAATAGGATGCACTCGTCCTGGAGGGCAGTGAAAAGAGAAGTACCACAAAGGTCTGTCCTGGAGCTTGTCCTGTTAAACATCTTTGCCAGTGACCCTGAGGAGGAGATGAAGTGCCTTCTGATCAAGTCAATAGATGATGCCAGGTGATACCCTCAAAAGCAGGAGGCTGTAATTCAGAGGCACCTGGCAGGCCAGGGGAATGACCCAACCAGAAACTTTTGAAATTAAACAAGGACAGATAGAAAGCCCTGCACTTGGGAAGGAAGAAACTTTGGAAACAACTGAGATTGAGGCTGACAGGATGGTAGAAGGTCTGAAGAAAAGTTTCTGGGGATCCTGGTGGACAATGAATCCACAGCATGCCCTAGCAAAAAAGACCAATAATCTCTGGAGCTGTAAAATCAGGGGTGCAGAAGGCCAGATATACAGCATAACCTCACCATGAGAACAGCTGAGCAGCATAAGAGATTGCTGGGAGAATTTTTGCTCTCCCTATCCTTAAAGGTATTCAAAATTAGATCAGGTAAACTTCCGATTAATCTGGTCTGACCTATAGCTGACCTTGTTTTGAGCAGGAGATTAGATGAGAGATCTCCTAACATCCCTCTCAACCCAAATTATCCTGCAAACTTATGATCCCTTATGCATTTCTACAGAGGTACTCAGTCCCCGTGCTATAAATATCATCAACCACAGCAGAGCTTTTTTTATTTGTTTTGTTTTCTTATTGTGAGCTGGTCTTGTAGTGTTTTCATTGCAAATGGCAACTTTCCATGCAGTGTGCCTGGAGGGATGGCATTGTACCTGAGTCTTATTTCTGCCTTTCTCTGAGCCTCTCTCCTGTAAACTAGAGAGCAGCAGAAGAGAGCTTTCTGTCTTCCCTTGTCAAGATAAGGTTAAAGAGAAACACTGGTTTATGCTGATTCAAAGCATATTAGTTTGCTATTGTTTTTCCGCTTTTCTTTTTAAGGGATTCATTCATTATGCACAGAATGGGCAATATTTAATATTTATGTCTCTGATAGAAGCAATTGTGTTGAAAAACAAAAAATTAATTGGCTTCCATACGGGGTTTAATTCTCTCAATATACCCATTATAGCTATGCTGTCATTGTCCCAAAGTGTTGTAATGCAGTTTAACATTGTCAGGAGGACAGGAAATGAAAGCAGAGTTAATCTTCCTCAATAAAGCAAAAAATGGGTTGCTACCCATTCTGAGGCTGAGCCTAGCTAGTGGTTACTGGCCGGAGATAAGGCTCCCCAAACTCCTACCTTCCTGATCTTTTCAGGTTAATTAGAACCTGGAGACTGGTGCTTCATCACACTCAAAGAGATTGTAAAAGCTGGAGTTCACTTAATGAACTGCACTGGAAGTTTACACATGTTTATTTTTATCAGCTTCTGATTGTATTAAAGAATTACACAATTTAGCTCTATCTAACCTAGTTGAGGTGAGGATTTATCTGATGCTGGCATCATACACAATTAGTGAGGTTGCAAATTGCTATTCTATTGATTTCAGGTTGTTGTTTGTTGCTTTTTTTTTTTTTTCCTTAGCGAAAGCTGAAGTCAGGTTTAATGTTGCCTGTGACTAGACCCCACACAAGACACAGTCTGCATGTAGGACTATTCACTGCTAACATTTCTGGTACATTAAGGAACATTTGTATGTGGAGATAAAGGAATTCTGCTCAGGTTCTATCTTCTCCTGAATATTTTTTGAGTCTACTCCAGAAACTTATGTTTGCATAAGTGGGCAGTTAATAAATACCAGCCTCTCTCACGTATTGATTAAAGCTCTGGAATGGGTAGATCTGTTGTTGGTGAGTTATTAAATTAATAAACTGAAAGTAAATCCCAGTCTCAGTACCAAATTTACGTGACCTATCAGCTCTGAGATCTGGAACTCAAAACAAGTTAGGTTAATTTTTCCCATTGGATTTTTTTTTTTTTTTTAAAGGAAATTAAGTATTCAGTGAACAAAACCAAAGAAAACTATAAAAACCTACTATGTGCTAGGGGAAAATTTCAGCTTTTCAAATATATTCTATGGAAATATTTTTTATTATTACTATTCTGTTTTACTGCTGGTTTTATTGGAAGGAAATAAAACCATATTCCGGCTACTTTTTGGGACTCAGGAAGCCAGCTTACTGTTCTGAATTTTGCCACCTATACATAGGATGACACTGGAAAATTAATTTTCCTTTCAAATTCTTTATCCAAAAAAAAAAACCACCCAACAGCAGCAGCAACAACAACAAAAAATGATATTCACTGTTTATGAGCTGTTGAATGAAAGAAAACATTGCATATGTATAAATAGTGATTGTTGTAAAATGGAATGTGAAAACTGGACAGTTAAAACTTTTACCAGACTTGTGTAGTTGTCAAGGGTGGTATTGCTTTTTGTTCATAAATCACTTATAATAAAAACACCAAAAACAAAACAGGATTCTGGATGAACCAGGATGTCTAGTCCTGAAGTCTGAAGGCTTCTGAGAACTAGTGTCTCTTGGAACCTCTGCTATCAGCACTACAGCGTTATAAAAGCCACTAAGGAAAGGTCAGAGTTTACCTTCCTGACATTTTTTAGTTCTTTTTGCAAAATGAGAGTGAGTAATCCCATCTGTCCTTCAGACAGCCCTCCATCCAAAAGAAAAGAGCTAAGACTTGCTGGGTGTGTAGAGGGGGAGACAATCATGCCTATGGTAGGAGGTGGCCCTTTAACATATTCTTCTAGAATAGGAAAGATACCTTCCTTTGCATTAGAGAACATGTCTTATTTTTATTGAAATTGAAGAAGAGATTAGACTTCAGTGACTACACTGGTAATTTCACCAAATTCAGCAACAGAAGGAATGTCCTTTTTTCTCTGATTTTAGGATTTTCCTAGGGCTGGTTAGTGCAGTTCATTTGCAGACAAAAACACAGAAAGGAGGGAGAGCAGTTTTCTTCCATTTTATAAATTTCTATTTTCATCTTTCTGATGCTACATATATATTTTATTTTCTATTTCTATTTCTATTTTATTTTAATTTCTATTTTCATCTTTCTATATGCTACATATATATTTTATATATATTATATATTGTATATTATATATATATATATATATATATGTTATATATATATATATATATATATATTATATATATAAGCACTTAATATCCCTGTCTCCTACCTGGACCTATGTTTTCTGGGCCATTTTTGTGCTGCTTTGGGACAGTTGTTGAAGGCTGCTGTACATTGAGCATTTCTTATGATGGTGTTGGTTGAAAAATCACAGTCACCTGACAGCTCTGCTTTGGGGTTTTGCCACAAATTAGAACCCTTTCAGAATACTTTGTTAAACTTTTATCATTTCAGATATTCTAAATGACATAAGAAATGACTTAATGTGCCATCACAAACAAGTTGTTGCAAAGTTTGCGAGTACAGTGGTGCATCACAACTTCTTGATACTTTTCACCCTTTTCCTGTCTGGTGCAGTTTCTCAAAGATTAGACATTTCATGGTTTCTAAAGCTCTGTTTTACATACTTAGAAACAAAGTGCATTAAAAATAATATTAATTTCTAAGGATCAAAGTGGAATGAACAAATTTTGCTTATGTCATACTGAAGCATTTTGTATTTCCACTATCCCTGAAAGAATTTGGAAAAAGTTTATTAACTATAAACATAGAAACATGTGGGAATGAATCACATTCATTTTGCAATAGCAAGTTTAAGGCACAAATGTAACATGACAAATTCTTGCAGACGAATAAACATCATTTGATTATCTTGACCCACCAAAGTATTCCTGAATTATGACACAAATATTTATCTTGAAAAGCCCATCCCTATCATTCCTCAAGTACATGTTTCTTGTGTTGCCCATGAACAAGAAGCTCTCTCAAGAGTGGTGGCAGACTGTCCTGGAGCTCAGTCTCACATTTCAGTGTGAAAACATATATATTTTTTAAGTTTCTTTTGCTCCGTTGTATTCATTTATTTATTTATTTTGGTATGACACTTTAATATCTACTCTCCTTGTTGCAGGTACATTTCCTCCTTTGAGAAATATTTGGATAGTTTATTTTTACCTTCTTATTTTTGTTTGTTTTGAAACAAGATTTTTCTTTGTATTTTATTTAGAGTAGAATCTTTGTTTAGAAACAACTTTCCCTAAAAAGGAAAGAGAGATGAAGAGAGGTAAATAAGTTCTTATGGTGTTTCTACAATCTCAAATTAAAATGAAAGATTTTACTTAGAGCCAGATAAAATTTCACTATCTTTCACATGAATCAAATCTCTCTATTTTGCTTGTTTGAAAAATCTAGCTTCCATATGACAAGAAACAGGATTTTTCAATGTCCATAACTGAGTGGAGGGAATTACAGAGCTTGAATGAAGGGAATCACCTGGCATATGTCTCCTTTCCACCCACACAGATGGGATGTGCTGCTCATAAGTCCCTTTTGCCATCAGTCACATGCTGCTATGAAAATAAGGACTATGTTTAAAACATTAGTGCAGCTGATGGACACTTTAATGAAGGCTTTTTTAAAGCTTTGCCAAACTGCTTTTGAAGCAGTTGACTGAAATGTCAGAACTTCCTCTCATTAAAACTCCCACTTCAGCTACATCCCTTGTGTTTCAGAAAATCTTTTTCACTACTTCCACTCAGATACCATAAATAACTTACTGAAATAGGGTATTTTCCCTCATGAAATCTGACTTGTGATATATTCCACTGTGGAAGATAATATTTCAGATTTATGTTTCTTTTGTTTGATTGTTTGCTTCTGGACAGTAATATTTGGTTACATACCAAAATTAACTGTGTGTTTTTCTTTTTAATTTTCACGGATGAAAATTAATTTCACTAAGTTTAATGAAGCATATATCTATATATTTTTTTTAAAGTTTAAATTTTTTGCTTTCCCTTCATGGCTTTAAAATGGGGGTGGGTCTATTGTTTTCTCTGCTGTATGAGCCCTGATCTTTCCTGCTAGAGCTGATTGCCAGGTGTTGAAAACCAGAGCACCCCTGGTAATTCTGCTCTATTTGAGTTTGTTGGAGGCTGCCAGCAACCTCTGGGAACAACCTCAGCACTCAGCTAGACTGGTTGTAATCAAAAAGATTCATCAAAAACATCTATTGTCATCCAGATTTAGGGATCCTAAACTTTTGCATCTCTGTGACTCAGAAATTGGACATTCCAGCAATGCTCTGTTAATTTAACAGAGAAGAAGAGTAATAATCACATATCTGAGTAATAATCACATAATCTGTGCATATATGGACTGCATCTGAGACAGCTCTTGTTCTATGGATCCCCCAGCCTCCCCCCAGTGGTTTTAGAATTGTTTTTTCCGCTGATTCTCCATCAAATTTGGGATTAAAATGTTCCATCACTGCTTTTCCCTTCTTTTTCTTCATTTGACTTCTAATTTCATCTTCAGACATAAACTCATCACTCTATGCTGGTGACTCATATCCCAGAGTTATTTGAACTTGTAGTTTAATTATGACTCCAATCATTGATGCATAGTCTGGAATAAAACCCATTTCCAGCTCCACGACTGCTAGCACTGCAGGACAAACAGATCAGTTTTCAGGCATTAAGCAGATGGGACTCTGCATATACACAATGAGAAGACATGCTGAGTAAGAAAGCCTCATTGGTTTCTACTCACTCTTTTAAGTAGAAATGCACTCTCAAATCTGAGCCAAACAGGACTGAAAAATCTTCAGATATAAAAATAACTCCAGTGTATTTCTCCTGTTCAGTATTTTGATAGAAGACTGCTCTTCTTCTCTTTGAAGATGCTGCTTGTTAACATTTTCTTAATATAAAGTTTCCTTTTTTAATGTTGCAGAGAATAAATATTTATGTGGAGGCAAAGCAAATGCAAAAATCTCCCATTTCTTTAATAAATGTTTTCCCAAACCTTTTTAGAGAAAATTTGCTTACTTTGTCAATTTTTCAGTCTGTCGACATACCCTTTGTTTTCTAATTGTGCCATCTGTAGTTTGGTGTTTTTACTGGTGTCAGTAGTCCAAAGACCGAGTTTTGCAATTAATTTGGAGAAGGCAAGTATTCTCTAATACATAAACTTAGCAATAGCACAGCTGAAAGGAAGGAAATACTTGGAATAAATGATATCAGGAATGATCTTCCAGGTTCTCTTGTTTGTTTTTGTGTGTGTGTGTGTGTGTTTGTTGTTGTTTTTTATTTGATTTTTTTCTAAAAATCATGTTGATGAGCAATATTTGGCTTTCATTATGTTAAGATAAAACCAGCATAGTGAACCAGCATTCAAAGCTGTGAGCCATGACTGTAGATGATAATTTCCTCTGTAGATTGAAATGTGAGTGCTGTTATGGATTTTGTATTATATGTCAACAGTGAATCTACCGCTGTACACATATACACCCCAGAGTCCTTTTCACACAGGCTGTGGTGTAGGCATTGTATTCCGTTTTGTTTTAGTCCAGCTTTAGAAAATGCTAACGGATTGCCTTGGGAATCATGAAGACACTACACAGCTTTTAAAAGCTTAAAATCCCTTTACAAGCTGCCAATGAGACAAGCTGAAGCTTACAATTCTGAGGACTACCATGACACCATCTCAAAGCTCAATGCACCCTGGTTGTTTGCTTTTGCTTTTGGTTCCTAGGATTAACTATTCAAGGTAGACAATTTCTCAAAACTGGGGTCCTTCCATATCACCAATCCCAGTTACAAAAGTATGGGTTTTGGGGAGGCGGGACTCCTTCAATGGCAAAGCCAACTGAGACAAGTCCCAGACTTGGACCATGGAGCTAGCACTGATGGCAGCTCATCATTTTTCACTTTCTGAATCTTGTATTTCTAAATTCAGTTCCAAACTGACCCAAATATCTAGGAGGAGATGTAAGATACATCCATTCCCCAGCCACTTCAGCTCACACTCACCTTATCTGCTTCATGGAAGGTATTAGAAGAAACCTCACTCCTTCTGTTTGTGTGTGTTCAAATAAAACATCCAGGTTCTCAGCATTCTCATTATCCTATAGCAGTTGCAGTCCAAGACATAGTTCAGCCTTCAATAAAGATTTCCCCAGTTGGGCATTTGGACTGAAGGATGCAGGACAGGCAGGAATTAGGCACTCAGTCACAAATGTCTTGGGAATGGTTCCCACCAGAACCTGAAAGTGGAAAAAGTCCCCGTGGTGCATCCTACTAATGACTGTCCCACCTAGAAGACAGTGTCCTTCTCTTGTATCAGGAGTTCCATTCATTTGGGCTGTAGTATCTACGATTTTGGATTTAAAAGTTTAAACTCTTCTGATGACTGTAGGTCACTCTGATGTTGCATTACACACTTCCTGTTGTTTTGTGTTTGTTTGTTTGTTTATTTGTTTTTCCCACAATTTAAATTATTTTTTTAAACTATTCCAGGGTTAAGTGAAGATCCCAAAATTTAAGATATCAGAATAAACTTTTTTCATCTTTAATGAAAAGTGTGGGTAATCCAGTATTTTGCCTGTAACTCAATTCTTTCTTAGTGTTTTGACATGCTTAGAAATTTGGGACTGGTTTTTGGATGAAGCCAACTATTGGCAGAGTGCTGTTATTAAACCACTGTGGCCTGAGATGGGGAAGACTTCTCTGGTCATCTGTTCCTTCTCATTGCCAAAAAAGGATTAGTCTTCATTATTGCACATTTGGCTGATGTTTTGTCCTGTTTGGTTTTCTTCCTGCCAGGCAATGAGTTTTGAGAATTTTTCCTGGGAGATGATTATTCCAGCCAATAAAGATGTAAAATTAAATTAAAACTGAGGCTGTTCAATTGTGAGTCATTATGTTTCTCATGGATGTTCATGTACCTACAGGCTTAAGCTTGTTATTTTGTTTTGCAGGTGAAGGTGGGGTGGAGGTTTTTTGTGTTTTGTTTTGTTTTGTTTTGCTTTTAATAAATTTACCTCTGAAAGGTAGAAAGTAAGAAACGAGACATCCCTCAGTGTGAGTGTTGCAAATCCTGCCCCATCAATTTGGGCATGACTTTGCGAGTTGAAATGAAAGCAACACTAGGATCCCGCAGGCTTTGTGCTGATCTCAGAGCACAAGCAACAATTATTGTTGCTTGGAAATAAAAACCAATGGTTTGGAGCCAGCTTTCCAGGTCACTGTTCCTAGCTCAGCCAGAGAGGCTGTAGGTGTTATTACCTGACAGCTTTTTGGCAGGCAGGCCCTTTACAGAATGAGCCAATGGACTCAGGCCACTTCAAATAGGTGTTCACATTTTAGAAAAATGTGCTCAGATAGCCCAAACCAGCACAAACACACTCACAAACATAACCCAGTGCAGAAATATTCTAACCAGCAATGCATGCCAATAAAATATTGTTTCCTTACCCAGCAGCAAAAGCTTAAAACATGCTGATAGCCTCTGTCTTATTAGAGACCTGAAAGTTCAAGGAAAGATGATCAAAAATGTGAAGATAAGGCATCACTCAAGGAAAAGGGTGACCTTGGGAGCTTGGACTCATTGCCAGGAAAGCCAGAAAGAACTGCAATCCAGACCCTTCACAATCCCAAAGTTATCTCATAGAAACTGCATTAAAACACCAAAGGCAAAAGGTAAATCCTCCAGATGGAAATGGAGCAGACAAAAAAATGGAATTCTTCTCCAGTCTGTATTCATACTGTCAGATAGTCAGGGATGGGTCATGTGCAGGTCAGGAAACAAGTTCTCCTCTTCCTCTTGCCTTCTTGAGAGGTGTCCTGGTTTCAGTTAGCACAGAATTAATTTTCTTCCTAGTAGCTGGTGGAATGCTGTGTTTTGGCTTAGAATGAGAAGAGTGCTGATAACACCCCGATGCTTTAATTGTTGCAGAGCAGTGCTTATACTAAGCCAAGGACATCTCAGCCTTTGCTCTGTCCTGCCAACGGGCAGGCTGGGGGGTGCAGTAAGAGCTGGGAGGGGACAGACCCAGGACAGGTGACCCAAACTAGCCAAAGGGGTATTCCATACCATCTGACGTCATGCTAAACAATATATAGGGGTGGCTAGCCGGGGGGAGGGGGCCGGACTGCTCGGGGTTAGGCTGGGCATCGGTCAGCGGGTGGTGAGCAATTGCATTGTGCATCACTTGTTTGTACATACTATTATTACTTTCGTATTATCACCATTGTATCATCATTATTATTATTGTTATTATTATTATTATTATTTTTTTTCCTGTCTTATTAAACTGTCTTTATCTCAACTCACGGGCTTCACTTTCCATTTCTCTCCCCCGTCCCAGAGAGGGAGGGGGGAGGGTGAGCGAACGGCTGCGTGGTGTTTAGCTGCCGGTCGGGTTAAACCACGACAGTCTTTTTGGCGCCCAACGTGGGGCCCGAAAGGTTGAGATAACGGCAGATCTGATCAGAGTGTGTTAAACTAAAATTGGTGGAAGGATTAGACCTGCTTAATAGTCACTTGTCATGATGCTGATTGCTTTAATCACAACTCTGCTGCGCCTGTTTTCCAAATTGAGTATTATAGTACATTATTTTCCGTATTTGCTCTCTGTAGTGTTGTTTCTCCTCTCCGGGCCCTGGTTTCAGACCATTATGGTACTAAGTGTTATAGCAATGGCTTATGAGACGATAAGATATCTGGTCATGACTCTAACTTGGTATTTATACTCAGTAACATCGTGGACTCTGTACTTTGGAAACAGCATCTTGGGAACTATTAGCAATTATACCTATTGTTTTTCTCCATTAGAGAGTCAATCTGTGGAGGGGAAAGGGGAGGATATTTTTCCTTACTTGCTTACTCTCCCTTTCTCCTTCACCACCCCTGTATCCTCCTGGGTCACTCTGCCTTCCTCCTTCACCACCCTCTTATCCCCTGAGCTTGTCACAATAGCTCTCCAAGATATTGAATATTTCTGGAATACTCAGAATACCATAGTCTTGTTGTTCTGCCTCATGAATGCACTTCAGATTCTGCTTAAAGTTAAACAACTACTTATGAAGCTCATCCGGAGATCTGCCCGGAGGCAGTATAGTTGTGGGTGGCAGGGAGTATGGGTGGATATGGGCAGGCATCTAGAGCAGTTGGCACCCCCAGTGTGTTGGAAATTCACCCCTGAACAATGGCAAAATCCTCAAAAACTGGCAGAATGCTTGAAAAAAAGGTGTAATGATTCTGGCAGTTCCAAAGTAACACAAATCATTGTAACGTGCTGGGGCCTGGCTCATGCCTATCGAGCTGCCATTGATACTGCTGTCAACTTAGTGACAGACCCTGCAGCCACTCCAAACCCTGTGACAGATCCAACGGCCACTGTGACCCCTACGGTGGATTCTGCAGCCGCTCCAGTCCCAGCTCCTGCAGCCGCTCCAGTCCCAGCTCCTGCAGCCGCTCCAGTCCCAGCTCCTGCAGCCGCTCCAGTCCCAGCTCCTGCAGCTGCTCCAGTCCCAGTTCCTGCAGTCGCTCCAGTTCCAGCTCCGGCCGCTACTCCAGTCCCAGTTCCTGCAACTGCTCCAGTCCCAGCTCCTGAAGCTGCTCCAGCTCCAGCTCCTGAAGCCGCTCCAGCTCCAGCTCCTGCAGCTGCTCCAGTCCCAGTTCCTGCAGTCGCTCCAGTTCCAGCTCCGGCCGCTACTCCAGTCCCAGTTCCTGCAACTGCTCCAGTCCCAGCTCCTGCAGCCGCTCCAGTCCCAGCTCCTGCAGCTGCTCCAGTCCCAGTTCCTGCAGTCGCTCCAGTTCCAGCTCCGGCCGCTACTCCAGTCCCAGTTCCTGCAACTGCTCCAGTCCCAGCTCCTGAAGCTGCTCCAGCTCCAGCTCCTGAAGCCGCTCCAGCTCCAGCTCCTACTGCTGCTCCAGTCCCAGCTCCTGCAACTGCTCCAGCTCCAGCTCCAGCTCCTGTAGCCGCTACAGCTCCGGTTCCTGCAACTGCTCCAGCTCCTGTAGCCGCTCCAGCTCCTGTGGCCGTGTCAGAGAAACGAGCTGTAGCAGTGCAAGTTGACCCTGCAGAGGGCATTCCAACCCCTGTGGCAGACCCTGTAACAAAGTCAGAGAAACGAGCAGTAGCAGTGCAAGCTGCCCCTGTAGAGAAGGTGAAAATATGGTATAGAAATTCAAGTCGTTTAGAACGCAGAGAGTCTTCTGCCAATCCAGGTAAGGCTTCTGCCAAAACTAAGTATAGAGATGACGAAGATGATGACGACGCTGGGCCGTCAAGGATTCAGGAGGAGGAAGATGAGGATGCCGAAAGAGCGACAGTAACTACCCGAAGCCTAAACGAGCGCGAGCTACGAGATGTGCGAAAAGATTTTGGTCGCTGTATAGGTGAGCAGCTTGTCACCTGGCTGCTCCAGTGCTGGGACTCTGGAGCCAATTGTGTGGAATTAGACGGCAGGGAAGCCAAGCGGCTGGGATCCCTTGCTCGAGACGCCGGCATTGACAAAGCAATTGCAGATGGAGCACGACCCACCAGCCTCTGGAGGCGTCTCCTCTCAGCTGTGAGGGAAAGGTATCCCTTCAAGGAAGATATTTTATGTCTACCAGGCAAGTGGACCACTATGGAGAAGGGAATCCAGTACCTGAGGGAATTAGCCGTACGGGAAGTGATTTATGAGGATCCAGACCTCAAACAAACATCCACAGATCCAGATGAAGTCAAGTGTACACGACCCATGTGGCGGAAGTTTGTACGGAGTGCACCATCATCATATGCCAGCTCATTGGCAATAATGGCCTGGAAAGAGGATGAGGAACCCACAGTGGGTGAAGCGGCTAAACAACTCCGGCAGTACGAAGAAAGTCTCTCCTCTTCCTTACAGGCCTGCGTCTCAGCTGTGGAGAAACTTTCTGAAAAGGTTCACCAACTTGAAGAGAATCTATTGTCCTCCCCACCTGAACCAACCAGTGCCCACCGACCAAAGGAGAACACTTGGGAGAAACTTTCTGAAAAGGTTCACCAACTTGAAGAGAGATTATTCTCCTTCGCACCTGTACAAAGCAGTGTCTCAGCTGTCAGGGGTAGGCGTTCACCCACACAAGGAAGACGATATGGTGGGTACTCACCCCGTGCCACCCTGTGGTTTTACTTACGAGACCATGGAGAGGACATGAGAAAGTGGGATGGAAAATCTACCGCGACCCTAGAGGCACGGGTACGTGAGTTGCAAAAGAAAACAATCAGGAAAAAGGGATTCTCCGAAAAGTTTGCTGCTCCAACTTCCAGCAGACAGTCCTTCAAACACAGAAACGAGGAAGATTCTGACCAGGATTAGGGGGGCCCTGCCTCCAGCCAGGGGGAGGAAAGAGACAATCGAGTTTATTGGACTGTGTGGATTCGATGGCCTGGCACATCACGCGCACAGAAGTATAAGGCTTTAGTAGACACCGGTGCACAATGTACTATAATGCCATCGAGCTATAAAGGACCAGAGCCCATCTATATTTGTGGAGTGACAGGGGGATCTCAGCAGTTGACTGTATTGGAGGCTGAAGTGAGTCTGACTGGGAATGAGTGGGAAAAGCACCGCATTGTGACTGGTCCGGATGCTCCATGTATCCTTGGCATAGACTATCTTAGAAGAGGATACTGCAAGGACCCAAAAGGGTTCCGGTGGGCTTTTGGTATTGCTGCCTTAGAGACAGAGGGCATTAAACAATTATCTACCTTGCCTGGTCTCTCAGAGGACCCCTCTGTTGTGGGGTTGCTGAGGGTCGAAGAACAGCAAGTGCCAATCGCTACCACAACTGTGCACCGGCGGCAATATCGCACCAACCGAGACTCCCTGATTCCCATCCATAAGCTAATTCGTCAATTGGAGAGCCAAGGAGTGATCAGCAAGACTCATTCACCTTTCAATAGTCCCATATGGCCAGTGCGAAAGTCTAATGGCGAGTGGAGACTAACAGTGGACTATCGCGGCCTGAACGAAGTCACGCCACCACTGAGTGCTGCAGTGCCGGACATGCTGGAACTTCAGTATGAACTTGAATCGAAGGCAGCCAAGTGGTACGCCACAATTGATATCGCTAATGCATTTTTCTCCATCCCTCTAGCAGCAGAGTGCAGGCCACAATTTGCCTTCACTTGGAGGGGAGTCCAATATACTTGGAATAGGCTGCCCCAGGGGTGGAAACACAGCCCTACCATTTGCCATGGGCTGATCCAGTCTGCACTAGAGCAGGGGGAAGCTCCTGAACACCTGCAGTACATCGATGACATTATTGTGTGGGGTGACACAGCAGAGGAAGTTTTCGAGAAAGGGAAGAAAATAGTCCAAATCCTTCTGAAAGCCGGTTTTGCCATAAAACAAAATAAAGTCAAAGGACCTGCACGGGAGATCCAGTTTTTAGGAATAAAATGGCAAGATGGACGTCGTCAAATCCCAATGGATGTGATCAACAAAATAACAGCTATGTCTCCACCAACTAACAAAAAAGAAACACAGACTTTCCTAGGTGTTGTGGGGTTTTGGAGAATGCACATCCCAAATTACAGTCTGATTGTAAACCCACTCTACCAAGTAACTCGTAAGAAGAATGAGTTTGAATGGGGCCCTGAACAACGACAAGCCTTTGAACAAATCAAGCAGGAAATAGTCCATGCAGTAGCCCTTGGGCCAGTTCGAACAGGACCAGATGTAAAGAATGTGCTCTACACTGCAGCCGGGGAGAACGGCCCCACCTGGAGCCTCTGGCAGAAAGAACCTGGGGAAACTCGAGGTCGGCCTCTGGGGTTTTGGAGTCGGGGATACAGAGGATCTGAGGCCCGCTATACTCCAACTGAAAAGGAGATATTGGCAGCATATGAAGGAGTTCGATCTGCTTCGGAGGTGGTCGGTACTGAAGCGCAGCTCCTCCTAGCACCCCGATTACCGGTACTAGGCTGGATGTTCAAGGGAAGGGTCCCCTCTACGCATCATGCAACTGATGCTACATGGAGCAAGTGGGTTGCACTGATTACTCAGCGGGCTCGAATAGGAAACCCCAGTCGCCCAGGAATATTGGAAGTGATCATGGACTGGCCAGAAGGCAAATACTTTGGGATATCATCAGAGGAGGAGGTGGGTCGTGCTGAAGAAGCCCCACTGTACAACCAGTTGCCAGAGAATGAAAAGAAATATGCCCTGTTCACTGATGGGTCCTGTCGTATTGTGGGGAAGCATCGGAGATGGAAGGCTGCTGTATGGAGTCCTACGCGACGAGTTGCAGAAGCTGCTGAGGGAGAAGGTGAATCGAGTCAGTTTGCAGAAGTGAAAGCCATTCAGCTGGCTTTAGACATTGCTGAACGAGAAAAATGGCCAGTTCTCTATCTCTACACCGATTCATGGATGGTAGCAAATGCCCTGTGGGGATGGTTACAGCAATGGAAGCAAAACAACTGGCAGCGTAGGGGCAAACCTATCTGGGCTGCTGCATTGTGGCAAGATATTGCTGCTCGGGTAGAGAACCTGGCTGTGAAAGTACGCCACGTAGATGCTCATGTGCCCAAGAATCGGGCTACTGAAGAACATCAAAACAACCAGCAGGTGGATCAGGCTGCTAAGATTGAAGTAGCTCAGGTGGACCTGGATTGGCAGCATAAAGGTGAATTATTTATAGCCCGATGGGCCCATGACACCTCAGGCCATCAAGGTAGAGATGCAACATACAGATGGGCTCGTGATCGAGGGGTGGACTTGACCATGGACGCTATAGCACAGGTTATTCATGACTGTGAAACATGTGCTGCAATCAAGCAAGCCAAACGGTCAAAGCCTCTTTGGTATGGAGGACGATGGCTGAAATATAAATATGGAGAGGCCTGGCAGATTGATTACATCACACTCCCTCAAACTCGCAATGGCAAGCGCCACGTACTTACAATGGTGGAAGCAACCACCGGATGGCTGGAAACATATCCTGTGCCTCATGCTACCGCCCGGAACACCATCCTGGGCCTTGAAAAGCAAGTCCTACTATTACTTTCCAAGAGAAAGTAATAGTTAAGTAGGAGATATATTTCAGAAATAGGTCTAAATAATGCAGCTTTTAACTATGTCCTTTGATGAAACTGCAAAAACACCTTTCAGGCGGGTCTGTGAGGCTCTTGTCTTAACAGATCCTGCAGCAGATGGGAGGTTAGACCACTCCTGCTAAGATAAGGATGAATTTCCTACATTACCTGAATTACCTCTACAGCATTTATATCAGATGCCATTTCTCTGTAGCCTTGACAAGGAAGATAGAATTTATAAAGGGTGAGTTATTTGAAGCAGTGTTTTCTGCACTAAAATAAGTGAGGCAAGGGCAGCAATTATCTAAGTAACAGAAGGACCAAAAGATTAGAACAAGGAAACTGGATGTTCTGTTATTGCCCTAAGGTACTCCACAAAATGTCCCTGAGCACATCAAACGGAGGGCACTCAGGCCTTATGTTGAGCACTCAGCACACTGAAGGAGCAGACTCTAAACATGCTGTTTATTAAGATGATAGACTCCAAAGAAGTTGCAGAAGGGAGTATAATTTTAAAAATGCAGAATGCTGAAAAGGTGTAAACAGCTTCATCAACAAATCACATGAATATTAAAATTCATGCACTCATTTATAAAGCAATTGCTGGTGAATCAAGTTGGTTATATTCAGAGCAGGATGCAAGGATGTTTTGTTTCATCAAGTTTTTAATTGGTTTATTAATTAGCTTCCACCACAGCAAAGAAGCTCTCTCTCTCTGAAACAGTGGTACTGAAATCTAAATGAGCTCTCTCTGAAAAGACCAAGTATTGTGATCTTATCTTTTTCTTAACCCAATGGTGGTATTTCTTGTGGTTGGCTAAGTTAGTTCTGTAACACTATTGAAAAGGAAGGAATACTTTCAGAGTACAGAGAATAAACTGCAGATCCTTATATGAAACTTCTGAGGTGTTTTCATTACTACCAGATATGCCAAATTATGCCAAAATTAATACTAGTGCACTAGCTGCATATGCAGTGCAAAAAGATCAAGTGAATATTGACTCAAAAATGTCAAGTGCAAAGGAGAGTAGTACACAAATCCAAAAGGAGATGCATTTGGTATAAATATCGCAGACTCCTGAAGGAATATATCTCTATACCTGTTTTAGCTATGTATATAAATAATGCAGATCCTTGTGTTGATATTTATACTTCACATAATCTTGACACCACAATTCTGTTTTAAGCAATTTTCCAGGTCTTTTTTTTTTTCTTTTTTTTTTTTTTTTTTTTCTAAATCGTCAAAATGGAAGCTTTTGAGCTATGTGAGCTTGGCAACAGGTTTTCAAAGCTGGAGGCTTAAAGAAAGATTCATGACTTTTTTCACAGGTTCATAAACAGATTGTCAGTTGTAAAAGCACATGACAAGTACATTGGAAAGCCATTTGCCAAATAAAACTTTTGGAGTCTCATTTTTGGCTTTGAACAACAGGGAATTAAATGCCTAGAGCCAGAGTTTGAAAACATGAACATCAAATATGATCAGTGCCATTCTGGGAGTCTGAACTAGGAAAGGCTTAGAGTTGCTGCTCTCAACCATCCTGGAGACCCCTGCTGTGGTCTCAGCTCTTTAAACTTGAACCACTGCCGGCAGTGCCCTGACGATGACAGATGGCCTAGGGGCATGGCTCCTCCTTCTTTGGGGTTCTGGCACAGAAGGGTGCCTCCATACCTAGAGGATTATTAGTGTAGTAAATATGTTTGGACCGTGCCTTGCAAATGCTGGAAGAAGATTCTCATAGACAATGACTAGAAGGAATGATTTTATGCCTCTCATCTAAGTGTTACGTAGTGGCTTATGGGCTCTCCAAGGATCAAGAAGACCATAGTCTGGGGGAATTTGGGTTCTTAGCTTTACCTTCTCAGAAAGGTGTTTTCAGTCCCTGGTTCTAAAACTTGAAATGAAAGCTCCCTGTTCCCAACAGAGTGGAAGAGCAGTTTCACTATCAGAAATGGGGTTAGGACACCCATATAAAGAGAGTCATGGTCACACCTGTAATCTGCCTGAGATGAACCTTTGCATCATGTAAATGCATAACTTCACGGCATCTTACTGGCTAAGTTTTTGTATGGCACGTGGACCTCTGTGACTCCAGTTCCTCAGTGTCAAACACTATGTCATGAAGCCTGAACACCATAGCATGCACTAAGGTGGAAGGTGCATTATAGATAGGTGCACCAAAATTCAGCACCATGATAATCAAGTTCCCCTTTCCGAAACCCAGCTACCATTTCTAAAATCTTAGCTAGAAAGCATTGCTTTCTTCAGTGAGACACAATAATGGCTGTGTCTGGAATACATTCCTAAAAATGATGTTGCTCTCTTTCCAGACACACACAAAATCTGTATTAAAATTCAGGTTGTGATGATGAGTAGAAAGCCATATGCATTTCAAAGGGAGAATAATGACTCTTGATCACAGACTGTCTCAAATGTCTGGAGAGATGGGATATGCATACATTCGCAAGAGGTCTTTGTTTTACCTAAGTGATTTAGTGATATCCAGGAGGAAGATATGAGAGAAGCCATCTCTCGATTCTCAGATCAAGAGAGATTTGAGAGTATGGGTTCTATGGCAAGGGTTGTATTCACAGTGGGAAAGAAGCACGATCTCCAGGCCTTTATCTCTGACCTACACAGTTTTGAGTTTTCTCTCCCTCTTTTTTTTTCATTGAAAGACTATTCTGTGGCAGTCATGTAAAAAGTCTTTTTTTTTTTTTTTTTTTTTTTTTTTGGCCCTTGCCCATGCTTAAGCTATTGAAGATTAGAAGAAAGAGGAGGGCTTGATCTGAGAGTTTTGAGAACTACTGCATTGGATGCATCAGGTTTAATCAAAAGCTTATTGAAAACACAAGGCATCGTCCTATTAACTTCACTATGCAAGGGAGCAGACCCCAGGTGAAATAAAGAACCAGGACTCCCAGGATAAATTCTTCTATTATTCTTTCCAGAGATTTTCCAGAATTTTTGCAGGGTCTTATGAGTGACCCAGAAAGCCTAGTAAAGGACAGAATATTGTTGTACAATGAAAGATAAAACAGAAGCACATCCATCAGTTCAGTATGGTTTAATTAGATGAAAACCAGGATGTATTGGCAATCATTTAGAAGATATTCTGCACACTGGGGGACAAGGAGGTGATTTACAAATCCATTATTTACAAATGCAAATGCAAGACGAAACAATAAAAGAATGTAAGCAAAACTTTGTACTGCATTCAGAAGATTAAATGAGGAAAGTAACACAAATTTGGATTAGAAATCATGATACTGAGATAATCCTTATATTTGAAAAATGCAATACTCTTAGAAGAGGTTGAAATTTAAAGATCTATTATTTACTAATGAGAATTTAAGAGCTTTTGAATATTAAAGAGTTGAGAGAAGTATGGAAATGAAACAGATCTTAGCTGTTTAAAGGAATATATCTGTAGAAATAAATCAGTATTATTACACCTTACATTTCTTGTCATATGATACAAGAACTGGGAAATAATTTCCCAAAAGGAAGCTGCATATAATTAGTAGGATGTGGTAGGAAGTTTAATTGCATAAGGCTACGGTGACTTTTTTCCTTGGAAGGTGATATTACTGGTGTGTTTTGCGAAAGGAATACAGGATCGTTTCTTAATTTCCTGAGCTTAATAACAAAAAAAAAAAAAAAAAAAAAAAAAAGTTGGAGAATGATAAAAAAAAGACTTTTCTCAGTAATTTACATCTAAGTTTTAGGATCTGCCTGTTCCTGAGTTAAATGAAAGAGATATTCAGAAAAAGCAAGGGAGACTTATTAAAAAGGATTTAAGTTTATTTTTGAAACTGAGGATATTAACGAAAGGTCATGACATCATTATGAATAATTCACTCTTAAGAGATCTGCCATTTCATTTGGCATGAAAAGCTCCATTGCACAGCCAAGCCTCTCTCAAGTGTGCTCGACATACGGGACAACAGCTGAAAGTCTTCATAAAAATAATTCTACTGAAGAGATGCCCTTTTGGTAGAGTGTTCTACTGTCACCATTGTGATAGCGAGGTTTCATCAGTTGGTTTTCAGAGATCAAATCACCAGAACTTGTTATGAAAAAGAATATTCTTCTAGACTCAGATGTCTCAGTGCAATCAACTTCTGAGTTTCTATTTCGATATCACACTTCAGTTACAGAGAAACTTTATATAGTGTGATATGAAGAGTTTCTGCCCACATTTTAGAGGGCTAGAAGGTCAGGGCTGCATGATTAAAAAGAATTATGAGAAAAAATAATGTGAATGTTACAGCCAAAGGTAGATAAAATGGAGGTGTGAAGCCACCCTTGAGCTGTCTTCCTTAAATTTCCGGTTACAGTGGAAAGTGATTTTTCATTCTCAAGGGTTCAGAGAACACAGAAGGGTCTCTGGCAGAGGCTGAAAAGGACTGAATGAAAGTAATTGAGAAAGAGAATGAACTGGAGTACTGCAAAAAAACATCTCAGCTCCAGAAAATTTCTACAGACAAGATCTTCAGGCTCCCTGCCTGTGTCTCAATACAAGTATACAACACAGTGCTTCCTTTATTCCCTTTGTGATACAACAGCTGACTGTCAGCAGACAGCTTTCCTTTTTGGCAGCATATGTTTTGCTTCGGTTGATTTTCCTGACTTGTAGCCTACAAACACAGCGGATGCTTATGTTCACAGTGGGATTATAAGTTTCCTACTTCCAATCCATTAAGCATGGTCTGTGACAATGTGTGCACCATATCTTATTATAAAAATACGTGTAATTCATCAAACAATTCAAAAAAGTAGGACTCTTCAAAGTTTGTACAACTGACTTATAAATGCTGTTTGCTTTGCAGAATATGCAAAGTGGGCAAGTTAGCTCAACAGTTGAAAGCACACCATAAATTACCTATGAATCAAAGCAGATGTGAAAGTACAAAAAAAAAAATCTCTTTCCCAAAACCAAGATAGGGATTATACTTGAAAGCAATAGACCATCCAACAGTATGTTGTGGGTTATGGTTTTGGATCTAAAGTATTGGAATGAATGTTTTTTGGGATAAAGTGGATTCAGCAGTTTTTCATTATGATTAATCTCCTGAAAGCATATCTAAAGGAAAAATAACAGTTGGTAGCTAATTAGGTATCTGCTTAAAAAAAATAAATAAATAAATCACAGTATTTATAGTATTCATTCTATGATTCTATTAATTCATGTGAAATGTGCCAGATAGCAAAAGCACCAGGCTAGGGTAGTTGTTTAGCTTTCCTCCAGTATCACCTTTGCCAAATAATAACAACAACAACAACAACCAACCAACCAAACAAACAAACACTAGGTTCATTTTTGTCTAGGGAATGTTCTTCTTCCCAGAATAGTGTGGTCTTAATTGTTATGTGTTTTTTTTTTTTCATTAGAGCAGCGACAATGCAAGGTAACACAAATATGCACTACTGCTTTTATCTGCTGCACTTGTAGAATTAAACTGGCGGTGACATACTCTAGTATCTGATATTTCCTGAACCACCTAGCTCCACGTGACTTACTGTTCCATTTAAATAAACTAGCTCTTCTCCCTCCCCTAATTCATAGGTTTGTGGTCCCCAAAGGTTTCAGAACAAAACCTCTGAAATCTCAAAACTTCTCACAGATCAATGTGCACTTCAACAAGTTTTTAAATTCAGATGCTGCCAAGTCAATATTATTTCATAATATTGACTGTGGAGGCTCACTTATCACAGCCACCACTGCTGGTGATCCTATATTCACACACCCAGGCCTCTGCAACCAACCAATCACATGTATGTGTTATAAAAGACAAGCCCCTTGTTTTTATTCCTCTTTCATACACAACAGCTTTGTAAATCTGACTTTTTCTACTATGTAACAATAGCATGGTTGCTGCCTACCCCAAGGAGCTTAATATCAAAGAGTCATACCTGATTTCTAAGGGTCACATCTGTGATTTGGGTGTCAGAGACACACACATAAGTCACGTGTTTTGTTTAAGTTGTGCTACAGCAATGTAAGAATCAACACCTCACTGCACAAAAAAAAAAGTCTGCATTTATGCATATAAATCATATGTATATACTTAAATTGGAAAATGTATCTAAAAATGAGATTTATAATTTACTTGAGCCTGAAGAGAGTAGAATAATCTTTGGGTTAATTAGTATGACCAAAAAGCCATTAGTACCACCTCCAATAAACTATGAGCATTCATATATCTGCATGCCAGTTATTTGATGACTTTATTTCAAGTAACTGCAATGAAAAAAAAAAAAAAAAAAAAAAAAAAAAGTTAGAGAAAGTACTTATGAGATCAAAACTTGAAATAGAAGCTTTATTCCCAGGAGGTAACATTAATCAAAGCGTAATAATTATCAGTTTGATTCTGTAACTACTTAATTGTTCCCATGTCTATGTTCTGTAGGGTCTACACAGTATCTTATAGAACTGAAATCCTCATGGAAAGCAGGATTACCCAGGGACTGGTTTTGACCTTCTTATTGCTAATCTCAGTGGCAATGTTTGTGAACTAAGGTGGAAGTGGGAATGAGCCATTTATGTCTGCTTGTTTTAGGTAAGACAGCATTTGAAAGAGATTTGGACATATTTTCACATTAAGGTTGTTTGCACGTACCATGGAAACTACTCTAAAGATCATCTCTAGTAGGCAATCTCATCTTTATAGAAAGTGCTCAAAGGAGTGTTTCTGCAATTCACATTGTAATTTTCTTTGATCTTTGCTTTCTTTTTCCCTAGAGTGGATTGCCAAAGAGCACTGAAAGAGCTTCGGACATAATTTCGCATTAAGGTTGTTTGCACGTACCATGGAAACTACTCTAAAGATCATCTCTAGTAGACAATCTCATCTTTATAGAAAGTGCTCCAAGGTATCTTTTTGCATTTCATATTGTAATTTTCTTTGATCTTTATTTTCTTTTTCCCTAGAGTGGATTGCCAAGACAGATATACCTGTTAAAATATGCTAAGAAAAATACAACTTGAATGAGGACACTTACTTCTCTGAATGCAACCGTGGTAGGACAATGCATTGAAAACTGCTGATGACCCTATTTTCCCAATTCTTACAAAAGTATTAAAGACCTTGTCAATGACAGATTATTGAGCCCAACCTTATAATCTGTCAGTTGAAAATGAGAAAGTCCCTTGAAAATTTTGTTACATTATTTTTCAAGTAATGGGAGGTACAATTTTGCCACAAGTAGCATAAATATGATTGTATCACTTTGTGTCCTGGGGTTACATATAAGATAAAGTTTGCTTTTAAAACCCTGGCACCAATTATCTTTAGCTATTATTCTTAACATAAATTATAAGAAAAAAAAATAGTGGCTGCAAAACCCCTTTGCACAATCCATGGACTGTCACTAATGAGGTTTGGACAGGACTGTTCAATCTATTAGTTTGACTTTATCCTACTGTCAGGCACCTTTTACTCATTTACTTCTATGTTTATCTCAGTTAATTGCCTAACCACTATATTCCAAGAAATTTCTCATTCTTAATTTGAAGACATCACGGCTGGAAAATCTTGCAATCTGCCCCAGTGGTCAGCCAGCCTTGCAATGAAAATTCATTACCAATACAGATTTCATTGGCATCAGTCTCCAGCCACTGGTCTGCCTATAGGGAACTAAGATTAATTACATGATGGAGGCAGAAATATTGCCATCATGCTCCCCCTCTCTGACATGAAAAACTGGGGCTTGAACCTAATATTCATGTTGTGTAGGAAAATGCCTTAAGCAGAAGGTAGTGTTTAGAGAAGGTGACATAATACTCCCTCTCTAGCCTGATGTTATGGGTATATTCACCAAAAGAAAGGAAAAAAAATGCTTTAATTAGTATAGTGCAATGTAGACCACATCTACTTTCCAAGTCAATGGCCTTACCTGAACGATCAGCTCAGAGACACATAAGGATTGAAGTGAAGACGTGCCAAGAAGAGACTGTCATTGCTGTCTCCCCTGGGCAGCACACAGAAAAGTGCTTAAGGGCCACCTAAGAGCAGTGACAATCTGTTCAGGGGCAGGAGTAGGTCGTTCTAGGAGTGAGACTCTGCTGTGAGAAGCAGTGGACCCTCTTTCTCTTATTTTTAACAAAAAGGAAGCTTAGAGATGTTTTCAGAGTACCTGTGCTCTGCTGTGGAGAGCAGCAGCAATTCAGGAAGTTCACTGCCAATCCTCCCCAGGGTAGCAGTGAGGGGTCACTTTGGCAGACATGATGGACAACCATACAAGTTTAGGACTTCTCCAAAGGGGATGACAAAATGGCATGGGACAGACTATGGAGAGAGAAAAATATATGGCTGGTCACTAAAGTCCCAGGGGATAAGTGAGGTTAGGACCACTGCCACAGCATCTTGAGAGCAGCAGTGAGATCTGCATGCAAGCTCTAGTTGTTGGTGGTCCCTGCATAAAAGCTCTGTCTTGCATTTCTGTCCTGTTCAGCTTCTGTATAACAACTCATTTTTAAAGTGACCTTTGAGGTGGAAGCACAGAGTGCCAGAAATCATCTCTCCAAAACAGCACAAAATGAAAGCAGGCCATGCTCAGATCCCTGAGATCGATTGGGCCTTGCTTTAAGTCCACTGATTTCAATTAGTACCCTGGAACTAATTTCTCCTCTGATCTCCAATGCACCTGAGCTGCCTTGCTGGTTTATTGGCCCCCTCTCCCTTGACCGCAATTTTTCTGGCTGTGGGCCAGAGGGAACATTAAGCACCTGAATTTCCAAATTTAATTATAGTGTTTAAATAATGATACAGCGCATTGATTCCATTTACTCACAATGGCACAAACCAGCTTTAAGTATTTAACACCTAGGGCACTTCCTGTCTCACCGCTCTCCATTTAATCACCTTCTTGTCAATTAGAAAAATCCCAAAGAGGCTGGTCTGCTTTATACCATTAGAGAAACTGAGTACCCCAGGCATTACAGAAGATTTTGTTTAATGTTTTACGTCCTGGAGAGAAATACTTGATTGAAATGAAGTAAATGGCATATTTGAATCTTTATATTGCACATGCATGAGTCACTCTGAGACTGCTTAGGAACTGGTACAGTTTGATCTGAGTTACCCAGTATATTTAGAACCTTTTTTTTTTTTTTTTTTGGTAGTCGTCTGGCTACACAAAAGGATTCTGAGGCAGGGGTATGCGGGTCTTTGCAGAGAAATTAATGTCTAGAGGGCTCAGATTATGTTCTGTGCATGGAGGTATCACGTTTACCATGCTGGGGGAGAGCTGGAGTGTCAGCTCCTGAGTGCATGGTGTGGTGGTTTTATCCTGCTGGGCAGCTGATCTCCACCACAACTGTTCTCTCACTCCCCCTCCTCAAAGGGAAAGGGGAAGACAAATATGATGGAAAGGGCTCAAGGGTTGAGATAAGGACAGGGAGATCAATCAACAATTGTTGTCACAGGCAAAACAGATTCACCATAGGGAGATTAATGTAATTTATTGCATATTACTAACAGATTAGAGCAGTAAAAAACTAAAAGCAAAGTAAAAATACCATCCCCGAATCCACCCTGTTCCACGTCTTACCCAAAAGGGGTGCAGGGGAATGGGGAATGGGGGCTGCGGTCAGTCCCTGACATTTCATCTCCACCGCTCCCTCACGGTCCCTCTCTGCCCTTGCTCCCCGTGGGGTCCCTCCCACGGGATGCCATCCTTCCCGAACTGAGCCTGCGGGGGCTGCCCACAGGCAGCAGCTCTTCAGGAACTGCTCCCACACGGCTCCGTCCCACGGGGTCCATCCCCCAGCAGCAAACTGCTCCAGCACGGGTCCCCCATGGGTGGGCGGCAGCTCCCTCCAGCCCTCCTGCTCCTGCGTGGGCTCCTCTCCAGGGGCTGCAGCTCCGGCCTGGGGCCTGCTCCACCGAGTGCTCCTCCACACCTTGGGGGCTGCAGGGATGGTTCTCTCACTGGCTGGAACTGATTCTTATCTCACATGGTGCACCTTCTGGACTCTTGTCACAGAAGCCACCCCTGTAGTCCCTCCACTGACAAAACCTTGCCAGGTAAACCCAATACAAATGGCACCCTCAAACCTGAGAACACCTCCTGAAGAAGTGTCTCCACCACCACCTGTGTGTGGCTGGTGAGGTGCTCTCAGCCCAGGTCCTGCGAGGACTCAGCAGTGCTCCAGGAGCTGAATCCCGGGTAGCTGATCCAGGAGCCAAGCTAGCCTGGGATAAGTTGAAAGCTGCCCACTCTGCTTTCTGAGCCTTTCTGAGTGGCTGAGGACTCTCTGCACACGGGATAGCTCAGTCTGACTCCTCTACTCCAAAGTCCGTGGCAAAGATGTCACTAATACAGGCCCATCAAGAATGTACTTATATTTTCTCCACGTGACAGTGCTGCCAGTGGAGGCTGGGAGGAAAGGGAATTATCAGGATTAGAAGAATTCAGATCCAGATGTATTTAAATGTATTGCTTTCCCTTCTTGGGAGTGAAATTGCAGCGTTTCTAGCCAATGTCCCATACTGACTTGACCAAACAATCCTCTTCATGTACTCTGCCACATTCGTTCAGCTGCTGTCCTAGGGGAGGCTAATTCTGCAGCTTCTTTGAAATGATTAAGAGAAGCTTTACATGAATAACAGTGTCCTCCCAACAGCTCTTAACACTGACTCACAATGCTGCTGTGAAAGCAGCCCCAGCACCTTACCCAGCCATAAACACTGGAGATGCAAATTCCCACTGCCGACTACAGCCGAGAGACATCCCATACCCTGGTGCCCTGGCTGGTCCCAAAAGCCCTGCCAAAAGATAGGTCTCTTCTAATTCTTTGTGGCAGCTAAAAATGTCATAGCCGGGCTTACACTGCCCTGACTGCCCTGATTAGGGCACCTGCAGACCATTGTCCTCCCTGCTTACAATTCTACCCACCACTCTGTTTGCTGACACAGAGCTTCGCAATCAATCTCATTTGCTTACCTGCTTCCCAGGGAAAGTTTCAGAGAGATTTACTCACTGAAAGCATCTCCCCTTTCTGTCTTGACTTCCTCCAAAAGAAATTAGCATATTTCTGAGCTCTCTCTATGAATAACAGTGTCTCCCATCACTCAGGGGATATGTCATTAAGCTATAGACTGCTTAAGATGTTGTTTGGCTTTCCATGCACTTGCCTTTGTGATTTCATTTAATCCTTTTGAATATCCCCAACGGCCTTAATAGTTCCTAATGTTTTGTTTTGTTTTTCCACCTTGCAAGCACCCTGCACGTTCTTTGAATTTCTGGGAGGAGCTGATGTGGCTACAAAGTTGTTGGGATGGAGTCACATCCCTTTTTGGAAGTTTTGCTCCCCACACGAAGGAAAGAAAATTTCTGTCAAAATCAACTGCTCATTTCTCTGCTGTAAATACCACAGAATCACAGAATCACAGAATTTTCTAGGTTGGAAGAGACCTCAAGATCATCGAGTCCAACCTCTGACCTAACGCTAGCAGTCCCCACTAAACCATTTCCCTAAGCTCTACATCTAAACGTCTTTTAAAGACTTCCAGGGATGGTGACTCCACCACTTCCCTGGGCAGCCTGTTCCAGTGCCTCACAACCCTTTCAGTGAAGAAGTTCTTCCTAACATCTAACCTAAAACTCCCCTGGCTCAACTTAAGCCCATTCCCCCTCGTCCTGTCACCAGGCACGTGGGAGAACAAACCAACCCCCACCTCGCTACAGCCTCCCTTGAGGTACCCATAGAGAGCGATAAGGTCGCCCCTGAGCCTCCTCTTCTCCAGGCTGAACAAGCCCAGCTCCCTCAGCCGCTCCTCGTAGGACTTGTTCTCCAGGCCCCTCACCAGCTTCGTTGCCCTTCTCTGCACCCGCTCAAGCACCTCAATGTCCTTCTTGTAGCGAGGGGCCCAAAACTGAACACAGTACTCGAGGTGCGGCCTCACCAGAGCTGAGTACAGGGGGACGATCACCTCCCTAGCCCTGCTGGTCACACTGTTCCTGATACAAGCCAGGATGCCGTTGGCCTTCTTGGCCACCTGAGCACACTGCTGGCTCATATTCAGCCGACTATCCACCATCACTCCCAGGTCCTTCTCTGCCTGGCAGCTCTCCAACCATTCCTCTCCCAGCCTGTAGCTCTGAATACCTTAGCAGACCCTCTCTAAAATATATACAGTTAGATCAATCTGGTATACATATTAATCTGTCCCTATCCCTTTTCCTAAGCCTAAAACACCTTTTATTGGAATTAGAGTTTTATCTCTAAGAACAGGGAAATCTTCCTAGAGCTGGCTTCTTGAACCATCACATCTTCCTCACAGCTCTGGAAAAAGCCATGGAGTTGAAGTGCTGAAAGCATGTCTAAATTCTATACATCATATTACATTTTATGCATGCAAAATGCCTTCTTAATGTGATATTTTATTCCTCTTAATCTGAAATCCCTTTCTATTTATTAAAGGGTTGTGGGCTTTCTCTCCAGAAAGATTTAGAGGCAGTAAACTGGCTTATGAGGTAATTTTCTCTCTGTTACTACTTGCATTTGCAAAGAGATTCTTAATTCTCAAAAATAAATGTTAGAAGAAAGGTGATGGGAAAACTATAATCTCTGTTTATTTTGCAACCTTATTCACCTTCTTATGCACCTCTTTCCCAAAAATCACATTTTTTTTTCTTTTTTTTTTTTTAAACTATAACTTCATATTGATGCTGTCATTCTCCTTATGCAATTTCTTTGAGAACAGAGGAGGTGTAAAATGTTCCCATTTCACTTGAGGGCATTTTATATTCACTTACCACTCAGACGTGAACTGCCACACCAGGGGTAATACCTGGATCTGGAGAATCACCGGTGAATGCCCACTTCTCCTACTGCTTCATGGGGCAGCTCTCCAGCATGGATTGATGGAGAGCTGTCTTGAAGAGCCTGAGGTATGTACAGGCCTTTCATCTCAACAGAGCATTGAATCTTAAGATTAATGAAGGTGGAGGAAAAAAACGTTTCCCAAAAGACTAAGGCATGCTCACATCATTTGTAAATGCAATTACTGTAATGGTATGCTCCACTTGGGATATTGCAATTTGCATGAGCAAGTGGTCTATAATTAGTTTAAAGACAGATTGTTTACTGAGTGTAATATGAAGCTCAAACTTTACAGATGAAGACTACAGACCATGGCTAAAAGTTGTGATCGTCCTTTTTCTCTGAGTGCATTTGACATCCCTGCCTTACATGAAGCATTTTCTGTTTAGGCAAAGGAAGAAAATCACAGGCCTGTAATTCCATGGAACAACTTGCAGCATGTGAATTAAAGCTGCATACAGCAATTTTTCACAAGGATTTTGCTGAAAAACTTCTCCGGAATATAAAATAATAGAAAACATCAGGCATGCCTATTAGCTTTGAAAAACAGAAGGCACAGACACAGCAAACAAGAACTGGAATATGTGCGTATGTGCAAGGCCTCCGGAGGAAAAGGCATGGAGGACCACCAGCAATCAAATGAGGTTCAGAAAAGATCTGATAGAAATTTGTGCTCTTGGGAGGAGGGGAAGACAGATATTGAGGGTACTTGTATTTTACTCAGGGAAAATTATATTTTACTCCCTCCCCCCTTCTTCATTCCTCCCAAGCCTGTGTGCATTCACACCCTTTGACCTGTGGGATTATATGTTGAATAAGAATTGGTATAGAAGTTCAGTTCCCCAGTTCTTTTCTCTTGCAGTGTCCTTCTTGAATATAAGGGGCGTTTTCTCTGGAGCAGAAGCTTGCACATGCAGTCCTTGTATGGGTTTTCCTCTGCTGGAGAAATTTGCTCCTTTGCTGGTTACACAGAAATCTAGCAACTGAGACAAGAGTGGGATTTTATCCTCTTTCATTTTTATGGTTTCTTTTATAATATTGTTTTGTTGATGGTTGTTTTTTGTTGTTGTTTTTTTTTTTTTTTTATACATTACAAAAAAGCACTAACTGCTTTGTTTACAAATGCATGATTTTTTTATTATTATTATTTTTATTTTAAATTCATTTTGTGGAGGTTCACATATTTTGTATGAGGATATTTTTATGGCCAGATAGAACCCCTGGATTTTATAGTGTAAATGATGGCATGAATAGCTAGAGAAGCAGGCACCACAACATGGAAAGACTGAATAAAAAGGCTATGGAGGCTGCATTCATAAAACAAAATGAGACAATAAACCAAAAGGAGGCATTCTCAGAAGTTAGCTATTTGATTTCTGTTGGCATCAGCTCCCACAAAACAGCCAAAAAGTATAGACAGATGCAATCTTTTGCTGTATAAGGTTTATTAGATCATAAATATAAGTACTAGCACCCCCTTTGGAACTGCTGGCTTTATTTTAGGGACCTGAAAAAGAAAAAAGAAAAAAAAAAAAAAAAAAAAGTCCTTCCTGAGAAATATTTTAAAAATAAGCAATTTGCTAACGTAGAAAAACTAGTAATAACCACTTTGTTTCTCAGTTTTTAAGGGCACCTGTGTGACTCTAGTGAATTTTGCTTTAATTCAGTAATAAAAATCCATTTTCTGAGAGGGGGAGAGACCTGAGACTGGAGATGAAACGGGTTCTACTGTATGATTTTGACATGGACCACTGCAGTTTGTCCAAGCACAAAGTTCAAAGCTAGATGCCAGGTTTTAATTCATCATTTGCTTGTGACATAGACCACATTGTATCTTTGGATGAAGATCTAATGCTCCTCAAGTTCTGAAATGTTCAGAGCAGCAGTTAAAAGATATCCCATTTCTGCTGCTTGAAGGTGTACCACACAATTAAAAGATAAAAAAATAAAAATAAAAATAAAAATAAAATTAATAATGATTAAAAAAAAAAAAAAAAAAAAAAACAAACTTTTAAAATGCTTATCTCAATGACTGACAAATTAACAAGAATTAAAGACAGATGCATGCTGTGATTCCTTATTTTTTTTCTAAGGTACTTTTCTGTTCTCTTCAGGCCACAGAAAAAGAAAATATCTAAAGATATTATTGTATATATAATGACATAAAAGTATCTTCTCTGTGTTCTGTATTTACCCAAATTGTTTAGAACAACTACCTTACACTGTTGTGTTCTAGTTTTCATGTGGAGATCCCCTGCATGAAGTACATGTGGAGATCCCCTGCATGAAGTACAGATTGTCACACTCTGGAAGGTTGAATGTTGGCATTTTTGTCTGGAAAAACAAACAAACAAACAAACAAACAAAAAACATCCAAGTCATGGATGCATCTGAATTCTCTGACTATATGGAGATAAGGGATTTGACTGTACAGGGTTTGGAAGAACAACCTGGCAAATGGCATTTTTATTTGTCTAAGCCCCTGGGTTAGGCTGACAAAGCCATCATTTGGTCCGGGGGAAAAGCTGCTGTTTGGCCTTAAAAGCAAAAAAATGTGCTTTGTCGGTCACTAAGCTTCATAACTGAGAGTTCAGACATCACCTACGATCAAAACATCTTCTCTGTTCATTCTGATTACAAGACAAGTCTTCTTCTGATTACAGTTCCTATCATATAGTGACAGGAAAAGTTGTTATAATAAAAAGTGTACTGTTATCTAGGATGTTTTCATGCACCTCTTCTACAACCACAAACCACTCAGATCTTCAAATCAGAAGATCAAACCTGAGAAGACAGTAGGGCTATCTTTCTCTTGGACTGCAATTATTAATTACCTCTGCATGCGTAACACTGAAGAGATAATTATCACTGTAAAAATTAGGCCTTTTATATTTAACCTAGTCAATGGATATGATATACAGGTAAATTAGCAAGCACATACAGTATTGTAATAGGAGGAGGAATGCAATGGGAGGTCTCTACACTATTTAAATCATTTCCTTATCTTGCAGCCCCTCTGACATAATTAAGATTTGTTGGACAATTTATAGCTAATATTCAGTCTGGATGAACATAACTTATTAATTAAGTCTTCCCATCAGATAAGGTGTCTTCTGTGGTTTGTACCACATCAGGATCACAGCATTGTTCCCCAGCGTAGGCTGCTATATGTAGGCATCCCACTTCTGCCTTTATTCAAAACAATTACTTTACATACCAGAGAGTAAAGAAAGAATTGTGTTTTCCCCTTTAGCTGTAGCCAACAATATCAAGAGAGATCAAAAGAAAGCTTTTCCCCAGATGTCACACTCCATTTCCACTTTTTTTCCCCTTGTTTGCTTTGATTGATGCTGCAAGCTAAGGAAAAGAGCTTTGTTTTCGCTGAGCTGATTTTATTTCTCAAATTTGAACTAGTAGAGATGTGCAGACTAGGTGTCACAGAAAGCCAACGGGGCTGAAATCAAATGAAGGATATCAGCATCGAGTAAACCTCAGAGCCCTGTGGGAATGAGAAAAACACTGATATCACCAAGGTCAGCCACCCACACTGCAGTAGCCTGATAAATACCCAAAGAGATGAGCTATGTCCAATAACCCTACAGTATGCTGCAGGTATAAACACCATATCGTGTGCCCCATCCTGGTCAGGCTTTGGAGTGCAGCAGTGCTCAGGTCCACTGCTAACACTGCAGCACCTGGCCTGAAAACATGGTGAGAGAAGGATTCATTGGAGCAGATCCCAAAAGAGAAGGGCACTAAGGAGCCACCAAGCACACACTTTCCGAAGGTTCCCAAGTTCATGTATTCTAAGGCACCATTAAATCCAGTTTTGCAGGGCCTTATGTGAAACTATAACCATCTTCATTGTGGAACTTCTTCCTCTTGCCTTCCCCGACTTCCTCACTTGAGTTTTCAAGGTGGCATATCCATCCTTCCTTGATGCTCAGCTCTAACCACAGAGTTGATGGCAAACACTGGCAGCTGTTTTTTATGGGAAATAAAAATAAAACATGAAGTGTCCTATTTCATGCTTTTAAATTTTGGCTGGACGAAGCAGCAACCTACTGTTAATTAATGCACATCTCCAGGGACTGCTGCTAATCTGGATTCATGCCTTTTCCCAGATGAGAAGATGCTGCCCTTTGCTCCTCATGGTACCAGCATTACTCCAACATATCTTCCTCAGGGGAACTCCTCCTGAGGGTCTATCTCAGGACACTGAAGCTCATGGCAAGGACAGGCAGAGCTCAGTGCTCGTGTTCCCTGTGGAGCCCATTCCATGAGGCTGTTGGTGAGGTGGCAGTGCAGGACAGTAATACCTCTTAAAACAGTAATTTTCCCATACTGACAGCACCTGGAATGGGTGCAAGAGCAACCACCATATAATGTAAAATACAATCTTAATATCAGTTAATTAGGAAAAAAACACATTAGCATACAAGAATCCAATTTACCTTATGTGCTACCTGGTGATTGAAGGGCAAGAAAAGGGTAAATGTGCATTAGATCATAAAAATAATGATAGTTTGCCCTAATAAAATGCATTACTGTCATCAGAACCACTTGATATATTTACAACCAAATCTCCATTGTCCCTTTGCATCTGCTGTGATTTAATTACGATGGTAGCAGCAGTCTGTTAATATTGTTTTGAGCTGGCTTAATTTGCCTTCCGTAATTTAGGCAAATTACAGGAGGTGAGAAGGGTTGAATGAGTAACCTTATTAGCAAAGAGACCTTCTTCAGGATGCAGACTGAATGAAGGGTAAAGAAAAAAGAAAAAAAAAAAAAAAAAGAAAAAAAAAAAAGACAGCAACAGCCAAAGCTAAATAGTTCTAGAGGAAACTTGCCCTTTCAGATCCCTACTCTTATATTTTAAAAGTTAATTTAATTTAAACCAGGTTAGGATACATATTTTGATTAGGTTTTTTTTGTTTGTTTTAATTTGGGGGAGGATTTCAGGTCTGTATTTTGTTGTCACTGTAATAAATGAACCTTCATCAGTGGCCATTATTTGTCTTTATGGTATTGTAGACCATCATTCCAAAAAAGAAAAGACTCCTGTTTCTCAGTTTCTCAAAATTATTATATCCAAGTTATAGTTTTTTCCCCTTGGAAGGGAGATGGGAGAGAGAGAGAGTTTCTCTGGAAGTTGTTTCTTGTGTCTCTGTCACTGGTATAAAAGCAAAGTGATCCCCTTAAAATGTGTGAAATAACCATGGCATAAAATTAATATAGGAGGAGATTTGGACTTGTGCTTTTTTAATAGAACCTGGAGTATCAAAACTGTCTCTGGTACATCAAGAGCTGCATTCATGTAATTCAGGGAAGGATGGGGTCTAATGCACTCTGATTATTCCTTTATCAATTTTCAGTGGCAGCACTGGTCTATACTATTGAATAAGTTATTATGCTCTGATTGATTTTTCTTTCTTTAGGCATGCATTTTATATTTGAGGCAATTCCTGTAAAAGAAAGGAAAATGTCACAAAACGTGAACCCCAACTTCTCAAAAAGAAAAATTATTTGTGTGATTCCCATGGAAGAAAAATTTGCAGTAATTTGTTCTACACTTGACACTTAAATAATGACCAGGGCATATTTTTCAGTATAGCAGGTTTAATTTTACTTCTTACTGTCTTTCTCTATTCACCTTATAGCAGGGACTGATGATGGCTGCTCCCAATCAAAACACACTGAAGGTTGTAACAATATCTCCATGATTTTTATATCAGAACAAGCAACTTGCTTGGCTTCTAAGACTGTTGGTTTCTACATGTATTTCCTTACATTTCAGCACAAGGTGGCCAAATGTGCTTTAAAATGATTAGACCCTTCTCTCAGGCATATAGATTTATTTTGGGCAGGCAATTGAATATGAACATTTTAACCAAAAACTAAGGGCAAACATTTTAAAACTGCATCTTTGAGCCTGTGTTTTGGCAGCCCTTCATTGCTACCCCTGAATTCCTTAGACTGTTGCAAACTTTCTCTCCACCTGTGTCTCATCTCTGATTTTAGTAATGTAGATTGAACTCTAGCACTCCTACGGTTAATTGCCTTGTTGGCCTACCAAAATGAAGGCTTGGAGGAGGCTTGACAGCTCACCCCAAAGGAGGCAATCACCAGGGTATGAAATGAGATAGATAGCATTATTGTCATGAGAACAAATGAATCACAGAAAAACAAGAAAATGGTCAAGACAGCCCTGTGCTTAGTGGTGATGACAGCTGCTATCTTTGTTGCTGTCACTGTGGAGGAATTTGAAGCACAGAGATTGTTATACTGTGGGGGAGCCTTGTTATAAGAGCATGGCAATAAATAGAAGAACAGCACGAAAAGTAATGGAAATATCTGTGAACATCTAGAAGACAATGAAATGGCAGATGACTACGGACTTGGATTTGCCATGTCACTTCAGAGTAATCTAACACTTTCTGTGAACGACCAAGAGGCCTAGGCTGAAGAAGAAGCAGTAGGCACCACGTATCCTGACTTTACAAGGTTCTTTTTGATGGTGCCCTGCACAACATCCTCAAAAAGTAGCTAGGGAAGCATACTCCTCAATAAGTCCTCCCAGTGTTGGCCTTGGAAAACACTACCCAACCAGCATGAAACAGTAGCTCACTGCTTAATTGGGAGTAAGTATCATGTTCCCATCACCCCATCCCTTCCCCTGGAATCACATCATTTTTCCCTCATGTCCCTATGTTACAGAGAATACTATTCCCAAAGACTTCAGAAGTAGATTGCACATCACTATTCCCTCATCTACATTGTCTTAGAACAGGTTTCTGATTCTTCTCAAAGGATATGTTTCTTTATCAGCTCCAGAGGTCTCCAGGACTCTCATGTTGTTGTTGCCTTTTTGTCTTTTTTTTTTTTTTTTTTTTCTCCTATGCCTTTTTCCTAACAGATATTATATGGTGTTTGAGAACAAAGTGTTTTGGGAGTCACACTATGGAGCTGTATTCTCAGATCTTTACTTTATGAACAGGGAAAAATATTATTGTCTGTGTCCTGGTTTTCTAGTGTCTAAGCAAGAGCTACTAATATTTCCTTTGGCAAGGGTGAGGTTTTGTTTCTGGTTAGTAGAAGAGGCATTTGTCCATTTAAAGCCAAGAAATGGTAGACGTTACTCACCCTTTCCCTTTTTTGTACATAATGTACAGCCCAAAGAGAACAGTTTTGCTTCAAGATTTCCTCATTGAAAAGCCACCAAACCAGATATGCTCTAGAAACTAAACTTTGGCCACTTAAGGAAACTTTTCATTCACTCCCAACAATAATTCCTTGGCAAATCCTTTTACCAACTGGCTTTTGAACTTTTCTTAAACCTGCTTAGTTTAATTTTGCTTCAAACCTTTGCTTAGCTAAGGAAAAAATATCTTGTTTGCACTATCTGTAAGAAGTTGACTTAAAAACATTTGAAGTCTGTAGAAGCTTTTATGCTAAGTTTGGTCAGTCTTTGATTAGGTTTCCTTTTGGTCTACATCCTTCTTCTTCAAGAAGGAGTCATTCTCCTTTAATGACCTTCAATCCCAGGCTCAATATTTAACTTATGTAGCCTTTTGAGTCTGTTATCAGTACTCTTCACACTGCATGAAACATCTTCTCCTTTGACCTGACTTTCAGACACTCATAAGATTCAACAGATTCTGCATAATTTCTCTTCACCCGAGTGTAGTCAAAAAGACCAACCTCATTCATTCCCAGACATAAATAAGCAAACAGAAACTTAAGGCAGTCACAGTTGAGAGCATTTATCAATGTGGCAACAAATATTCAAGGAAATTTCAAGTCTATCATAAGCTCAGTGATACTAAGGGAGTTAATAAAACATATTTTTATGTGACTATCAGGGAGTGTAGTGAAAGGACAAGGAGTAATGGCTTTAAACTAAAAGTGGGTAGATGTAGATTAGATATCAGGAAGAAATTCTTTATTCAGAGGATGGTGATGCAATGGCACAGGTTGCCCAGAGAAGCTGTGGATGCCCCATCCCTGGAGGTGCTCAAGGCCAGGCTGGATGGGGCTTTGGGCAACCTGGGCTGGTAGGAGATGTCCCTGCCCATGGCAGGGGGCTTGGAGTTAGATGATCTTTAAAGTCCCTTCTAACCCAAACCATTCTGTGATCCTTTATACAGGTTTTAATATGTGGATAAGGACAAAACTTAATGCTGCCCTTCATGCAGTCCACATAAAAATCTTTGACATTCTATTAGACTAGAATAGATTAGATATGATTATATAGGTGAAGCTACTTTTCTAATATCATGCTCATATCAAACAGTACTCATATCAAACGCTGTATTGTGGAAATAAGAGTTTAAGTTCCCTTTAGTTTTCTTTTTAAAGTCCTTATTCTGCTTCAGAGTGGTATTTCACCATAAGACTTCAGAGTCCATTTATTTTGTGGGGTTGCATATTCTCGTAACAGACACACATTATTTACTTGACACCAGAGAGGCAAATACAGATATGCTGCATTTAATTAGGAATGAGCCTTTTTTAATGATTCAGTGCCTACCCTGAATAAATAATCTTGCATATATCATTTGCCTGAAGACGGATGAGCTACTGCACCAATATTAAAGATAGTTAAGAATTGCCCTACAAAGTATAAATCATCCAGTTGCTGTGGGGGATGTCACCTTGTATGACAAAAGTGGGAGCAAAGGAAATTACAAAGGAGATTAATGTCATGTTCTGATGCTCTTGCATAGAAGTTATATATAGTTTGCATCTTTACCACTTGAACTTTCTATACCTAATGTAAATTGCTTTATGAAACATCCAGATACACGTAATGAATGATTAGATACAGTAAACATTTAAATTAATCTGTCTACTGAGTGTGTCCAGAATCAATACAAGGATGTAGATTTTTAGCATCTGGAGCAAACTTTCTCACCAGTAAGAGGTTTATTTTTCATTTAATGGAACTCTTCTGAAAAGCAAGTGTCTGCCATCTCATCTGATCACAGCAAATGACCTTCCTCTTTAAAGATAACTTAAGCTTATCGGATTTAAACTCAAAATCCTCTCCTAACAAAGATCACCGATAAACACTGGAGTTGCCTGGAAGGAGACACTCTAGCGTGGCAGCCAGTGACACTACACAATATGCTTTATGAAGACACGACTGTTTTCTGCCTCTGCTTTGAGTTGACCAAAACCCCTTGACCATTTTAGAGTGGCTCCAAACAGAAGCAGGGCAGGCCCAGCATTGTGTTAATGTAGACACACAGCTATTACAGGTCATCTGGGCTGGGGCCCTGGGGCTTGGAGCACAGACAGTTCATTGTACCATCATGCAAGCACGGTCACTTTCTGGATGCATTATAAAACTACTGGGAATGTGTCTAAGTGCTAAAGCCAAGGAGGGCCAAGAAATCTGGCTGGTGTTTGGGGCTAAAGTGCTGTCTCAAAAGAAACCATTCTCTAAGCTTTGCCTTTGTAATTACAGCTTGCCTCTTAAATATGCAGGAGCTGCACTCCAGCGTGACGTATCATACAATCTGCCAGATGCTACCCTTAGGAGAGAGACAAATCTGTAACACAAAGGGAAGAGTTCGTTTTCCAAAACAGTTTTACTTTTTAGTCCTTAGATACATTTAAATTAAGTTCAGTAAATGCCCATAAAGAATGAATTGAGTCAAAAGCTTGTAAGTCCTCTCTTTAATTCTTTCACGTTGAATTGGTCTGGTCTACTGAGTAAGTCCATTTGTAACAGGACGTGGTCTGATGTGGCAGAAACTGCCTAGAAGGCTGTTTTAAACTGGGAATTATTTTAGAACTAGGATACGGTGGCCTTATCTATCTCAGATCTGCTTGGATCTGTAGTTTAAAATAAATTGGATCATTAGAATGTGTAGTATGGTTAATGCTAATGAGCTGCTTGGTTTAATTACATAAGAAAACAGTTCTAATTATTGGAGAGCTTTTTGTTTTGTTTTAAGCCAGGAGTAGCAAGGCTACTAATGTTCTCTGTGCTAAATGTCTTCTCATAACAGATTTACTATTTATCAGGTCTGATGATACAACCTTCAAAGTGCTAAAGGGAAAGAAATAAAGCCACACTGAAAAGCAGTGCCTGGTGCTGATTTCCTGAATAAAGACATTTTCTTATCTGTCTTCCTTGTCAGATGGAAAGCAATACCTAAAACTTCTAAGTTCAGAAAAGTCATGGAGATATGGGCTAACACCCTGGTCTATTTTTAAGTGGAGAGAGTGTTAAATGTCATCTAAGAAGGTGAAGCCTACTTATCATAGTACACCTAAGCTGTTCACTGTCCACCTTTTTCATTGCATAGTGAAGTTGTTTTGAGTTATAACTATCTTATGAAAATTAGAAAAGTAAGTAGAAATCATAACCATACTACAAAATTATAATAATGGACTACCTGATTGCTAGAAGACACCTTTGTCAGCCACCTGGTGTCCTTCTGATGAAATCCACCAATAGGTGCACCTGCTCTGCACCTGACAAACTCTGTAAACCCCATCCAAGCCAATGAAATACTGATGAGCCAAAGCAGTCACACCTGCTACCTTAACAAATCAGGCCCATGTGAGAAAACATAAGGAAGCACCTAACACAATTATAGAATGGTTTGAGCTGGAAGAGACCTTATGGATCAGCTAACTCCAAGCCCCTGCCATGGGTGGGGACACCTCCCACTAGACCAGGTTGCCCAAAGCCCCATCCAGCCTGGCCTTGAGCACCTCTAGGGATGGGGCATCCACTGCTTCTCTGGGAAACCTGTGTCATTGCCTCACCACCTTCTAAGTAAAGAATTTCTTCCTTATAGCTAGTCTCAATCTCCTCTCTTTTAGTTTAAATCTGTTACTCCTTGTCCTGTCATTGCATACCCTGGTAAAGAAAATGGATTAGGAAAGGGCAACTTGCCATGTACCCAGGTGCGATGCTGAGTCAAGATAAGCCTGTACGCAGATGGGGATGACTAATGAACATGAGCAGAGAGGTGAGGTCACCTGGAAGTGAGGAACTAGGGACTTTTATCTAACATTGGTGTTTACTTTCATACCAGGGGTCAAATTATTTAATCTGATGGTCTAATCTTCCTTTAAAAAGTGTATAAATTCATTAAAATTCCTTATCCAAAGTAATGGGGGAGTATGAGTGCCTATGGCAGCAGCTGTGGTTTGCAGGGTCAGGCTACCTGGTTCTCCTCCCAAGAGGCTGAGCTCTGATTTGCACTGCCTGCCCTGAGACACATGAAACAGCACACGGCACTGAACACACAGCACACAGTGTTGATGTTATCATGAGTCAGTCTGTATCACTGGGGTTCCCTAAGAAAATAAAATTTGCAAAATTTGTGTTGTTCAGCCTTAGCCACCACTCTGTCTTACTGGTCTCATCTCTAAATGTATCATTAAAGCTGTTATATGGTACAGACTTCAGAAATATGAAGTATAATTACTATGTACTATGCCAAAAGGAGTATTAATGGTTATATTTATTCTGTATGGGAAGTGTTGGATACATACACCTCATAAAGTTTTCACTCAGCAGGGCATTAAGTAAACACTAACTACCTCACGAGCAGAGAGTATTAAATGTTAATCCTCGTTTGTGCTTATTAGACCATATGCTTGGCCTGTCGGGGAGCATGGAAGTAGCATGCTTCGGGGCTGAGGGCAATAGTCCAGCTGCTAATGCAGCTCCACAACAACTGACTCATATTTTTCATATGGACCAAGTTCTGAATGTCAGCAAGATCTCCAGTGCCTTACCAACAAATTAACAACTAACCCATCAGTGAGAGTCTCATTGTTTCTAGGATGTAGGCTTCTATCCAGAGTGTTTATTATACCTATATAAAGTATATACAAAGTGTTCTAGCTTTTTAGTAGATCAAGATGCATAACAGACCAGCAGCAATATTTTATGTAGTGTTTTGTTTTTAATACTTTGGAAACAAAAGTGAAGGTTAGGAACTGATTGCTGAAGGAATTAAGTGTTTTGAAAAATGTTTTCTATACATCACATTTGCTGCATGTAAGATGGATGGATGTATATTTTCACTGAAATAGAATATGCAGTGATACATTTATTTATTTCAGTCAAATGTGGATGTCTAGCCTGCCATTATACATGATTAGAAAGCTATATTTACTGCTTTGGAAGTATTCTTAATAACGTCATTGCTTTCAACCTGCTTTTTAGTTCCAGAAGGGGAATTGGTATTGCAGCTAATTATTTTCAGCAATTCTGAATACACTAAAACTGCACACATTGGAATTGCAGGTTTTCTATTCATAAAGGTACACACCCCACTGTTATAGAACAAGCATTTTAAAAAAAAAAAAAAAAAAAAAAAAAAATCCCTCCTATTTTATCCTTATTTTATTACCTATATTAATGATAGGTATATCTGTGATGAACAGGGTCAGGAATATCTTACTTTTCTCAGTAACTGCTTTACTCACTTTTAGAATACAATTCTTGCTAAAAGGAAAGAAAGGGATACCTATTCACCTCCATTCCCTTGTCCCCCCACCCTGGCCATTGAAATAAAATAGATTCCTATTTGTCATTTTCATTGCAGTGTAGTTAATTAAGGAAGAGATGCTGAAAGGTAATTTCTGAGTTGACATTTGACCATGAGACTCTCAAAATTGTAAGCATAGTGTTTGCGGTATCCAGCAGAATATGCCTCACATGCTCCCTCTGGAAACAGAGCTGGTCTGCAATATTCAGTGGGCTACATCCAAAGATGGTTGAGCCAGCTGAAGTCAGAATTAATAACCTTGTTCATTTTTGGGGTCTTGGCGGTTTCCAATTTAGATAATCTTTAGCTTATTTCAGGAATCCCAGAGATGAGGACCAAAACTATCTTCTTCTGGAACAGGATAGATCATTTTTCTTCCCCTCTGCTGGTGTTGACACAACACATGGGAGCTGCATACATTGGTCCCTTATTGTCCACTCAGACAAACTGCTAACACTGCTTGGTAAAGCATAACCTGCACTCCTGTATCTGTTCTGCATGCAGCTCTGTGCTAAGCCAAGAGAAAGCTGCTAGGGAGTGCCAAGTCCCTCATGTGTTACCATGCAGAGGAAAAGCTGGAACAAAGAGGCACAGCCTGAATAATAATAATAATAATAATAATAATAATAATAATAATAACAACAACAACAACAACAACAACAACAACAACAAACTGGAAAACATGTTTTCTTTGATCTGGATATTACTTTGTTCTGTTAACAAAGTAAAGGTTGTTAGTGGATGGGTCAAAACACGGACCTCTTTGGCCTGTATCTTATAACTTACAAATTTGACTGTTTGTTTTTTTTTGTTGTTTTGTTTTGTTTTGTTTTGTTTTCAGATTGTTCTTTAATCAAAGATAATTCCTCCCCTAAAACAGGTTTCCCTGAATGGCAGCTTGTTCCCTTAGTCATTTATGTCATGTAGTTAATTGCATGCTGTTTTTTCTAAGAGACGGATGAGACAAATGCCACCATTGGGGATCTGACCCACTGCAAATGAACCGGCAACAGACAAATCAATGTCATTAAAGTCCTTTGAATTTCTAGTCTTAAAAATTCTTAACAGTAAGAGATAACTACATAAGCTTAGAAATAACATTTTTACTTGTAATTATAAAGATGCAAAAATGATGCATTTCACGTAAGCCACCTGTTCTTGTGGAGTGGTTCATTTCCTGTACTTTCCCAACAAAAATATTTCAAGTTCCCATCTCTTCTCAGCACTAGATGGTAAGTTTGATAGGAGATATACTGTTTTATTTTTGTTTTTGATTTTGCACAAGTAGATGCATTCATTTATAAGGCTTTAAAATAATTTGTTTAGCAGCTTGATATAAGCTGAAAGCATATGCACATTACTTATTCCTAGTCAACAAATACAAGGTATATAATTTACACAACGAGGGCAACATCTGGCACAATCCTTGCTGCTGGGAATAGTGGAAACTGCACAAGGTATCCCCATTATCCTATCAGCCTAATTTTGCTAAGCTCATTTTAATGAAGCACAGAAATGTGACTGCCTATTCAGCTTCTCATTGAGAACATATTGTAATTAACTGCCTGAGCAGCTGTACAGTGCTAGGAGAAGGCTTTAAATGATGTGACTCTGTTGATATTACTCGGGTTAAAATGATTTTGGAGATTGGAAAAGAAGCTCTGATTGCCTTTTATGGCAGTGTCTAAAGCCTAAATGAGTTCTGACACCTGAAGGAAGAAGAAAAAACCTGCTTAACATCAGTAGTCTGTGAAATGTATTTTGGGAGCTGGATCACTGTGACCCAACCCTAGCAATTATTTCAGCCCCTCCAGTTATTATTACATATTTGATCCTGAAATGTTCTTTAATTGATACTGTGAATGTTAACATAAACTCTACGGCAAAGGAACACCCATTCACTGTGTAAGCCAATATCTTCATTATCACAAGGAACAAAGATGCCACCAATGAATTTTCTCCTTCAGTAAGCAGCAATGGTTCATTCACAGCCTGTAAAAATGTACCAGTAGAAACTAACTGTTGTAACGTTTTACTAGATGGGAGCAAGTGGACTTAGTCATGCAGACAGGTACAGTCTGTAAGGCAACAATAGGACGACCCTTGAAGAATACATATACGATATTAATGAGAATGTTTAAAAAGATTATCTTCTGTGGGATGATGATTGCAATTTTTGTTTCTAAAAAGTAGATGGAGAGATTAAGATAAATTATGGAATAGAGTCGATCATGGTGAATTATCATCAAATTCAGCCAAAAGTTTGCTTGAAGTCCGTTGCACCTCTATGTTCTGTCCAAGTCACTTATGACAATAAAATGAGATTTGAACAGAGGAAGCTTTTCAGGTTACTTTCCAACCAACTGACAATCCAAAACTACTAAACTTTCACTGCAAAACAGTGACAGCAGATCATGAGAAAGCTTTATGTAGCCAGGCATAGGCTTCCCTAGGAGTGTCTGGGATGTGCTCCTTCATGTTACTAGAGGCATGTGCTTTGCGTGCCCATTAGGTCTGCAAAAGGCAGAGAGAGTGAGCTGGGGATGTCAAGTATGTGCTTCCAAGTGCATGATCAAGGGGAGGCTGGGGGAGCTTCAAGAAAGAGCATTGGAAATTTCATCCATCTTTAACACTGCAGATGCAAGTCTGCATCCTATTTGGGGGGCTAATCCAACCCAGATGGTGTCAACAGCACATGCAGCTCTTCGTGATCCTGGAGCAGGAGCAAGCAAAGCTTAGTAAGGCTTGAACATCTTTATGTTTGTTTCTATTTGTAAATTCAAGACATTCTTGAAACTCAGATTTACAGATAGCCTTCATAATCATGTGTATTTGTTTCCTTTGGTTTGCCTCTGTGAGTACTTGTTTGCAAAAGTCGCTTAATGCATCTTGTTTAAGAACATACGGTCCCCTGTGCAGAAACCATTTCTCACAAGCTAGTTTTGTATTGTTCAATCCAGAAGCTTCTGGGCCTTATTAGCGTTATTATTTGTATTTCAGAGAGCACCACAGAGATTTGAGAACAGTTGTTCTTTGGACGGAAGAATGGGTTTCCCCATGAAAAGTTGCTTCAGGGACATTAAAACTGAAAATGGAAATGCCGCAGCACAAAGCACACAAAGTGGTGTTCTGACGTGATTATGGGCAAATATATATTACAGCCACATTAGTGCTAAGTACTAAATATCAGCATAAATGTTTGTCTATTCCAGCTGCAGATTCTAACAGAGATTTAGACACATAAGCGCCTAATAGTACCACAGCATTTGTTCTAAGAATATGGATTCTCATATTTGTGCTGTTATGAGCAGTATTAATTCTTCATTTAAAGTACATTTGTCTTCATCATTCAGAGTATCCCTTTTCATTAGCACTGGAAATTCAGTCAGAAACATGCTGTATTCATTCCACTGATTATGATCTAAACTACCCTCTTGGGTGAGAAATGCAGAATACATTTATTCTGCTTTAATTAGACCTCTAGCAAATCCTTGGCAAATGGCAATTTCAAGCAGAAGATGAGAAAGCTATTTCCTCTAGCTTCTCTCTACCATGATAACAGGATGACAGAAGGAGCTAGGAGTTAATAGGGAACATTAACCAAAATTTGCCCTTGTAGCAGCTAGCAGTTCAGCTGTTGTTTCATATTTCTTCCATGACATCACACACACTTCCAGGCTTCAACATTTGTCTGTGGCCTTCAGGGAACGCACACCATGGCAATAAGATGAACTGCTTTTAAAAGATTGTGCTAATACCATCAGGGCTGACTCAGCATTGATGTCAGTGGAGGTAAGGGAGAGTGCTGAACTCCTCACCTCTGTTCCCATCGCAGGGAGGATGAAAAATACACACCCTGATGCTGCCAGCATTGCAAGCTGTCTCCAGCTGCCCACAAGCAGCTACTTGTTAAAAAAAAAAAAAAAAGTGAAAGGTGGGGAATGCCAGGGCCCCACATCCAGAGTGTTCACGTTTTGAGCGCTGGGATAGAGGAATAGAAATTGAGTGTAATGGGATAAAGAGAAGAAGCAACACTGAAATCTCACCCTCACTCTTTCCTCAAAAACCTAGATCTGGCCATCAGAATAAAAATGAAGCTTGCCAGGGATACAGGCATTTTCCAAGATTATTAAACTGTATTGGACCACCATAGTGGATCTTATACGGTATGTTGATCTCCTGCATGAGAGCTGGCCATTGACAGGTTAAAGGAACACACAGTTTCTCAGCCACAATACTCTTTGTCCTAAAAAAGGACGCTAGCTGTTGTGAAAAGCAGTGACTAAGACACCACTGAGATATAATTCATTCCCAGGCCTGCCTTTTGCTGGCCCCATGACTCGAGATGAGTCACTGTCCTTTATCCTCTTTCTCTTGGATGCTGCATCTATTCAGTGCAAATCTTTCAGAGCAGGAGCACCTACTTAAATGGGTTTATCTAGCACCAGACACAACCCTGTTCCCCAAGTGCAACTGCAGTGTGTAAATAATAAGAAAGAGGCCAGCTGGCTACCAGTGTAAAAGGCTTGTCTTCTGCATTGTTTGCCCTTTCCAAATTGTGTAAACTTATAAATACCAAAATGAAAGAATCCAAAGGCAAAGGAGGAAGGCATGAGGAGGAGGAGGGAGGAAGAAAAAGCATGTACTAGTGTGTTATGATAAATCACTAGGCAATTCGTCATCTGGCTTCTTTGAGATAAAAAGCCAATATAGGGAAATCAAGAGCAATTATGTCCCAGCTTATGAAATGTCTTAGGCTATGCTCAAGCTGTCATTTTTGATTCTATATATTTTTCACTTGGTGTGTTTTGCCTCTTCTGTGAATAATGGGTTCTATCTTCATCATTAGTTATTATCTTCATTACAGTATTTATTACACTCTTGAAAGTAAAAGATATAGCTGAAAAGTGACCAGACTGCAGTTGTAGAATATATCAGATTTTACGGAGTTCTTTCATGTCCCTAGTGAAGATATAATTGGGATCAGAGGGCTGAAAGCTGAAACTTAAAAATCCAGTCTGGAATTTTTTTAAACAACAGCTGCAGAAAATTCCCACTGGAGCCGAGAGAAATAGAGAAGAGCTATCTCTCTGGGCTTATCAGACCAAACAGAGCATGTTTCCCAACAGCCCCATGGCCTTGACGACATTCGGCATAGCAGGGCGGAATATTGCTATCTTGGTGTGGGTTGCAGCAAAGGTCAGACTAACTTGTTACAGGCATCGTTTCTGGGCTTAAAAATAAAATACACACGGCAAAATAAATGCCAAGCCAGTAGAGCTGGGAATATGAGAGAGCTGTTATAAAAACTTAGGCCTCTTTTAGGTGTTGGTGTGAGGAAAAGTACATGCCTTATAGCAATAAGGTGAGTGTTTTGTGCATAGGGATGAGTACAATGAATAACATCAAAAGACAGAAGAAGAAAATGGATCCTGCCTTAGCAGAAAGAGCAAATGTCTGCCTGTAGGATATTTAGTTTGAGAGTACTTCTGTCCCAGTCTTCTTCCTGCAGTTAAACAGGCATGAAGGGGAGCTCCCTGCCCTGCAGAGCTCACAGCATAAACGTAAGACAAGAGGCAAGGGGTAGACAGGGAAAATACAAGGAAATAAGCGCACACTGTTGGTCAAGGTGATAAGGCCACTGGTTTCAGGAGGGAAAAGCACTGCTCACACAGCAGACAGCAGAGAGGGATTTCAGAGAGGGATTTCAGAGGATATTCATAACCGAATAGCTTAAGAGCTATTTTTCCTGCCTAGCACAAGCGGCAACATCAAAGAAGGCATGGAGGAGCTTGCATGAAAGCTTTAAGTGAGCAACAGAGCCAGTGCCAAGGCCCAACTAAGGACAGGAAGGTTGAGAAAGGAAGTAAATGTCATCTGTGAAATATCTTCAAGTGAAAACAACTACTTTTTGTTCGATATGCTGCAGAGAACAGCATAAGTATTGGGAAGAAAGAATTGATGTCATGAGCAGCAGGGTTTTGAATGGGTAGAGGGGGGAAAGGGAAGATGTCCAATTAATGATGAAGAGGCAGATTAATGATGAAGACAAGAGATGGAGGAGGCAAGAGGGCAGAAACAGGGCCTAGATTCAGGGCTATAGTGAGTCTGCATATCCACAGAAGAGATACAAGAGACAGGCCAAGATGTTTAGGTAGGACGTTGATTATGGTGTAGTATCCATCAACTGCCCAGCACAGGATTTATTCTTAAAGCAGCAGATAGGTCAGATTTGCTGTTGGCTGGTTTTATAATATGTACTTCTGAAGTCTTGCAGCTAGCCAGCTGATTCAGCCTCCATCAGCCATAGGAGGGCCATTGGCTCATTGCAGCAAGCAAATGCAACTCTATTGATTTAAAGATGTATGAGTCTCCTGCTGGAAAATCATTGCATTCAATGGCTTCTTCATTGCATTTAATCATGAGAGAAAGTTCTCCATTATATTCAAATGAATTTTTTTTTCCTTGCTAGGAGACAGATGGAAAAGCACATAAAAAATGCATTGAGAAAGGCACTTTTGAACAAGTCTGCACAATAGAAGCAAATTTTAGTGACAAGAAAGGTCAGTCTGCCAGGTCTTTTTCATGCATGGGTGTCCAGTAAAGAACTGTCCAGCTGCTAAACCATCATGATAGCAGTGCTCATGACTTTTGCTCTCTCCTTCAACAAGGTTTGTTAGCCCAAACAGAAACTCAGCCTGCCTTTCTCAGAGTAGAGATGCTATTGTTTCTCTTTCTGTTCTTCTCCTGGTGTGGCATATTTTGAATTCCTAGTTGTGCATCTGGAGGGATGGACTGCATTTCCATGGAGCACAGTGGCTGGGGATGTGAGAGACAGCGACTCAAAACTTCTCACATCAAGGAGTTTTAAACCACTGCTTCCTGCTTCACCACCATGGGTCTGAACATCTGTGGTCTGCCAGTGCTATGGATGTATACATGGCAATGGGGCCCTACCAATACAGCACAAAGGGCTAGGAGCTCTCCAGGCTCTTGGAATTAGGCATCGGTACCCAAACCTGAAAGGCAAAAGGGGTCTAGAAGGGTACATGGGCACCAACTTGATCTGAATGGTTGACAGCAGAGGTGTGTAATGTTTGCATTTATATGGGTGGGGAATTTGGGAACTGACCAAAGGGACATGTAGACAATGGACAGCAAAGAAAATATCAAGAGAAGCGCCTTTTTGAAACAGTGATCTGAGCTGATGGCTTCCAAATTCTGCAGTACATCAGTCTAAATACATTCTTAATTTAGATAGCTTCAATCCCCTCTTTGCTGCAATTACATGGAATTGAACAGTTTCCAACACTTACTTCTGCAGTAAACTCTTCAGGGACACCTAGGTCTTAGGATGGTATCAAAACACATTTATCATCCCCCTGTATTTTCATTAGTTTGGTGACTGAGCCTTCCTAATCTGATACACTGCATCCATTTGTCCTGACACAGAAAGAGTTGATCTGACAGAAGAGCCCTTGCCTATCTTCTTCAATATATATGTATATCTACATACATGTTACATTTCTAGATCTTGTACTTCTTTTACATTTGGAAGATAATTATTTGAATCTGTTCTTTCTTAACCTATTGTTTTTTTTTTTTTTTTTTTTTTCATACATAGCTCTCAGTGAAATTGTAGCAAAGAACCTCAGACTTGATCAAATCTGTTTGCTCTTCTCCCCCTGATCCTCTGGAGCAGTAATTGGATTGTTGTATAAAACTAGTGAAAATAGCATTTTCCATTTTCAAGCATCAAAGATCTTCACAAGTATTTATTGATTGCTGTCTCTCGTGAATCATCTTTGAAGCAGGCAAGGTCTGTTACATCTGTTTAACCAATGGATAAACAAGCCTTGGGGTCTCTCATAGAGCTTGAATGACATTCTGGCATCGATATTTCCATTAAATTCCATCTTTCATGTCAAACTCTTACAGAAGACTTCATCCTACTCTGCCAAGCCTGGATCTGGACTCCACAGTCCATGACTATTACTACTGTCAGTGTTAGCTCAACACATTGCAGCAGAGTGCAGACACTGCACAACCAAGGACGTGCACAATGATGGCTTTCTTCTTATCTGTCTATGCTGTTGTGGAGGTGTCAGCACACTGCTACTGGACAGGCTCTCAAGCTGTGGCTGGGATAATCTGCACAGGGTGACACAGGCCATAAAATGTACAAGAAAGCCTTCAGCTGAAGTAAGTTGAAGTAGTCCCTCTGCACCCTCATGCAGTGGGAGACCAAGCAGCTGAGTTCCCATATACCCACTTGACCTCCTTCACCTCCTGCAGTCTAATAATTTCCATACATTACATAATTGTCCAGGAACTTTCAAGGGGAAATTAAACATTTTGGACTTTACACAACTGAAATAATTGGTTGGAATGATTTGAAATGTTTTCTTTTGAACCATTTTGGCTGTTATTCCCTCCCAGGTACACATAACTGAAGATGACCTACCAGTCTTCTCCATCAGGAACCATGTTACTTGGGTGGGTGCACACATATATCACAGATACATCACCAGAATTTTATCCATGTAAATAAATATTTTTTTTTTTTTTTTTTTATGGGGGGGTGGAGTTCCTCCAATAAAATAAACTGCCAGGTTAACTTTCTTTCTACCTGCTTCAGTTCATATTTCTTTCTCTTGGGCAGGGGCAACCAGAGTTCCCATGTTATTCTGGATAAATCCCTTGACTGTTCTGTATTTTCATATCTCTATAGGAAGCACCTTTCCTGGAAGTCCAAATCTTGGAATTACATGTGAGCGGATTGCCATGTATGTCCCCTTTATGTTAGATGATGAGCTTCCACTCTGCAGCCAAAATTCCTATTATCAAGGTCTGTGTGACTTACATCTCATTTTGATACATTTTAGGCCATTTCCAACTTTATGGCCATCTAACTCCTCCTGAATTATATTACTAGCCTCCTCTGAGATGAAAGTGCTGCCTAATTTTTCTCACAAGCAATTTTCTTCAGCTTATCTCTGCTTTTTTTGTAGAGGTTATTAACGCCTACTTCTAAATATTAGTTTCCAAAGCCAGAGACTTTTTTCGTTGGGAGAATTTAACTCTCATCACAACATATTGTAATATATATATATATATATATATATATATATAATATATATATGTATATATATTTTTTATATATATATAAATATATTTATATATTATATATATATATAATCCCAGATCTTTCACAGATCTTTACTAATAATCAGTTTATTCATTTTATATCATAATTTCTTGTCATGTCAAGACAACTTCTCAAGAGAAAAATCATTGTTGATTTATTTAGAGTATCCCATGTATTATGAAAACAGGCTTCAGATTATTTGGGGTATCCTGTCGTCCTGTCTTGGAAAATGTCTTGTAGCATATTAATTGATTATGCTGTACATCTATGATCTATGATTTCCTTATATATATACATATAGCTGGCAACTGGCATCAAACTAATTGGGTTTTAATTGGTCAGTTCTTTTTTTTTTTTTTCCACCCACTTGAATAGATGTCTAATCATCTAATTGGACAACAAGATCAAGAGATTTGCAGAGAAATTGTGCGGAGGAAAAGCACTTATCACCGGACCCACAGTAGGTCAGAAATTTTTCATTAGTCCATTGAACCATTGAAATCCACAAGGCTGATGAACGTGGGCTTGTGAATTCAGAGCCAGGTATTACAATCCTGTCCTTAAAGACATCTCTTTCACAAGATTTGGCAGGTCAGGCTGAGGAGATTTAACAGCCTGCCATCCCCAAATGTCCCTGCCAGATTACTGATTAGGTGATTTCACTATGGCCAGTAAGTGTAAACCACTATCAATCTCAGTTTACGTTAGAACACCAAGCTCTAAACTGTGCAGGCTGACAACTCAGCTGCACAATCATCTCTGATTTAGCTGCATCAGTTGAAGAGCTTATCTTCCAGGCTGGTAAACTCTTCAGCCACTGCAGCTAAATCCAATATGAAACAGAGTCTGAATTGCTCTTGTTTTCTCAATTATCCAGCTATCAATGCACAAAGAGTCATGAGAACTACGCTCCAAATCTCTGCCCTCTGCTCCGTAGGTGTAAATCTTATCAGAAAAGACATGATTCAAAATACTGTGGGTAGTTTTCAGTTATTCCAAACATCTCCTCAAGCAGTGACTATGCATTATTATTAATAACAATTTTATCAGATTACTGTATTCCAAAGCCTGTGAAAGAAATATGTCAGGAAACAGATCCTTACTGTTCATCATTGAGGGAAAATTGTGACTGGGTATTGTTGCAGTTAATGTTTCTGTTGGCAGTTACATCAATGTCAGGCTGAGAGAGGTGAGAGCTGTTGCTCTACAATTAGACCACACCTCGTGGATTTAGCCTTGGTAGGAGCTGGGAGTTTTGTGTCTGCTGCTGAGTGAACGGATTAGCTCATAGCTGAGCACAGAGGTGATCTTGACATGCAGGAGGCAGGAAAACAGTCAGGATTGAGAGTGAATGTGGATTGCAATAGCTGAGATTTGAAATGGCAGGAACCACAGAGTAGCTGACAGAAGCAGGGAAAGGACATGGTAGGGTACACAGGCTGCCTTCAATTACAAATAAATGTTCCTGGACCTTGAGGTTCAGTGGCATAGATCAGCCCACACCCATGCCACTTAATCACGACAATCCCCAAAACAAGGTGGCTGCAGACAACCCATCTTTGGGAATGATCCCTGGAACATGCCATCTGTCGAGCTGTATCCAGGGACTGCTGACGAGTGCACAAGTTGGAAGAGGACAAAATTTTGAAAGGAAATGATTTGATGTGATTTATCAGATTTATGGAACTACATTGCTGTGCCCAGGAGTATGCTGGAAATTACTGGGAGAGATGCGGCCATGGTACACAGATGGATGGAGAACTGGCACTTCACAGGTAGGGCAGAAGTGGAGATGGAAATGTCCGTGGTACGACCTTGTAGTAACCATGATATGGTTAAGAGGGCCACCAACAGGGCTGGTTGCTCTACGCACACAAATTAGAGCACCTGGCTCATTGTTTTATGGAGGAGTCACAGCAAAGAGAAGACCAGAAAGCATGAGCTGGTCATGTGCTTTGCTCCCTCCTCACTGTTGGCACATCCAGGCTGGATGGGGCAGCCCCATATCTCCCAGTGCTGGTTGTATGGCTGGTGCTGGCTGACTGCAAAGGACCAGGCAAACTCACTGCCCTTGAAGCATGAGGTTTGCAAAGAACATCCTTTATGGGTCTATGCATCGTCATTCCTCCATTCTGCTGAGCTGGAGCAAAGTCTTTGGGGTGCACCTCCCAAAGTCATGTATATGAGGAAACATTTACTACATTTTGACTGATTTTCACTCAGAACATGATGTTTTATCCTCTGAGCTTCCTCATCTTTGTATTGGTTTTGTCCATTTAGTAAATTCTCTTTCTGCTGAGAAAAACAAAAGGCAGAGTTTCATCATTCATGTGTCATATGTGACGTTCAAAAATGACCTTGAGGGCAGAGGGTTTTGATTTCACCTGGATAAAGAAGCCAGGAGTTAGGAGAACTACAGTAATGCACAATCCTTGTGTAAGCCCTGTACCAAAGGCAACTTCTTTTAAAGGTAACAGGAGAAAAGGACAATCACTGTCCAGTGGAAATGGATTTCTATAAAAGGCCAACATAGGTGCATTTACAGGTGCAAAAATTGTATACATGCAAATGTATGGCAAATATTTTTTTTCTGCCTGACAGTGAAAATAAACAATTTAATCTTTCAAGTGACAAATGACTTCTTATTTGGCAGAGTTGATTAAATTTGTTTTGTGGCTAGAAAAAAATAATGTTTTGTGCTGCAGTTCACTGATACAGAAACAATTAAAATAGATTGGTTTTGCTGATGCAATTCCAGACATGAAATAATTACCCCTTTATGAAATCACATCTGTAAAAGGATAATTGATTTGAATGAGCACAATATTTTACAAAGACATGAGTGAATACAGCACCTATTTTACCTCTACATTACTTTCGTGTAGTCTTTAAAAACTCAGTGTTTAATAGTTGCTGTTTTACTATTTGCTTATTTTTATTTTATGTGTGTATTTCCCCCATGGATATATATTTAGAAATAAAAATGTTGGCATTTAGACATTTAAAATAAATAAATAAATAAATATTTTGGAACACTGCAGAGGAAGCAGTTTACTTAAATGGCACAATGTGTTTTTTTTTTCAAACTTCTGTTAACTTTTCTTGCTTCCACAGACTGTCCCAGTGAGTTCATACAACATGAAGTGACTCTTACGTTTTTGGATATTAATTCCAAATAGTAGATGTTTCTCCTATTTCTTTTGCCTATCAGATGCTCTGCATGGACAGTAGAATTCTGTATGATGGAGCATTGCCTGCTGACCCTTGCAAACGTTTTGACATGTAGAAATAGGGCCAACATTGGCATCCAAAAGCCTGAGATAAAGTGGAATAATGCCAGACAAAGGCCACAGGTCCAATAGTAGAATTTCAAGGCATGACGTGGGAAAAACAGTTAAAGGAATTTACAGCATATGGTGTAGAGGACAGATACGGCAATAAACAATAAAAGAATAAGTTAAAATAATGTCAGCAAGAGAGGAAATTTAAGTACACTATTTGGAAGTGATCAGTGACATTTAGTTGTCAGGTCAATTAGCTAATGGAATCATTTATATAGGGTGGTAATAACTTGGAACAACTAAGAAGGGAGGGTAGTTTGTACTTGTCTATCATGAGTAATTGAGAGTCATTGCTGCTGCAGCTGTCTGAAAGGCAAAGGTGTTCCTCGGATGTATGAGGAGAGACTTTTCCAATACATGCAGTGAAATACAAATGTCATATTGGTGTCCTTATTCCTAGAGAGGCCTCATCTCCAGTGCTCTGAGCCAGTGATGGCCCATAGTCAAGAATCCAAACCAGGCTGGTACAAAAAAGGCCAATAGTGCCAATTAGCTGCAGTGAAAGAGGAAACTGGACACACAGGGTTTGCTCAGGCTGTCATGACACAAGGGAAAGATATGGTTACCTTTTATTAAAAATTACTTCCTTCTCTGTCCTTCTTTCTCTCTCTCTCTCTCTCTTTTTTTTTTTTTTTTTTTTTTTTTAATTCTGGAGTAGGAAGACTAAATTAATGCAGGACAAAAAAAAAAAAAAAAAAAAATGGACATGAATATATTTAAACAGAAACTGGGAGAAAATTTTCAAACCTATGTGCATTGAAACCCTGGAACAACCCCAGCAAACACCGATAACAAAAGCAAAGTAGTTTTGAGACAGCTCACAGTCAGTTGACCACAGGGATAGGAAACTGTTAGTACCTGTAATAGCAGGAGGCGGAGTCTGATGATCCCTCTAGTCTAGCATTCCAGTGAAATAGCACAGTGTGATCTTCCAAGGTACCAAAGAACAGCAACCCCCGACTAAGGAGCTTGTTGTTATTTGTGAGTGACCTGAAAAATTAAGTATCTGTTTAACTACTAGAGTGAGTTAGAGCTCTAAAAGGCACTGTAGGTTAATGTAGTTAATTAACAGGAACTACTTTCCATGATACTACATTGTGGTTTTAATAGAAAAAAATAATAATCATCCTAAAGCAAACTGAATATACCACCTAAAATAAACTGAATTTAAGATTTAAATAATAGCATAAATGCTGCAGTACTGATTTTATTGTTCTTTTTTATTGTATTTTATTGACATTTAAAAATGAGCAGGCCATATCATGCTCTCTGTATTTAATCTGGTTGTGCATTTTATTGGTTTTGTGTTTACCCTTGTTTTTAAGCATACATGTATACTGTTAAAATTGTATGCCACTTCCATGGTGCTGTACTGTTTAAAGCTAGCTCCTTATTAACACAGAAGATGAAGGGTTTAACCAAGTACATTACTACCAGCTCCTTAAAGGTTCGTGAATATCTACTTTGGTGGAAATAGAGACATTACTGCCTAGTATCAAAAACAGATTACCAAAACAGTAACTAAAGAAAAAAGAAAAGGGAAAAATTTGGATGCAGTTAAGGAGGAAGGTCATTCTTTCCAGTCTCAAAGCACTGATTCCAGTGACCTAAAGAGTTATTAATACAGCCAGCACACTGATGATCAAAAGAAGAGCTTGAAAGAAGTAAAGATTTTCAATATCATGCTGTTTTTATGGCCACCGGCCTACAACCAACATAGTTATTTCTTCTGATTAAGTGCAAAGCAAGGTTAAAGCAATGAATTTTTTATGGAAGAATGTGCTTTCAATTTTGGAGATGCAATGAAAACCAGTTTGCATTTGGCATTTCTGAACAGGTTGGAGCAGAGAACTTGGTTCAGTTTAATTATTGCAACTACTTAGATATTCTTTTATAATGAAGTAATTTAAGTCAGTTCTAACCAGCTACGTGCTGATAATCTTCAACACTTCATTTTCATGATTTACTTGAAAAATCTGATTTATAACTGCCCCATGGCACTGTGCTGTCTATCGGGTGTACTGGATTGGAAATGAACACTCTTTTATTGCTGCCATTTTTCAGCAGAGAAGCCCTAGATGAGTTTACATAGAGACAGAAAGAATTGCCACAGACTTTGTATTTTGACTGAAGGAAATGAAAGGAGTCTTGGGTGTCCTCTGGTTTCCAAGGCATGTCTATCTGTTCTCAAAACAGCAGCTTTCTCTGAAATTCAGTGCTGTCTCAAACCCAGAATATTCACTCACTCTGTAGACACCTTTGGCATTCAGTCTTGAACAATCTCAGGTACACAGCCAGTAATATTTCACAGGAGATAAGTCTAAAAGAGAGAAAAGCTGAGGATGATTGGCAGTTGCTTAGAGAAATTACAGCAAAAGTATAAATGATCCCTATGGAAAAGGAACATAGAAAATGGTCTCTCTGCAGAAGAACAGGAAACCAGGTCTACACTAGAAGTAAAACGAAGACTGAAGAAATTGTTGAACACTTCTCAGTGGAGAGGGAAAACTGCTGACAAACAATGGTAAGAAAGCTAAAAGATGGAATTGCCTTTTTTGCTGAACACAGTGAGCATTTTATGCAAAGGAGAGAGAGCAGAAGGCAGGAACATACATCTGGCACTGGTGGCACTGCTTAGCCAGAGGTAGCTAGTGTTAGTTTAGATGTTCTCCTCACCTCCAGCTGCTGGTACAGAAAGATGCAATACTCACAGAATCACAGAATCACAGAATTTCTAGGTTGGAAGAGACCTCAAGATCATTGAGTCCAACCTCTGACCTAACGCTAGCAGTCCCCACTAAACCATATCCCTAAGCTCTACATCTAAACGTCTTTTGAAGACTTCCAGGGATGGTGACTCCACCACTTCCCTGGGCAGCCTGTTCCAGTGCCTCACAACCCTTTCAGTAAAGAAGTTCTTCCTAACATCTAACCTAAAACTCCCCTGGCTCAACTTAAGCCCATTCCCCCTCATCCTGTCACCAGGCACGTGGGAGAACAAACCAACCCCCACCTCGCTACAGCCTCCCTTGAGGTACCCATAGAGAGCGATAAGGTCGCCCCTGAGCCTCCTCTTCTCCAGGCTGAACAAGCCCAGCTCCCTCAGCCGCTCCTCGTAGGACTTGTTCTCCAGGCCCCTCACCAGCTTCATTGCCCTTCTCTGCACCCGCTCAAGCACCTCAATGTCCTTCTTGTAGCGAGGGGCCCAAAACTGAACACAGTACTCGAGGTGCGGCCTCACCAGAGCTGAGTACAGGGGGACGATCACCTCCCTAGCCCTGCTGGTCACACTGTTCCTGATACAAGCCAGGATGCCGTTGGCCTTCTTGGCCACCTGAGCACACTGCTGGCTCATATTCAGCCGACTATCCACCATCACTCCCAGGTCCTTCTCTGCCTGGCAGCTCTCCAACCATTCCTCTCCCAGCCTATAGCTCTGCTTGGGGTTATTGCGCCCCAGGTGCAGGACCTGGCACTTGGCCTTGTTAAACTTCATGCAGTTGACCTCAGCCCATCGGTGCAGCCTATCCAGATCCTCCTGCAGAGCTTTCCTACCCTCAAGCAGATCGACACATGCGCATAGCTTGGTGTCATCTGCAAACTTACTGAGGGTGCACTCAATGCCCTCGTCCAGATCATCGATGAAGATATTAAAGAGGACCGGCCCCAGCACCGAGCCCTGGGGGACGCCACTAGTGACTGGCCTCCAACTGGACTTGGCTCCATTCACCACGACTCTTTGGGCCCGGCTATCCAGCCAGTTTCTAACCCAACGAAGCGTGCGCCAGTCCAAGCCAAGAGCAGCCAGTTTCTTGAGGAGAATGCTGTGGGAGACGGTGTCAAAAGCCTTGCTGAAGTCAAGGTAGACCACATCCACAGCCTTTCCCTCATCCACCCAGCGCGTCACTTTGTCATAGAAGGAGATCAGGTTCGTCAAGCAGGACCTGCCTTTCATAAACCCATGCTGACTGGGCCTGATCGCCTGCTTGCCCTGCAAGTGCTGCGTGATGACTCTCAGGAGGATCTGCTCCATGAGCTTTCCTGGCACTGAGGTCAAACTGACAGGCCTGTAGTTTCCCGGGTCAGTCCTCCGGCCCTTCTTGTAGATGGGCGTCACATTTGCTAGCCGCCAGTCAACTGGGACCTCCCCCGATAGCCAGGACTGCTGATAAATGATGGATAGTGGCTCATTTACTCTACACATATCATGCAGAACGTCAAATACTCAGGCATCCCAAATGGAACTCCATGTTAAAAAATATATATTCATTTGAGCCTCTGATATTCTCAAAGCTTGGCCTTATGAGGCTAAACTTGGGGACCCTAAAAAAGCCATCTGAAAAGATTCAGATCTGTTGCTGGTGAGCTGAGAGAATTTGTAAAGGGTGAACTGACTACCAATAGAGTGTGAAGGTCAAAAGCACTGCCAGTCCTGAAAAGGTGGAATTAAAGGAAAAAAAAAATGGGGAAAATGCAGACCTTTCAGCTTGGCTTACATCCATAGTGAACTCCTGGATAAAGTCATCAGACCAGCCATGTGTAAGAATCTGGAAGATAACACAAAGTTGAATAACAAATGCCAATGTGCCAAGAATCTAATCATGACCAAACCTAACTAATTTCCTTCCACCACCAGATAAAAGTTCACATGACAGCAAAGAAGTTTTGGATTTCATACAGTTTACTTGGCACCATTTTTGATACTAATTCCCATGACTATTTTATAAATAAGAAGGAACACAGTCTGGATAAAATCATATTTAGAAGGTGCAAAACTAGTAGGACACCATATCATGTTTCAGACCAGTGTTGTTCACACTATTGATGACAAGGCTGTTGTTAGTTGGTCTTTGTCATTTTGAGAAACTGTACTGGGTCGGGTGCCATCCTTCTGCTTGGTGTTTGCTTTAAAAATTGCAAATAGTGCAAAAGCCCTTCTGAGCCTCTTTGAGAACAAGGTCAAAATCCCAAACAATCGTGATGCTGTCTGCAACAGGGTGAAATTCAATATGAAAGCATGCAATGCAGGAAGAATCCATTGCATAAACACAAGGTATGGACTAACTCCCCAGGCAGTAGCTACTCAGAAAAGGAGACGAGGGACACAGTGAGTCACAAGCTGGAGATGAGTTAAGAATGTCCTGGTATGTGAAAAAGCAAACATAATCCTGGGAAGGCTGAGAAGCAGCATTCAGCACAGGGAAGATGTGAAGCTGCAGACTGTACTGTAGACATTGATTAGTGTTTCCAGCCATATAAAGGTTCTGCTGATGCAGGAGTGAGAGTACATTGCCCAGAAGATGTGATCATAGATGAACTGTTTGCCTAAGACAGTGCTAAGGAGTTCAGGAGGTTGTCACAAGGAGAAAAGCTCCATAAAAATGGAGTAAGGGAGACAAATATGTTGAAATCGGTACATGGCATCCCTTGGCAGGACTGGAATCTGTACTTTTCTAGATTATACAGAATAACATAGGATCATTTAACCAGCATATAATATTAGGTTATATGATATAAAGTTCATCTTCACACAGATGTGAAGGAGCCCAGAGACACAAGGGCACTAGGGGATCCCCAGTAACAAAGTCAGAGACACCAGTAACTTCCCCAGCTCCTGCCAGGCTGTCCTAGGAGAGTTCTGGCCCCATGAACCAGGGCTGTGGCCCAGCTGCGACCATGTGTGTAAATGTGTGTGGGGTGTGTGTGGCTGTTGGGAACGTGCCATTTTTCAGTGCTGCTGGAGCAGGAAGCCGCAGCAATTTCTGTTGGGCTTCCAGATTCAGCAACCCCTGACTTACACAAAGGACACAGAAAGTTTGTTAACTTTGTACTGGCTTCAGCGTGATGTGATCATAGCCTCTTGTACTATGTGTTGGTGCCCAGGTGCTGGCTTGGGGCTGCAGGGGCTCCTGTGGTTGTTCCAGTGGCCCCATGGCAGGGCCCAGCTGAGCCCAGCACCGAGCTGGCGGCGCCTCAGGGAAAACAGATTTCCAAAAGGGCAGAGCGGGCACAGGCTGAGGAGGAGGCCCAGGGCGAGGGAGAAGCAGCAGAGGGCCCAGGCCCCAGGAGGAGGAGGGCAGGAGGGGCTCCAGGCCCACAGGCAGCAGGGATTCCCCGGCAGCCCTGCAGAGCCCCCACGCCAAAGCAGGGGGACATTTCCTGAGGGAGATGCGGCCGTGGGGAGCCCCCGCGGGAGCAGGGCCACGTGTGAGGAGGAAGGGGTGGCCAAGAGGGGCTGGGGGGCTGAGCACAGCCCTCATCCCATCCCATCCCTATGCTGCTGTGGGAGAGGCAGAGTGTTTGGACAGGGAAAAGGGACAGAGATTGGAAGGAGATGTATTAAGAATGCAACTCTTTTAATTTCAGCATGAACAGTTCAGGCTGGAAGGGAGCCTACAAGAGCCATGAAGCCTATATTGCCTAGAGATGTCCATAAGCCGGTTAGATCTATTGCCAGGATAGTTTGACTAGAACTAATCATGTCTTCCTTTGGTGAGTCAAAATTCACTAAAAAGCTTTTAAGACTCCCAGTCACTGACAGATTACACTGGATAAAGACACCAGTTCCCTGCAACAAACTTTCACAGAAAATGCTGATAGAAAAATAATCATGCAAAGAGCCAGGACTGACTCCTCCTGATGGGAAACATTCCTAATTATATCTGGTTTCAGACCTACCCTGCTTCATGAGGCAGGCTGCTTCTTTTGCCAAAAGCATTTTGAGAGCTACAGTAAATTAAAGCAAAAGTCTCTGAAGTTTAAACAAAGCAATTTACAAAACCATATTTTATGTACATCAAGCACTTTTCAAAATCAGTGACAACCATCTAAAACAGACAAGGGATCATTCTAAAACTCACTAGTGACTGCAGTGGATTTATTAGCTCAAAAGCACATTGATAAGGAAATAACATTTGATGTGGCATAATATATTCTAGCAGTTTAATTTCTGAAGAAGTATATTATTTAAGTTCCAATTTCTAAATGTGAAAGAACAAAATACATAATAATAGATGTATCCCAATATTGAAACTAATCTGGCTTTTTGTCTAGGACTGGAAAGGCACATCAAAAGATGTGGTAAATGCTAGGGCAGCAGATCTTAATCACAACAAAGAATGGTCTTTTTCGTTAAAGAGTATTTTATGCATTTTAGAAGCAGAGTCCTGCTGCTACTTCTTTTTTAATCTTATATATTACAAGGAGAAAATGTTCGGTTCCAGCCTCAAGTGAAGTGATAGATGCAGCTCTAGAGACAGAAATATTAGTAAAATAGCATTACTGAGGTAGGCAGCAGGTAATCTATTTTTTACATAGTGAGTTAGTACCTTCCATCTTACAATGCAGTTACAGACTGATGAGGCTTGGAGTTGTGGAGAGCATTCTCTAGCCCTGTATCAGAAAGAAAAGGTTCTAGAGATGGACAATGAACTGTTGTAAAGAGGTTACTGTGAAATAACCTGGAGTATCAACTGCTGGAAGGGTCTATGTAGGAGGGATCAGGACCCCACCAGCTGTCTTTCACTTAATGTCACTGCATAAAGTAAGGCCTCCTGCTGTTTGCTGTCCCATGTCGCTCAGTGGCTTTAGTTGTGAGACAAGTGACTATTACTGAAAATGCCACATCCACGTGATGAGGATGCAGGTTTGATTCTTCTCAGTCTGGGAAAGGAATTGAATGGAGGTCTCCCAGCCCCTGGATGTGCTGTGCAAAGGATGGTCAACGTTATTCCTACATAGGTATCATCTCTGAGATACCTGTGTAGGAAACCCAAATACTCTGAGCAGGCAGCAGACTAAGGAAATGTAACATACAACACTGTGCCAAGCATTTGTATTTCTTCTGTTTGCCTCCAGGCTGCTCCCACTCAATGAGAAAAACACCCTGCATTATTTACAAGAGATGCCCACCTCGTTTCACCTCTCAGGCAGTAACCTACTCCCAGAAGCTGTATTTTGTGGTGTCAGAGAGTGATCCCTACCCCCTGGCCATACAGATCTTAACGAATCTCTAACTATTCCATCCCTGGAGGTGTTCAAGGACAGGCTGGATGGGGCTTTGACCAACCTGATCTAATGGGCATGGGAGTTGGAGTTAAATGATCTTTAAGGTCACTTCCAACCCAAGCCATTCCATGACTGTATGATCCTTAAAGTAGCTAACCACCACAGATGAGGAAAAATCTAGTAGGCAGGTAGTAAGGATGAGGATGGGTCAGAACCTGGAGTGAAAAGAGACATATGCCAAAGCAGCAAAGCAGACACGTCCCGAACTGCACTTTGGAAATAACCTGCTTTCATGTGAACTTGGGTGTTTTTTACATAAGTCATTTGCCCAAGGTAACATAGAAGCTGTGTTGCAGAGCAAGGATGGACACAGTGGAGCGAGGCCCTGTAAAAAATATATATTTGTTAAACAAGGTCCATCTCAATTTTGCTTATGGGTTTTGCTTGTGTTAATATTCTGCTGCAGCCATCCGAAGCCAGGCACAACACACAGGTTACCGAGCTTCAGGAAATAAACCTTTTTAGCAATGCCTGGCAGCAAGTTAGGATAAATCAAAGTTCATCCTCTGTTCTCACCCACCCCGCACAGAGAAATAGTGGAAATACAAAACAAAACACATACATGCTAAAAATTGAGATTTTAAAAATATCAGTACACTTTTAGTAATCCCAGGTGTTATTAATAGCATCAGTAGAGACATTTATTTTCCCCGCACTAAAACTAGAGTTTTAATCCCCTATTGATTGAAGCCGAAGTGCAGGACACACTGCAATTTACGTGATTGATTCATGTACCTTGAGGGAATCAAGTCATCTGTAAACCAAATTTTTTCTTCCCTTAGAGATCCCTGTTAGATAAATGTCTCTGTAAGCAAAATATGTTCTTTAAATTAAGGGCAAGAGGTCAAATATACTGCTCGGAAAAGCAGGCAGAACTTCACTGAAGTCCAGACGGAATACTTAACATGACAAACATATTTCCATAATTTATGAGAAGGAACTTGGATTAGGAAAAATATTTCTTTTTAAAACTAGGAATGTATATAATTCCATATAGAACATACATTTGGCAGTACCCAGAAAGTGGTATTTACCTGTTTATGTATATTAAGAATGCGTTTTTTCCAAAAGGAACACATTATTGTGGAAGTCTAGTCTAGCGTCCAATTCAGACACCCAGGATGTGTTCTGATTTTCAGACAGCGCCAAGCATTTTCCATATTAAAACTGCTAGTCTTCACTCAGGTGTAAAATGACAAGCTGGAATATCCCAGTTACTTCATGAAAGGAAGACTGCAAACCTCTTCAGAAACCACAGATAAATCACCTTAGGAAGAAAGTCAGGAGGAGACAGCCCTGGACGTCTCTGGTGCATGTGCTCCTGATTGACGCCTCCTTAAGCATTCTCTTTAAAAGCTTCATGTCAAAGTTTCTCCAGTCTCTTGACAAACAGAATTTTTGCTACATTCATCCCAGCGGGGGAAAGCGTGATAACTTAGAAGGATGAAACTCAAAAGTATTTCTAGCTCATTTGAAATATCAGCAACCATGACTAGGTAATAGAAAGCAAAGCTTTTTAGTTATTGTCATTGCTGTGGACCTATATGATGCCATCTCAGACAGCAACAATAACATTTGATTTTTCTTCTACATTTGTCTTGCAGGGATGAAGTGCCTTGGGGAGAGAATGAAACAACAACTCAGAATTTGTACATGCATATATTTATTTATATGCTGAAAGACACAGCTAAGAAGTTGAGGATGTACTACACATTAGCTTTCTGATACACAGCATTCAAAGCCAAGAGCTAAGTAGTTCGCTAAGGCAAGGTGTTAGATCTGTTTTGAGTAAAAATCTAATTAATATTTTCTGATTTCTTTATTTTGGGGTGACATTCAGTCTGGACACTGCATGTTTAGGTTGGGAGGAAGCTACTGTGGCCACATTTCTTTCATACCAATGGTTGAAATGGGTCGTTTTGAGTTGGCTGCTACATAAGCATCACAGAAAGCCTGGGAGAATCATGACCGAGCTGAGCCTGCTGCCTTCTCCACACAGGTAAGAGCTGATAGCAGGGATGTCCTTGCACTGCTTATCCCTTGTTCACCTCCATCATCCTTAGCTGGTAAAAGCAGCATATCGGCTCTCAAACCAACATGTTCAGGTCTCTGGGGTGAGTGTGAGTGGGTGACCACCACCAGCCCCAGGAGTGGCAGCTTGCCTTGTCCTAGCAGGCTGGCCTGTTACCATCCTGCAACCAATACACCACTTCAAATTGATGAAGCATGCTGTCCTATTATAGAGACACCTCTCTGAAAGCTGCACATGAAGGTTGGTATGAGTAAAATATTTGTTATTATGGGCCTTTTTTCCCCTTTATTCTGTATTATTGATGGCAGAGGTAAAGAGATTCACGTCTCCCCCGTGCACACTATCTTCCCAACAGGGTAAGTTGTAAGGAAATTATTATTGGAAGACACCTCTGTAAAACAAGGTAAATGAATCACTTCTTCCCCACAGAGAATGGCTTTTACTCATTAGGCTATTACAAAGCTCTCATCAAATTTAGCTCAGGCAAAACAATGGAGAGCATGAACTCTCCTTACACAGGGCCAGCAGGGAGGTGGGTGATGCAATGTTTGGAAAACTACTTCTGTTTCCAAAACTGCAGTGAGCTGTTGGAATGAACCTGGATATTTAGTTCAATACCTTCCTTGTTGGCTTCCTAAATACGTTTTTGTTTTCATGCATTCCTGTGCAGCCACATCTCAGCTGGATCTAATAGCACCACCAATTTGAAAGGAAAATTGCTTTTGGTTTCTTACGATATTTCATGCATAAAGCAGCCCTCACAAACAGAAGATGCAATTGCTCAGCCTGTGCAGAGCAGGGATAGTTACTGAAGCCTCAGCAAACAGATGGGGTGAGGTCTTCTTGTCTTCTCTGGTTTTCCAGTCTCCAAACAAGCCCAATCCATGATCCCTCATGTCATGACCAGGGACTCCAGACTACACAGACACAGGAGACGACCAAAGAAAAGCACAACTATATTTCCAGATTTGCTTTCCAGACTGAGGACACATCAAATTTTAAAATTATTTGGAAAAACAAACAAACAAAAAAAGGTTTCTGCAAATCTAGTGCAGTGAAAACTAAGGTGTCAGTTGTTTCCACAGTTAGCTGCAGTGTTTGTACATTCCTGCTTGTTTGCCAGTCAGATATATGCAAGGAAAGGTTTATTATCTTCTACCCAGAATAGTTTATTGTATCTGTTTAAACGGCTATGAAAGAGCGTTTGGAGGAGCAAGAAGCTCTATTTATGGGCTGCATTGCGGTAGCTGAAGACATATTTCTATTCACTTGTGGGAGGTGAGGATTTTATTTTTCCTTTTAAGACGTGTTTGTACATAATGCTGTCGGAAGGTGCCAGACACCACCACAAACACCAGTCCTCTGTTCGTCTGTCCTTAAAACAACCTGTTCAGTGCCCCATGCATAAGGGACTGCTCCTCCTGGGCTCCTAGACCTGGGGTCTGGCAGCAGGAAGGCTGCAGGGCATCATGTCCTCTGACACCAAGAGCCTGTGATGCTATTCCACGATGTATCTCGCTCTGTGCATCGCACTGTGAGGTACAGCCGCTGCCAGCTGCTCTTTTGTTAACGCGGATATTTAGCTCACATTTAACCTCGCTCAGATTTATCACAGCCTTTCTTGAAACTGGTGGGAAGTTTATCTTCGCTGTTTCTATGGGAAATTAATCAAAGCCCAGTAAAGATATATAAATAAATAAATAAATAAAAGAAAAAAGAAAAGAAAAGAAAAGAAAAGAAAAGAAAAGAAAAGAAAAGAAAAGAAAAGAAAAGAAAAGAAAAGAAAAGAAAAGAAAAGAAAAGAAAAGAAAAGAAAAGAAAAGAGAAAAAAAGAAAAGAAAAGAAAAGAAAAGAAAAGAAAAGAAAAGAAAAGAAAAGAAAAGAAAAGAAAAGAAAAGAAAAGAAAAGAAAAGAAAAGAAAAGAAAAGAAAAGAAAAGAAAAGAAAAGAAAAGAAAAGCCTCAGAATGACTACTTAGTTATGAACCTAATAGTGAAGCATCATCCCAGCACCTCACTACGATCTCAGGTAGTGACACCAATGTCCTTTTTCCCATCTTTTTTTCCTATTTTGTTACACATTGGATGGGCTCAGCTGCCTATGGATGTACAGGGTATGAGGTAGAAGGGGTTGCAGCCAGCAAATTGTTTAGTAAATTGAGGACCAGATAGGGCCAGGAGCAAACAAGAGCTTGTCAGAAGAACAGCATGAACCAGGACACGTGAACACAAAGCCCCAAACCTTTTGCACCCCAGAAGGGTCCCAGCAGCTTCTCATGTCCTACAAAGCCATGTTTATGGGAATGATGATTCAGAACCTCCATTTCCCATTGCTTTGCCGGTAGCCCGCTTACAAATCATCTCCAGCTCTAGAAATGCATCTCACACACAAAGAAGGTGGAAACGGGGACTAATTTTAACCCATCAGGAATGTGTCCAGGCTGTCAAACCCAAGTTGTGTGTCTTTGTGAGGGGGAAATAAAAGGAAGGGACCTAAGAGCACTTGAGAAAAAATTAAAGGCTAGCAGAAGCACATCACTAATTCACAGAAATCGTGCAGACAGGTTTTAGAAGAGCACTGGTACAAAGTAATAGGGTATAAACCCTTGATTCCTTTAAAAATGCTAGTGCCAATCATCTCAAGTTTGTTATTTACTACCTCTCTGTAGAGCGGCCTTTCACTTTGAACACTGAATGAGAAATTTCTCTGGACAACAGGCCAGCAGCAATTAAACTTTAAAATCCAATTCATTACCTTAACCCCACAGCCTCTTATATTTTGGGAAGGGAAAATGGGAAGGGAAGGGAAGGGAAGGGAAGGGAAGGGAAGGGAAGGGAAGGGAAGGGAAGGGAAGGGAAGGGAAGGGAAGGGAAGGGAAGGGAAGGGAAGGGAAGGGAAGGGAAGGGAAGGGAAGGGAAGGGAAGGGAAGGGAAGGGAAGGGAAGGGAAGGGAAGGGAAGGGAAGGGAAGGGAAGGGAAGGGAAGGGAAGGGAAGGGAAGGGAAGGGAAGGGAAGGGAAGGGAAGGGAAGGGAAGAACCTACATGACTTTGAGGAAATGGGGAAATAGAAACTTCACCTTTAGCATTCAGGGATTTATTTAGAGGGCTCTGTAAAGGGAAGAAGATGTCTGAAATACTTACTGGGAAAGAAAACATGCAGACTCTCCTCAGAGTCCATGCCATGTCACTCCAACCCTGCTCGCTTATTAAAAGCAAGCCACTGGAAATAGAAGCAACCAACCCCGAATGCTCCATCTTCTGATTAAAAAGAGGAAAGAAGAGGGGAGGGAATTGTTATCACTGTATTTGCAGCATGGCACGCCGATGATTTTTTTTTTAAACTTACTTTTACAAGCGCTCCATTAATAATTCATGCTGCTCCTAAAGGGCAGGGCAGCCGCTGGTTCTTTGTGGCTTCTCACAATGGCTGAGTGACAATGGTGGCTCTGGCTCCAGGCTGCTATCTCTGACTATCTGCCGGAGAGACACAGCGCTGTCCTTCCTTTGTCATTCAATCTCTGACACGGCTGTGACAAATGCTGCCGTGCCCTGCCATTCCCTTCACCCTCCGATAACAGAAATCTGCCACTTCTCAATGTGCACTCTGTGCTTCCGTCCCCCGAAGAAGTAGCTGGATGCTAATGACGCCTGGTGATGTGCAGGTCAGCTTCTGCTGGGTGCTTTTCCTCTGGTATATCTTTGGCTTAACCGTGCTTCAAAGAGCATGGCTTTTAAAGGCTGCTCTGGAACCAGCACCCAGCTAAAGCTCGTGTGGTTATGTTGTCTCCATGGGAAAAAACACAGGCTGTCTTTTTTAGCTACAGAAACAAGAGGCAAAGCCAGATTTTAGGGCAGACAGTAGAAGACCACGGATGGAAAGAAGTGCATCTGTTGGTGCTAAGGAGTTTTGGGGCCTGAGCTAGCAGAGCATGGGGTAACCCCCAGCACTGCGATACCTGCATGGGAGAGTGCATGCGGGACGTGCTGTGTACCTTGCTTCTGTGCTGAAGCGCTGCTTTGCAGAGGTTCCTAAAAGAAAACACCCCTGCTTCCCACCTCGGGTGCTTTGGGAGCAGTGGGTTTGTTCCTGACGGGCAGCACGAAGGGGTCTGGGGCTCGCTCAGGCTCTGACAGCAGCCTGCAGCCCCCTTCCTCCTCCTCTGCAGGAGGGGGGCACACATTAATGCCAAAACGATCCCATTTGCTTAACATGCAATATCCATCACAGCACACCCAAGCACCTGCTCGGGTTGCTGCTTCCGGGAAGGGGCTGGGAGCCTTGATGAGTTTCCTGTTGCCCAGCCCTTTGATCTTCCCAGATAAACATGTGTAGATAAGTGCAAAACAAGTATTAAGCCATCAAAGCTGGAGACTCCAATAGCAGCCTAATGAGTTCCCCTTGCCCTAGGAGCAGGCTGCAGGGCCTTAATTCAGCCATCGTACCCTCCAAAAACATTCGCTACATGTTGTTATTACAAACACAAGGGACAAAGACGTTACGAGGGCTTTCTATTTTCCCATAGAGGCACTGAAAGCCGCTTCCTTCATTTGTAGCTACAGCAGCGCTGCTACTGATGGCAGTCACTAAAGGAGAGCAGCTGGCACTTGTTAGAACAGAGCACTCTCTCCAAAGTCCACTGAAGCCGATGGAAAAAAAGATCTCCTTTCTTTCGTTGGATTTTGGATCATGCTCAAAGAGACCTGGTGGTTTAGAAAACAGCCTTTTTTGTGAGGTTTTTGGTGTTTGTTTTTTGTTTTTTTTTCATTTCTTTGTTACTTCTACATCTCATGTTTGCGACTAGCAAACATTTCTTCCAAGCCATACATCCAGTGACAGGAGGTTGAGTCAGCGTTACACCCACCATTTGTGTAAAATAAGAGATGTTAATTAAAAAGCTGCACAGCAGGGCTGGAACTATTAGAAACTAGAAAGGGAGAAAGAAAGAGGCAGAGCAGCAAACAGGAGCAGACTTTTGATGTCCTTTGCACATGATGTTTTTTTCCCATTAAAGCACTTTCATGGCTGTTCCACACACTTCTCAAAGCTCAATTCGTCTTGCGCATAGGCTTTGCTGAAAGGTAATAAGCAACTCCTAACAAGAGAATCAATTAACATGTAATCTTTGACATTTTGAATCATCAGCAGCTGCCAAATGTGTTTCTCCCTTATACAGAATAAAACCTATTGCTGGAGTGCTGAGAATTTGATTTTATGTTACATTTTTCCCTATTCAACCAGGCTGCTTGGCTTTCCAGTCCCATGGTGCAAAAGTGCTCTGAGTTGGTCCAACCCTTTTGATACTGAAGTCATCAACAAAACTCTTATTGATCTCAGGCTGGTTATCAGGAAAAATTTCTTTACCGTGAGGGTGGTCAGGCACTGGCACAGGCTTCCTAGAGAGGTTGTCAATGCTCCATGCCTGCCAGTGTTCAAGAGGCATTTGGGTAATGCCCTCTTTAACATGCTTTAACTTTTGTTTTGCCCTGAAGTGGTCAGGCAGTTGGGCTAGATGACCTTGGAAGGTCCCTTCCAGCTGAACTACTCTATTCTGTTTTATATCTGTCAACTAATAATGTGCATATATCTAAATATAGTAGCTGCAATAAGCTCCATCTAGCTCACCTTTCTGCCATACCGTTGGATCCCCACCAGTCTCAATGAGGCTAAGATTCTGTGCCAGTTCAAACAGTTGTAATTATCTGTGCTTGAAAGATTAACAAGGGAACAGGAGTAGATAAAAGGCTTAAACATGCATGTAAAAGTAACAGATTCAGTCAGGTAAGAAAAATTGCAGGTGGACTAATCTCTAAATCACCTGTGAAGGCTGAAAAGTTGTGAATTTGACCTCTCAAAGAGCTGCATGTATTTTACTTCTTGATAAGCTATGTAGAGCTACAGAAATAAACTCTGTCACCTGTAGCCAGATGAAAGGCTACAAGAAGGTTATAATTCTAACATCAATTATTCTGGTCCACTTGCTAGAAACAGTCACAGCTCTGAAGGTTTTTCAGTTCATCTGAAAGCCATGCATATATATATATATATATGATGTCTTTGCTGTCTTCTCTTACCTCTTCTGAAAACCAGGAAAGATAACAGCAACACTGCCATCAGCGTGTGATTATCATCACTGTACTAACAATGGCTAAGGAAGAAAGGCTCATGTGATCTCTGAACTGGAAATGACTTTTGCCAAAGAGGTAAGGAAGTATCTGGAACCAAAATCCATGAGGAAGTGATTTTGTGCAAAGTTCTGTGGACTACATAATCTAAGTAGAACAAAACTCAAGCCTTTTAACAGAGATCTTTGCCACACTACGGGGGGCAACATCACCAGCTCAGAGTCATTCTTCCCACTGGAATACACTGATCCCAGTCAGATGAAATAGTTCACACCTCAGGGTCACTAGACAGTTAAATCAGGCTGATGAAGCAGATGAATTCAGCCAAAGCACAGATTAAGCAGCACACCACTGGTGAGGCCACACCTCGAGTGCTCTGTTCAGCTTTGGGCCCCTCACTAAAAGAAGGACATCGAAGCCCTGGAGCATGCCCAGAGCAGTGCTACGAAGCTGGTGAAGGGCCTGGGACACAAGTCCTGTGAGGAGTGGCTGAGGGAGCTGGGGGTGTTTGGTCTGGGGAAGAGGAGGCTCAGGGGAGACCTCATTGCTCTCTGCAACTACCTCAGAGGAGGCTGTAGTGGAGTGGGGGTCATCCACTTCTCACAGGTAACTAGTGATAGAGGAAATGGCACCAAGGGGACGTTTAGGTCAGATATTAGGAAAAAATTCTTTACTGAAAGGATTGTGGAGCATTGGAACAGGCTGCTGAGCCACCATCCCTGGAGGTATTCAAAAGACTTGCGGATGTGGTGCTTAGAGAGATAGTTTAGTGGTAGACTTGGCAGTGCTAGGCTATAGGTTGGACTTGATGATCCCAGAGGTCTTTTCCAATCTAAATTAGCAATACTGTGACTCTGTGATCATTTTAATGTTAAAAACTTAATGTGGAGCTTAGAGTTGAAGTTCTAGCTTTGCATGACAAATTGTTTTGGAAAACAAAATTCAAATGATTTACAAATACACATAACAAAGTTGGGATAGATGGGCTTGGCTTGATTTGCATTTGTGCTTTACAGCTCCATAAAGGCCACAGAGAGCATGCTTAAATGATCAAAATGATTACTCCTAAATATTCATATTGCAGAAGCACTCACAAGCTCCAGTCACACACTAAGTCCATCTGATTTATTCAATTTGATAAAGTTGGATTCTAACATTAAGAGGCCATAAAGCCTCTCCTTTTTCCTCAGAGAAGGATCAACAGTACTTGAGTTGTCTAGCTTGTTCTTGAATCCCTGCACTGATGAAACCCTTTCCCCAAAAAAATACTTCTGTGAAGCTTTTCTTATGTCTGTTCTACATCTTTCTTCCTGATATTTAAGCTCATTTCTCCTTGTCCCTTTCACCGCATATATGCAAACTGCACAGATTCCTTCTTCTTTATAGGAACCTCACTGCTTTGTGGGAAGCTCTTACATGAAAAATGTGCCCAGTTGTTCTTTTCTTTGTGTTAAACAACCCCTCGCCTTCCAGTGGTCTTTTCTTAAAGGAAATATTTACTGCACCTCCAAAGATCAGTTCTCCCCTGGATTCTTCCAGGCAGTGCACAGGAATGTCCAAGTGCACTCCCTAGGACTGCACACACAACGCCGAGTACTCAGAAGGATCACGTTGTGGCTTCTTCAAGTTACCAGCAAGTGCATCTGAGGTAGAAGCCAAGTGAGAGCCCAGCTCAGGCGGTGCTTTTATCAGTGTGTAGTCCCACAGGATCTCAGCAGTGTAGGAAAAGATGGGTACTGGCAACACAGTCCATCAGCTGTCCCAGACAAGGCAGGTGACAAATCTAGGGAGTCCTGTGTTCATCTAGGGAATGCCACAAGGAACAACAGACAAGGCTAGAATGTAGGTCTGAGATCCATCCAGAAGACAGGGACATAGGCAGGTCGGGAAAAAAGCTACCTGCATCAGAGGTCCAAAGTCTTTTCAGGAAATAAGGGCAAAGACAGAGCTCTACCTACAGTAGATCCATGGGCAGAGAGTGTGGGTGAGGGTCCCAGGTAAGGCTTGTCGGCGACATTAAGGCCTAGCAGTGCCCTCAGGACACCAAAAGCCATACATCTTGGGCTGACTTCTGCCTTTTTTCAGACCAATTTTCTAGCAGTGCTTTCTGATTCAGTACCATATACAGGTTCTCTGCTGTATGGCTTCTACCTAGCACATTTGCCCCTAACCAGTAGTCGCACACATGACTCCTTCTTCCTTGCACTTGATTGTTTTGAATTGTATGCTATTTATTTTGGAAGCTGGGGTCAACATTCAAAATGTCATCCAAACATGCCTCCAAAATACACATGGCATTTTCAGCATTGATCCCAGCTTCCAAAATACTTGTTATGTAGATTTAATAAGCATACTGTTATAGCAGTCATGATGTCGGCAAGTACTCTGATACCCATGTTAAGAAAGGGGAAACTAAAACTCGTTGAGGCCACCATCCTGAAGCAATAACTTCAGATTCTGTCATTGGTGGAAGCCCAGGTTGTTACATACTGCTTGATTTTCAAAATACTTCATAATATTCAAAAACCTCAGAGGACATGCCAAATACTACTCACCTCTGAAGACCAGCCCTGGACATCTCACTCTGCTTAATCTTCAAAATCATCGTCCTCTGAATTTCATTTTTAAGATTACTGAAAATTCATCTATCTATTTAAAGGAATTGCAAAATTGCAACCTTATTTAAGCTGTAGTTGCCTGTCACCAGCTAGAGAATGATATTGGTTTCACCTGTACTATTTTTATCCTACAAATGACAAAGAAGGATGGCAAGAGTAACCCAGAAGGACTGTAACACTATTTCCAGTCAGCAGATAAGCTTTGCAAGTTTCGTGTAACTGAATGTAAAAGACAGTTACATCTGGGGAGAAATGCTGTATTACCAGCTGTGGATTTATGCTAGATGATGTATGAGTTACTGGTGAAAGTTTTCACCTGCATCTTTCACTGGACTGACTTCCTAGAAGCTCAGCCCCTGCCCACGACACCATGAAAACAGCAATCACGAGGGCAGCCAGCTTAAACCTCACTGCAGCTCTCTGGGATCCTGGTGGGCTGCTACCTGCGCTGAGAGCTGCTGCGATGCTCTGCCTTATGCTAATCAGACTTGACCTTTGGACGCCAAGAAACTGACAGCACAGCTCTTCAGCAAGTCCTGAGAAACTGCTCTGCGTCTATTTATAAAGCAGCTTCATCTCCTGTGCCAGATAGTGCCAGAGTCCTCCAGTCACCCGGTGTGCCAGGAGTGCAGGAATTACCACCCAGCTCCCACCTGAAGGCACGGAGCTGTTGAGCACTCAATTAGCGGCGATGAGCTCCCACGTTCCTTGGCATTGGAGAATTAGTCCTGTTGTTCAGGTGCTGATGCCTTAAAATCTCTAGCTGTGCATAGCTGATTTTGTTTTTAACCACTCTAGCTGTTCCTCGCCATCTCTAAAGCCTCCCGAGGAGCAGTATAACCCCACTGGTTCCCATTTCCATGATACATGCTCCTAACACATGCAGTTACCACATCCATAATTGCCAGTGCACATAGGCTCAATTATTAGTTTCTAAATCAGGTATTTAACTAGTCCTTTTAAATCACCAGGAGGGTGATTTAAGCACAATTTCGTATACCCTTGTGGTGTCAGCCTTAGTGAAATGGTTTGAGCACGCAGTAAATCACCCAGTATCTAAGTCTTAGCACCTTCTGTTTTATAAGCAGGATCTATCATCTCAGAACAAGTGAAGTCCTTCAATACAGAGAATCCTTTCCCATTTCTGAGTATCTGGATAAAGCTGTCTTGAACAAAGGTTGAAAAGCAGACCAACATATTCAGCATAACAAAAGACCATCAAGAGCTCTGAGCACATAGCAAAAACAGTAAGCACATTCTGCCGAATATATAGCATAAGGGAGTAAGCACAAATGTCCAGTTCAGATGGATCTTGGCTCAAGGAGGAAATATGCAATTAAATGACAATTTGGCTTTACGCTGAGCTCTGATATAGGACATTCTGACATCTAGTGTAGAAACCTTACTGATGCCTTGCAGCACTCAACGCCCTCAAGTCTTTGAGGAACAACTTAAGCATAAAGTACCAGCACTAACAGCTAATGAATGGGTCTGTGAAAAGACAGAATAAAGTAAAAAGCAAAACCTTGTAGCTGAAGACAAAACAATTTGATTCCTTTGAAGAATGGGCATGGGGACAGGAGTTTGGTGGCTTACCCATAGGATAGTGTAAATACAGAATTTTGCTGCTAAACACATAACTCTTTTTAAAAGAAAGATTTGCTTTTCCTTCTTGTGATGCTACAAGTCTGGGCTTTTTGAAAGTATTGTGTCTTTTATATGTGGCTTTGCAGGCTGTGTTCATGCTTACCTTGGTGTTACACTCCTGTCTTGGTATCTGCTAAGGCTTGACACCAGAAGCTAGACTGTAGCCTCCAGTGGCAAGCCAAAAAAAAAAAAAAAAAAAAAAGTAACATTAGCAAATAGTGTATCTTGCTTAGTATGCAGTATCAGGAATAGATTTCACCCTGCCTCCTTTTTTTAACATATGGCTAAATAAACACTAAGTTTTCTCAAAAGTAACATCTTGTATCTTTGTAGTTTAATGTACTGCAGGGAAAGCTGGAAGTTCTGCTGCAGCTTCAGGAAAAAGCAATATAAAATACAGTACTAGACTAAACACCAAAAGCATAACACAATCACTGTGACAGTCCCTCTGTTATTTACTTTCTGCTAAAAGTCCATATGCATTTAAATTTATTGTCAGCTAGCATATTTTTTACTTTTTATTTTTTCCCATTCTGATCCAGGCAAATTAAAGCACTGAGACTGGTTAAGGACATTATCTAGAGCTTTGTCCATGTTTTTTGTTTGTGTTTTTGTTTGTTTGCTTTTGTTTTCTGTTTTATTCTTTTTAATCACGCCTTAAGAAAGAGAGCTATAGTGGATCGCATTCCTAATGTAGATGCTGTTAAGTCAGCATAAGTCCTTTTGCCAGGAAAAAAAATATATATTATTCAGACAGATGGGAAAAGAACTTTTTCAGCATAAAAATTATTTTAAGTAATACAGAACTCTAAAACATTTTACCATGGCACTCCCACCCTTAGTTACACAGTGTAGAGTTTCTCCTGTCCCCATTGCACTTTTTCCACAGCTAACCATAGGGGTTGATAATAGTGAAGTCCCCAGATGCTCACAATCATCAGCCTCCTCGAGGCTGCCCAACAGCTCTGTGAGCAGAGGGATGAGACGAAACCATCAAGTATGACCCAAGGAGAGGGTACGGGGTTAGATTAATGCTCCTGTTTCCTTGGAGTGGATGAGAGAGTTCCTACACAACCTTTATGTTGGAGTGGCCTTCAGCAAATGGAAGAGGAGCAGCACCTGAGGCCCATGCTGTCTTGATGAACACCACTAGGTTCAAAAGTGAACCTTGTGTAGTGCCTCAGGAAGTCAGTGTGGATGTTTCAAGTGTTACCATCCCCCAGCCTCTCCTGACCTCACAGAACAGCACAGCTAAGACAGCAGGACATACAAGGTGTAGGAGCAAGTTCTTGCACCATGGTAGTGCCCAGAAGTTCAACTCAACACCCGAGGTGCTGGAAGCATCAAAGAGGAAAGGAAAGCTCCAGAGGGACTGAACTCTAAGCAGACATAGCTCCACATGCAATTCATTGTTTAAAGGTTTCAGATGTGACCTGAATCTGAATAACTAAAACCAAATTTTAAATAGAGCATCACTATCTTGGCTGCCTTTATGGCAAGGGAAGGGAGGCTGCTTTAGCTGGATAAACTAACTGAGCTTCGATTAAGGGATAAGACGTGTACCAAATAAATAAATAATCAAAAAAAAAAAAAAATCCAGAGTTAAAGATAAGGGATTGATCATGCAGGCTTTTTTACATTAGAAGATTAGAATTTGCTAGTATTTCTGAACATCCATCATGTCAGAAGTGGAGGACTGGTTAGCATTAGGTCAGAGGTTGGACTAGGTGATCTTGGAGGTCTCATCCAACCTAGATGATTCTGTGATTCTGTCCTTTACTTCTCTTGAGCCACGAACAGGCACCTGTTGTGATGAAACACAAGCCACAAACTGAAATCAGCAATGATTTCATTTTCCCCTTGAAATACAGGCGTGTATTGCAAGTCCTGAGCTTGTTTCATGATGAAAACTGACATGATGACAACAAATTTAATTATTTGATTTGACTTCCATTCTTTCTCCAGTCTGAAAGTGTAAAAAATTGCCCTGGGGTTATTTACCTCCCACTCAGACTCCAGTTACACCAGTGAACTCTTATCAGCAAAATGTTCTCTTATTTATTTTTTCCCTAAATTCTAATTCTGGCAGCTTGGGTTGGTTGGTCCTAACATAAAACATCTCTCTACAGGGGGGTAGCTTTCAGACCAAATAAACTAAAAAGCCAACTACCTGACACTTGTGTCATCACCAAAATTGCAAATCATATATTCAAAGAAAAGAAGTGTCACAGAACTTGTATTACAACAGCCAGAGAAACTTTCCCACTTACTTACTAATGTATTTTTCAAGTGCTCTGGAGATGACCTAAATTCAGGCCCCACATGGCTGTTAGAAATATTGCTGTTTCAGCAAAAACTGATGTTACTTCATTTCCAATGATATGGTGAATTTTTGACCTGGACCTTTTCTATCATATCTTGAAACTTATTTAATTACCATTAGATGAAGGGAATACTCAATTACAACCATTTGAAGATGGATTTGAATAAGCTGTGTAGCACCCAAAAACAGGTCTGTATGTTATTATTAATACCCCATCCAGCTTTCAGGTCCCAGAAAGTATTTTCAGTCCCAATGATAGCAGAAAACTAAATGCTCTCAAAGCCTAAAAAAAAGGTGGGGGGAAGTATTTCCAAAACAAATTGTACACATATTGACTAGCTCTGTAATCTATGACAATATTTTGTCCTGTATTTCATTGCTAGCCCATAAAGAATATTGAATATTATGATTTAAGCAGCTCCTATAGTTTCAGTGTTGTAGATCTTAAGTAATTCTGTAAAATATATTTACACTACATTTCGTTCTGGGTGCACAACACAAAATGACCCCTTATTTTCCAGAAGATTCCTTGAACTGAAAGAAAAAAAAAAATATAATGAAGTTTGCTCTATAAATTTCTGTTTGATTTCATTCCAAATCACTGAAGATCTTTTGATTCTTTCTTATTTTACCTAGGCTGATAAAGTTATTTCCAGCTTTTCAGAAAAAATCACAGCATTGGAAAAATCAAGCCAAACTCTGTGTGATGTTTTGACTCCAGTTTCCCTCTTCATCCACATTTAGCAAAGAGGACTGTAAAATATTTTATAGAGAATAAAAAAACTCGTTTATAGCATTGCCAGAACTGTTTATTTTGTGTTTTAATATTTTATTGGTAACCACTACTCATTTCAAGCCCTGCACTGGACTTTTCATAAGTGGCATAAGAAAATGTAAGCTGCAATCTTGCTCTTATTTAACAGCCCACCGATGCCCATCCCATCAATTACTTCAGAGTAAGCTCTCTAAAGCATCCTTGTTAGGTGTAGCTCAGAATATAAAACAGGTCATTTTGTTCTCCTTTGTTGTTATTAAACGCCTAGAAATCTGAAGTGTAAGAGAAACCTTTGAGGTCAGCTGCCCTACCCTTCCCACCAGGACCAGTCCCACTGTCTGGCTTTATTTCAAGCCAGGGCAATAATAAAGGAACCCAAAAAGGAACCTCAAGTGTGGAGGAAGGAGCAGCCGAGAGGGGCTGGACTGGGCTGATCACCCCAGCCACTATGCCACAGGAGGAAAGCAGTCGAGTGTGGGATCAATCAGCATACAAGAGAAAGACTCTTTAAATAACTAGGATAACTATTGTCATTGCTTTCCTTCATCCTCACAGACATAAGCTTACAGATTTAAGATGTATTAGGAACCTTAAACTTCATTTAGAGAGAGGTGAAAGGAAAATACGTAGCTGCTCTAAAGCAGCTCGAATTCTTCATCTGGAGTCCCTGCCTGCAGACAGTGCGGTCAGAGCAGGAATTCACTGCCTTGCTGGAGTTACTTGCTGACCAGATGCTGCCGCAGCAGCAGTGGTTTCCTTCTAGCATTCTTACGTCGAGCTTTTGCTCCCCTGTAACTTGAGGGCTGAGTCTGTACCCCTTGAGAAACACATCGCAGCTGATGGCTTTGTATCAATCTGGCACGTCACTCCCGTAAGCATCAACAGGCTCCATGGGCTAAAACCTCTGTCTGGTTAATCAGGTTGGTCGTTGGTATCGCTTTCTCAGAAAGAAGTCATTCTGGGACGGTGAGTCTGCGGTGATCTGCTTCATATAGGACTGAGAGGAATTATGTTCACTTACAAGCAGTGCATTTTTATCCCTTTGTGTTTAGCAAGAGAGAAACTGGCATTGCTTTCCTTTTTCTCTGCCTCATCCACTTCGAGGAGTGACTGTGGAGAACATAACAGACTCCAACAGAAGCTTTTGTTAGGAACCTACAACAATGGCTGTGCAATTTGTGCTGCCCTTTGAAATGTGTGGTGCTGCTTGTAATCACTAAAGCCCAACATAGGCAATTTGAGCAGGGACACATGAAAGATCACCTAACCAATTACCTGTACCTTGTGGAATTATTCCCGAGATGAATATGATGCTACATATTCATGTCATAATATCAAGTTTGATGCCCTCAGGATGTGCCAAAATATAACTCTAAGTGAACATGAAAGTCTTCCAGGATGAAAAGTTGTCCTCATTTCAAGGAAGAAAAAAAGACAAATGCAGTCACACTGCTACTGATGGAAATGATGTCCGCTAATGATGTGAAAGCTGGAAATGCAAATTGAGAAGCTGTCAAGTCATGTGCGGTACAACTCAGTAACCTCCCTGTGATCAGATTATAAAAGGGAAAGGAACATCTTCAGTTTGTCATGTTAGGAGCAAAGACTGTATTTGCAGCATTTTAGCAGCATTACCTAAAGAAAGTGCATTTTTGCTAATGATGCTGTCTGCAAACAAGCTCATGTCTAAAATTTCACATACAGCTCAAACATGCCTACAAAAGGCAGGAACTGTACTGTGGCATCAAAAAAAAACATAAACCAAAGAAAAACAATCTCTGTAATTTTGTGTACAGCATCTGCTTCACTCTACTCTACTACATGCACTCTGGTAGCAACCATCGTTATTCTCACATCAAAAGAACAGCAAAATAAAAATCAATATTCTTTCCAATTCAGTACTAGTTGCAGAGGTCTCAGTTGAACATCACTATTCTTACAGAAATAAAACCCCACATTTAGGCAGGGCTTGCTGTCTTTCAAGGCATGAGTGGTTGACAGTGCTACCTCCATGAATTAGGTGCAACTTTGAGAAAAAAGTTCTCCTGAAGTGAGACTTTGGTGTTCAGTATGCTTTTATCCCTAGAGTCTGATGTTCAGAAGGGCCAAGTACTTAAAAATTCCTCCTGGGTCAATTTCCACATCTCCGTGGACCTCACTGAAGCTTCAACAAGCTGGTGCAGCAAATGACAAAACTTTTCCATGGGCAGGCACAAAGAGCTCAGGCCAAAAGTCAAACCCTGATTTTGCAGTTGAACACAGCTTCAAAAAGATCCCTTACATAACAAATTCTCTGTCCACTAAGAGTTCATTTCTTTGAAAATTTGAGTATTTTGCAATGTTATTTCCTGTACTTTCTTCCTTTCTCTACTGTGGTAACAATACTTGCTTATTCTTGAGATGCAGGTTTGGTTTGTTTGACATTTGTAAAGTACACAATAGAAAGGGATGGAAAAGAAAAAAAACTTGGAACACCCAATTCTCAAGCCTTCTCCTGTGGCTTTTGTCCTTGCAGGGCTCACATTTTCCCCTCTGTGTACAGATCGTTATTCCATTCTGTAACACAAGCAGAGATTAGCTTCAAGCATCATTCTTACCTTACATTAAATAAGACCTCGATGCCACTAAAATTATTTGCAGTTTCCTTCTTCCATTTTTTAAAATCTTTGCACGATTCCAAGACCTATCTCCCCTGTGCTCAACACCTTCCCGGAACCATTTGATGTGTTCTTAGCCCTGCACATCAGTTAGCCCAGTCGCTCGATTTGCGCATGCATAAACTTTTAAAGAGCAATACTTGCTAAGTGTTAGCCTAAAGCTAGGATAACTCCTCAGTTGTCAAAAAGGAAAACCAGAAGACTGCATTGAGTAGCAAATGCTAATAAAAATTAGCAGTGTGGGGAAGAATGTATAATTTTCAGAAGCAGGAGCTACTCAACTAAAAGCCATAACTCCTCATCTCCCCTGAACAGGAAAGGTCATCTAATCCTCACAAAAGAAACTGGATAAAAGGATTTGAACCTACATTGAAAACAATCTGTGCTGTTTAGGTGATAACAGAATCAGACCTTGTCATGCAAAAGAGTTAATTCTTACCTTCTTGGTGGTTCCCAGTTCAGACAAAAGACAATTGGAACAGCTGGGGCCTCTCCAAACAAATGACTGGTATGGACAAAGCTGTTTTCTTCCCTCCAGCAACCTGCTTCTGAAAAATAATTCTTTGGATATTCACTTTGTGAAGTGCAGTGACGTACATTCAAGAAGAACGTAAGTCACTCCTTATTACAGCTGCATATCCTAGAAAGATGAAATCATTATGGCAATAACAATTTGTACTCAACACAGCCCAAAATCTTTCCTGATTTAGGATCATAGAATCATCCAGGTTGGAAAAGACCTTCAGAATAATCGTGTTCAGCCATCAACCTGACCTACCAAGTCCCATCACTAAACCACATCCCTTAGTGCCACAATCACACGTCTCTTAAATACCTCCAGGAATGGGGACACCACCATTTCTCTGGGCACCCTGTTCCAATACTTTGCTGCCCTCTCTCCATGAGGAAATTGTTCTTACACATCATATGTTAATTTCCAATTCAGGTGCTTAAGTTATTTCTAAAATAAAAAGGTTATAGAAAATTAACACAAATATTTATGCTTTAAAGTCAGAATACCTAAAGTCAGAATTCGTAAAATTTAGTAAAATGAACTGAAGTTTCTTCCTCTAACACAGCAGGAAGTATGGTACTTCCAGTGCTGTATAACAAAAGCAAGTCAAGCCTTAAATTACAGTAGGTATGCATGGCTATGACTTAGTGGAATTAAAATAAAGAACAAAACAAATTAAAAAAAACACCCTAACCCTTCCTCTGAAAATTATTTACTTCAGAATTCTTGGATGATATATAGCAAAATACTTTTCCATTTTCCCCTCACAGTCAGGTAATAATACAATACATTGCTGAATTGACTCAGAAAGGTTTTATGTTAAGAACACAGCTGTTACTACATACAATTACAATGCTTTTCTGATGCTTTTCCAAATGTAGTTTAATAGCAAATGGTCTATTTTCAATAAATTCTAAGAAAACCATTTGAGACTGTTTTCTTCTCTTTTAGATATTAGAAAGTTGTTATTGCATATCAACACTAAATGTTAAGCAGTAATTACAAAACCAAGTTTCTGTTGCAGATTAATCAAGTTGGTATGTTTGGTGCATTATTCTCTATGTTACAATTATTATTGAACACTTCATGGCTCATTTTATATAAGTTTAGTGAAATCAACACTGATATTTGTGACCAGGCCCAGAGTAAATGGCAAAAAGGTCTCTGTCCTAGAAACCAAATGTCCCTGGGACATATAAATTTATTATCACCACAGATAAGGGAGAAGCTAACACTAAATGTTTGCACTCTGATTTTGTATAACATTGATAAAGAACAGCAGAATTACAAGAGGTAGGCAACCAACTCACTGCATTTCATCAATGCATTTAAAAGCTTTTCTTCACTTGTCCACTCAAAATGCCCATAAATAAGCTCAGTCACAAAAAATTCCTCCTAGATTTCTTTACACTACTTTCTTGATTAGAAACTACTGAGTGTAGGAATAATTTGTCAGAGCAAATGCAAATGCAAAACAGCATTCTCTACTTAGCTTTGAAAGGGAAGTCAACACTTAAAAGAAAACAAGACAATTTTGTTATTAATTAATAACTTTTATAGCTCAAATTTAAAAATATTAAATCAGAAACAATTCAAGATTCATGGAGAAAAAATCTGGAACTATATACATGCATAATTAAGAATATCTAAATTTTTGTCAATATTTACTTAATTTTTGTACAAGTTCTTTCACACAGTCATATTTACAAACATCTGTTTAAAACATATGAACATACATCTTTAATAGAATTTACAAATCATTTGAATATATTTTTTTCATAAAAACAGAAGATCATTTCACTGAGTTGACAAACATTTGGTTTCATCATATGGTGGGATGGAAAGTTATCATTATCCAATCATTTAAAAAATAATTATGCTATTGGTACCCGAAATTATCATATATGGCTTTAAATATCTCCCAAATTATCAACTCACGAACACAAATGAAAGTCTATCTGTGGAATATTTATAACAAGTGTTGAGCTTTTCTTTGGGTTAGGTCCACAACTCTGCAAACACATTCTAAGCATATACTCAAAAATAAGAAGTCCTTCTAATTTTACAAAAATAAAAAAATAAAAAAATCCCTGCTTCCAGTAAAGTCAAACACATACTTAGTATCTGTAAGATGGGATGAATGGGAATGAGTTTTCTAGACGTTCTAGCTTCCCATATAGATATATTTATTTATTTTTTTTTGTGGTATAACACTTTTGAACAGACAATATTTTGGGATATTTACAGGAATCAAATGACAGATTTCTTAAATAACGATGAATATTTATTCCTCAAAAGATGTACTTTTTCCAGGGGAAAAAAATGCAAGGAAGTTTTGTCCATAATGTCTAAATTACTGATGCAGTCCAACCAGATCTAGTATTATGGTCTCACCTCACACATAATCTGAAAATTTGTCAGCTTGATTGTTTTTGGTCTTGTTAGGAAAAGAAATGAAAGTTTTGGCTTTGGCAAATCAGTCAGCTGTCTCCTTTGAACACCATTCTCTAGAGCTCCTGCACAGATTGTTCCACAGTTTGTTCTTCTATGGGCTGCATCGCTTCCTGAACGTAAACTATGAATTCTGAAGCCTCTCCACCCTGTGTATAGACAGTCACTGTCTCAATTCCCTCCACTTCGTCTGAAGAGACTACCAGGTGATGCTGTTCAGACAGCTCCACTGAAGCCTGCTGCAGAGTCTCTTGTATCATCAAAGTGTGATTGGCTGACTGCTCCTCTTCTTTTACCTAAGAAGAAATTGCAGAGGTTACAGAAGTTTCACCCTTCCAGTAAATAACTGGTACTGTGATGATTAATGCACACACAGCACAGAAATTAGAAATCAGACAGTTTTGAAAGAAAATATCAGTTTTACACAAAATTTGTAATGATCACTTTGAACAAGTGTATAGCCATACAAAATACTGAAAGCAGTAACTCAGAGTCTCATTTATATGCATGGAGAGCTATGAAGCTACAGAAACACAGGACTTTAGGAACAGCTTTAATCTCTCACCAGTCATTCACTCAAAACCAATCTTATTTAAATAAATCGGAAGTCAAACAGCTCCTCCAGAATCACTGATGTGAGAATATGTCTAAAACCACATGAAAAGACACTTAGAACCCCCATTTTTTAATTTATTTTAAAGCTCGTTAAACTACAAAATTCATTGTAACACTACTCATTGTAACCTAAACTTAATGGACTTTTATTTAATTAAAAAAAAAAAGTGAAATGCATTAATGAAATAACCTCCCTAATACTGGTTTGCAAGGCAGCAATTTTTACATGATTGAAAGGATATTTACAGTAGCAACTGAAAATAACAGACTTTTTAATAAACATTTTTCCTGTCAAAAAAACATAATGCAACATATTTTGGTATCAAATTTAAAATAACTCAACTATTTGTGAATTATCAGACTACAGTACTCACTAGGATTCAAGAACAGATCTTAATTCTTCACCCCATCCAGACAACATTTCTGTGCACAGTGCTCCAGGCCAACAACAGCACACTCAAAAACTAAGTCATGTGTAGGAAATGCATTCTTACAAATATTAATGATAAAATAAGGTTCTTTTGGGTAAAGAATGGGATAGCTATTTTTACACGTGCAAGAATATGGGAAGGCATTTGTTGAGTGTTTTCAGTACACCACCACTCCCTTTGTTCATTGATTTGTTCATCTATTTTATTTGCTTGAGCATAAAAGCTGACCCACTTGCATCTGCACCACATGGTTAATCAGATCCTCTCTTCCTTTCCCATTTGGAAAACAGGTAGTTTTTATTAAGGCCTATTTCCCTTTCATTTAGGCTTAGCAAATGTTCTATGAAGTGAGCTCGCAGACATAAATCATGTTCATTTCTCACTATAAGAAAGTAACTTACTGAATTTGCAGGACGTCATATTCTCTACAGAAGTGCTTTATTTCACATCATCCAGTGTATCTATAAATCACCAGCTTATACAAACAACAGGGCACGAAGACAGCATCGGTGGCTCACCGACATACCTTCACAGAAAGCAAACCTCCACGGTACTTCCAATAACCACACAAGGGGTAATATGAGGAGAACAAAGAATCAATAAATTATCGGTTTACCAGATTTCAGTGTAAACCTTGTATTTCAGGGCAGCGTATGTTGTGTTCCTGGCAGCACTGAAGTCGTAAGTGATTTTGAAAAAACAGGTCAAACATGGTAGATTCCAAAGCGTGGAAGTCTACTATATTACATAGATTAGTAGCTTTCATTTCTATGAAATGTTTCTATGTAGTAGATCATTTCTATGCGCTGCTTTCTAAGCAGTATTATTAGAACAATGAAGTCCAAGAAAATATACTGAAGTTCAGTATTGGTGCTTAAGAGGGGCATGGGAACAGTAGGGAAGAATTACAGAGAAGTGTCCAAGCATGCATTTGACTCCTTGAAGACTTGGAAGGAGAAAAAGAAGTTCTGTGAGTTTATTTTCTAGGTGCTCTTTTTTTAACTTCATTTTTTTCCCCCCAAGCAAGCATTCCCGTTGCTGTACACTGACTTTCCTTATAACGTTTTTCTTCCACGTTTAAAATATCTGTCAGATCAAGAAGATTACAGGGATGCACAAACCCCATAGGACTCCATATCACTTTGAACTTTCACTCAATTCATCAGGCTATACAAAGCTTTTTCTTGAACAATAACAAGCCTGTTCAGGTGTTAAATTATTCAGAGGTCCCAAAGTCAGTATGTCTGTGGTACACTGATGAAATATAAGTGGATTTTAACTGGCGAAAGATTTAACTTCTAAAGAGAATCTTACCATTGTCATTGACCTTACTGCAACAGCACAGTTGTACCTACCGATGCTGACTCTGGCTTTGTTGCACAGGATTTAGATGATACGGATAAAACTATGGGAAAGGGATAAAGCCCTTTCCATGTTCTGTTTCTTTTACCAAGTGTACCTGAACATTTTAATTTGAAGTTATTTTAAACAGCGCTTGCTGGAATTCAAGCTCAATATCCTACAAAATTGGGCAATGCAGGTCGCTTTGTCTTGACACAAGAAAATTTGCAACCACCCTCTGAAAAACAAATTTCTGTTGACACAAAATATGGGTAGCCCCAAAATTATCCTTTACTAATGGAATCTTTGAGTTTCTGTTCAAGATGCAACAGGCTAAACCATAAAAAGAAATGTAACACACCTTTCTTCTCTTGATGACATGCCTTTTAGGATTTTTTTTTTTTCTTATAGTGGGGGGAAATGTTGTTAATTCAGGCAGAACTCCGCCTTTTTTAATTGCATCCTGCTCTTTCCTGAGGCTACTTGCTGAAGTGGCAGCTCCTGTTCAAAATGGAAGGATCCACACAAGATCTACTAATATAGGTTACAACAAGTGGACAGAAGGCTCATCTCTGGTGGATTTAGATAGGTAGCTGCAGTTAAAAATGTCAGGTAATTATAATCTTACAGTCCTTGATCCTGGGGATCTTCAAACATACACAGATAGGAGTCTTCTAATATCATTTGGCCTTTCAATTATGTCATGTACAGTAACTCTTGTGTTAGTGCATGATACATAATCCTCTGACAATGTGCCTCAGGCCAGAAAAATTACACTAAATTTACTAAGAGCAGCAAGAATGCACAACACAGTCTGAAAAGAATCTTGTACAGTCTCACTTTAGTCACTTTAAATCAAAACCCATAAATAATTTCGAATATAGTTCTTTGAGTGTACATAAATAATGAACAAAGGAAGATAAATAAAGCACAGTTGACATGAAAATGAAATGAAACCAGAATCTCATTCAATTCAATAGCAGCAATCTAATACTTATTCAGTTTTATATGCTTTTGAAATGAAAATGGCCAATAAAGAAAGTTAATTTAACCTCCCTACCTACCTTTATCGATATGGTTTTATTACCCTTGTCATGCAGGGTAAAGAAGACTAATGCCCCTATTTCTAGTGTTTCTAGTTTCCAGTACCTTTTTTTTGGACAGCTATCTGTAATCCTTTTAGTTTGACAAATTACCACATTATTTTGGATATTTACATTTCAAATCAGTTCAATGTTTACATGCTTCTGCTTGGTTCCTATTAGATCGTTCCACAGGGAATCATCTCAAAACGCTAATTTACATCCCTCAATTTGATGAAACAGTGGGACAGCTGCCATCAGAATGAATGAAGTTACTACACTCAATTCTTTTTATTGGCATCTCAAATCTTTTGAAGAGTAGCATCCATGACCTCTTTTCTGTTTGAGAGCCAGCTGAAAAGCATCTGGCTGCTTATCCTTTGCTAAAGAATGGCAGCAAGAATCTGAAGCCATACACAGCTGGCATACTAAACCAATTCATTACCTGCATAAATATTTTTTACTGGCTTAATGTGCCTCTCATGAAAGTTAATGGATCCTCTGCCTTCATGTCTTTATAAAAAGCTCAGAATTTCTAAATTATCTAAAGTTCTAAATGCAAATATCTGAGGGCCATCCAAATGACACAAAAAGTGGGTACCTCTTACAGGAACCTCTTCCTCTAAAACCAAGCAAGTCATTTTTATTTTGAGATAAATTAATTCAAGCCATTGAGGAAAATAATGCTTCTTCCCTTCCCTGGAAAGTAGAAAAAGGAAATATGTACAGTAAATTGCTGCTAAAGCTACTTCTTTATTCTGGAGCTCATCCTCAGAAATAATGATTATCTTAAATTTTCTTTGAAGTCAGCAGGAGTACCAGAGCCATCGTGTTTAAAACAGCCTTGTTAGGCTTGACCCAAAATCCTCTGCGGAATCTCTCCCTTGATTTCAGACTGAATGCTGCCTTTCAGGTTGACATGAAGAAAAAAAAAAGTTAATCACACAGATTTTGCAGGAATTCAAAACCTTACACTAGGTCACAGTTGCTTCTATTTGTATTGTAAGACACCACAGTAAGAAAATTTACATATTAGCTACACAAAAGCTGAAGAGGAAAAGTGAATATAAGCTTTCTAGATCCCAGAGAGCACCTGGATATGTGATGTGCCAGCTTACATTGCTGCCTACAGGACTGTCTCTCATTTTGTTTGGTGCCACTTGGTAACTTGAACTCCATCCTTTCTTATTTGAGTTTACGTATAGATATATGAAAAATACACACAGACATGCACAGAAAAACGCTGTAATTTGATCACATGAATCTCTATAGAGAGCTACAAAACAAACACAAGCTGGCACACCATAGTTTCAGAACAATAGGAGAATTCAATATGCAAGACTTGCTTTGCATAAAATAAAAAAATGCAAAGTGGCAAACAAATCTTCCTACTGGTGATTTTTAAGAATGTTTAGCCACTGGCTGGTCGAATACACCCTGACAGAGAGGCTGTGACTGGCTGTGTCCCCTGTCTGGCAGAACTCTGTATCACTAGATTTCCTTCTGAGGAAATAAGGCAACGTTGCCACCATTTCAGGAGCTCTAACAGAGGGCAGTAATGTTGACAGGAGATTTTATCTGGATGTTATACAGATGACAAGAACTCCACAGAAGCTAAGAAAGCAGGGACATCCTTCCCAAATAAAACTTCCCCTTGCTGGCACCATCAAGTCAAACAATAAAGTGCTCCATGTTCTAAAAGAACATCAGTCTTGATTATCAACCCATAGAGAACTGCATGTACTGGCAAATTTTCTGGATGAACCCAGCATCAAGTAGGCACAAAAGAGCCAGGTTAAAATACGAAGAGTGTTGCTGAGGTACAATATGCAGGAGCCCTTGACATGACAGCCATGCTAATATTATTAGGTGCTTATTTTTGAAGGTGTGTTATACTATAAAATTCTGTTCTGTGATCATCTTCAAGCTGATGTGTAATCTTTGCTGTGCATTGCTTCTGCTGTCACTTTGAAGAAAGTGGCTGTTGCCATGGTATGATTTTACCAGAGCCTGAAGAGATCACAGAATAAAATGATGAAAGGAACTAAAATAAAGGGTGAAATGCATGAAATTCCAGTGTTTTCCTAAGCTTGATAAAGATCTGCTTGGTTAGTGAAAGAGTTGATATATTTATTCTGCAGAGCAAGTTATTTAGAAGTCCAGGTTGAAAACAGGTTACCGTGCTTTTCAGGAATAGACTTCATCCTAATCCTGCACTCGAAGCTACAGAGATAGTAAGGTCAGTCTGTTGTTTTCGAATGGGAGAAAACAAGAAAGCATTCATCAGCCAATTGCTCTTCTTTACTGGTAATATTAGTGTAGTGTTTTAGACCAGGACTTGGACTGTATCATGTGTTCTACCTGAAAAAAAGTATTTCGTGCCCCAAAGGCCTTATATTTTCAATATAAAACATGAGACAGTAAGCAGACACAGAAGAAGGGAAATGGGTGAGTACAATATGAGGCAGCAATACCTTTGTGTAACAAGCAGCAGTATCAACAGACCAATTGCCTAACCAGAGATGATTGGCGTCATCATATTTCTGAAGACTAATTGAGAGAAGACAATGAGGTACAAATTGTTCTTCATTAAATATCCACATAACTAAGCACAATACGAATGAAGGCGTTAAGAAACTTCTTTGGAAAAAATAATGAGCAATTAAATCTTCATGGACTGATCAAAGGTGAGAGTCAAAATCTCAACAGCTAACGAGAGACAGGACACTAGGTCGGAAAGGAGTACAAAATCTTGGAAATGAAAATAAGGCTTTGTTGGATGTGGCAAAAAAGACAGGAAGATCACGTGGACATCCTGTAAGACAGGCAGACTAGAGAGAAGTAATATTTAAATTGTTCTGAGTGTATACAAAGGGGCAAAGCAGCATCTGTGAATGTCAGAAAGAAAGAATATCAAAGTAACTGTAGCATAAAATAATGACAGCTTGGTCAGCCATTTTAGCAGAGCGGATAAAATGAGAACCCAAATAAAAATGAGCGTGCACAACAAGTCAGTACCATTTAGCCCATCACCTGGATGCCCAAGCATCCTACCTGAAGAGGACACTAGCTTTCTGGCTTGATAACAGGAAGGACTTACATCCCATCGGATTGAACTAGAGTCAATTAATAATGACCAGTTGTGCAGAAAGACTGGTATAATCACCTTAGTGACTAATAATATTAATTAGTGATTAATGCAATCTTCTTAGTGATCATCAGAGTGAGCTTGAAGTGATTGCTCTAGAGCCACAGGAAACAATTAGATGATAGATGCTATCTCTAGATTGTGTAGAGTAGCCAGGTAGTTTTGCAAAATGTTCACACAGACAAAGATCCTGCAAGTCAAATGTGTGCTGTATATTACTTAGGACGTGAAGCCCTAAATTTTTGACTAAAGCTTTTACATGCCAATGTGCTAAAAGAACAGTGGCAGAAACAATTCTGTTGGTAGTGGCCACCCAGGTATATTATTGAGAAGAATTAGAAAATAAGGAAAAGTACAGGGATTTGAGGTGGTGAACAATACCTTTGGCATAGGTTAGTTGGATTTTTATTTATTTATTTATTTTTGGTTTGGTTTGGTTGTTTTCCTCTCTGAGAGAACAAAGTGTGCTGCTGTGCTCTAGCTGTTTTGTTTCTATATATCAGGCAGGCAGGATTTGTTCTGAATGAAGATGGATCTCCGTAGATTGTTCAGACAGGAAAAATAATATTGAAAACAAGATTTAAAGCTTTAAACACTTATTTGGTGATAAGTTTCTTAAACCAGGACAATAGCTTCTGCTCTAGTAGGACATACAAAACATATTGTGGGTCTAAAACCAGCAAATTAGCAGAATACTTTTTTACCCATATCTATGTGAAAATAGTTCAAAACACAGATAACACACAACTAAATTTCAATGGATCTTATGGTATACTTTGAGACTATCTGCTGCTCTGCTCAATAAACTGAGGCAAAAAGAAAAAAAAATAAATTTGGACAAAGAACCCTACATAGAACCCTCTGTTTTAAAGAGGTTTGGTAAAAATAATACACCCTGCAGTTAAGCAAAATAAATGAATTAAAACAAAACGTATCTTGTTACTATTACACATTTCTGCTAACAGGCACTGGAAATGGACAAGCAACAACTCTAACAAAAAATAGAGATGCTGGACACTCTCCGAAAAGGAACAACTCTCTGATGTTGCTGTCAAGACAGAGTGATTCGAGAAACAAGCATTCAAAGACGTTCATATGGTGAAACCAAGAAAATGCATCTTGAATCTTGTCTCTCCAGAGAATAATTTACAGTTTGTTCTGCAAAAATAACACGAGTGCTCATTTCTGAGGGAAACGTTTCTTCACAAGAAGCTCAGTGTTTAAAACAAACAAATGCTTAGCTTATCTTAGAATCATGAAGGTTGGAAGAACCTTCAAGATCATCTGGTCCAATCATCACCCTACTGCCAATATTGTCCTCTAAATTATTCTGCCTGGGAGCTAGGAAAATAGTTCTCCTATGTAAATAATGGACTGAACTGGCTCTGCTAGCAAAACAAACAAAAACACAAACAAATCAGTCTCCACCCTATGGAGTGAGGACAAAAGTGCATCTGTAATAGGTCACACCGTCAAATCCACATAAAGTGAAGTAACTTGTTTTACCATGCTTGTCCCTCCTCCTCCCTGCTACATGCTCTGTTCCTACAGAAGTGCTTTTCCCCCAATTTCTCGTCCATTTTTACTATCCATTATGAATGAGATTTCCTGTCTTTTTAAGCATTTATTAGCATCTTTCATAGTTATTCTTCAAACTTACAATTCGGTGCTTTAACATTTTCCCTACCTTGTTACATTTTTTTCTTTAAGCAGTGCAGAACAACTCAAATTCTATGCCATAAATAAATACCACCACTAGCTGTAGTGATCCAGACTGAATTACTATTAACTAAAATGGATTCAAACTGACAAGATTACACTTTTTGTGTCGTGCTGCAATCAAAGCTTCAGCGTGGATTTTTGCCAATCTCAGCCCATACTGGCAGAACTTCACACTTGGATCCTGGTATTCACTCAGGCGTGTGCGGTACTTTCCTTAGTGGCAGCATGTTTGCATGGCTGTCACACAACAGGATTTCTCCCAAATTAGATACCTAAAAGTTTAATCTTGATAATAGGGTAATATACTGGCTCTCAGGCAAGGAGGAGCTAAAGTCATTTCAAGTTCCAGACAGAACCTTTAGAAAGGCCTCAAATACATGGCATGGTCATAGCCAACACCAATTCATAATGATGAATCCTGATTCAGCCTGAGATGTTTTATTGTTACACTGTCAAAGGATTTTCTTTTATAATATCATTCCTATGAAAAACAAATATAAGGTTTCCAAAGCCAAAACTGAATATATATATATATATATATATATATATATATATACACACACACACACACACACACTTATATTATTTCAACACAATTCAGGAGCTGGGAGCTTCGAATGGAAAATCTGATCTCGAGTTCAGCTCAATAATAATTTGTATTCATGATCTAATAAACATGCCTTATAAAGGCGTACATCTCAGGGAAATAATTTAATAGAACACTGTAAACATGATAATGTTTCTGTCTTGTGACTTAACAGAAAGAAATTAAAAAAGGAGATATCAGTCAGAGCCAGCAAATGCACTCAACTTATAGCAGTGTACTGAGAAGGACTTAAGGACAAAAACAAAGCTTGTTTCTGCAGGCAGAAGTCTTGCATTGCCATGAAACACTCCAAGTACTGCACACAGAAGACACTGCCCCTAACCCGTGTGCTCAAGGCGAAGATGGCTGTATTACTGATAGGTACATCTAGATTCATGCACAATTTTAGAAATCAAGGGCCAACAGCACTTTTATAGGTGAAAGTAAGGACAAAGTTGGAGGGAAGAAAAGGTAGACAAAGACAGTAATGATGTAGTGTAACATACAGAGCAAAAAATACTTTGAAAATATATAGTAATTTAGGATTTAGAAGAAATTTCTTGGTGCAAATACAGAAATATGAAGATAACTTATAAAGGCAGCTAAAAATGAGAGATGAAGGTGAGAAATGATGGGTTATGTATGTCCTTAAAGGAAAGAAAAAAAACACATAACAGCATAAAAACCAGAACAATAAATGTTGTTAAGAAAAAAAATGGAGCCAAGCTGCTAAGTAAGGACTCGGGGAGGCCACTGAAGAACAAGAGTGGAAATTTAGTGACAGATGATGCTGATATATTGCTGACACCCGGAATGATTTTTTTTTGTCTCACAATCCACAAGTGAAGCTGAAGGTCACAGAATAGAGTGTGGAATAAATTTTCCAGTGGGAAAGTGAAATATGAACATGTCTTACGATCACCTCAAGGTTAACAATTAGGAACTCAGCATAATTAAAACCTGACAAAGTAGTAGGTACAAGTGAGTGATACCCATAGAAAGCAACCTGGTGTTAAAGAAAGAAAGAAAGAAAAGCTGTCAGTTCTAAATAGGAGAGGATTACAGTCATGCTAACGCCATTTAAGAACATTTTCCCTGAAGTTAAAAAAGGATGTGGCTATAATTCTGAAGCCATCTTCTGGTGGAAAGAGAAGAACTGGGAACAGTAACTAGAGCTGTGTAACAGGTCAAACATTTGATAAAACGTCAGTAGAAATAGAAAAAATAAATTATAATAAAAAATGTGGAATGATAATAATTAAAAAAAAAAATCTACAAAACTCCCTTCCTCTACTTCCATGAAGCCCACTAAAGGCAACTAGGAAGCCAGTCAGGTGTCAGTAGGCCTCCTGCCTCGTGATACCCCTCTGGAAAAATCACAGATCTGCGCACTTCTGCACACACAAACTGACAAGTCGCAAAGGCCACAGTCATTCCAGTAGCCACAAGAAGCAAGTTGGCAGAGGAACAATGCTCAGAGCATCTAAGTAAGGCATTAGTAAAACCTGATGTAAGCAGAGGTAGCACACAATCGCTCAGCATGAGATATACTTCAGTTCTGCACCGACTGATTTTGCTTCTCTGCAACTTCAAATTGGGGAAAAACAGCATTTTATAGCAACAGGACTCAAAGCGGGAAAAGAAAATGCAGCAAAGAGATTCTGTGCTCTGAGGATTTGATATTTGATTTGACATAGGAGTGGAGCTTATACCGGGCTTACGTTAGACCAATGAAAGTCATTAACGTATACAAAGCAAGGGAAAAAGCAGTGATCAATGCTTAGCAGCTTGCAAATTCAAAGTCAGAAATATGGATTTAAAAGTGACAGACAATTAATTTGTAATATGAATATTTACTTGCAAAATGCTATCCACACATTCAGATGGTCTAACAAAGATGAAGATAGATTTTAAGATGAATCAGAAATTGATCTGATTCCATACTTGAAAAATTGCTGAATGTTTTAAATTATGTTGTGTTGTTGTTGTTGTTGTTTGTTTTTTTAAGCTTAACATTCCAGTATCACAAAAGTAATTTCTTCTTCACTGCTGCCACTTACCTAGGTTCCACTTTGTCCTAGACTGTTATTAGAGGGGCCTCAAAAGACACATTTTTAAGAACAGTTTTCAGTAATACTGACAGATAGAACAAACACCAATGGCTAATGCTGCATTCAACCTTTGAAACAGGTCATATATAGAAGTACAGCATACACGTTGGCAGTGACTACAGTTAAAGTTGCTTTGAAATTTGCACATAAAAAGGACTGCAACGTCTCTCCTCTTTGATGACTGAATTTACTTTCCAAATTTGGATCTTAATGAAAGAAAAATCCCATAAACTCTTACACAGTTTCTAAACAAAATACCTGCTAAGTATTGCAAAGTAACATTTGAAAATGCTTTTCCTTAAAATTCTGCCTTGTCTCCCTCAGATCTGGGTGACAATCATCTAAACACTGTCTTCACAGACTATGAACTTTCCACTTCTAGGTAGTTACCACGAATTTAATATCCACAATACTGAAAAAAAATAAATAAATACTGAACTCAAAAGTTAGTTCTGGCATTCATCACAATCACACTTTTGGTTCATTTAAATAACAAGAGCTACTTAAACTCTTCAGGAATTTAAGTCTTCTCATGTACTTTCCTTCCCTGATGCATCAACCACATTGAGTGTGGGGACCCTGAGAAATCAAAGAATGTAAACAGAATGTAGAAAGGGATAATAAACTAGGGAAATATAATGAAACTGGCAGAACAAACATAGCTTGGAGAACACAGTGGGAAGAAACATAAAATGTCAGCATCAAAATTAGCAGACACCTGTGAGGAAGAAATACTGGGCTTGATGTTCATACTCAACAGCCATCTCAAATTGAAAATGATTCACCTTCACTTGGTAATTATGTGTATCTTTCCGTTCTTAATTTCTAAAATGCTTTAGTAACACTGTACATTGCAAATATCCTTAGTAAAACCTGTGCAGTACTATGCTTCAGGAATATACACACATATATTAAAGTTACTTCTACCAGTATCTTGTAAAGTTTGTCTCATTTTAAAAGGAACTATATTGCCTACACCATAATTTCTGTCACTTAATTCTTTATCAGTTGAATCCAGCATGTTTCCCATAAACAGAACCCTTGCAAAAGCCTGAAATTAACAAGTCTTTTTTTTTTTTTTTTTTTTTTTTTTTTTTTAGAATATTGACCTATATCATCTGGTCTCGCACAATTTCCCTGGGAACAACAAAATCAATTATGTATCTGCTCAACCAACTACAGTTCACTTGATTTTTTCTTTATCTTTCCCCAATGTGGGTGATCACACTGACTTCTCACATAAGCAACTGCTGTTAAGGAGCATCTGTAAATCCTCTTCTCAGAGCTGTTTCATGCCTGCAAACTGCTTGTGTTGCACCCCTCATTAGAAAGACAGGAGGAACTCAAACTGAGTATAAGTTTTGTTAGCTTGACTTTAGCCCCATATTACTTTACTTTAGTACCCCGAAAGTCTCTCTAGCCACAGGACAGCACTACAAAGACAAAGTGATGGTGGCTCATCACTATATAGGGTCGCATAGTTGTACACAAGCTGTAACCCTCCACACTCTTCTGTTTCTGGAAAAAGTCTGTCCCAAGGATCTCCTGACTCTTGACAGTGGGACTAAGTGATGACCCACAATACAGGTATGCTATTTTAAAAAGTCTGAAAATGCTTATATATATATTTATCCAGTCACATTTTATGTATTTATGCTGATGATTGTGTAATTTATACACAAACACACAGGTCTATAGACGTATAAATGTCTGTGCGTGTGCATATAAACATAAGTACACACAACACTGAGCCAAAATTAGTTGAGAAGAAATTCTCAACACATTATTCACAGTCATTCACAATTTAGTCCTTGCAGAACAATACGCATTTCACAACAAATATACAAAAATAAACACCGTTGTTTTGGAGAAGAGAAGAGCTCTTACCTGCTTCACCACCGTCACGGTTCCAGGTGCCATGGTAACTACAGAAGCAACTGCAGTGGCATCGTGGGTTTCTGAACCCAACTCAATGATTTGCTGCAGGATGTTTACAGCCGTTGGATCAAGTCTTTCACCTTATCAGAAAGACAGCAAGCATAAGATCATTACCGTAAAACAGCTCTAAGGGGATGTGAATCTATGTGCCAGAGACACTCTTTCCCCTCATGCTTTAACCCTGATTCACAGTTCTGTCTATAAATTTCAAACGGCTCAATAACCTGACACTTTAATAATAGATCTATGGGAGGAAAGTATTCACAAAACAAATTTGCCAGAGGAATGCATGAATCAGCAAGTGAAACCACACTGCTCATTTTTATGCCTATTTGAAAAAGATCTAAAGGAATACATTGATTAAACAAACAACGGGTACAACTCATAGCAGGAACTGTGAGTTTGGAAGCTGAGAGACTTCCTAACTGAAATTGCGAACTGAAGAATGTTTGCTTGCTTTATTTTTTTCCTATATAACTGCCTTCAGACAATCTACTACTGTTTTTTATGCCTCGAGGGAATATGCCAGAAGACTGTCCTAAATTGAATGAATTAAAGTAAATTGTTCTACTTTTAAAATTACAGCCTCACGTTTAAAGTCAAAACTGTTATGTACGGCACGTTCCAGGATCTTGCTTACATTAATTTAAATATTAATAACTTAACAAAAAGTTTCTCCAGATATTTTTACTCATTTGGAATTCTCACTGATTAAAGTAAAATAATACAAGTTGTCAGTAGCATAACTGAACTGCAATGTGCTTGGAAATTCTGATAAAAATGGGAGCTTGAGAAACTTATCTGTAGTATGAACGATACAGTTCACAATTATAAAATGCAATCTTCTGATAGCCACTGCATTTATTCATACATTCAAAATATATGAACACTGATTCTAGTCTCTGATGTTTTAACACTCTCAGAAACGTGAACTTTTTTTTTCTTTTCGTCTAGTTTTTCTTATTCCTGACTTAGTAATCATGATCTAAATCCTCTCTTGTTCTTATTCAATGTGATACTGAAACAGCTTACTCTGTTTTCTGCATCATTACAATTAAGTTTGTTAGGACTGTCCTAGGAACACGGTAAATGAGCTATTCCACTGTGTTACTTCTGCGGCTGGCTGACTTAAGCAGGAAGAAAAATGATAGCAAGGGAATTGCCATTAGATACACACCATCTACTTCGCCAAGACAGCTGATTTCACAATATATTCAATAATACAGGCAGGAAATTCCACACATCTAATAATAAAGTGCAAAGTAGATTGTGATAAGTATTAATGACTTAAGGACACAGAAATTCATAAGCAATGGTCACTTCTCATTACTTACCCTTGAAGAAAAAATATAAAACCCCCAGAAATAAGTTCTGGATGATAAATTTCATCTGTTTTAATAGTTTCACAGAATATCACATATTGTCCAGTATATTGAAAAGGATATTTATGAAAGAAATATATATTTGGTATTCCAACCCCCAAAAAGGTAATTTACCATTTTCAGAAGTATATCTAAGGTTCTGCAATGCAGCTACAGCAGCTTGAGTGCCTTGAACGTCTTCTCCAGCCTCTGTGATATGGAGATACTGAGTGGATGCTTCTTCAGAAACTTCAGCAGTTAACTTGAAAACAAAACCAAGTCAATGCATGGATAATCAGAGAATCATAGAATTGCAATTTTGTTAGCAAATTAGAGAAGAACTGAAGTTATGAGTTTAAAGGAATGAATTCTGGACAATAATTATTTTAACAAGAGTTACAGAAATCAGGGGTAAACACAATTCATGAGAAATATTATCTAGAAGTTGGGATATCATCTTAAAGTTTTATTCTTCAAGATTTTCCCCCCAAGAGTTGTTTTTAACACAGTAAATGATCTTGACTTCATTTCTGTTGCATAGTTATTTTATACTTAAGAGACTTCTGCTGTATCATGGTCTAGTAAAGACATTTTGTGCAAAATTAGGCTGTAATTCTTGTCTTTGACTTGTCTTTGCAGATCTGGTAAAATGCTTCTTACGTTTGAAAATGGTATTTTATTTTAGAAAAAAAATATCTTTTCCATAACCATGTTTTTTTCAAGACAAGCTGTTAACATGTACTTCTCCCCCGATGGGACTTTTTTATTTATAGCAGTTCCAATAGCAGAGACAGGCTCGAATCCTTGGGGCCCTCTTACTTTTTCATGTTTGGGCATCAACTGGAAGTGTGGATGTAGAACAGTTTGTGAAATGCAAATGGATACATTTTAAAATACTTGCCCTTTCGTCTTTGAATAAATGTCCATACAGAACCTACTGTGATAGTTTTGAGGATTTTACCCTCTGTTCACGGATACTGAAGAGCTGTTGAACACAAACTTGCAGGATGGCCCTTCCCAATCAGGAATTATGCTTATGCTTAGGGTTAGACAGCCTGAAATCCAGAATGGGTCTTAAACTGTGGAGATCAGACAACTGCAACTCCTGGATTTCCCTGTCGCTGGACACCAACAATAGCCTAATCAAGCATACTCAGCATGCTAACTGGGATTTTTAATATAAGATCTAGATAATTCTGTGGTTTTGTCACAGCTTCTTCATCTACGGTCAACCTTGCTTTATTAGAGTAAGTTTTCATTTTAAAACGAATTGCTACCCATGTTACAGCTTAAAATGTTATGGCTGATTAAGGTAGCTGCACTACCCCACCCAAACTGAGAAAATCCAGGTGGTGGTTTGATTGTTTTATTGTTTTGCTTTGTTTTCCTGACCTAACTTCTAAAGTCTAATTTAAATTTTTAAGCTCTGATCTTAATCATTGATATCATGACTCCAACATGCTTTGAACTGAAACTAGAAACACAGACTAAATGGTGGAAGACTTACTCTCTATAATACCATTTAATATAATTAAATATTTCATATAATACCATCTTTTAGCTGATTAACTTACAAATTCAGGTCTAACATTCCATATTCCAACATTGTCTGGACCATGTCATAAGTTTCTTTCATTAATTCAGTATAACCTCACAGCTTCGCGTATCTTTGAACTAATATCAATGAATATTTGGCATATAGTAAAGACACTGAGTTTTTTCAGTTTTGTGATTTTTTGCTAAAACTTTTGCTCTTTGTGCAGCAGAGGACTATAGCCCTCCAACATTGTTACTCTTACCAGTTATGAAATCAGTCAAGATTAAGTGACCACAGTGTATGCATTCAAAATGGAGATGAGATACCACATGACCTCCTGATGTTATATAGAGTCAAGAATACGTTTTTGAATATTTCTTAACTTTCTCTACATCACTTTTTAAAATCTTAAGGCCAAAGCCATGGCAACTGTGCTTTACCTCCCACTTTGTCTCCCCGTCGTGCTCCACCAGCTTCATGCCATGCTTGTTCTTAAGATGTCTATTGAATTCCCATTTTGTACCATATACAAAACTGCAAACAGGACACTTAATGCCACCTACAAGGAAACAAAAATAAATCCTTTGATTATTTTTATATCAAGTATTTTTCAAGGCAGTAAAGACCCATTTGTAAAGGAAAAAAAAAATCAAAAAAAAAAAAAAAAAACAAAGTAGGTGTACTCTTACAGAGCTTAAAAGACAAGTTTGGATGATGGAATTTTGGTAATAGAGGGAGTCTGGAGAAACTCAACTATCTGGAAAGTTTTGGCAATCCTGCTTCCCTGCCTGCATGCTTCCCTGTGATGGATGCAAAGTTGAAGGAATGCTCTTCCCCCATCTTTCCCTCCCTCTACAACTCTCTCCCTAGGAAACCTCTACTACACACCAAACAGAAAGGAGCAGGAACATGCAGCTACCTGCATCAGTCTGAGATACTGTCTCATTTCTATAATTAGGTCCACATAGAAGGTATTGGTTTTCAAGTCTATCGAACTAGATGCCAGACTGCAACAGAAAGAACTTAAATTGCAAAGTAAATAATAACTTATCTCCTGGGCAAGAACTTGTGCTTGCTAGCTGTTGCTTTGCTAACAAAAGCCATTTTCCAAGGGAAAAGTTTTTCCAATGAATGACAAAGTACTTAAGTTTGATTGACCTCAGCCCATTCTTTGGTTTGGCCACAAGCAAACTCACTGTAAAACTAGGGGATGTTTCAGCCTGTGCAGAATCATTCCCACACTCGTGATTCTGCTTGAAACTCAGACTAAGCAGCACTCACAGAGATGACTCCAAGTTTCCAAGGAAAATGTCTTTAAAGACCAAGGGTGCCTATGACTCATATTCTGCTTCAGGCCCAACACAAACAACACCTATCACACGTGTTAAATAAATATAAACAAATACTTTGGTACTTTGAATACTCTTTTATTTCAAATCATAGAGTTCCTTAGAGACTGTTTTTAATATTTGCTCCATTACACATCACTGCAGCTTCAAATGTAAATTGTATGCATATTCAAAAAATCTAGAGGACTGGGATCTTGAAGCTTTAGGTTTAAATATTGATTCCCTGGTGTCTTAAAAAGCCCTGGTCTGATGGCCTTCAGGATCCAACCCCAAACCATAGCACCATTTTACTCTTTCAGTAAGTGCTGGTGGTTTTTTTTTTTTTTTTTTTTTTTTTTTTTGCAAGTGCTTATAAACAACAGTGAAATCTTAATATTTAACATGCACAGCAGAGAAATATTTTCATGATTTTGAAAAAAAAAAAAAAGTATCTCCTTGAAAACCATTGTTCTAGCTTTCTCAAGTTTCAAGCAAAATTAAATTTTCTGGCATGTTGTTAAAGCAAACCAGGAAGAGTTAACAACATGCCATCTGCACCCAACTATCTTTGCTTTTTAGGGTTTCTGCTGTTTACATTAACATACAGAACTGTAAACCTAGACTTTCTGCTTACCTACAAAGTGATAAATAGCATGAATTTAGCACGATGGTTAGTAAGTGTGCATCAGTACAGATTAAAGGACAAAAGAAAAACAAAAACCAAGCATGATGAAACCGTAAGTGTTCAGATTTATACACTAGATTTAAAAGCCTCTACTTCTTTTTCTTATGGAAGTCATTTGGTCAAATGTCAGATCTTGGTTTCTTCACCAGATGGCAAGTGATGGCTCTTACCCATCATGTTCAAATGCTTCAAACATACTCACATAAGCTGGTTATAAACCGAGTTCTCATTGCACATAGTCTTTTATGAATAAGGCGATTAGAAAAATCATTTGGTTTTACAGTAATGGAAATTTACCATTTGGCATTCTACCAGGTGAAAAGAAACTTTCTATTTTGGTAAAACAGAAGATCACTACCCTCCATTACAAGGGTGTTTCCACTGACACTTATTATTCCTCTAGGATTTCCCGTCTTTGCTCTCCATCTAGTGCAAGTCTTTACCAGACTTCACTATTACAGCAGATGTTCAATACTCAGTCCCTGAACAATACTAAAAAAGTTTCTCCGTTAGTGGGCGTAAAATTCTGCAGATCACAAAAGCAAAATACCTTGGTTCAGATTAGGACAAAGATACTATCAGTTAGAGAAAATGAAGTGAAATACTCATTCCACGCTAATCTGTATTATTAGAAAAAACACCATTGTAAAAGAGAGGACTTGCCCACATTATTTGATACTGCAACTGTTATAACAATACACCAGATTAATTAAAGCTGCCACTTTTGTTACTGTGACTTCAATTAAAGAAGAACTCTGGAAGCATAGAATCAAACTGATAATATGTAACTCTGTATCAGCACATTGGTATCAAAGCTCAGGAAAATTAATTTTCACACAATTCTTTAAAATTAATTGGCAATGTATAGAGAGCCGATAAATGACACACCTTATCTACATTTCATACCAAATCTGATGTGTGCATTACTGTGTTGCAGACAAATATTATACAGCTTATGCCTACCATTTTCTTAAGACAGCTGCTACTGTCTGCTAGAGTGGTGGCAGTGGCATAATAGAACACAGAGGCCACAAATGGATCATGCGTACATGCTGCACAAGTTGCTACATGAACAAAAGCAGAAAAATTTCTTCCAGAGAATGTAAAGCAAGTGATGGCAGTGAAAATAAGTAACAAGAAAATAAACAATTTGTAGAAAAAAATGTATGTGACTGGCCCGGTACTAGAGAGCAAATTAAACTAAAAACGGAAGCTATCAAATGAGCAAGTAGGCAGAACCTTGCAAAAAAATTAGCAAGGGAATACCTGCATAACAGTTATCCCCTATGCACGCTGCATCAAATTCTTACAGTATCTATTTTTCTTTGTTATTTTAAAATACCAAAATAAATGTCATTTTCATGTTATTTTCATTTCATGTGAAATGAAATTTCACATTTTCATTTAAGTGAAATGTCATTTCACTTAAACAAAACAAAACACCACCCCACCAAGGAATTTTTCTCATCCTGACTGATCCTAATCTCTAACATAACCCAGAAGAGCAATACTGCTGCCTGTCCCTTCTTCTATTCTTTGAGCACTCTAGGAATCTAGAGCAGAAGCGAGCAGTTTACACTCCTGCAGGTGTTTCCAATAGAGGTATTTGGAATGTCTGCAATGCAGTCAGTCATATACCAGGTGATGAGTGTGGAAAATAAAAGATGAGCACATCTGAGATAATTCACTCTGGGCTCAGTAATTCAGAAGAGGCAGAACACAAGAAGATGAATAGGGATAGACAGTTTTCATTAGGTGCTAATCTTTGTTAGTTTCCCTTCTCAATTTCTTTCCAAACCCATCCATTCGCAGGTTCTCCTGCCTTTTCTTGTTTGTCTACAGTCCTTTAATTTCAAAGGACTTGTTTAATACTGGGTCTGAATGGTCTTTTTCCCTTATATGAATACATGAATAATTTTCTAAAATTGCTTTCAGGTCTATGAATATGGTAAATTGAAACTTGATAGAGGCTAGTTAGGTGGCAGGTTGCAACTGCTGAACCAAGCAGCTCAGAAACACGTACCTTGTCATTCTGCATAATACATCCACAATGATCTGTTTGTGCTGTGACCCAGATTCAGAAGATATTATCCCAAAATCAGGAAAAATTTTATTGACTTCAGTTGCATTCGTGTATATCAACTCCAAATGCAAATCCCAATTAACTCAGTCTCCCAAAAGGAACATTCTTTTCCCCAGTGTGATACCACAACATTTTAGAAAAAAAGAGTCATCTTTTTACATTCTGATAACAAATCTGCAGGTCTCCCATTTTTATTTTTAGTCCACAGGTAAGACTCCACACAATGGGTCACATATTAGGAAATGGAGCTGGCAAGGGTGGTTGGATGGAGGAAACGTGCAGCCACTAGCATGGCTTTCTTCATGACAGAGCTAAGGTAAGAAGTACAGGCCTGGTAGCTACTACATGGGCTTGAAGCCCCTTTAATGTCCTTATACCCTACGCAGCAGGTTAGTATCTGGAAAGCAAGCACTGAACTAGTGGTAGTACAAGAAATATGAATACTCTGTAGGGAAAGGAAGAGAAAGAAGGATGCAAAGTCAAAGATGACAATGTCTACCACAGAAAAAAATTAAAGGCTGTTCCCTTTAATCTCATTCCAATGTCTTCATTATCAGAAAACTCCTTCATTCTCAACTTTAATTATTTTCCACTGAAATGAAAAAACTGTATTTTCAGAAGTGCAGTTATCTGGCTCCCAAAAGGGAAAAGAAAACTTAATATATGATTAATTTTATTTGTTCAAAAACATTGTTAATACAAAATTAAGGGTCATATTTATAGAATTCAATCTATGGACAAATAATTCCTTTCACTGCTCAGAAATTTGGTAAGTTAAACAAAGTTCTGGAAACTGCAGAATTCTGCTTTTGCCAACCCTACTACAGAACAGTGACTTTGCATACTGACCAAGTAGATACTACATCTTTGAAACAACTGCAGGTTCTCCAAAGACCTTCTCCATCTGTGAAAATAATTGCGAAATTCTACAACACATTTCTGCTCAGAAATTAACAGACAAAGATGTACTATAAGTTAATTCTGATTTCAGAATTCCTGAAAATTTCTTTTTTTTTTTTTTTATTGAAAAGAAAAAAGAAAAACATCTTCCAAAGAAGCAAAGTAATAAAATCAACTCTACCAAGCACTAAAATATTTTCAACACAATTTTATATTTTATTTGGCTTTCCATCTTCACCACCAGGCATGAGAACTGAAGAAGTTTTGTGCTTCATGAACTGCTAAGTATATTTTACACTCAAAAAAGTATCTGACTGCAGAGTCAATCATTTGCTTTGGTTCATCTGCCCAGTGAAAAGCAGCAAAACTACTTAAGGGAAGCGGACAACCAGCACGCTTTCTTTACCTGCACTCAGACACTGCAAAGAATGAGTTTCAGAATTACTAGAAAGTAATAATGATTTATAGCGTAACACCCAATAAAGAGGAACACATATCCTGCAAAAGCTTGTATTTAAATCAAGTTTGCTTCAGCAAAAAACAATAACAAGTCCTATATAGGGGAGATATACCTTGTTGGAGAAGGGCTTCTGCTGCAGGCTCCCCAGAACCTACGTTTACATACTCCTCATTAGGATGCTTTCTGTTGTAATGCCTCTTCAAGGACCCAGATATGTTGCAGGAATAGTGGCAGTGTGCACAACGGAAAGGCTAGGAGCAAAAAGGAAAACATTAGAAAGCATTTCTTGACTTCTTGGGGAACAAGGTCTAAGCCACGATGTTTAGATCCAAAGAAACCCTGCTGAGTTCCAGATTGGGCATTTTCCAAGGAGACCTTCCAAAATTAAACGTAAATGGAAGTTGTAAATAAATCTTACCTAGAATTTAGTACTTGTCATTATATGCAGAGCACCACATATTGTCAGGATTATAAGATTAGTACTTACTTTTCATAATTCAATAAACTGCATATTTTCATAATTGATGATCTGACCATGCAGAGACTTTTGACTACAAGTAAATGACTCAGCTGCCATGAGCAAAGTAACTTGTTCGAAAAGAGGGAGTGAGAGAACTAAAATAAATGAAGGTACAATGTGACTGTGCACCCAAACAGACACCCACAGATGACAAAGTTGATCGCTTCCCTTTCCTTTCCTGCTCTCTTCAACATGCTTGCAACTACTTCCCTTTCATTGGCACTCATATTCATACTACCAGAGAAGCACAGAATCACTCAGGTTGGAAAAGCCCTCTAAGATCAGATGCTGGTCCAACCTCTAACCTAGCACTGACAAGCAGTACTGACTTAGTGGTATGAATTAAGTTTGGGGATCTAAATTAATTAATTTTTAAGAACATGTCTCCCTCCTACTGACAACAACAGACATTGCTAAAGAAAACATTTAGGAAAACAAGCTCTTGTGCCTAAAGCTAGCCTTTGAGGAGCTACTGAGTGAAATAGGTAACTGTTACAGGAGGCTGGGCAGAACCATTTCAGGCCTGAAACAGAACAAGGACATTGACTGAAGTCCTTCAGGGAAAGTAATGGTCCTCCCAATGGGATGCAAAATGCTTCATGCACAGCAACCAGACCCGCCCAAATGTAGTCATCAGGAAACAGCTGGTACAGGAATGCTTATTATGAAGCTGAATTTAAAGCTGGGAAGTGTCTGCTGTGTGGGCCTACTGGCCAGAATGTTCTGCTGAGGTTATTGCTCGTGAACTTCCTTCAGGCTCCAAGCAGAAGGAATACAGAAGAAAACTGGTGTTCAGATTCCCTTAACCTTAAAATTTAGAGTGTACTGTAACACTCAGCTATTCATTTTTTCAGAATCATCCAGACGCACTGGTTTGCTCTTGTACCAGCTGTAACTCACTTGCATGTACCGCGTGTTATCTGCTAATGGACAGTAGGCCTGCAAATTCCTGGCACAGTAGGGATGGGCAGCATTTTTTTCTTTAATCTGGTTTTGTAGAGTTGAAGGCACAATCCCTATATCTTTGTGCAAACAGAACCCTTTAGTACACATAATGCACACAATAAACATGATGAATATACTGAATTGTATTAATTCTAGCAGTGGATGTGGTCTCACTGGTCTTGAAGATGATGAAATAAGCACAGAAAAACTTGCTTTGGGGCAAGTTGTACCATGGATATATATCTATTTGTGTTGGCTAATGATTCTAATTAGTTCTTTAGAAGTATTCAGAATAATCAGCCTTTTAAATTCAATTCAGTTATTTCAAACATGTCTAATGGTAATGAAAGGTCTGAACAACATGCAGTCTTTTATCCTATCTGGAAGGCAACTAATTACGATTACTTCACACAGTTCATGTAAGTGCAGAGTAAGAAATATGACAAGAAACAAATAAACATGGGGAAATCTCATCTGTGGCAGAGAAATCTTTCCCAGGCTTCTATTGTTGTCCATGACTATTCCAGTTTCACCACTTTCTGCAACTTTCATAAGTGTCTCCAAGCCCTAATGGAAAAGGGCTGTTTTCTGAATGTCCTGTTGATTCCTTTGAGCTGTATGATACTGGAGCAACAGCAGCAACTTCACAGCACTACGGCTATCTACAGTGCAAACTGATGGAGCTTGATAGAAAAAATTGCTAAAATGTCAAATGACAATATTCTTGACAATAAAAATTATCTGAATGTATCTTACAAAGCTGCCCAATATTGATATTGCAATAAATCTGTCTAAAAGAATGAGTGCCAGAATTTGAGAACAGTAAAAAAAAAAAAAAAAAAAAAAAAAAAAAAAAAGAAGCAATTTAGAGAAATTAATGAATGATACATCTGAATGGATGTTCTCTGAAACACTGTCTGCAATTTTAATATTTGTGAGAATACACTAAATGATGAAGCGTATGTTGATTAGAAATGCTCTTTTCAAAAGAGGTTTTAAAAAAACACTCGACTAAAGGTACACTAAATGCTGAGAGACACACCAAACAAATTGCTTTTTTTTTTTTTTTTAACTGACCAAAAAAATACACTGAAGTCGTGTAACAGCAGCACTTTTAATAATGTGGCAAGCATTAGTAAATGGTACGTATGAGCAACAAAAAAGAAAAGGTAATATTACAAAATCTTTAAATTTTTTTATATTAATGCAGCATTTTTTATTTTGATCTATTCCTCCTTTGTAGTATTTAGCTGCTTCTGAATATCTTTTAACTCACTTAGTCTCCGTTGCCTTTCATTTTCATGTACCATAACCCAAATACATCCTTAACCTTTAATTTGTTTTCTCTCTGGTTATCCACATCTACTCTACTACTTTCTATGTCATCCTGCATCTGAACATTTTTCTATCTACATCAAGATGTCATTTTTTCTTCAGATTCTATGTAAGTACTGACTGGTTTTTCACCAGAATAATGTTTGAGCATTTCCTTTCCCGTGTAAAGGAAAATCTCTCGTGACCTGCATTGGTTTAACTGAAATGAAACCAAAAAGTTCTGTACAACATGACGATCTGTAGACTAGAAAAGCAGCAGAACAATAGTCACCAAGATCTCATCTTTAAACGTACATATAAAGAAAATCCAAAACCCAATCCATTTCAATTCCTCAGATACCTAAATTTAAATTGAACCAATCAAATGCTGATAATTGCTTTTCTAATACACATTCTTTTTCTTCCAGTACATCTCGAAGTAACCAGAAACGTGAGTTCATGTGCTACTTGGCATTCTGAACTCCAGCTATCAGCAGTAAGTCGCTGTCCAATTAGAAGAAACAATGCTCAGACAATTAACATACTAACTTTTGTCTCTGCAGCTCTGGAATTCACTTTTGAAAGTGTCCTGATATCCAGATTCTCTACAGAATATAGAGAATCTGGATATAGAGAACCTGTGAATCAGCAGGGCCTTGTGACTCTAGTGACACAGAGCTTGGAAATAGGCTGGATTAAATTATTATTAGGTCACGTGACTACTGATATACCTTTTTGAGTTTGATATGCATGCAAGCAACTATCCCAGAAGGAGGCAAAATGTTACTGAGAGACGCAGTTTTTGAATTCTTTTTCAGCATTTTGCAGTTCTCTTAATAATGTATTGAATAGCCGCATTTTAATGCTGCAAAGAGGTGCTGGGTCAACAGCTCTAAAACCTATCCAGAGGTCAGAATCATCAGCGTTTCAAGAGCTGCATTACGAGTACTTTCTTCTCATCAGCCATTAAAAAAGGCTAATGTGTATGTCCATCTATGAGAAAATATTTTAAATAAAGGATATAATTATACAGTAAAACCACGTACTTAAGAACGAAAAATTATTTGTTCAAAGTTTGTTATCTCTCTGAATGACTTGCTTCATTTTCTTATTTGTCTTGTCTTCCAAAATTCAAGCCATGATTCAAAAGACTGTCTTCCTTTCTGCCTTATGGAGGAACGGTTGAAGGGTACTCTCTACAGAAGCAAACTAATTTGTCAGATAATGAAAAATGTTGCCTATCAAAATAATATGACATTTTCTATAAGAAATATGTTCATTGCCAACATAAAATGAACATTTTCCTATCTACAAAATACTGAATTTTTCTGGAAAAGAAACTAGTATCATTTCTATTTTCTGAATATAACATTTCACAATTCATTACATCAAGACCTATCATGCTGAGAACCAATATGAAATTTGGGAGTAAAACCATACTACAGTTTATTAATAGAAAACATATCTCTCATCTAAACACTTCACAGAAACATTAACAATCTTCAAAACTCTTTCCAAGACACATTTCAGATAAATGAGGTGTTTTAAAATTAATTCTGTTCAATTTTCTTCAAGTATATGAACTCATCTACAGCACATGAGATTGGCAAATTTTCAGAGATTAAGGTGTGCAATGAACAGTGATGGATGGGATTTACTTTCCTACTTCCCTAGGACATTTTTTAGGTACATATGAGGTTAGATATCTCAAGGAATGACAGTCAGAAAAAAAAATAGTGATGCTTGTTTTATATTGCAAAACTTACATAAGTTTGGTAAGATTCTAAATATAAATTGTCTATGAACAAAACAAATCTATCTCAGAAGCCTGAACAAAAAGGCAAAATTCCTAAAATATTAAATGCATATGTATTTAATTAATAAATTACATGGTAATTACATTAGTAATGGTGAGAAGGAAGGAAAATGTGTTATATTTAAAACTGTTGCCTGAATTTCCATATAGTTCCAAATGTTATCAATAACCATGATTAATATGTTTGGTTACCTTGAAAGAGACATGTTGTTCCATATGACGTAGGAGCTGTGGCTTTTGGGCAGCTGTATAGTCACACACTGTACATTTAAACTGCTTTCCTGAAATGGGAGTAGAAAAAAACAGAATCAATTTATTTCTATTTAATTTCCAAAAACTCCTGGTAATATTTCCTCGTAAAGATGATTTCCAAAAGATTTCCAAAATGGTAACAATGAACACTATAAGTCTGGCAGCTGTTCTCCAAAATTTTGGTTATATTTTGGGCTCAGAGCAGTAAGGAAGAAAAAAGGCTTAAGTGTCATCTTTAAATTATAGGCATTAATTAGTCCAGATGCTCCTGTAACAGTCTCTTGGGCGAAAAAAAAGAAAGAATCACTACAGTAGAGCCTAAATGGAAGAAGGAAATGGAGGATTTACAACTGCAGGCACCTTTATTTTGCTACTCTTAAAGCAGATTTGTAAATCTTTAAAACACCAATGTGTGGTCATGTGTTTACCCTACTTCTGTCTCCGACACTGAGTTGTTACAATTCAAATACACTTAAATTTTCTCAGTTTTCTCTGCATGTTTTCTTGGTGTATTTCTGGTAGGGTATGACATGATGTAATATTTTTACCACAAGATTTCCTTTTATATTTAGCTCTACTCTTCCAATAGTGATTCAAATGACTTTAGAAGCGATTTCTACAGAGGCTTAAGGAGAAATAAAACGTGTCATAGAATGAAATAGGATTAACACAGCAAATAATACAGAAGCCTTGTGTTCCCACCTTTCACTTTTGCTTACACAGTTTTAAAAACAATGGGCACAAGTTGCTCCATCAGCAGCAGATTGAATGATGCCTGCTTGCCTTGTTCATTATGACTTTTTGTCCTTTCTCATCTAAATCTCTGCAGTAACCCTCAGTCTTACATACAGTCCTACAAGGCAAGAGAGAGCACATACTGGGATTAGCTCATATCTCCTATGTGGTGTCTTGCAGCTACCAAACAGAAGGGAGAACAGTCAGATTCTGTCACCTGTCCTTGAAGTGCTGATTCATATTTCTTTATTTTACAAGGGTGCATATTTCCTTAAAATGTATGGATTTAAAATAATGATCGAAGTTCTTCTCTACTGAATAAATCAATTAAAAAGCAGTGGACAGGAAGTCTAAAGACAAGTGGTTCACATTTGCACATGCTGCTCCCAAAGATACAAAGCTACAAAGTCACAGAAAGATTTGAGATGCTGTTTCTCAAGTACTTTGCAGATGGGAAGTCTGAGCTGTAAGCAGGTCTTCCACACAACACAACACAAATAGTCAATGTAGTTTGAAGGTTGCTTCTTGAAAAAAATATTAACTCAGTTCAGAAGGGTTACCCAAAGAAAGGTGCTTCTTTACATTCTATAGAGAAGAAGAGAAGACTACTATTACATGTTGCATTCACAGTATATTTTAAATTTGTTTAAGACCTGCTAAGTCAGGCCTCAGTACTGCAGGTAGTGCCCTCCAACCTAAAACAGCAGCAACAAAAAGGAAGAACAAGAATTGGAATTTCAACTCCTGAAAGCTGATGGTCAGAAGACTGATTCTAAAATAAAGTCAACATTTTTAATAGGGCGCATGATTAACATCAAAGGTAATTTCCTCAAAATCAGATGGATGTCCTGTCACATGAAGTCTTTCAATCAAGTCTGCTAAACTATTCCTAATAAAATGTATTACAATCCAGCTGAAATGAGATGCAAAATTATTAGATTAAATTATGGCCTGTATTCTGCAAGATATTAGACTGTGTGATCATAAGAGATGACTTTTGGCTTTGAAATCATTACTCTAACAGGAAAGAATTCTGACATTTTCAAGAACCATCTGTTGCTGCTTGTGACTCTGCAAAGAGTGAAACTCGCAAACTTAAAACCATGCTGTAGGTTCCCCTTACATTCCCACCCAAATCTTTCCCTTTTGTTTTAAAGTGAAATCTCTCTCCTTTTACCGCTTTCATACTCTCTTGCTTTCATACTCTCTTTCTCTGTGTTTTAAGATTGTATCAGTCCTGCTATGTCCAGCCAAATTGGAAGCTGTACGAAATACAAACAGACTGCATTCTTTTCTTAAATGTCCATGGATGGCAAACTCTATTTGATCAAAGCAGAACAAGTGTGTGTTAAAGCTAGCCAAAAAGCAAAAGAAGCAAAAGGAAGACTGAGGAAGTATTGCCTTGCAGAGCTCAGGTTTCTTTAAATTCTGAATCTCACTCAAAAAATTCAGTGTTTTACACTGAGCGTGAAAGCTTCCATAAACATACCTAAGAAAAACCTTGATACAATTTCTGATATCTAATTAAAATAATGAAAACCACTTTTTCTGGTTTATTTTTAATCACAACCAGTAATAAGCCTGGACTGTTGAATTGTTTTCTATCATGTCACCCTTGAGTGAAATAAAATAGACAGAAAACTACTTTATATTCCACCGGTTAAATTGACTTTGCAGGGCTGATATTTGAACAAAAATTGCCTAGACTCGTAAGTCAGGAAGACAAGACTCGTAAACAGCAGAAACATCTTTCAAATTCATTTATTTGTGAAATAACTGAAGAACACTAGATGCGTGCTAACAAGAAGTTTTGAACTGCTGTCACTGTGCAAGGAGACGCTGGGCAAAGAGAAACTGTCAGCATTCAAGCGGCTGAAATTCACTTGACAAATCATACAGTACATTCCTGGTGACAAAGGTTACCTTATTTTTAACAAGTGTTTGAAATACACAGAGTTCACTGGGGTGGGCTTAGTGTAGAAAATGACTCTAAAGTTCCATAGTGAAATCTGTCCTCACTTGGAGCAAGTGCAAAACGCGTTTTCCAAAGGTAAGAGGGATTCCTGAAACACTGCATTTGTACCAGTCAAAGAGGGAGGTGCAGCAACAAGGAACATGCACTCACCTCAGCCATTACAGCCGATGATGGGCTGAAGCCAGATTATAAAAGCTCGAGAGTCAAGGATTCAGCCTGACTTGGCAGTAAATGATAGAATATAGCTCCCTGCGCACCAATGTTGCAAAACAGCTTCATACCTTTCAAGCTAATCCCGACAAGACTAACTCCTGCACTACTACAGAGCTAAAATTTCCAAAATTCCACAGTGCCAAATTTCCAAAGCAGCCTCAGCTGAACTGCAGTACTTACTTACACACCTATATACTTGTTGAAGGAACAGAACTAACAGGTAAAACAAATTCAATGTTCATTGCCAAATTTCACTATCTGGACATGAGAGATGGAGAAAACGAAACAGAAAGGTTTTGAGATGAAACTCCATGTGGGGATTTTTTTTTTTTATGGCACCATAGGAAGAGATCTTTGTCTGATTGTGCTCCAGCTTCCCGTTTTTATTCAAATACAGCTTGCTCTCTCCTCCTGCCAGGAACCAGCGAAAGATTCAATAACTGAACCCGCTGATTCCTGCATATGTGATTTATACAATATGTGCGACATCTGCATGCCACGGACCAAGTTACTTGAAAATATTGGAAAGTGCTTTCTGAATAAGAAAGGATTTACTGACTTTGTAATACTATATATGCTTCCTAACATATGTACCACTGTAATGTCAACAGAAATGTCTCTTCCACTAGTAATATATACATTGATGTAAGTATACATAAAAATAAATAAGTATTATTGGAGCAAAAACTTCAAATAAATTCTAAAGATGTAACAGGGAACATGTGTGCTTATGTGAAAGGACAGTGCTAGTGAACAGGCAAATATTTTATGAAAAAGAATTTAAATGACACGGTCAATAAAGAGTGGAATTAGGTTTTAAAAGGTTGCATGAGTAACAAAGATTAAGGTACAAAGTCATAATGAAGGTCAGCACAACTTCCCCTGCTAAATCATTTAGTTCAGTTTGAAAATCACAGCGGAATGCAGTACTGTTGTGGCCCAAATTCTGAAATAAAGGACAATGCTTCCTTTGGGATTTGCATGTCATTTTTTTCTGTTATTATAACAAAAATATTAAAGTCACTGAGCAAATGCATATGCTGTGCATGTGTCTCTTAGAAATATATGCCCAAACTTGCCACTCATTAGACCTGGGAACACAGAGCTGCAGTAGCCTTTCCTCTTTTGGGCTACTGGAGTTGGCAACTCCTACCAATATTCTCCCAGAAGACAGTAAAACTAGCCATGGAATTATTTGTATTTTCAAATGTATTTTCAAATATTGAGATCAACAGTTCTCTGAAAGGATCCAGAAGGATGCAAAGCCATCACAAAATTTTCAGAAAATTTCAGAGACAGTCAGCTTTCACAGAAATTAATTTTGAAAACTTTTTGAATTATGACATGAACAGAAGTATCTCCTGGGAATAAACAAACTTTTAAAGTAGCGTTCAGTGTTCAAATGAAGAAAGCTTATAAGGTCCTATAGTACAGACAGTATTTATTGCCCTAAAACAAACTTGGGTTTATTAAATATGCACTTACCATCAGCGGTATGAAGGAGTTTGTGGCTCTTCAAAGTGCCTTTTGATTTGAACTTTTTCCCACACATATCACAAAGGTGCGTTTTCTCAGTGCTGTGACGATTCATGTGTGCTTTCAAGTTACTCTTGCTGCGAGTGGCGTACTCGCAGAGAGAACATTTGAAGGGTTTGACACCTAAAGAGAAAAAGCGTGCTATGAAACAAGCTATACATTTTGATGAGAGGGTAGACATTGCCCTGAAAAAGAAATAGAGACATTTCAGACTGCATGAGCAACATAAGCAATGAGGTCAACAGCTTAAAATTTGAATCTTGACATTTTACACTTTGGATGTTGACAAGGGGTGCCATCCTGAAGGACCCTGTCAGGCTTAAGTAGTGTGCCTGTGCAAACCTCGTAAGGGTCAACAAGGCCAAGCGTGAGGTCCTGCATCTGGGCCAGGGCAATCCCAAGCACAAATACAGGCTGGGCAGAGAATGGATTGAGAGCCACCCTGGGGAGAAGAACGTGGGGCTGTTGGTTGATGAGAAGCTCAAAACAGAATCATGGAATCATTCATGTTGGAAAAAGACCTCTAAGATCATCTAGTCCAACCTTTAACCTACTACTACAGTCCACTTCTATACCATGCTGCTTAGTTCTAAATCTGCAAATTTCTTGAAGACCTCCAGGGATGGTGACATGAGCCAGCAATGTGCTCTTGCAGCCCGGAAAGCCAACCGTACCCCGGGCTGCAGCAAAAGCAGTGTGGCCAGCAGGGCAAGGGAGGGGATCGTCCCCATCGACTTCGCTCCTGTGAGACCCACCCGGAGCCCTGCATTCTGCTCTGGGGCCCCCAGCACAAGAAGGACATGGACATATTAGAACAAGTCCAGAGGAGGGTCATGAAGATGATCAAGAGCACCTCTCCTATGAAGACAGGCTGAGGGAGTTGCGGTTGTTCAGCCTGGAGACGAGAAGGCTCCAGGTAGAGCTTACAGTGGCCTGACACTACCTAAAGGGGGCTACAGGAAAGCTGGGGAGGGACTCTTTGTCAGGGAGTGCAGCGATAGGACAAGAATTGCTTTAAACTAAATGAGGGTAGGTTTAGATTAGACACCAGGAAGAAATTCTTCACTCTGAGGGTGGTGAGGCACTAGCACAGGCTGCCCAGAGAAGCTGTGGATGCCCCATCCCTGGAGGCGTTCAAGGCCAGGCTGGATGGGGCTTTGGGCAACCTGGTCTGGTGGGAGGTGTCCCTGCCTATGGCAGGGGGGTTGGAATTAAATGTTTTGTAAGGTCCCTTCCAACCCAACCCATTCTATGATAGAAGAAATTTAATCTGTATTAAATTTAAATCTAAGCAAATAATACTGAGCTCTTGAGAGCATCATTTAACTTACTAAGAGACTGGGGTGTTAGGCTGGTCCTTTTAGAATGAAATACTTCTCTACTGAATGGCAGTACTGAGTTTAGACTCAAATATGAATATTTTGGTCTTGACATGTTCATCCTTCACTTAAAAGTAGAATCTAGTCTGCCTAACCGACTAGTCACGACTAGTCATGACTACCTGACAATGAAATGTCTCTCCAGAAGTCTTCTGATAAGTCTAATTCTCTATTTACTGCAATAAAGAATGTCCTTCTTCTTTTAGGATGGGTTCATTAGGTACTTAATATATAAGCACAGGTTGAATGTTCAAAGCTGTGTTTTATTGTTATTTATCATCAAGTTTGCTAGTGGCTCACATAGTGGTATCTTTTATCCAGTCTAAGATGCAAGCACTTAGAATTTCACTTCTTTCAAACCATCCAAACCACGTAACAAGAGAGAGACAGACAGTATCTCATCTAGCAAAGGTGTATAAGGACAAAGTAAATCCTTCAAAGAAAAGTTGGATATATCAGAACTAGTGGAGTAGTTCAACAGTTTCGTGAGGCTCTGGCAGTTTTAGGTTGATATTCATGATCTTAAAACTAGATTTACAAGCAGGAGGAATTATAGCCTACTTTTAAGCAGACTTGATTGCATGCTTTGATTTTGGAATAAATGTTTCTTCACCTCTCTCTCCTGCTAGTTACGATGAGATGGGTAGCAAGCTTTCTTGGCAGCATAAACTCTATCTACGGAATCCACAAGCAATTATTCTGAGCTTACAATTTGCATTACCTCAGCTCTTTAATGGAGTGAAAGCTATTGGAGACCACTACTGTGGTACTCAGGCAGGTAAGCTCACAGATAAGGCTTTCAAACAAATACACAGTTCTAGTATAAACATCAAAACTATCTGCATGGACAAAAACACTTTGGAACCAAAATACCAGTTCAAGCGCACCAAATCCCATTATCTGCTTTATGAAAAAGAATGGATGAAGAATCCAAAATAGTGCTCAATGGCCACACGCAATCTGTTGCATAGATTATTAGCTGAAGAGCACATGAACAGTCTTCCACCTGTTAGAATCTTAGATTGGGTAAACAAGACTAAGTCCCAGGGATTTTAAAACTTTGTGCTACCATCTTACTATTTTCTTCCTTAAGTCATATACATCTATATATGATCAGCATTGCCTTATGGGTTTTTCATCACTGTTTATGTCCCCATCAGCTAGCTGTCACACTCTGATGATGTAATTAAAATACACTCAGAAATTGTATGTACACATCAAAACAACAGGATTTCAGTTTCTTTTTATGCCAGTGAAGCTTGTGAAGAATATGAGACTGAAATGGACGAAAACTTAAAACCAGAGTTTTACCTTCATGAGCCCAAATGTGACGCTGAAGGTCTGAGCCATTCTTCATAAAATAAAAATCACAATAGGGACATTTCACAGCTCGTTTTCCAATAAGTCCTTTCAGCTGAACTCTTCTGCCAAGAATCTCTGAAATTGTAGTCATTGAAACCTCTGAGAGAAAAGTAATAGATAATAAAAATCAGAAGGACATCAGGGAATTTGTTCTCTGTTATATAACTAAAACTGAAGAGCTAGATCCTGATACACTTCACATTTTTAAAAGCTTTACTTTCCCTCCTATCACTCAGATAAAACCTAAGCAAAGAGCACAGCACTTCAAATTTAGGACCTTTTCTTTTAACGTTTTTAGTGTATTTTTACATTTCTCTCCTGATCTGTGTACTCAATGTCCCCACTGCCTGATAAAAACAAGTAACAGTTTGAGTGTGCCACTGGCTTACAAACTATTTTCCATCGATGAACCTTCCCAACAAACAAATTTGGTGCCTTTTTCTTTGGTATTTTCAGAAGGCTTTATTCAAGATTTCACCTCAGATTTCCAGAGATGTCAAGGATCTCCAGACTCCATTCACTTCAGTCACTGCTATGCTCCCCAGAATGCCTGAATATCAGAAGGAGACTTGTGGAATAAATATGATTGGAAGACCTCTAAGGTCACCTGCTCCAAACAGGGCCAATTTAAGAGATCCAATATCAAAGGTAAACCAAACTGCTTGGGGTCACATCCAATCCTGTTCTGAACATATTCAAGAACAGTCAATCTACAACCACTCTATTCCAGTGCTTGTCCACCTTCACAGTCAAAGTTACTCTCCTAATATCTGATCAGAATCTCGATGTTTTAACTCATGTCCCTTCACTGTGTGGTTCCAAGAAGATTCTGGCTCTATCACCTTCTTACCCTTATATCAAATAGCTCAGGACAGCAATTAAGATTCTTCTCCTAGCCTTCTTTTATTCAGGCTAAATACACACAACTCTATGTTTCTACTCTATATGATTTAATATTTTAGGCGTCACTGTGAAAAAGCTTGAAATAAGGAAGATTAAATTTAAACATCCCAAATACACATAAAGAAAACATTGCCAAATGCTTCTAAAAATAAAACCAATTTTTCAATGTATTTCAAATGAATCAAAGTGACTCAATGAAACTATAACACTCTCTCATGCCATCTAAACATTAAGACACAGAGTCTTAGTGTCAGAAAATGACTTATCATGCTACACACACACACAAAAAAAAAAATTATTAAAATTTGAAATTTACAGTCTAAGCACAGATTTTTGCCAAATATGAACTGCCATGACTACTGTCCTAGTAACTGCTTCCACAGTGAAAACAAAAATCCTGCCTGAACTCATTTTGTACAAGGAAGACAGTCTCAAAAAGGAAATACGTAAGCCTGTGGACTGAGCAAGGTTATGTTTTAAAGCACTCAAACAAGAAAAATCACAGACAAGTCTGAACCCTGACATACCTTCCATGGCTTAGATCCTTGATTCACGACTTCAGGCTAGTGTCTGCTCAGTAGGCATCTATGAATGTTGATACCTCTCACATCTCAGGACTATTAAATTTCACGTTAAATCAGACAGTGGGTGAAAAGGCAGGTACTTCTGACATGGGACCAAAATCCAAGACTCCTTCACTGCTGAGCTCCCTAATCATTTGGCAATAAAGCCAAACTCTCTCCCTTCTCTTTGGTTTGGCTCTACGAAAGTCTAAAGAGATAGATTTTTGTCCCACTGCTTTCATGGGACTGGAATTCAACTCCTATTCTGTGTAAACCTAGAAGAGGAAGGAGTACTGGATTACTGGTTAATAACATGTTTTCTACTTGATGAAAATGGAAGAGATGGGAGTGTTTGTGCTGAATGTTATTAAGAGAGGAAGAGTAGGGGAGCTACAGAAATAGCATTTTAATGATAAATATGTAATGACTTCATTTTAAATTAATTTTTGATGTGCCATTTTAAAATTCAATTCCTTTTAACAGTATCCATTGTTTTCTTCCATCTTTATTATTTTCCATTTACATTTTTAAAAACAATGGCACTCATTCCATTGCAGTACTTGACAGTTTATACCAACAGATCCCTTACATTTACTTGGCTTGTAATTAAATAGGTTGTAAGAATAAAGGATTTCCGCCTGATTACAAGGACAGTGTGCACAGGGGAAAGATCTGTGCATTAATGATGCTCCGTATATTAAAATAGTTGTTGCATAACTACTGCACAGACATAACTTAGACGTATTTCTTTAGCACCACGGAGATAAGGCAGGAAAATACCAGATTTATTAGATAAGTTCTGTTCACATATATGAATTAGAAATGAGGATACAAGATAATAGGCTGTGCTTTTTTTTTTTCTTTTTTTTTTTTTTTTTTTTTTAACCTTAGTTCTATTATAATCCAGAGTTTTTTTTAAAAGAACCCTTTGCCGGATCAAAAAATTTATGCTACGCTTTTAGAGGGATTCAGATATGAAATAAATTGTTCATTGTATTTAAATTCATGAGTTTAGCACAGCAGGGCGCCGTGCACAGTACAGAGAGTATTGCTAGTTTGCAGACTACATTATTTAGCGAGACCTTGTACATTCCCCGGATGAGACAGCACAACAGCTTTACAGGCACAGCTCTTGAGCTTTAATTTCTATGCCTACTGGGTGGCATACCCACTGACTACAGCACAGCAGAGAAACCTTTCCTCACCTCAGTTTGGTGCACTGGACATTTCCTGGATGTATGACAAGCCAATCATACTGCTGTAGAGTGATCTCCAAATAAAGAGGTTTGGAAACAAGACAGCTGAAGTGGGAGCTAGTCTGAACTCAGAGTAAAAGAAAATGTTAAAAAACACGGGCCTAGCACTATCTAGTGGCAGTAGGAAGATAAGAAACTACTGCTTTACACATTACGTTATATTTCAGAAACAAAAAAAGATATTTTAATTGGATTTTTCCTTTCCAAACTCAGTTTGAGTATGGCTGGTATTTTTCTTCTTAATATCAAATTATATTGGGTGGTAAGTATGACTGTAAAATGAACTAATTAACGTATGTTACCCAATACAGTCATCTCTCCATCATCCACAGCAGCAGTGAGCCTTTCTACCCAACATCACACAAATACTGAGAGGGAAAGTATGGACATTGTACTTGAACAAAATCAGGGCACTGTAAAGCAAGGTGTAAACAGAGTTTGAATGAATTCTAGTGGTCAGCTTGGATCCAGCTATGTTTGTCCAACCCTGCTTAATACTGGCTGTAGAATATGATGGCAGGTTCTAGTCTGAGCCCTTCTGAAGACTCCACTTGCCCCTGGAGTTTAGCCCAGCCACATCCCAACTGAGCATGCCTGGATTCAGCCTTGGGACATCACATGAATTAGCCTACAATCACAACAACCTACTTACAGACAAAGTAATGTGCAATACAGTCATTTCTGTCAGTTTATGTATGGCCAATACAAATGTTATGTTTCATGTGCTGTTACACAATGTCTGGGGGTCTAATTCCAGACATCCCAATACTTAATTTTGAATTCACCTTCCTATTTTGCTACCTATTTTGGATAGACATTAACTCTTTGCAAGGTGATGACAGACTGCTTAGCACAATTACCTGATTTACTACACAACACACAAGCTAGAACAATAACTCCTTCACTCTAACACCTGCAAATGCAATAGTTAGATTATAATAGATTTTTGTTTTCCTTCAATGTAATCACATTACACTGCTCACTCTAAACTTTATACTTTTATTGTGAAAGACTGAGAAATTTTCCCTGATTTTTTCTTACCAGGGTGATTTGTCTTGATGTGTGATTTTATAAGTCGATCTTCAGAAAATGACTTCTCGCACACAGGACAGGAATAACTCTTTTTATCCTTAAGCAAGCAAGAAAGAAAGAGATTGCATTATCAGTCCACTAGTGTAATCACTGCAGCCATTATTCAGTAATACGTAGTTCTCAACAAAGTTATAACTGATGGTTCTGTTTTTTAACAAAAAAAATAAGGTATTTATAGTGAAATAATTGAAGGAGAAATATGGAAGAATTCTAAGCACGTCATTAATCCTCATGAATGTAGGGTTCCAAGTTACAGCACATGAGAAAATGCACAATAAATGCAAACATTATCTTCTGGCTGACTCTTTAGGGAATCAGGAGTTGAAAGATAAAGTCACATAACAGAGTAAAACTTATTTGATAGAAGCAGGAATATTCAGGTTTTTTTCAGTGATTTCACAAATCCACCCTTCTGAAACCTAAGGATCAGATCTCATTATTCTGAAGACATCCACCAGTATGTGAATTTGTAATACTGCTTAATGGCCTGGAATTGAACAATGACAGATGCCATTACTTATTGGCTACATTTTTAACGTTTTATAAATATTCAGCATTTCACATATTACCAATAAAGCATTATTCTACTATATTGATTTAAAGACTTCCAGACTCCTCTGGCTTTTATCAGTGTCACCGATGTTATAAAAGCGTTAACACCGTCCAAGAAGTTGAACTAGAGAGCTTTGATGCAATTCTATCTATATACAATTTTAATGTAATATCTATTGTAATCTTAGTGTTATTCCAGAAGCACCTGGCTCACAAAAATGCAGGACTTTTCTCCATTAATTGGAGAATTACCCAATTTAAAATAAGCTTTGCTGCTGATATAAATTGAAGAGAGTGCTCTTTCCAGAAGCAACTGCTGACACAACAGATAGACACTCTATCAAATACATGGGTCACCTACTCACCTCTGCACTGATCAGATTAACATATGAGAGAAGTATCAAATAACAAATAGAGTGAAGAAAGTCTAGCAAGTCTTGACAACTAGGCAGATAACCAGATAACGTACTACCTTGTGGGAGATGTGTATCTACAAACCACTCACTGGGAAAGATGACTTGAAGCTACAGAACAGATATTTCACTGGTTATTTCAGGAAGACAAATAACTTATTGAAGAGCGTAGGAGATTACTGTACCAAAAAGAGAATGACTTCTGTGTTATAAAAAAGAAATCTGAAGTAAAAGGATAATAAGAATTCTGGACTCTACCAGTTTCTCACCTGCAACCACAGAGCATCTCTGAATATTAAGGAAAATAAGACAAGGAGATTAGCATTGTCTGTATGTTACGGTTATACGTTTACAAATGGACTTCTCTCTTAGAAGAAATGCAAAAAATGAAGAATTCTCATGGTAAATGGGTTTTGGAACATTATGCAGGTATTTGCATTCAGTATCACATACAGAGCTCTAAGGAAGAAATAACTCATTGGCTGAAACAGCGATAAATAATTTCCTGACAGTAGGATATGGGACATGAAGCTCTTGCTGCAGTTAATATGGCAATGACACAACAAGAATTCTGCCTGCACTGTTAGAAAGTCACCTGCTCCTGTGAGAAAACCATGCCCAGGGACTGGAGACGGCAGCTTCTGAAGGATTAACACCTTGAGTAGTATAAGTAGAGCATCTTGCTAAGACAGAGTTGGGGCAGTCACCATTTTGAGCCCTGAGAATCTCAAGTGAAGGTGGAACAGCAGAGACCACTAGCTGGTTTCTGGAGGAAGAGATTAAAGAAGATTCAATGCTGCCAAAATGCTCTCAAGAAAGAGCTGTTAATTGAGGAAACAGTATCTCTCAAATTACGTTATCTATTATCCCCAACCTGCTACTGATGATTTTGGACTTCTACACGAATACATTACTCAAATGAAAATTGACAGATGAATTCTACTTAAACTCTTTAGCAATATTTGTACTTTCTCAGAGGCTGGGTTGCATGATCACGTTAATAATTTGACAGGTGTAAGAAAAGCATAAGCACAATATCCTTTAGGGGTTAGGTGAACTTTATGTTTACAGATCTTGGTCTATTCCTCAGACTTGCGATGTAACTGGTTTCAAAAACATATTCTAAAACAACAAAAAAAATCAACATAAATTTAATTTATAGTTATGCATTGATGGTCTTTTTAAAATTCTTCTGATTGTGCCCAGAATAAGAGGACAAATACACCTTGCCTCACAGAGTTATATAACAAAAGATAAATCCACTCCACATACTACTTTAATGCTGTAATTGTGACAACTTTACTTTCTTGCTATACTCTTCCGGAGCAATACGACATTACAGGCACCAAGAAACATATTTCCACATGATGAGGGTGTAATCTCAGAGCTCATTCAGCTCTGAGACCTCTAGCACAAGAAGGACATGGACATACTAGAAAAGCCCAGAGGAGGGCTGCAAGGATGATGAAAGGGCTGGAGCACCTCTCCTGTGAAGAGAGGCTGAGGGAGTTGGGGTTGTTCAGCCTGGAGAAGAGAAGACTCCAGGGAGACCTTACAGCAGCCTACCAGGGACTAAAGGGGGCTACAGGAGAGCTGGGGAGGGACACTTTGTCAGGGAGTGCAGTGATAGGACAAGGGGGAATGGCTTTAAACTAAAACATAGCAGATTTAGATTAGATACAAGAAATTTTTTTCCTCAGACAGTGGTGAGGCCCTGGCACAGGCTGCCCAGAGAAGCTGTGGATGCCCCATCCCTGGCAGTGCTCAAGGCCAGGCTGGATGGGGCTTTAGGCAACCTGGGCTGGTGGGAGATGTCCCTGCCCATGGCAGGGAGTTGGAATTAGGTGGTCTTTAAGGCCCCTTCCAACCCAATCCTCATGACTCTATGATCTTCACAACGCATCCTTTGCAGTGTAACAGCTTGCACTTCTGAGCAGAGCCAAGCTCCAGCGTCTCACAGAATGCATACAGCTGCAGTCAAACCTTTCACAGTTGTTTGTCCAGGTCAGTGTCACAGACTTTCAGGGCTTAAGTTACTAGTTGTTGACTGTTTAAGCATACTTCTGTCACTGCCCTGAGAGCTTGTTACAGCACTAGTCCTTCAGTGTAAGCCCATCACTCTCAAAGCTGGCTTGTAAGAAATCCTCTCTTGCAAATTGAATATTTCAGAGCTCTCCTAGGTCACAACACAGGGTCCCAAAGAAGGTCCCCCTAGCACAGCTTGAGCTCTTCAGAGTGCCCTTGTCACAGGCAATGACAGAGGCACTTTGAAGGACTTAGACCGAGGTTGTAGTAATACCTTCATCACATTCTCAGCATGCAAGTTTTCCTTTGCTATGAATAAAAGTTATTTATTCTGTGCTTTATCAGACTGCCTGCCTTTTAAATGCCTCTGAGGGTTTGTTTTCTATGAAATAAAGTAACAAGTGGGATGGATCTAGCTTTGTTAGAGCCAGCTGCATAATCTAATCAAGCACTTCCATTTCAGAGTCACATCCATACTTCCTGAGGTTTGCTTAATCCCCCTATTAGCCAACTTGAGAATATACAAGAAGCTAAAATAATTCCAAAGTAGTTAGTTTTCTGACTGCAAATACTGTTTAAATTCCACAAATCAAGAATTAATCAGGTCCATAACTATTTTTAAACCCAGTGAAAAAGTAGTCTGCTATTATCACAGAATTTTCTTGTTTGTGCTATGGTTCATTATGAAATAAGGCCACTTACACAGGAAACACAATGCCTTTCTCTTCATGTAAATGAATTGTGCTAAGAAAGGGCAGCAATATCTATGTATATTATAACATACAGCTCTCTGAAGAGAGTTCTGCTTCTCTGAGGCACGTGTTTCAAGATAACTCCATGGGTAGCTGTACACAGCCATAAAACAACCAACAATGCAAACAAATCTGACAACCCTCTGGCTATTTAAAACAAGGGGCCACTATGAAGTTAATATTTAATGAACCAAGCAGTGCCAAACACAACCAACACGGTAAAACATCATCGATGTTATCAGGTGATTAGAATGCACTCACCCATAAAGTGACGTTCTGAATGACACAACTATCTTATCCTATGAACATACACAGAGTAACAGATGATAGTGAAATTATATTGATATATAGCACCATCTATATGGCAGTACTGCCACTAATTTCAAAAGGGACTATGTGAACTCTTAACTGCTTTGTAAACAGGTTCATTAGTAGTGCAAAATGAAGATCACAGACATTCTAAAATTGTTCAAGCCCAAATGAGACAGATGTGATACGGAAATCAACAATACACTCTAGTCCATTTAGTTGTACTGATGTTATTTCATGAGCAGGAAATGTAACAAAGCTCTACCAGATCTTGGTGCTCACTGCCAAAACTGAATGCTTCTCATCTGCTCGAGGCCTCAGAACTTGATGGCCAGGTGAGCACAGTACTTGGGCCAAATGCATCACACTGGCTTACAAAACAGCTCTTGGCCATCACCACTCCCCTTCCTTAAACAGCTTCTGTGAAGCTAACAGTCAGAGGAATTTTCTCCCAATGCCAGGCACACTGTGTTGGTGAACAAACTAGGAAAAAGAGACATTTAGCATCACTTTCTCCCCATGCTGCAGTATTTGCCTGTTTCAACTCTTCCTGCTTTTTATATTGCACATATATTAAAAAACAAAAACAACTGAACAAAACAAAGGCAACAAGATCTTACAGAAGATGCTGCGAGGAATGCTGAAGAAGATGCAACAAGGCATAATTGCTTTACACAAGCAATAGGATATACATGTCAGAGAAGCATAATAATAAAAAAGGAGAATAAAAAAAAGAGGCATGAAAAGCAAGGTACTACACAGAAACTGATGACAGAAGAAAGACAAATTACAGGAAGTGTCTAAGCTAGCATGACAGTAATTTTATTTGCCTCAGGACCAAGTCAGAATACTGTGAAGAGCAAACCAGTACCTGCAGTACATAAATATTCTTAAAACTGCTTTCTCCATGTTTAACTCTCCTCCCACACTGTTTTCTCTTTTCTTCCTAGTATTTCAATCTCAGTGCATTTTGATAGTTTGATACTTGAAAATACCTGAATGTTTTGTGTTTTTCTTTTATTTTTTTCCATAGCTGATACAATTAATCTTTAACGCAGAGGAAAACACATGATGAGCTTTTGGAAGCTAGCCATAGTCCTGCAAATCACAAACACTGTCAGGCATCTGTCGGGGTTATTACATCCTCAAGCTAAAAATCCTGCAATTATAGCTCCAGGTCTTACTCAGACATGCAATTGCAGGCCTTCTTGTAGTAAGGAACAAGCTAAACTGAACTCATGCACATCTGCCCTTGTCTAAGAGTATTTCTAGCAAAAGTTTCCACAATTTGTTAATTAACCAAAAAAAAAAAATCACTGTGTAATTTTGTAGAGTAATATAGAGACAGAGCCTGCTTCTGCACCTGTGGAATCGGCAGAAGTTTTAAATACTAACATTAGACAGAACAAAACTGGGCTCGTGGGTTATACTTTTGAGGAGTGAAAAAGTTCAGAAATCCTCACTGCAGTTGTTGTGATGCTCAAATAAAATTAAAAAAATATATATATCAAGAAAGGTTCCTGAATTCAGCTGATGTTACTATCAAAATGCAACTTTGTTAAGCTGGTCCGATGTACCCAGAAAGTGGTTAAGCAACAGGAATGAAGGAAGCTACAGAAAACTTTGTAAATGGCTAGACAGACTTCTTAGTCTGTCAAGTGGCAGAAATCACAACTCAACAAACGTTAAGCAACTGCATAGAGTACTTTAAAAGCAATTTTCTTGAAATAACTCCTAGTAAAAGTGAATTTTTAACTGACATTTATTTTGGAAGCCTGGTCCAAAACCAAAAGCCATTTTCCAACTGAGTGCCCATTTTTCAGTTAATTCTTTCCCTGTCAAGTATCTTGCACTCTTTACTTTGCAGTGACAACACCCCAGAGGTAGAGGTATCACAGCCAGATCCATGACAGTGTAAAAAAGACACTGCTCAGGAAGGGGAAATAAGCAATCAGAACTCAAGTGTCTCACTTCCTACCCAAAGCTCTAACCACACTCTTACACAAAAGGTCAGCAGCATAATGAATTTTCTAAGCATCCTTCCAAAGAAGGGAATCATTTGCATCCAGAAACATATGTGAATACACGGAGGCACCAAAGAGCAAGGAGCTGTTCCGGGTCTGCACTCATTTTATAGAGGTGCTTATCTTCAAGTATCACTTATGTATAGATTTAAAATGATTTCAGACAAACCTTTCCGTGATGTTTGCCTGCTCAGAGCAGATGATTGGTGCAATATACTGAGGGCCAGGGATGAACAGAAAGCTGCTTTTTAAAAACCATCATTTACCCTGTTCACCAAATACGACAGGAATCCAGCTGAAGAGCAGTCAGGACCATTGTAATAAAATATGTGCATTTGTATAAGAAGCTGAGATTTTTATATTGACTCTCACTGGGGACGCTTTATTTTTAATATTTATTAATAATTTTTCAAATGAAAATTAACATGAAAGTAGCTTTCCATATTTAATTATGCCTAGTTTGTTAAAGTTCTGTATTTTGGAATGAGCATCTCTGTTTACTAAAGGTAGGCGTTAAGTAAATATAGCAAGCAGAGGGCACAGAGACCAAGAGAGCTGCCAAGGTTCGTTACTGAGTAAATGCCAATACATGAATTTTTCAATCCATTTAAATACTCAAATATAGATGACAGTAAGCATCAGTAAGCATAATTCTGAAAGATCTCACTTTCACACTGTTTTTAATTATGAAATGAATTTTCTCAATTCTGTTTAGGATCATGAAAATGATCCTCCTGATGGGAGCTGGCGGACATTTATCACACTTGAAAAGCAGGTACTTACACAAGGACACGGGATGTCTCATTTCGGCCTCTTTCTTCTAACGTGCTCTCACACATCATCTACACAGATTTCTTACACGATTAGGAAGAATGTGCATATATGGTGTGTTCTACATTGGGTTTATGTGCCAGGATTTTGGTCGCAGGGGGGCTGTAGGGGTGGCATCTGCGAGCATAGCCCAGCAACTGCCCCATGTCAGATCAGAGCCAGCTGCGGCCAGCTCCAAAAGGGACCTGCTGCTGGCCAGAGCTGTGCCATGAGCAATGCTGGTTGTGCCTCTGGGAGAGCAGACTGAAAAAGGGGAGACGTGGGGGGCAGAAACTGTAGTGCAACGGTAGCTTAGAGAGAGAAGAGTGAGAACCATCCCTGCAGCCCCCAGGTGAGTGCAGCAGGAGGGCAGGAGGTGCTCCAGGCATGCAGCAGCAGTTCCCCTGTGGCCTGTGGAGAGGCCCCTGGTGGAGCAGGCTGTCCCCCTGCAGCCCATGGGTCCCACATGGAGCAGATCTCCATGCTGCAGCCCGTGGAGGAGCCCCCGGTGGAGCAGGTGGATGTGGCCTGGAGGAGGCTGTGGCCCATGGAGAGCCCCCGCAGGAGCAGGCCCCAGGCCAGAGCTGCAGCCTGTGGAGAGGAGCCCACGCTGGTGGATGGGGGGGAAGGTGGTTTTCATTTGCTTTTAGTTCTTACTGCTCTGGTTTCCTAGTGACAGACAATACATTTCATTAATCCCCCTATGCTGAGTCTGTTTTGCCCGTGACAATAATTGCTGAGTGCTCTCCCTGTCCTTATCTCAACCCTTGAGCACTTTCTGTTGTATTTTCTCCCTCTTTCCCTTTGAGGAGGGAGAGTGAGAAAGTGGTTGTGGTGGAGCTCAGCTGCCCAGCAGGGTAAAACTACCACAATATCAAAGGTGTGTAAGATTTATTTACAAGACAATGCCAGTGAAAACTACAATGTTGTGTAAAGAAGAGAGGACTACCTCTGCAGGTGTTTCCTTGTTCTTACAGGATAGAAGAGTGAGTGTTGTTATTAAATAACCATTTTTGTTTGTTAATTTGCTTTCCCTCTGAAGGGTAAACTAACCTTTGGAGGTATTTTACTGCATGAACTATTAAAAAGCTAAGTTGCAATGACATAGCCCACGCTAATTTTCAGGTATTATAGTCAAGAAAGTTTAATTACAAACAGCTAATGGGCTTTATGAAATCCTCAACTGTACTTTACTCAATATCAGTATCTTCATATAAAATTATAAAAGACAATATGCTCCACCTAAGCAGACAGCCTCCAGGACTGACTACAGTCAAAAGTGGGCTAAATTCATTATTCCAGGGAAGCAGGCTTCTGCCAAACACCCTTTTCTAGAGGTCAGTTTGGAACTGGAAGGCACACCAGTGTTCAGGGTATACCAATATACAGGGTATAAGTGTGTTATAACCTCAGTATACACAGGTCTAGCACGCACCTGAGCACTTGACCTTGCAAGCAAACAGGATCCTGCTGCGTGGTATGAAAAGTCAGCCATGGTACACAGACCTTTCCTGACAGCTGCTAAACCTATTTGGCCCAGCCATGCAATGTAATAAAACAACAAGAAAACCCCAGGCAACACTGATGTAAAGAAAGGAATTGTTTTTGCTTAATCTTACAAGAAAAAACATTCAAATGATTTCAGCTGTAAAAACCCACCATCAATAACAATGAAAAATAAAAATCTCTTTCCTTAGACAGTTTTAAATTCCTTCCTATTCTGAACACCACAATCTGTTTTTGAAACATACGCAAACAGGGTTGATGTAAAAAACTTTTTTTAGCTTAAAAGATTATTTATCTGATAATGTTGAATCAGAGAAACATCACAAAGCAGTGTCCTACTGAAAGAGGGCTTCCAGTTTGGCATGAAGTCCGTTACACACTCTCAAAGAAAACACGTAACAGGGCTCTGGAAAACAGATCTGGTACCTCTTCTAACACAAGAAGCAACTACTATGGGCAGAGCTGGAAGGCTTACCCAATAAGATCGGAGACTTTAAAACTAGAATTCTTCATCTTTGTAACCACTACAGGAAATGGGAAATGGATGGTAAACGAGCTACAACTAGTTAGACCTCTTGCAAAATTATATATTTTTTTTTCTCAACAATTTAACCTTGTTAATTAAAGACAGAAACAGATTTTCATTTTACTATACTCACCTGTAAGAAAGAAGAGATTCAGTTCCATGGAATGAAATGAAATAAATAGTACTAAACATCATTTTACTCTATCAAGACCCAAAGAATCTGAGAATATTGGGAAAACTGAAGGAAGAAAATGGATGCAGCCATACCCTACTGGATGCAGCACACCCTACTGAAGCTACAATGAGAGAGATAAAATGTATAGTTGCTCTAACTCATATAATCCCTGCAGAGAAGTCTGTAGAACATGCTCAGGATCTACATGCATCTACTTCTTCAAGCATTGCCACACAATTCCAAACATTAAAAATATGACACTGAATTGAGACAAACATAGTATTTCATTCATTACTTACCAGCTCTGTGTGAACTTTAAGATGCGCCTGGAGCTTGTATTTATCTGGAGTAGAGTAGTCACAGTGTTCTGTAGGGCATTTCAGCAAAATATTACTGTGTTTCTGAATGACGTGACGCTTAAGGCAGTTTTTGGTGATGGACGAGTAATTGCACTGGGAGCAGTAATATAAATGTTCTCGAGTGTGGGTACGAACATGCATGTCATAATGCACTTGGTACCAAAATAACTTGCCTGAAAATAAAATCAGACAGGGAGAAAGCAATTTCTAAGAGGTTGTTAGTGAAAATTCCAATGCATACCCAGTTTTCTTTTAGGGCAAAGCATGCTGCTTGAAATCTGCTCCTTTTTTCTGTAATGAAAACTTAGCCTAAAGACTCTTCACTAATGAAAATGTTTACAAATATGCTTTTGTCTAAAAAGGTCGTGTTACATGCCCTGAAACAGCCTAAAAAGGGCAACTTTATTACATATCAATGATCTTTTTTTCCTAATGAGGAAGTCTTTTCAATCTCTTTTCCTATACAAAGACTCTGAATCCAACTACACAAGTAAAAATGGTTATCAGAAATCTTTGTAGTTACTTCCTTTCATGTTACTCCTTCCTAAAGGCTTTTCTGACATAACAACACCAAAAAAAAAGTAAAATGTATATAAACATACAACATTACGATGTTTCAAAACCAACAATTTTTAACTTCGACTCCTTTCCTTTCTCAAGAAGGGGTACTACAAGATAAATCCCAAGTTGTTTCATCCCAGTTATATAAGCACAAAAAATTACAGCTGAAATAAGTGGGGATCGTATATTCTTTCCGCTTCCATAAATTCAAGAAACAATTAGAACCAAAACAGTCTTAATCTTAAAATTAAGTAATGGAAATTTTCATCTTACAGGAACTGGTTCAAAACAAGTCACAAAAATATACCAGTACATGTATCTGCTGTGCAAGAGATCATACATCCTGCCATGCTATAGGAGAAACACTGATTCTTACACTAAGCTGATAATGAGTGTAAGCATTAAAGCACGAACTGGTTCATCGCAGTTGCCTAAATCTGATGAGCTTGGCCTCACTGAAAATTCTGAGCTGGAGAGAGGCAGGTGGACAGCAAGAATCTGTCCAATTCTATCAAGTTTGATATCAACAGAAAATTGAGCAGGGCAAAGCTTTGCTTTGCTATATTTTACTAGTGGTTTTTGAGACTTGAATTATTTCATACTGTTTATACAACACAAAGCGAACCTCCCTGCATCCATACTGAACTGCAAAAATAGTGCCGCTGCAAAGATATACAAACAATACCAAAAACTATAAGCCAGAGGAGCAGGAAAAAAGATAGCCCACAATATAACATTAAAAAGAAAAAAACACAAATCAAAAAATTTGACGTCATTGTACTGCTCCTTACCACAATATTCACATTCCAAATCTCCATAAACCTTCCTTATCCTCTCACACAACTCCGTGTTCATTTGTCTCTTCTGTAAGCTATCCAAGATCTGCATAAAGGCAACAGCTCCACTCCGATTATCTGATGGATCTGCATTAGAAGAGGCTGCCTGTGGGCTGACGGCTGCATTAAAATCTGGTGCTAGCAAAGGCGTGGCGGTTTCTGCTGAGTTTTGAACTGACTGATTGCTTGTTTCTGATTCACTAGAAGGAACAGACTGACTTTGCTCTTCAGAACCTGAAAGCTTCTCAGTCACTGCATTGTTCTGATTTAGATTTAAACTTTTGTCTTCAGAGAGCAAAAGCTGCATTTCTTCACCCTGCTCATTTACAGAACTGGAGTGGTTAACTTCCTTGTCGTTTGCAGGAGAAACTTTCAGCTCATCAGGAGGAGAGGTACCATTTTTCAGCAGAAAGCAATCTGATGCTACACAGGACTGAATGTTTGGGGCAGGTGTGTCTGTTGATGCCTGACACAGAGTCTCTCTTACATTCTCCACCAGAGGATTTTCAAATTCTAAAGAAGGGACAGTATCAATTTTTAAGTCACCATTAGGCTGACCATTATGGTTTACATCTGCAGCTGTTGCTTCACCCATACAGGTAGGTGGTTTTGGTGTGTTAATAACATTACTACTCATGATTGTCAATTCATCTGTAGTCTGTGGAAGATGTTCACCAAGGGCTTCCGGCTGGATATCACCTCCTGGCTCAAGCAGGCAGAAGCTTTGATTGATAGAACTGTTAAAAACTGAAGTTTCCTGCATATCTGCATGTACATCTTTGATGTGAGCACGGAGCCTTACAGAACTGACAAATTTCTTCAGGCACACAGAACACACATAGACAAACGGGTGCTTTCGAACATGAAGCTCAAGAGCTTGGTACTTGGTGGCTCCATGACCACAGAGCTCACAAGCAAAGGGCCTTTCATCACCATGAACAAGCATGTGACGGTCTCTATCGAGTTCGTTTTTGAATTTGCGCTCACAAATATGGCAGTCATAAAGAAGTTGTCTTTTGCCCTCTCGTGTCATCAAGCGGAGCTCGTCAAAAACATCTTTCACCTTTTTATCCTGAAGGTCATGTGTTTCCTTGATATGCTTGATCAAGTTTTTAACGTCTGAGTATTTCTTTTTGCAGAAGCGACAGTGCTGCTTGATTTTCTTGTGAACTCTTTCAATGTGGACTTTGAGATGGCCTTTGCTGAGACAAGTGAACGTACAATAATCACAGCTAAACTTCTCCCCTGTATGTTTCCGCATGTGAACATTGAGGTTGGCTTTGATCGCACTGGCGTAACTGCAGTATGAACACTTGTAAGGTTTCTCATTTGTATGAATCCTCAAATGTGCTTGGAGGGAGTGTTTGAATTTGAATACCTTGTTACAGTATTCACATGTAAAGATCTTCAGCTGAGTTGGACCCAACCTAAAAGGAAGGAAAACCATCTGCATTTACAATATTGAAACTCAGTCACATAACATGTCAAAAGCTTTGTAGATATTCATAATGGACTTACCTTTATTTATTATACAAAGATATTCCCCGTGGCTTTTTTTTAATTCTGCAACCTATGCATAGAATATTTTCAGCTGTTCCTTTATTAAAAAGGCTCAGAAAACATGAATGAAATGCTTCTATATTGATTTTAATGAAAGTGAATTACTTTGCATGAACATAAAGGTAAATATTTCAAAATTACCTGCTGGATTTCATTGCCTGTTCATACGGTGTTTGCTGAATTGCATATTCTTGATATCCTCGTCGTTGTGATGGGTCTTGAACTGTTGTCTCTGGAGTTGTGGGTTCACTTTCTTGGGGAGCAGCCTCAACTGGAACAATTTTTGTGGCTCCTAAAAACAAAGACAATATATGTTCATTACAAATATTTTATTAAAATGTGCATTGTCTGTAATAAAAAAAGAGTAAATCATAGAATACTTTAGCTTGGATGAGGCATCTAAAGATTGTGTAGTTGTAACCCACCCTGCCCTGGGCAGGGACATCTCCCCCCAGACCAGGTTGCCCCAGGCCCCATCCAGCCTGGCCTTGAACACCTCCAGGGATGGGGCATCCACAGCTTCGCTGGGCAGCCTGTGCCACTGCCTCACCACCCTCTGAGTGAAGAATTTCTTCCTGATGTCTAATCTAAATCTACCCTCTTTCTATTTAAAACCACTAGCCCTTGTCCTATTGCCACAGCCCCTGACAAATAAAACATTAAACTCCGTAATCATTAGTTCAGCTATTTCAGTTTCATTTTTTAAATTCATGTGCATAAAATGATAGATACAATTCCAGAAGGCATCAGTACTCAAACCAAACATCTGTTTAAATATCATTACAGAAGTGATGGTTACACAGAGTAATAAAAATGCTTGATGCCTACTACTGTGAGATCCTATATCCAATTACTTCCACCTTTAAAAACTAAGTTTTAGAAATGAAATTTTGATTTTTCTGTTTCTGCTCCATGCTTTTGCTGAAAACTTCAGCTGAGCTATTTAATCAATTCCACAATGAGGCTGGGGAAAAAAAGACACTTTTTTCTATATTTAAAAGTCTGGACATCTTTTCCTTGAACAAATCTTTTACATTTTTTGTTTTGGGGCTTGTTGCCATCTCCTCATAACAAGAGAATACGCTCCATGTGCACATCTCAATTTCCCTTAGAAGCAGAAGTAAAAGGGCTGTGCAGAAAACAAAAAGATCAGATTCTATCCCACAGAGCTTTACAGTTAATTGAGGCAAAACTAAACACATTCTGAGATGTGATTGAGTTGAGATTGTTTAGCTGAGTGCTCTTTTTTTCCCCCCCTGAACAGTTGACAGTAGTCAGGAAGAATTTATTGCCAAGCCTCTATAGTTAGCACTGAAGGTAATTACAAATCACATAAATATTAATTTATACTGGAAAAAAAAAAAAAATCCAAGTATATCAAACCAAGTATCCATTATTGAATGATCCCCTTTTTAATTTCTTAGTCCAACCATAACTCATCTACCTATGTGTTAAACAAGGGAATTACTGTGCTCAAAAGCTGTAAAATTTATATGAACATTTATTAATTCACATATATATATTACAAAGATATACATATGTATTTGTGAAATCTTCATATTCTACTAACACGTACTATAGAAGAATCTCTGGAAAAAAACTGCTTTCGGGGCAGTATTTCAGGGTATTGAAAAATGAACAGTAAACAAGGGACCATACACTGAATAACAGAACAAAACAAAAAAGCATTAAATATGTAGTAATACATAACTACCCATACCTCCTAGGAAAAAAAAAAAAAAAAAAAAAAGGAAAAAAAAAAGAAAAAGAAAAAAGCCAGACTTATAAAAAACGACTGTTCTGTGGGACAAGCGAGCAAGCAAGGTTGCACATGAAAATAGTTTTGAATTAAATAATGAGTTTAACAATTTCAGGTAAAACTGGAATCCCGTATGTTCTACTTTGTTTTCTTTTTCTTAGATATTACATTAGTATTTGATCTCATTTCAATTCACCTGATTAAAATAAAAGTAACATTAAAAAAAAAGTACCATATGCCTTTGTGACAGAGAAAATAAATTATAGTAAGAATCAAAGTAATTTTACAAAAAGACATGGGAACCTAGAAAGCAAAAGACAGAATCAATACATTTTTAACAGGTTCTCACTGTTTAATCACGGACATCTTTTCCAACCTAAATGATTCTATGATAAAAATGACACCCATGAATAGCAAAAAAAAGTTTGAGGAATGATACAAGCTACTCCTTTAACATGGGGATGAAATTAAAATCCTTCTTGTTCCATCCAGAGAGCAGGTTTCTGAAGATATTATGTACAAAATACAAGAGGTATAAACACAAACCCTAAGAAACAACAATTATAAGGAGAAGAAAGCTAAAAAACAGAGACAGTACACAGTACAAAGGTTTACACAGTCCAAAGCTAGATGGAGAGTATATTGCAAAATCTCATTTCTAAAAACAAAACAAAACAAACAAACAAAACCCACACCCATGGTATACAGGAAAAACAGTAACAGCTGGGGGTTGCCCAACAGTGTGCTTGAAAGCCTTATGGGCATTGCAACTGAGGAGAGCAGCGTCGTAAAGGAGACAAAGGGGAAAGCCAGAGATCCCTTAGCACCCTCATTAATGATTTTAAGTGGGAACTGAAGATATTTTGAGAAGAGGCACTTTGGGAGTATGTAAGCTTTGATATCAGATGGGGCACCAGCAAACCCTGTAGATAAAGAGACTGTAATTACCTCTGTTGCTCACCAAACTGACTGCATATAAAAATGGCCTTTTTGACTACTGATTTTTTAATGTTTTCTTTTCTGTAGCAAAGATTCTGCCAGTTGATCAGAATTCAACTTCCAGGTTTTCAAATGGAATGTCACCAGAACATTTTAGGTGCTGTTCTTCCCATCCCCACCTCTCCTCTCTTCCAGGTGCCCAGGCTGCTCCTCCTGGCTCACACCATCATGGCCCTGGGAGATGGGAGCTCGGCACAACAGTGCAGGGGATGTGCTTCAATCAGTGGGTTTGGCGTAAGAAAGATAACACTGATATTAGACACCAGACCAATATCGCCTACTTTATTATTTCAGAAATACAACCAAAGTTTTCTTTATTTAGAGCAATTCAGATGAAAGAAAATAGATCTTAAACTGCTCTGTAAGCTTTGCTATCTCTTTCCAGCCTCCTATTTCCTGCACACGAGACAAGGATCCTCATTACATGCTCTTCACTGAACCTCCTCTGTGCCCTTCTGCCTTTCAGGATGTTTGATGGTTTCCTGAACAGGCTGTTGAACTGTTTAATAGACTTTTGTGCTACCAGTGTAAAATGTTAATCACTTAAATTAGGCAAGCTAGTTAAGTACTGCCTTGCCAGCATTTTGCATACTTGGAGTGGACAGAACACTCCAGGTCATCCTAGCACTAAATTCCCTACGTGGTTAACAGATTCCACAAACACAGATGATGTCGAGATGATTCTATGATCCTTTGATCATAACCAAATGACAAAGACGCTTACCCAGCAAGTGAAACTTGATTTCCAGGCTCTACCCAATGTAAGATGTACTGAACCCACTACCCATTAAACCCATTGAAAATATTACATGCTAACAACTAAGGCAAAAGTTTTCATAACTGCTCCCTGAGCAATCATTTTAAATTGTTAAGAGCATACAGATATATAAAAAAAAAATAAAATAAAAAGTCAACTGCTCTGAACATACCTTTCCAAAACTCCTTCCTGTAGCTCCAACCACCTCGTATCTATTTTATTTTAAACTCAGAATTAACTTTAATTTACTAGACTTCATTTATGTCTCTTGCTTTCTTCTTTTCAGATGGTATCACCTAAGTAAACTCGTTTTAAGGGTAGTAAGGTTTGAGTTCCTCGTGACATTCTGACAGCTACTTCTACAAACAAGTGTTATCCAGCGTGCCTTCCCATGGCTCAAACTCAGCGATGATGGGCTCTAATCTCTGACACTCTGTCCCTTAGAAAAAGCCAGCTTGGCCTTGCTACAGAGTTCTCCTATAACAAGGCTCATCAACAGATTACAAGGTAATCTAGTGGAAGGGATTATTAGAAAGAAGCAGAAGTAAAATAGGAGATGACATTAACTAAATTCCTGCTACCGCACAACTAAGTTCTTTGAACCTTCTACAATTTTACATACAGACAAAAAAACAAAACAAAACAAAACAAAAAAAACAAACAAAAAACAAACAAACAAACAAACAAAAACAAAAAAAAAAACACAAAGCTACAGAAGAACTATAAAACAGGAACAAAATCAAAATTGGAAGAATTTCCCTTGGAAAAGGGATAAATAGCTCAGAGACCTCCAACTTGGAAGTGACATAACTGGAAGAGGAATATCAGAAAGACCTCTAAAATTAGGAATACCATGAAAAAAGTGTGAATAATCCTCTATCTCATAAACCATGCACAAAAAGCATTTCAAAGATATAAGCAGTCAGCAAGCTTAACATGGAATAAAAGAACGTATGGTTTCACCCGGTATGTAATTAAATTATGGAACAACTACTGCAGGATCTTAGAGAGACTGAAAATACAAATATATTCACAAAGGGATTTAGACAAATTAATAGATGTGTATTAAATATGATGATCTAGAAGCAACTCCCAGCTCTTGGAGGCCATGCACTGTAAGGTTCTCACTTCTTTCCTATGGGAATACTGCAAGCTGCCTCGTCTGACTAGACCAGCCTTTAAGCTACGACTTTTTTTCTTTTTTCATTTTGAGTTTAAAAAAAAATTCATAGTGTAGGTACCTGTGTACATTAAATAACTGAAGTGGATGAAGTGAGTGCCTTCTTACAATCTTTTTGAATGAACGTATTTCTTTCTGTTTCTGTAATATCCTAAGGAACGTGTTCCAAATGTACACTGACCCCTGGTAATACAATTCTGAAAATGAAACCAACAGAAACTAACCCTAAGTTCCACTGTTCCCCATGAAAACCTACCTTCCACCTCCAAAATAAAGCATAAAAAAGGCAAAATCATCTTTAATCGTTCTAATAATAAGGAGATTAAACACATTCTAACTTTCAAAAATAAATAGAAACACAGAGCTACATATGTTGGGATGACGATTGTCCCTTTCAACACAGCTGGCCACTAGCTGACCACATAGCTAAATCCATTCGTACAAGATACCTACAAACACACTGAGGTCAAAGTGTAAATTTTCTTAACCTTGCTTAGTTTCACATTTGCTTTAAATCAACATAAGGCTTGTTTCTTTTCTCTAGCCCTTCACTCAGCTCCATGTTCTTGACACCTTGAATGTGCCAGCACAGGGGTTCATGAAGATGCGGAAAAGCAGAGAAGGGATCTGGCTGAAATTTAAACCATCTCTCCCCTCCTGCAAACAACTGGGTTACTAACTTGGTCTAGCTCACAAATACATAAACATGTATAATGGTCCAAAGGACAGGAATCTGTGGCCAGGGGCTGTGGAGGGAGAGGAAGATAGCACTGCCTTGGTGACAGCAGTCTACACATATTGGGCTTAATGACTTAAGGGCCTGACCCAGCTACTTTACAAAAGGGTGGTCCCAAGCCTAGCCTTACCCCTGGAAGACCCATTTTGTCACCACTGTCCTTCACACTTTTGACACCTTCATGGCCCCAGTGTGCAATGGCTCACTAAGAAGAAGTGGTAGAAAAACAAGAATTCTCTGATAGAGACAAATGAATATGTACGTGTGTATGCTCATGTTTGTATATTTATTTTAGCAGCTTCTGAATCGGCTTGCTGCAGGCTGACACAAGAACTAGTGCTGGTACCAGAAAGAAGTGAACTAGGAAATAAGAGTGATGAACAGGAAAGCTCCTTTGGCAACAGTAGGATATTTAAACCATGCAGATGTGTCATAAGCCTAAAGCCAGAGTTCTGGGAGCTACAAAAGAAAAGTCATTTACAACAAAAAGCACTGTTACTAGTTTAAAGGGAAGTGTTTACATTGTCACTTGGTCCCAAAATATTAAGCAAAAATCCATTCTTCCGCTTCTTCCCACTTCACAACACCTTCACAGGAGAAGGATCCAAGCATCTGTAAGATTACAGCACAAGGAGAATGCAGTTGTCTCCTCAACTTCAGCTGATGAACAAGGACCTGCACAGCCTTGTGTTAAGAATTTGCAGGAGAAAAAAGTCAACTCCTTTAGAAATCAAGTTGCTAATGAGCCAAAAGTTTAATGGAATTGGCAAAATTACCAAAAAATGCTACCATTTTCCATCTTTACAGAATCATAAGACATCTCTCCTAGTAACAACCTGAACTTTTAAAATAGTACAGGACTTGAACAAAACAAGAAAGTAAACATTAAAAGTAGAATCACTTCTGAATCACACTAATTGAGCATGAATAATAAAATTGGTTTCAGATGCCTACAGAATTTATATATGGTAAATTAAATACAGAAGATTGAGTATTTGGCACTGAGTTTACTCACTGGTTCTTAAAAACAGGCTATGATCATGAGTATTTGTTATTCAAAACAAAGTATTTCTAGACGTGCATGGAATTATACTTATTTACCCTCATTCTTTATTGCAGTACTTAAAAACAAAACCCACCTGCACTCCATTTAACCTGATACACAACCTACACGTTCATAAGCACAACTTTCTCTCTCTTCAAGGATTTATGGTCCCTTCAGTGATGGCTGAAGGTAATTCAGTGCCTGCACAGGGAGAAATACCTACTACTTCTACACAGACTCTACTTGTGAAAGCTAATACAAGCTTTCCAATTCCGAAGGCTGTAAACCTGTTACTTTTCATGTGCCTCCCAAGAAAACACTACGGAAAAGAAGCATGGGGAAAAAAAAAAATAAATCAATCTTGTCTGAGTGTATTTTCTGAATTGTTAGAAGCCGATTTGTTTGTTCAAAGGGATTTTGAAGAGATCAATTTAGTCATAACCTATTGAACACATGATGTGGAGCAGTGTCCCAAACCTAAATAATGTAAAGTGAAATTAAAGCAAACAGGTAGTATAATACTCCTAAAAGCATCTCTAAGTTAAGAAGAGAGACGTACAGTCTGAGTAGGATTTCCTCTGTGCTGTAGATAAAATCCAACTAATTCTTAAAGGCTTCTTTATTTATCTATTTGATAGAATGTTTACAGATCTTCAGCAAGATCTTAGTGTACTATGCATGAAAAGGGGATTTCTATGTGACTTTAATGCTAGGTAACAGGTGGCTACAGAATGCTACGGCTTGCTGGAAGTTGTGTGTTTTTAATTTTATTTTCAACCTACTTTAACAGATGATTAACACACAGAAAGCAGGGGAGAGGTGGGAAGTGTTTTATCTATTCATATTCATTAAAAGCAGTGTAAAGAAATAACTCTTCAGCAGGTGATAAATCTCCAGGGAAAAGAAATGGAATGGAAGGGTATGAAATGTCTCCTGGAAGTCAAATTTCAGACATAAGAGCACTAGTGAGGAAGGGGATCAGCCCAGGAATTATGACAACACAGTAGTTAGACTATCACAGAATAGTGATTAATGGAAATTAATGACAAAATTAATGACAAAAACAGAAGGGTAATCAATTAAAAACAAAGTAAAAATAATTACAGTAAATTAAACACTTTCCTCTGAGTCTTCAAAGAATTATCCATTTGGCTAATATCTTTCAGAATTACAAGTGCTGAAAACCTGGATGATAATTCATAACTGCTGTAACAGCAATGACTTTTTTTTTATTGTAAATATTCTACCTGGGAACTTCCAAATTAGTCAGATTACTGATTGTCAATCACATAAATTAAAGGACTTTCAAAAAGAGCCGCAAATTCACATCTGACTGTCAATTTCCCTTCAATCCATTGCAGCCTTTTGAATGCAACATGTACTATGCACAAACAGCCCCAAAGCTGAAGTTGTTTTTAATATTTTGAGCCATTCAAAAAGTATACGTGAAAGGAAAAGACAAACTTTTTGTTGTCCAAAGAAAAATTTCATGAGGTAGCAATTAAGGTAAGCAGCATCCCTAAATTTTCATTTCCCTACTCTCTGCATATGCTTACTGTATTTTCTTCACTGTCTGTATTTACCATTATTTCATTTGCCTCTTTGGGCACTGCCTGCCATGTCTTTCCTTCTCCTCTTGAAACATCGTTCTAGTCCTTGACAGAAAGGTAGAGATCTCAAAGATAAAAATTCTTACTGTGTTCATAAAATGTAGGACCTGGATAGAGGAGATTGAAATTACAGCTCTTCCCAAAAGCCCTGCAGAAGTGCATGTACAACTCCATTAACCAAGTAAGCCCCTTAACCAACCATTACAAGAGGATGCCTCATGGGTGGCAGTGATGGGAATGGGGCCAGGATGGAAGGAGAAGCTGAATGCAGTGGGGAAGAGGCAAAAGAGGTGAGAAATTAGCATTTAGCAACAGTTGGTGATGTCTAGGGTTACATCGCACAAGGGGAACAGGCCTGTGGTTAGCAAAACCAAACCACCACAAAGCCTGGTTTCCATGGTTCCAGTGCCCTCAGGTTCTCCTCTAGCTGTCCCCATATTTACAGTATTGCAAGACCAAAATATTTTTTTTTTTTTAATTTGAAAGTGATTCTTACTTCCCTTCTAAGCACACAGGACATCTGTAGCTCATCCAGCATCCTCTACCATTGCTATGAGAAACGAATCTTAAAAAATAAGGCCCAAACATATCACAGATATCATTATCACAAGACAAAGAACATAGAAAATCCAGGTATGTTCCAACCCACACCATTAAAAGAAATAAATGCATTCCAGTTGCTCTGAGATCTGTAAGCAAAACAACTATCCAGAACTGTTAGCAACAAAGAAGAGAACGCCAAAGGCTACAAAGCTGAAAATAATGCACAAAACTATTAAAAAGGCATTTTGTCAGTCAGGTGAGTACCTGGTTTATATTAACAGACAAAACAAATCTAGGTTTAAAATGAAAACTTTGAAATTGTTCTAAAATTGTTTGATTAAAAAGCTCTAGAGGAAGTTAGGAAGAATCCTTTAATCATTACACTTGAACTTGATTTGATTTTCAAATATAGGTACATACTTTGTCAATCTATTTCTAAGCATAAACATTAAGTTATGTATACACTAGGCTGTTTGTGTTTTCATAATCAAATTAACATTTACCATAAAAAGATACATAAATCAAGAGCTGAAATAAAGATATTACAGGAAAGAACTATTTTCCCTTTCTTTGCTCATGCCTATGCCTAAGCATAACTGATGTTAATGCAGATAAATACACCCAGGTCCACAAAGTCCTTTCTTTCCCAGCATTTCTCACACCTGTGAAGAAATGTAATGGTAGTTCTAAAATCATATAGCTGTCAGATGCAGAGATTCTGAATCAAGATGACCAAAAAATACTAAATACTTGATTTTTTCACGTAATATACACTCTAAGCAGTTCAGTCTTAGACTGATGACTCTTTTATATATAGTATCAGCATTAAATAAATAAACGGATTGGTGATTCTGATTACCTGGAATAGCTTCATGGGCTGTCAAAACCACACTTATAATAGGATTTTTAGCTCCTGGAACCTGTTCAGTCTCCTTAGTTGATGGAGTTCTCTCTGTCTTCTGTACTCTGGGCCTCTTTGGAGTTTTTTCTCGCTCATCTTCCTTCCTGTCAATGTCAACGTCAGAATCATTACCTAAAGAGCAAACACCAAAAAAATACATATATAACTATGTACAAAAGCAATGCAGGTACACAGTCACTACTGCTACCAAAAAAAAAAAAAAAAAAAAAAAAAAAGAGAAAATTAATGCTGCTGTAGAAAGAACTGTATGTGATCAAAGCAAGGTGTGCTGCATGAACTCCTAAAGGGAAACTTCTTTTCCTCTCCTTAATGAACCCAGGGTGATACTTGCACAAACAGAGAACAAAGGGAAAAACAAAAATTGGACTCTCAGAAACACTTGCGTTCCTAAATGATCCTTAAATTGTCGCGGATTTTTGTGGAAATTTTACAAACTTGATATAATGTCTTATGATTTCATCATGAAATAACAAATTGGTTTTCTTCTTTCTGTACATCACTGTAACAGAGACTTTAGGATTATTTCTCCTAGTACCTGATTCATTATGCATCCTATTTAACAGAAAAGTGTTTCAACAATCTCTTAGGATTAGGCTTTTTCCCCACAGTTGTACTAAATCAATAACCAGAAACGTACTTTTATTTTTCAGTGTTGATCTGAGAAAAACTAAGGTAAAAAACTGTTCATTTGGTTCTGTGTAACACTTAGAAGTGCAGGCCTTTAAAAGTCAGACTTTTATGGGCACAAAAGTCTGACTTTTAAAGGCCTGCACTTCTAAGTTATCCCCTATTTTTTGCTATTCAGAATGTCTTCATCTTCTTAAATTGGATAACTTTTGGACTTATTATTTTGGACTTATAACTTATTGCAACACAATAGTTGTACTCAAAATACTCATCTGAAATAACAAATATTTAGAAATTAACTCAGTTCTTTGCTGAAGTTCTTCTTCCTTACAGTAAATGAGGCTTTCCTTATTCAATTTTTTAAACTGCTTATAAATAAGGAATTACCAAATAAAGAATAAAAAAAGAGGGTTACAAGTTTATACCCAGAACTTTCATTCTATCAGATGAAGTGGTAGGAAATGCAGGCTAAAGAAAACTCTCATGGCAAATTAAGGCCTTATGCAAATATTCCAGAGGTAATGAGTAAGGAAAGCAAAAACTGATTGAAGAAAGAAAATTATAAATGAACTCAGTGAATGTTGGAAGGGTATTTTTTCTGCACCTGAAGCAGCTGACACAATCTCCAGCGTAAGTCATTCAATGTATATTCATAACATGCTGTAGCTGCTCTGCTGAGATAGGGAAAGGGTATATAAATATACAGCAGTAACGGCAGAAGCTGTAGTGTGTTGACTTGTTTATGACATGCAAATAGCAAAAGCAGCGGCAAGATATGATGCATGGAAATGGCTGTGTTTTAATTTTGTATTCTGTTAATGCTCAACTGAGATTCTGGACACCCATTGGTCTTGGAACAAAGGATTAGGGGAAGATGACAGTTAAAAACAAAGAACAAAAAGGGCTAAACACAAACCAAAGTAGCATAGTTAGGACCACACCTGTAAACAGTGATTGGCTAAACTACAAGTCCTCTAAGCAGATTTAAAAACAAACAAATAAACACCACATGGAGGCACACAAGGCGCATAGGAGTTAGCTTAGATTTCTTTAGAAAAATTCCTTGATACGTTCCTCTCTTCAACTACCTTTTTCTCTGTAGATTTTCATGGTTTTAGAAGATATTCCTGCTTTGGTGTGAAGGGTCTTATTATGTCTCCATTTAGATCCTTAATATAGTTATTGACTGATATTGAAACCAAGAAATTCTGACAGCAGTATTTGACAGCAAAACTTGAAGGGATATTTGGATATAAAGAAATAACCCCTTTATATTTGAGTATAAAGAAATAAGCCAGAAACTGCTCATGTAGTGTTTTCTTTTGGTGGCATGTACGCAGGATGGAGGCAAACAACGTTTTTCCACATTTCCTTTGTGAAACAGCCTCCATTAGTTTACTATCAACAACAGATCTTCACAAATTTCAGAGCAGGACTGGGCCACCAGCAGAAGAATGTATTCTCATAGAGAATCAGAATACACATGAATGTACGCTGCCTGTTGAACTGTGTTTCCTTGGGGCTATTTTATGTTCTGGTAAACAACCAATACAGACACTGATTAGGTTAATTACATTGCTTATATTCAGTGGACAGCAAGTTAGTGACAGTTTTAGAAAAAAAATGTTTTGATATTTTGCATGTTTAGCTAACAAAAATCCAGAACTATTGACTGAAGGGAAAGATGAAATTAGGACAGCAGAAATTTCCCCATTTTGCTTCACATACTAAATTCATTGTAGGAATATGAACAGATTCCAAACACCCTACCCATAAGTCGTCTTTTCTAACTATTACAAAGGAAGAGTTAATCAGTTTAGTGAGAGAACAAAAACATTTTATGGACTTCTCATGCTTAACTTGCAACTCTATTAACTTTACAATATCAAGACTCTACTAGAAAATAGAAAAGGAATAAAAGAGTTAAGTGTGTCAGTGATAAACACTAATGAGTAACTATTACCACATTAACAGCTAACAACTATTTCATGCTGGTTTTCTTCCTGTGTCCCTCTAACAGGCACTAGTTTTCTAGTTGCTTCAGGTCAACCAAGGGTACAAGCTGCAGGAAAGACAAGGCCTGTTACAACAGAGTTGACGATGACTCCCTGCCTTCAAAAAAGAACTCCAAAAATGCTATTACAAAGTGTTTTTATAATGATATGCAGAATTGTAACATAAAGTTCTGATAGTTAAACTTTAAAATCTATCCACTAATCCAATGCATGTTGACACAAGTAGTCCTATTCCTTCCCTTTCTGAAAGCAACAAGCACCTTCCAGAAGTGATTTGTTGATAAGGAGCTGGGGCTGCATGCATGGGCAATACTTTTTCCTACAAGCACAACAACGTCACAGTTTGTGCATGAACTGAAAGAGATTGAAAACAAAAACAAATGAAAAAAAAACAATCAACCACCCTCCATCAAACCATCTTGCCTCCCATTGCCAGCTGCTTTCTTCCCGAACTCTTTGTAAAAAGACTTTTATGAAATGACAGAGGGAGAGGAAAGAATGTTTTAATGAAAAAGATAAGCTTCAGCTTTGACCCCTGGGCTCACAGTGCATTGCCATAATACAGGATGCTTTTCCATCTCAGAAATTTAGTGTCTTCCTGGAAAAAAAAATTACTTGACTGTTACCACTGGTTTGGAGTCAAATACCGGTGTTTTATCTTTCACAACTAGTACAATTCACCTGTTACTGTTCTTAGCGTATTATAAAGGAGCATCCAACAAATAAGAAGATCTAGGAGCAAATGAAGTTATACACAACTAAGAATAGCTAAGCAAACTTCCTCCAAGTGGAAGGAAGTCTTTTGCTTGCTCATAAACAGATTTATTTAGACAAACTGCCTCACTGTGTCTCTCTTGGTAAGCAGTCAGCTTAGCACCTCGTCAGCTGGCACTTCAGCAGACTAATAACCTGACCTTCCCCAGCTAGCAACAGGCATTTTTAATGTTGGTTGTGCTTGTGCAAGAAACATAACACGATGCCTGCGCCTTCTGACATGTTTAAGGAATGGCTGTGTCTGCGTTGATGAGGAAAACTCCTGTCAACTCTGAACGAACTAGTACCTTCAGAGTCCCATCAACTTATGCTGTTCATCTGTCCCCTGCCTCAGTCTGAGCCCTTAACTGCGAGTACTGCTCGCTGCCTTCATAATTGGATGTACGACACTGTGCAGGCACAGCTACACATTCCTAATTGGTATGTTTTTAAACTGCTCTTCATTCAAATTATTATTCTTCTCCCTAAAGCATACCGGTATTTCATAGCAGCAAGAGTGTAGTTTGAGGAGAAAAAAAAAAAAAAGTAGTGAACTGGTCATTCAAAATGAACACATAAAATTGTTTCTCCTGCACAGGTTGACACGCTACAGACAGAACAAAGTCATGTAAATAAGAATCCTGTTGATGGCAAAAATATTTTAAACTAAGGCTCAAAGTGACACTTCTTAAGAATTACACAGGCTCCTAATTCACTACGAATCTCTTCAAAGTGTCTAAAAGAATATCTGGACTGTCTGCAATAAGATCTGAGCAGTAGAAGAACCACCTGGAGTCAATTTTACGAGGTCAGAAAACCTTATGAAGTGTATTAAGATGTACAATGGAGCGGTGGTAATCAGAGGAATTCTTAAACTGCTTGAATATGCTAATTATTTAATACTAAAAGTTGTGCTGTTAGACATAAACTGCTTTAAATAATGAACTTGAACTGATGCAAGCCTCTCTGCTTTGACACAAAACTGATCTGAATCAGGCACTTGTTTAATCGAGATTAAAAATCCTTTTCGTTAGCTCAAGGTGGTTTATTCCAGAGAAGAGAATCTAGGCTGACCACTTGCAATTCATCGACCACCCAAATCCCATTCCCCAGCCATCAAATGTTCACTCTGGTACCTGCCAGAGATTCACGTGTGCTGCAACGTGGTAAAGGGAGGCAGGTTAAATTAATGACCTTTTGACTCTCTCAAAACAAGAGCGTAGAGGCAGCTGCTGGGGAACTGATCCAATCCAGCAACAGCCAAAACACTCAAACCCATCCCATCCTGGAGGCACAAGCTCTGGTAGCTCCATTTTTTCAACTGTTCAGGCAGATTCTCAACTCATCCAGTTTTGTTTTAGGACAAAAAGAATGGATGGCAGTCCTTCCTGCCAGCCCATTAACCAAACCATCAATTTGGCTTAATCAATAGGAACAAAAACAAGCATGCAAACAGCTCTGCTTAAATCATCAGCGGAGAAACCCTCTAGGAAATGTGTGTATATACATGTACATTTACTGAGTGTGAATATGGGGCATTTAAAAAAAAAAATGACATTTTTAAATTCTGTGCAAATAAACAAACACGCTTTTTTTCTTGCTGTTCCACTGAACGAGAACACAAGGTGAAGGCAACCCGTACTCATCAAGGCAGTAAATTAGCTGCCCAGAGGATGTCAGTAACCAGTAAGGCTTGGTGACTCCTGAAAAAGAGGGGAGACCACCTCAGCGAGAAACTGATCTCACAGAAGTCATGTGGCTCGCTGGTCCCAGAAACAAAACAACAGCAGAGGCCAATTACATTCACCAGTTATTTCTGGTGAAATGGTATTCAGCCCAATATGTGCTGTTGTTTCCATACAGTTTTATAGTTGTTTACCCACTGCAATTTTAGACATCCATTATGATAAGTGTTTCAATACCTTCCTTAGGGATCTATACAAAGCAACAAATTTTATTATTTGGAAACCTGATCTCTTAACTTCACCTTCAGGTCAATACGCTTATTATGTTTCTCTCAGTGAAGAATATCACAGAGAATATCAATATACACTATCTTAATATTTAGCCTATTTTTGCAATATTTAAAATATTAGTGTATTATCAGTGTTATTTTGGTCACAAATCTAAAATGCTGCACCATATGAAGAAAACCAATTCCGTCCCAGCCAAACCCAGTACTTTATTTTTAATCGGATACCCATACAGTGATAGACTCTGCACGAAATTAAAAACATGAGAAAGCAGATGAAAATAGAAAAAAAAAATCAAGAAGCAGTGGAGAAAATGATAAAACTAATTTCAAGTTGGAATGGCAAAAGCTTAAACATTGGATATAAAAGTGGAAGAACAACCAATACGGATTAGGCAAGAGGTCAAAAATTACAGAAGAACTTGCTGTCAGAGATCCTTATGATTTTAGCCATCTATTCTTAAGTGCTGTGTCAGAAATGAGAGAGGATATTTTAATTCTGAACACTTCAAAAAGCCTCAGCAAAATTCTCCATCCAGCTCTTAGAATTCTAGCAACAGAGAAATGTCATCAAATCAGAAGTTTCAGTCCTGCTTTTCTCATACACACCAAAACATGTGTGATTTTAAGAAGTATTTGTCTCACAGACACTTTAGTCCAGAAAATGTTGGTGTCAATCACATCTATTCAAGTAACTGAAATATTTTTTGAACGTTATACACACAAAAAAAAACACAAGCAAAATAAATATGTTTATGCCACTGCCTAAATCAAGGATGCTCTTGCTTTTTGAACACCACTTGTATTTGTGGTCCTCTATCTCCAAACAGATACAGCAGAGCTGCTGAGAGGATTGATATGACTGCCTAGATATACATGTATAAGCAATTTCCGTATCATCTAGTTAGTCTGTTACTTAAGACTCACACCAAGTAAGAATAATCTGATTGCAAACATGAAGATTTCTAAATTATGAACCTTATGCAAGAGGTTACTGAGAATTAGTAATAACCATTTATCAGAAGTATACAGCAAGATGGCAGCCACGGAAAACCAGGATCAGGTTTGAGAAACAATCCGAAGAAGCACCATTTCACAAACAGTGCAACAATGCTCCGAAACTCACTAACACAGAACATACTGACAAGTAGAAAACCAGACAGCTCTATAACCCACTTAGATAAACTAATGAGCTCAGCAGCTGTCATTGTGACTGATCTGGGTGAAATCTCCAGCTCACAGGCTCTGCCAACAACCTCGTATCTTGGCAAGTTTGTGCAAGTATTTTTAAGTACGAACGGGTCCCCATGAAATTACATGAACAGATTAAAAAAAAAAAAAAAAAAAAGGCATTTACAACTACATTATTTATTTGCCTGTTTAATTTTAGGCTTTTTTTCGTTCACTTTTACAAGTTTCACCCATTACCCTCAAAACTTTCTTTGTAATAAAAATTGAGTCTGATAATAATACAACTCCAAAATCCCCAAGTTTGAAGAACGTATGTTCTGAGCTGGTAAAGCAACAAAACTATGACCAACAATCCTCGGTGTAGACCATATTGGTCTTGTACACGCATAAAAAGTTTTGAGCTACTCAACATGATCACATTTTCCTAAAGGATAACAACAACATGCATGCTGTTTATCTACACATTCAGAAGTTGGGAAGTTTTGCCAAAGCAGTTCACATGACAAAACCAGAGATGAGAAGTTTCCCTCCAATGGGTTGGTTATCAGCAGACGGCTGAAGACAGAATTTTCCAGGTGTAATCCAAGAACAATTATCCCTTTAGGATAAAAACCAGCCGCCAGTAGTGTTACAGTTAGCCACCAAAGTACGAAGTTTTGGGCTGGAGACATTCTAGCTGCACTAATCATCAACAACTGAAAGCCCTTATTATTTGCTCTGCAAGAATGACATTTTTCTTGATTGTTTTGCTTTTGCCAGAAAGTAAATAAAAAATGTTCCATTCACATGAAATTGTGGTTGGTTTCTTTTTTAAAGGAAAAGACTGAGCAATTTACTTTGAAAAATCTGGCAGTGGGTTTTCTAGCATAACGGATCTAGATAAGATTTAGCAGCTCTAATGAGCTAACAGGTAATGGGCAGCTAATTTGAGCTTATATTCTGATTTCAGATTATATTTTAAAAGGATGCTTGTGAAACGCAACGCTGACAAAATAATGCAAATGCTAAAATGGTACCTAGCACAGACAAACAGCAAAGGGTCCTGACACTTGTGATGCCAGAGAAAAGACTGCTGGAGTAAAAGTCTCTACACGTAGCTGAAAAATCCAACCAATGATGACAGTAAAAGAAAAAAAAAAGATCAGGTAATTTATGAAAGCAAGAGTTTCTGTGCTCTGTCAACATATTCTAAGCCCATTTTATTGTTAGCCGCAGAAGTTAAATTCTACAACACACTGGAAGCAAAATGAACTCGGACTAGCTGTGCAGCATAATGATACAGTGGGCAAAAAACAGTAATGGAAAACAGGAGAAAAATCAATGGCAAATTTTTGTGTAAGTAGAACCAACCAGATAATATGCAATGTAACTACCGCTGAAGAAAAAGAAAAAACACACTTCATTTTAACATAAACACAAAGCTCATATAAGTTTAGATAACTTGGGCTACTGTATTATTTTGTATTCACATGACATTCACCTTGGAGAAAAATTAAATGAATTTTCAACATTTTCTTTTTAAAACTTTGGAGAGGTTGAATATATTTAAACCTATCTTAAAGCTGACAGTGAACTCTCATACTTCAAAGACAATAAACCATATGAACTTTGGTGAAATAGAAATGTGAGTTTTGAGTTATTTTTCATACAGGAAAACAAGCCACCCTGGAAGGCGCTTATAGATCTATCAAAAGAAAAGAACTTAATTCAGGTTTCCCAGGGTGCACAACAGAAACATCTCTAAGGAATCATCCTTCTTCATCAATGGATGATACCCACCTTCGTGGTCCCTATCACTTCTCATTTGAAAAGAGTAATCCTCTGAGAAACAGAACAGTTTCTTATCTAAAATAAGCATTTCAGTGAGTTTAAGACAACTTTAATGCAAGTGCAATAAATCTTTTGACCTTTACGGAAATAAAATAAAATAAAATAATCTTGTCTAATTATATTCTCAGTTGTGCTTCGACATGGTTTTTCTGTTAAAAGAAACAGACAACTCCTTTCAATTGAAAATTAACACTAGGGCTTACAGCTTGTTACCAATCAAGCTACAGGACAGAAACACGCTGATTCACTTTGCGTCGTTTTATTGGGTATTTTCTTACCTCCATCTCCTTCTTCTTCTCCTTCATTTAGCACAATAATGCAGATATGCTTCCTCAGCTGCCGGGTGTTAGAGAACTTCCGATTGCATTTCCTACATTCCAAGCTGCCTGGTGAGACTTCAGCCGGTTCTGGTCCTTCTTCTGTCCCCGTCTGAGTTTCTTCATTTGGAGTAGAGTTACTGTCTGCCACATCCTCATCTGCACAGAATTTCTTAGTAGACCCTTTGGGCCTGCCCCTTTTCCTCTTCACTGCAAGGAGCTCTAGAAACAGAAAGTTAAAAAGAAGCTATAATGAAATTTCACAGGGTTGCTCTGGTAATTAGCTAATATCCATCAGATCTTTGAAAGCTAGTAATATTAAATAAAATTTCAAAGCCTAAAGCTTAAGAAAATGGTAGCTTCACACAGCCTTATTTTTAAGCAATGACATTTGTTGGCATTTCTGCTAGCCACAAAGCAATAACCAAAGCAATAACATGTGTTATTGAGATCGACAGATATCAGTGCTACAGTTTTACGGAAATTACACTGCAAGCATTCTTTTAGATTACCGCATAATTGTATCAGCATGCAAATTCTACAGAGTTGCTCTGCTGTGTTCTGACACTCCACCAAAAAAAATAAATCTCATTTAAATTAAAATCAAAGAAATTGCTTAAGTATTTGAGATACATTCTGGAAAAAAAAAAAATAACTCAGTTTATCTTTTAAAACAAAAATTTATCTTTTAAACCTAATTGTCCTTGTAATAATTTGAGTAATTACACTCTTAATAATTCAAGGCCAGGTTGGATGGGGCTTTGAGCAACTTGATCTAGTGGGAGGTGTCCCTGCTCATGGCAGCAAGGCTGGAACCAAACCATTCATGTTTCTAAGATTCTGTAACTCACATGATTTCTTATTCCTAGCACTTTCTAGCTTCACACCCATGTCTCTTGCTGGTGATCTCTCTCATCCTTACTCTAGTTACTTCAAAAGCAATCTTGCTATCAGCCTCTCACAGACAAAACTTTTCAGGATTGACTAAGCCAGTTAAACTAGAAGAAAGCTTTTAGCTAACAAAAGCAAAAACTCAAAGGGGAACGAATTTTCCAGATGGTGACCGGATACCTTTAGGAGATTTCATCCTAGCTCTCAGTTCCTCTCATCTGTTAGGTGATGCAATGAAAAGTATCGTTCACTTTCTTTTTAATCTCAGAGGTTCTCTGGTTTTTGTTTTGGTTTGGCTGTTTTTTGTTCTTTACTCTGAAGTACTTGAAGAATTATCTGGTTTTGTATACGTTTTGGTTTGAACCTGCTCTTCTGCAAGAAACTCAGTTCACCGAAAGCAAAGCATGCTCACTTTTATAGTATCTTTTTGAGTCTGAGCAGACATCTGGTGAAAAAACAGATCTACTTCTGCAGAGCTCAGAGAGAAAAATCTGCGCACAACTAGAAGAGTTTGCCTGATGGTGTATGGAGAAACAGGACAGAGTTAGGCTACTTCCATGCTTTTGGCATTCATTTTATCCAATGTTAGACACCTAAGCTCTGAAACTAGTCATTATTTGTATTTCTGTATTGAATGAACACAGAAAATACTCTCCAGAATGCAGTGCCCGAATCATTCTGGACCCCAGAGTGTCCAAAGTTCCAGTTTAAGAACCTTCAGCTGTGTGCAATGGATTTAAGCTTTCAAAATTAAAAGGCAAAATATCTTGATACAGTCATAGGAATGGCAAAAACAAACAAACAAACAAAAAAAAACCAACACTGTATAATATGCATTAAAATGTGAAAAGTGGAATAGAACAGGTATGGAGTGCCTCTCAGCCATCACACTTGTAGTATGAGAGAAAAACAAAGGACTGGAAAATATTAAAAAATTGCCAACCACTCTGTTTTTGATGCTCTGGGAAGAAAAAAAAAAGTATCTCATATGTTTTGGCTTATGGTACTCACATTTTTGAGATCCCTTAAAGATTTCTTCAAGGGAAAATTAAATTGGTTGACTTAGAACATAAGGAAAAATAAATGACCCCAAGGAATCTTAAGGCGAGAGAACAGGAGGTGGTGGCAGCATCATTTCAGAATCTGTTAATCGCTTCCCTTATGTATTCCAGACAAACAAAAACCCACATACAGAGACGGCAGTTTTGAGATAAATCATGTAACTGGTATCAACTGAGCAAGAAAGCATTTTGTCTCGTTAGAGTAGTGATGGAGCACCTGCCTACTTAACCATGTCATAAGAACACTAAAAGCCTCACTGTGAATGGGAAAAAAAATAAATTAACTCTTTCACAAATCTTTTTGCAATTATTCAGGAGCAGCATTCTGAATTTCTGTGCTACTGCACTCCAGTGAAAGCAGTTTGGTGAGTTATCAACCCGAAAGAGGAAGGTGATTTCAGTGCTCTCAAAACCTCTCTTTGCTACTATTCATGTTATTTTGACTTCCATTAACTGTGGCAAACAGTACCTGGTGCCTTGAGTTAATGAAATTAACATGAAATTAGAACAAACAACATATCAATGTCAACCTGTAAGAAGGTCAAATTGCTGTGCATCAAGCATGGTATCAGGAAGACAGATGCTGCTCAAGTTGCCATTAAGCAATTAAATCTTAGGATTTGAAGAGTGGATACAACCACCACATTCTCTGTTTATGACGTTGTTTTCATTCGTTTGCAGTTCCGACTCTATGAGAGTACCCAGCATATTTTCCAAAAAGAAATTGAACAGAATCAGGCAAAAAAGGTTCGTTCACCTCTCGCTAACTGGTTTTAATGTAAACGTAATGAAAAACAGAACAGCATTTTCTCATTAAGACACAAATGGAAAAAGTCCTGCATACAAATGGAAATGTGAGAACTGCTCCTTCAGAAGGTTGGTGATAGGTCTTTTTCTGTGGGCTACCAAGTTGTAGTTGTTACCAGAAAGATTTCTAATGGTGCAACCAATACAAAGAATGTGTAAATTTACATCGGTTTGTAAATGAGTCTACCAGCAGCAGAACTGCCAGCAGCAGAATTACCAGCAGTTCTCAGACATTTTAAAAGGCTTAACAGCAAGTGCTGGGAAACAACAAACATTGGAACAGGAGGCCTCCTGGATAACTGATGTATCACCAAAATTCCTTGCTTCTTTTATCCCCTCTTTTTCCAGAGCCAATCATACCTCAAGCTACTTTGAATTAACAATGCCAGAATTCACTGTTTAATGATGCACAGGACTATAAATGCCAGCTGTCTCTCTGTACCCAGCTTGCCACCAGCTATCCATTCATTGTACTAACCACAGTTCAAAAAGCCACCTAAGAGTAACAACATGCAGTAATTGAACACTGTATTCATCTGTTCACACAGAAATAAGCCAAACAGAAACATCACCCCTTGCTAAAAGAAAGTATCAGACTAACAAGAAAAAAAAAATACAAATAAAAAGCACTTATTTCAAGGATGATTAGCAGGAAGCTCAAGTTTTTAATTTGTCATCAAAAAGATTTTAAAAGAGAAATCTTGTTCCCCCCAAGAACATCTTTGTGGTTTGTAGGGATTTTTACACCCATCACAGATTCACTAAAACTAACCTTTATGTTAACTGGCATTGGATGTACAATGGCAATATTCTAGGAAGACTTTCTCTGCTATGCTATATATTATGTACTCAAAGGCATTAAAAAGGGCAGTTTAGAAAGAGAACAGTAAAAACAAACAAACAAAAAACAGCTACTATTTAAGTCTACTCCTGCACTGTTCCTCCATAGGAATTATTCACATAAGCTTCCTCAAATAAGCCCATTTAATAATCAGTAATCTCAGAAATGTTCAGAATATGAGTAGCATGCAACATCTCTATTTATGAGGTCTTCGTGTTATTATACAGCAGAATTAAATGCAATTATTCCCTTGAAATTTAACTAAGCAAAAACACACACACACAGTTTTTAACTCTTTGTAGGCTAGAGTGAAGAAGATGGCAACACTCCAGGACTTTGGATTTAGCTGGGCTCAGTGATCCTCACTGAAGGGGTTGTGTAGCTTGTATCAAAAATCAAATTTAACCAAAACTGGTTCACTAAAGGACAAAACCCTTACAAAGTAGAATCTTCTAAAGTTAGTTGTTGTTTTTTTGTTTGTTTGTTTGTTTTTCTTACTAAAATAGATTTTTCTCTGGTTTTCTAGTCCTCAGGTTTAACTCAATTGCATGGGTAATTAGAGCTAACGATGTAGAAAACAAATGTCACTAAACTACGTTAAAAGGCAAATATCTATGACTCTGGAAGAGTAGGAGACATAACAGATCCCTATCAAATGGCTCTTTTTCTCCCAGGAAAAAAAAAAAAAAAAAAAAAAAAAGGGAGCTGTAGCACAATTCAAACAAAAAGTTTGCCAGAAGTCACGAAACACTTGCGAAAGTTTTTGCATAAACATCCTGACTGAATGCTACTGGCTAGATGTGTTCTGCAACATGAACCCATCCTCATCTGTCTGATAAACAAACAAAAAGCTCATCTTCTTTTATGTAAATAATTCCAACAGTACATGGAAGCATTCAGTATCTGCTGCACAAGGCATCAGACAAAAATACACAAATAAATTTCGTCTGCAGGTTCCTTATGCAGTTATCGTTCCCTGTGCACATCACAGCACCTAGGCTTTTAGCCCTGAAGCTGTTCAGCCTGCTCTAGTTACAGCCCATCCTCAAGTCATGAGAAGGCTGATGCATCTGCTGCATTTTAAAGTGACCTTAATGAGTTAAAAATCTCTGGAAAAATTACCATAGGCAGACTGTAACTTCTTTCCAGGTCTTAAAATCAGTAGGTCTTAAAATCAGTGAGGCCTGGAGATTGTGTTGCAAGGAGCACATATCCCATAATACAGATACAGGCTAAAGCATCCATCATGGAATAATAATATTACAGACAGCTGTAAAGTTGGAAGTTAGGACTATCTACGCTGTTCCTCAAAGCATTACCAATGTAAACCAGAACATAGCTGTCCGTTCCCAAACAAAGATGCCACACCAGACAAGTCATAACCTATTCATAACCTGTACAACAGCAACATCTGCCTGGTACCCCTGGTTCCACAATTCTAACATCAAATCAAATCAAAATGTTTCGAATGAATCAAGTCTAAATATATCATCCCTTAATTATTATGGGAAAGTGGCGTGACTAACTAAAATTCAGCAGAGAGTACTGCCAATAAAATAACTTCAGAGTAATAAACACTTATTACTTGCCTAGCGTTTTACTTTTTCACAGTATTTATAAAATCATTAATTTAGTATTCAGGCAGAACAGAGCCCCATTAACAACATTCACTCATCCATACTAATTCTGGAGGAACTACACCATTTACCTGTACTTGGAAGAGAAACTATGATTTCAAAAGACAGAAATATGTTCATCTATCAGCCAACAAGTACCAAAAGGAAGTTGTAATTTCCAGGCTGTCATTCATCAAACACTTCTCCCTTACTGACAAGATTGAAACACTACAAAAAAGTACAGAGGAGTTCACCAAGAGAAAAAAAAAAAAAGTATATTAAAAACTTTTATGTTGCTGATTCTATAACAGGAGGGGAAATTTTCAAATTCCTACATTCAGCTGTGAAGTCTCCTAATTTTTTTAAGCAGAACATAGGAAAAATTCAATACGACTTCAGGACACACTATCCTCTTTATCCAATCAACATGCGATAAGAAAGAAAAAAATATATATTTCATTTCTATAATACAAGTTGAAATGATAAGTAATTCACCTTGACATTCCTACTAACAGCAGGTGTCAAAGAATTGGGCTTCATAATCTGAAAATGGTGGCACCACATGATCACGGCAGATATATTCACCAAGAACAATAAAAAAGGTAACATAATATGACTTTTTTGCATAATTAATTTATGAAGTTATTCTCTTCAAAGCTGGATAAGTCTAATTTCTGCTCTTTCAGATCATAACCATAATTATATACTAGTCTGATAAATACAATGTTTGCTTAATGACATATAATATAGTGCAGATAGTCCCTATCACAAATACAACAAGCACACTACAGAAGAGCCTATTTACTTAAAGGAATACGAATATGTTACACGGTACCATTATCACAAGGCTCAGAGTGAAGTGCTAACAGGAAACAAAATTTTAAGAAAGGAAGATATATTCCATACGCCTGAAATACTCATTCTTTACTATTAAAATTAGAATGGCATTTTAAAATGGGATGCAGATCTAAAATTTATTCGTCTTCTAATGTACTGTTAATTTTAGGCATTGTGTGAAACAATGATCTAGTACAATTTTTTTCTCAACAACGATCTGAGGAGATAACAGCTACAGTTTAATACTATATGACCATTATTAGAAATATCTTCTTATATTGATAAAGTTAATAGAACTGCTAAATTTTTCTTAATAAGTAAAGGAAGAAATATCACACACGTACATTAATGATAAAATGTTTTCAAGTATGATGTTAAGAGTGTAGGGTTTTTTTTGGTTGGTTGGTTTTTGTTTATTTTGCTTTGTTACTTATAAACACACACGTTTTAAGATCCAGCAACCATAATTATTAAGTACTTTGGAAATCCTCATAGGCATGTTGAAATAAGAGGTTGGTCAACAATATAAACCCATTGTTCAATAAGGGTCTAAAAGAAGATATAATTAGAAAGTCTGAATTATTTTGAACCCATTGCTGACATTACAAGGGATTGCAATTATAATCAGTTAAACGTGGTCACAAATATAACTGCTGCTGCTGCTGCAGAGGAAAACCATTCTGCATAACTAACTCTCATTCTGCATAACCTTTGACTACCAGATTTTTTTTTTATTTTTTTTTTATTATTTACTAGTGCCAACACCAAAGCACAATTATAAATTATGAATCATGCCACTGCCTTTTTGGACTAGAACTAATTTATATTATCTAAAACCCAACAAGCAAGGAGTTAGATTACTCAAAGCATGCCACTCTTCCAAAACCTCCAGACCTCCCTCCAGTCCATGGTGCCCTGGCTGCTTGCCTAAGAAAACTTAATTGTCTAGCACTAACAACACTCTTCCCACTCTTGTTAGGGCTTCAAATTAAAGCTGTAGGAAGCAGCCTTTGCTATACTTGACATTTAAAATTAATGGAGCACTGTAATCATCCCCTGTCACATGCTGAGTTTATCCACATCCATCCCCTGATCTAATCTGCACTGACTGAAATTCAGGCTGGCAACGTACAGCAACCATCGCAGAAACAAGCTATGTAAATCATTCCACACACAGTGAAAGCCCACCACGCCACAGGTTTCATTAAAAAAATGAAATGACTGTTAGAAAATGACACGTCATTCAATTTATCAAAAGTACCTTCTCCGTTTCTGTTTATGTTTGTTGGTGCTGTTAGAGGCTGGAGTGGAATAATGATGTCATTGACGTTAGTCCCTTCTTCTGTGTGCTTCTCAGAGACGTGAGACAATAGTTCTGACTGATTCGGTGAAAACAAGTTACAAAGCTTACACATGAAGATGGAATTGATCCCTGAAAAACAGGTTTAAAAAGAGAAGTTAATATTTACAAATTTTAGTCATTTTTTCATATTACCACTAGTTATTGAGATTTTGGTTAACACATTTAACAGGCAGTGAGTAGTTAAAACAAATAATATTGCATCATTAAATGAAAGCATTCACAATAAATCACAAACAGAATTGAAGAAATGGTGAGACTTCCACCCAGATCTTCACAGGGCAAAACATTTCACCTGACTCAAATCTTGGCAACAAGACCTAAAAGGAAGTGGGACAGATGAAGCCAGTTTTTGCCCTTTCAGCCTCAGAAAATGTTGATTTCACACTTCTTTTAAACAGCCGATAAACATAAAATTATATAAGATAAAGACATTGTCCGTTGTTGATGTGCATCCTGTTGGTACAAACACCGAACATTTTATCCTTTACAAAGCAGTTCTGCGATAGATGCTGGGCTCCATGTCTAATACCTGGTCCTCGACCTTGCTGTTCTTGAAGTAACAGCCAATGAAGAACTACATTAAAATATTTCTTGGTCAATGCCTTAATCTGAAATTTTACATATTTTTTCAGACAAAACTTTTGATTTTTTCAGTTCAGTTCCAAAGTAGTTGAGGTGTGATGTGAACACAAACACACAAGAGAGTAAGTAATAAAGAAGGGTTACTATCAAATTAATAATTCAGAAGACTTCAACTAAAAAGAAACTTACGAACTTTTGGCAGAATTAATTTGAGGTTCTTTTTCTGCTTTCTAAGACTGCTGTCATTCACTTGAACGTTTTGATTTTTCAACATGTTTTTTCCATAGTCCCTGCTCCCTTCTGTTTCCAGTAAAAACTAGTAACAGCCAGGAACCAAATTTAACAACATGCCAGTTCCTCAGCTCTGTATATAAGCCCCTGGCCCAGACATCAGTTTCAATTCCTCCTCTCCCTCTGTTCCACTAAGGAAAAGTAGGAACGTATCCTCACTGAAATCAAACCAAAACAGCCAATACTATTTAAGGTACAAACTAATCCACAGGATAGCTGGGTAAGTACAGAAACTAAGTGATTTTCTGTGAGTCTTGGGATGAATCTGGGGTGAAAGAGAACGAGGAAGCTGTACTTTGGAACCTAGTCCCAAAACAATCCCAAACAAAGATCACTACCCCTATTTGATTTTCTTCTCCTCCCTCTGTGACACACTAATTGTATGGTTCACCCCACTCCAGAAAAACCTTTTGAATGTTCAGAATAGTGAAGCTGGCTCTCATTTACAGTTGTTTGCAATGAAACTCTAACAAAAGCAACCTAATCCTTAGAAATAATACAACTACTGCAAAAATAAAAGGCAGAGCATGCCTTCATCTCTTAAAATAGCTCTGAAAAGCAGTCGAAATACTATTCCTGCTGTACAGAATATGCTGTATCCTACACACACACAGCTACGTAAAACGTATAATATACTCAGCATGGTCTTTTGAGCTTGGTAGGGATCCTTTTCAGGCATTCTGTTGTCTCGAGCACACACACATTTTTATTTTGGTTGCAGTAAGTTTATAATGGAAATGTTGCTTTGAATCACTTCTGCTCCAGTTATTTAGCAGTATTCTTTTATTAAAAAAAAGAATGATGCCTGTTATTAACACAGTGGATGATGATTCTTCTGTCTAAATATGTGTTTAATGTTCCCACTACAAGACCTATCAGCATCTATCAGAAAAGTTTAACCACAGCCGAATGCTGAAATCCCACGATGCAGGGGACACTTCTGTTCTGAGGCTTTCTTTGCCACTGTTCCTGCTTCCTGACCTTCCAGCTGCTTTCTCTGCAAGTTCATGCTCACTGCTTTGTGTCTCCTGTCTCCTCCTTCAACAACTGTGCTCATAAAACATTTTATTTATCGTTCCTACCAGTGAAGACCTGCAGAGGGGCTGAAAACCAGAAGAATGCCCAAAAGTCAGTTTGTTTTTTTTCAAGTGCCTGATTATAAAAACCTCATCTTAACGCTTTTCTAAGAAATTTGTGGGATTAACACCAAGTAATAAAAACATGGGAAATAATCAAACAGGAATAAAGCTGAAGACCAGAAGAGAACAGCGCAGGTGGCAGAGCACGGTGGGAGTGCTGGTGAAGGCACAGAGAAGATGCATGAGCTCTACTTAGAAGTGAGATTGAAACAAAATGGATGAAAGAAATGATTTTAGGAAGAATAACTGGAAAAGGAGGTCAGAAACCAGAAGATAAACTGTGCTCAGTTTATCATGGGCCTAAACCACTAGATTAGGAATAAGCAAATGATAATTGATTACCTGTTTGCTAATTAGGTAGTATCGCAATAAAGCAATGAATTATAGGCAATTAACTGTAAAAATCAAATAAGCAATAAGTCAATTAACTATGCAGGGAATCAATGATTAAGTAGTGGATAATTAATTATGTGGGAAATCAACAGAGCAATTAATTAGACAGCAATTAAATATGCAGAGAATGAAAGGAACAGTAATCAAGTATGCAGGTAAACAAACAACAGGAATTTCAGCCAAAACCAATTTGGAGCATTCCAGTTACTGAGCTTGCCTCGTGTTAATTTGTTATCTTCACTTTGCCCATGTAAACCCTGATAAATGTATCTTGAAATAAATATTACCAGTGACTTTCTTCTTACACCTAAAAGTGGCAAATTAAGCTAAAATGTAAATAAAGCCATTTCTTTTTTTTTCTCCATTCTTCCAAAGATCTCAAGGTACTTCTTATAGTACAAATAGACAAAAAAAAAAAAAAATAGTTATACTGAGCCATGTAGACAGAGAAGGGAGATTTATGAACAGATCACTGAAGACAAACAGGGAGCTGCAGACTAGGCTCACCTGTTCCCAATCCCCTTCCCAAAATATAAGAGTCCACCCTCTTTTTCTCTAAAGCAGTAATATTAGAAGAATTACTGAAAATAGAATTATTTATGCGAATAGGTTATTATCTAATTGCCATGTATGCTTTTGATCATTATATGACATTATATGACAATTATATGACAATAACTTAAGAGTTAATTTTAACAAGTCACAAACTTTCCTTTAGCACAAAACACAGGCTGGAGGTTTATTTGTTGTTGGTGGTAGTTTTTTTGTTTGTTTTTAATATTTGTTTTCACAATGAACACAAATAAGGTAAACAAAAGGGAGCTTTTCCACTTGATAGCTAGTTTTTGTTCACTTGATAGCTAGTGGCCCAAGGAATAAGAAATTTGACCAAGAATTTTCTGGACAAAAAAAAAAAAAGAAAAAAAAAAAAGACAACTTATATTTAAGATGCTCAGTTGCATCACCCGATGTGCAGGTCCAAAATGCTGCTTCCTCTTTACCACTCAGCTTTCCCAATTCTGGAGTAAGTCATGTCATAGCACACAGGATTTGTGGCAAAATCAATTACTAGGTGAGTTTTTTTTTTTTTTTTTTAAAGGTTCTCTATATGAAACCTTTTAGAAGCAACTATATCAAAGTCCTTCTGTTGCCCGTCAGCCAGGAAATAGAATATAGTGAGCCAAGAAACATCAATTTCTTAAAAAAAAAAAAAAAAAAAAAAAAGACCTCAGTCTTTTCTCAGTTTTAAGGACACGTGGGAGGTGAGAGTCAGCTAAGGTCATCTGATCAGGGACATTTTCAATGTAGGAGGTCAGTAAATTAATGGGAGAAATGATGAACAGGAACACAGAGACACAAACCTGGCAGCCAACGCACAACAGAGCTGATGCCAAGGACCAAAATACTCCAGTTACTAAACGATGGGCCACCAAGAAACTGCAGGCACAGCTGTGGAGAAGGCCACCAGGACTTTGGAACTGGTAAGAAAAGGGAAAGGAGGAGCAGAAAGATTTGGGATATTTGAGGAGGGTCTGTGGAATGATGTTAAATGGATGAAGGAATGCTTACATGGAGGGGGAAGGAATGGAAAATGGCATAAAAGGGACCTGTTGTGTGTAAACTGTTACTGGAAAACATGCTTGTCTGACCAGGTCCTGGCCTGATCACTGCTGTCTGTCCTGTTTCTCATTAAAACCTTCCATAAGAGCCCCTCCGTGTAACCTCACTGTCCAGCCCACGTGTGAGTCCCATAGTCCTTGCACCGAGTGAAAAAGCCACCAGACTGCAGGGCTGCCACCAGCAGCAGCTGCTCCTAGCACCCCCTGACAACAGCAGTGTTGTTTCTGATCTTTCTCCAACAAGTTTAACTTCCTCAGATATTGTGCTACCCTCAAATCTCCAAGCCCACTCTTACAAAACCAGCTACACTTGTGGACTAAGGAAAATCGGTTCCCACCCAAATATATCTTGGCACTAGAGTATAGGCAGCGATAACCAACTGCCTAAAATCTGTGCCAACTTAAAAATATTTCCAAACTAATTATTATAAAAGAAAAACTCCTGATAACTAACAGCTGATCGATGTCTATATCGAGCTAACACAAATGTTACAATAAGCTCAGAAACAAGTTGTAGCTTCATCTACTAGCAAAGCACAGCACTACCTGGGGATACAAACAAGCTTATAAAAGATATTCATGTAACTTCAGTGCCTGACCTGGTCACTATCTTGTCACTTCTCCCTGTCCTGGGCTATGTTCCGCCTTGAAACCTGCAAGCATTCGATCACGGCAATATTAACCACAAGCTTTCTTTACGTAATACAGTTACATTTTCCAGTAGAGTTAAATTTATGACACAAAACATTGTAATTACACACTAACATGAAAATTACTGGGAATATGTAAGGGTTTCTGCTCAAGTTTCAAATGCAATAAAAACAATACTGCCTATCATATCAGAAAGGGGGCACAATTCTTCCCATAAAACGTTTTTATTAAAGATCTCTTCCTATACAAATGCTGAGTACATAAGGTATCATAATGTCCCAGAAAAATACACAACCCTTTTCCTTGGTAGTTTCTTTAGGGAGAAGTATTCATATACTGAGGTAACAGTTAACATGAGAGCAATATGTAAAAAGCCAGTAATTTGTGTTTAACACAGGCAGAATTATTCCTCTGTATAAAAAATACTTTGAACCACATATAAAGGAATTGGCACAGCCAGTGCACTGAATTCTGATGCCTTTGCTAATACCAAATATAGTGACAATATTTGTCATAGGCATCAGAACCTATCACTCTGTGCATGTCACACTTTTTCCATTTTCAATGATATTTCAAATAAATGAAATTTTGAAAAACATATTAGTAATATGTTTTTATTGCTTCACAGAAATGACACTTTTTTTGGTTTTTAATTAAATTCTACTTTAATCTGTTTTAAAAAGAAAACACTTTTTTTAAATACTCTGAAATGCATGATTACATGTTCTTAATACCTTCAGGTAATCAGCACTATTTCATAATTCCTGTAAAAATGTAAATAACTCTCAGCTGCATTTTTCTATCTCATTAAAAAAAAAAAAAAATCTCTAAATGAATGCAAGTTTTGATTCCATATGCTTTAACTCCAAATGGCTATAATTTAGCCACGGGTTTATTCCCTAGACCTCTTCCTCCACCTTATAATACTTCAGTTATCATTTTAATAAAGACAGTAGTATAGACTAATTTTATTTCTCTTCATTTGATGGAATTAAAAGCAAGATCAATACTTGTTTCCTGCTGTTTTCTGAATTATGATTCACCAAGAATCATTGGGTGGGGGGGTTATAGCACATCTCCAAATGAAAAGCAGGATCCTCACTAAGCATTTTAAAAAAAATAAAACCTGTATAAAATATCCCACTGCCTGCTACTGCTCGGGAGCTGTAGCATCCCCCAAATCCCCTCTATAATGGCTAAGTACACTCAGATCCACAACCAAGAAAGCAACTGCACTGAGAGCAGCAGGCCAGAGAGAAGACGAAGTGGTTTTAGGGCTACCTTCACCTGAACCCAAACTCGTGTTAGCAACTGGTTTTGCGCAATTCACCAGTGCAGGATGACCACGGAGGAAGAAACCTGCAGCACAGCACTCCTCAGGAAAAGGACACCTGGCCGTGTCTGTTTTCACTTCTAGCTGCTTAGGTGGGAATAATTTATTTAATTATTACACACCACAAACATTTTTCATTTTGATATAAAAGAGAAGGTTACAGAACTTTAGTTATAGAAGACATTGCTGTAAACAACCAAATCACACTAAAATCAATACAAATTAATATGATCTTAAAGTAAACCTAATCATGTGCATTCAGCACCTTTTCCCAAGACAACCAGAAGTTTGCTTTTCGAAGCAAACTACGTCTATAGAGGCTCTCAGATGTTACAGAGAGATACGCAGTATAAGACTAAATCACACTGGAGTGCGTGAATGCGTCTGGTTAATAAATAAACTGCCTTTAAAAAAAAAAGATACAATACAAATATACCAAGGACAGAAAAAGCAAAAGCTGTGGGAAAAAAAGCAGCAGTTATGGGGGGTGCTATTAACCCCCTGGAACACGAGTGCTGTGAGCTGGGCTGACAGCTTCATCTCTGCCTACGGGAGCATTACGAGACGAGCAAAGAACACTGAGAGGTAACAGGCTACACCCAACCCAAAACTTATTATGGAAAAGTTTTGGAATTGAAGACTGAAGCAAGCACAACAGACCACAAAGATGAAAGAGACTCGCCTTGAAGTGGTAAAGTCGATTTTCAAATTAAGGATAACACAGAAAAAAGACTTCAACAGGAAACAACAGAGAGCACAGAGTTGAGAAAAACTGTTGTTTCTGTTTTCCATTTCTTTGTAGTTGCTTTAAAAAAGGAAAAAAGAGATCTACATGGTACCACAATAACGTGCTACACTTAGTAAGGTGTCGAAACCGGAACGCTGAGCTGTAAATGAGGATGTTGACAGATACACATCCAAAGTTTCTGATAAATATTCTTCTAACACCAGTGGGATACCACAGCCTGCAAATAAAAATTAAAGAGAAAAGAAAGTAGGAAAGTAGCTGGTTGTGAAGCAATGCCCTGTTATCCCAGCCTTAGCATCAGTCCCAGCTAACAGGACATTTCAACAAGGAACACAATGTCTGCAGGTGGAAACTCCTGCTCTGTGCAGAACAGCAGTGGCAGAACCACATCAGCAACAGCCTGACCGTGAGGGTAGGAATGGCCCTGGCACACTGAAGGAGATAGAAGAAGTTACAGAGATGAGAAATAACGATGCACGTTAGGTTTCAATTATCCTTATGCAAATGTCAGATCAGGACAGGAGACCAAGATTAAATATTTAGACACCGTGAACGGCTGCTTCGCTCAGCAGGGAAGCTGCAAGAGGAGACACAGTTTGGGATGGGTGACTCTCCTTGGGTCTGGAGCTTAAAGAAAGACTCCGAAATCCTGGGCAGGAGTGATAAAAAGCCAAACATTTAACTTCAACAATGTGAACCACATAAAGATTAAAAACATCCTTAACAGAACAAAAACAAAACACAAAAAGGGCTCCAAAAAGAGCTAAATCAGCATGAAGATTATTTAAAAGCATCGTACTTGATACTAATTATCAAAGGTTTTAGAAAGGACAAGAAAAAAGAATATATATAATTTTAATTGCTGAGCATGGTACATAGCAGTGAGAAGAAGCTTTAGTAGAAGAAAACATTCTCAGAAAAGAAATGAGGAAAACAAACAGACTGCAAATGGTGACGAATTAAGAAATAAAACCACAGTAATGCAGGTCAATAAAGATTATTTTAGCAATGTGAGAAATAAGAAAGCAGAATGCAGCCTTTTTTTTTTCCTAAACACCTCACCAGTAACAGGCCTGCCTGAGAGCCTCTGTAATACAGAAGTAATCTGTGTATGAAAGGAGCCTTCAAAGGAGGTAAGTCATAAGCAAAATAAGCTTTTCAATTTACTTTCACTCTATAAGGGCTTGGAGAGGTTTCTGTGAAAGCTCTCTTGACAACGGCAAACAGTTTAAAGACAGCCTCAAAATAAAGGTAAGAAGTGCACTACTCGATGATCTTGAGGTCTCTTCCAACCTAGAAATTCTGTGATTCTGTGATTACTCTAAAACAAAAACTTCAGAGGTACAATACACAGCCCTACAACGAGATGGTCCTAAAACACAGACCAACAAACAAAAAACAGCACAGGTTATTGCTGCAGAAGTCCATTTTCAGCTTAGAACTCTGGATGCTTTAACTTGAAAATCTAAAAGAAGGGGGAAAAAAAGTTCTTTTAAAGGTATAAACGTAAGTACAGCCAACTACACAGCACAGTTCAGTAGCAGATGAATGAATCAGAATCCTCCTAGCTGGGAATGAGGGAATTGGAAGGTGGGGAAGAATGAAGAGTAAAACAGTTATGAAGGAGGAGGTGACCAGCAAGGGGCACTGATTAAACGTCTGACACCTGGTGGCACTAAGGGACAGGGCTTACTGAAGGGCTGCAGTAGGCCAGGTTGCTGTTGGATGTGGTGATCTTGAAGGTCTTTTCTGAGCTAGGGGATTCCAGGACCCTGCTGTCTGCTCACGTTAGTGGATCTGCCCTCAGCGTTGAGTTGGAAAAGGCAGAGAACAAACAAGGGGAGGCACTTCTTCGTATAACTCTGGGGCTGTAAGGTGAGTGAATGTCCGTGGTGATAGCAATGTGGTACACAAAGCCTTGGAAATATTTGACACAACGATTTCACATCATCATCTCCGATAAAGAGGTAGAGAAAGAAAGGAGTAACAGGCTGCGGTACTGCCTTTTGACAGATGCATCAGCTTCAGGTGGTTAACGTGAGTTACAATAGACTGAGTATTCCAAATTACATCGATTTGCTTCAGAGCTGTCCAAGATATCACCAGAAAGCAGAACCTGCCTCGTCATGAAGCTGCCCCAACAGAGAAAAGGCACAAGGCTCCTACCCTTCTTCCTTTTCTGAAGCACATCCTCACAAAATCCAAAAGCACTGTATTTAACCTCTGCATTACTAGATTTGTCAAAAGAAATCTTACTAAAACTACTAATGCTTAACCCATGAAGGCAGATACAAGCACATGGATTTTTATTAGTTTCTGCACACGCTAGCTTTCTGTAACTTTTTTTTCCAGAAGTATTTATAAAGTTCTTCAAAAGAAGACACCGCCTACACACACTTATGTTGCCTAGAATACAAATTTAGGACTGGATTAAAAGGGATCTTCTACTAACAAGTTTAAACCACTAATAAAGGCAACAAGTTTTCTCCACAAATGGCTCTGTATGAAAACATAATAAGGGAAGAAGCTTACCTGAAGCAGTTCAGAATAATCAATTTATCTAATATATAAACAAAGTAGCTCTTCCATCATTTAAGAAGATACATATCCATAAAGACTTGGTCTTGTTTAACGTTCTAAGATCGCCCTCATGTGGTTAAACGCAACACTGCAGGAATCCCAACAAAAACACCAGGGCATGGTACTGTAATACCCAAAACATGTGGAACCTCAGAGAATGAGCGAAGAGGATGCACTCGGCCATCACTTTCAGGATGCCCTGGCTGAAATGCTCTGAACCTGGCTTCTGGAAGCACACCCAAAGGAAATGCTCGCTTTGGGTGCAGCACCTATTGGGCACTGGCCACTCACAGCAGTTCTGGGTTCAACTACTCTCACAACACTACTTTTATTAAGACAAATGTGCTTGAGTAAATTAAAAATTACTATTTTTAGTAATAGAATTAGTTTCCCATCTAAATCATAGAATCATAGAATAATTAAAGCTGGAAAAAACCTTCAAGATCAACTGGTCCAGCCATCCCCCTACCACCAATGTCACCACCAAACCCTGTCCCCAAACACCACGTCCAACCTTTCCTTGAACACCCCCAATGATTTTGACTCCACCACCTCCCTGGGCAACCCGTCCCAGTGCCTGACTGCTCTTGCTGAGACGATATAAAGTGGTCCTGGAATGCTTTTACAAAGTAGTACTTAGGCAACACAACACTTGTTGGGTATTCCACTGGTTAGATTCAAGTTATTCTCCTGTTCCCTCTCTGGCATAAAATTCTGAGCTGTGCTGTCTATGAACACTGCCCAGGCGAGCCAGAAATAATTTGGGATTCTAAATATCAATTAAAAATTCATCTCCAGGAATGACAGCTGAAAGCTAGATGTCAGTCTACAGGGCAATTAACCGGGATTAAAGCATTGCGACATCACCTCACAAACCCGTACAACAAACACAGGGTTGTGAAAGGCAGACAGCACATACACAATATTATTTTGGCTGTCATGTCTACGTAACTTCACTTCTTGGGGACACGGTTTATGAGCGATGGCTGGACCAGATAATCTCGGAGGTCTCGTAACGACTCTGTGATTCCGCTCGTAAATCCCCACAACCCCCTGACCAACACACGAAGGGCTGAGGTGACAGAACGCAGGTTTAATGATCACACCCCGCTGAATACGAGGGGCACAGCTGCTCCAAGGAGATGCCGAGAGCAGCCCCGGGCCGCTTCAGGACGCGCCGTGCCTCGGCCGCCCCTTCCCCCAGCGGCCCCCTTAGAGCTGCGGCACCTCTGGTGCGCGTTATCCTTCCGCCACCCCGCTGCTCCGCGCTGCACCCCGCTGCTCCCCGACCCTTCTCGAACATCCCCGGCACCCCATTGCCCTCAGCGGCAACACGACGGCTGCTGAAAGTGGGTAAGGTGAGGTGGCTGCCCGCCTTCCTCGGGGGACTACTTTCTCACGCGGAGGGGTACGCAGCCGGGACTACTTTCTTCCCCCCTTCCCTCAGCGCTCGGCCCCTGTCAGCGGCTCCGTGCGCGCTCCCCCGCCCGGCCCGGCCCCAGCCCCGCTCACCTGCAGCCGCAGCCTCCATCACCGGGCGGGGAAAGGGGCTGGGGGCGGCGGGAGGTGAGATGAGGCGGGGGTGGGCTGCGAGCTGACTGAAACCCCAATGCAGCGGCCTCGTCGGGAAAGGGAAGAGCCCAAATAATAATAATAATAAAAATAAAAATCGCTCCCAGCCGCAGCCCCGCGGGCCTCCCTGCTTTAAAGAATAAATAAATAAATAAAATTATTTTGATGGATTTAGGGGCAATGCGGGGGGGGAGGTGAGGCGGGTTATGGCGAATCTGCGGCGCCCGACACGGCGGCTTCTTCCGCAGCGACGGCGGGCGGGGAGGGGGAGAGGGCGGGGCCCGAGGGAGGGGGGGGAAAGAGGGAGCGGGAGGGGGGGGGGACGCGCGCGCGCCCCGCCCAACGGCTGAGCGGCGACCGTTGGGCGGGGCGCGCGCCGCGCCCTCCCCTCAGGCGGAGCGCGGGCTCCCGGCTCCCCTCAGCTCCCGTCTTTTAAACAATTTACTTCTAAAGCGGTGAAGAAAAAAAAAAAAACACAACAGTTTATAAGAACACGTGTGGCCAAACTGGAAATTCAGTGGCTGATAATACTGCCTCGTGTCTACTGGAGCCTAGTTGTACAAGTTTAAAATAAATGTCCACAATATTAAGTGATCTGTAAATAAACATTAGTTCTCAGGGATGTTTCACGTACTGTTTACTACCATGCTGTGTTTTTTAAGTTTATTTTTTTATGTAAGTGCGCCTCAACACTTTTTTATTATTATTATTTTCTGCATATGCCTTATTCTGCATATGCCTTATTCTGCATATGCCATACATCAGCATGTGTTAGCTGTGGTGAATCACACACTAATTTTTTTTTCACTCAGCTCCAAAGTTTTTATTCAGGTAGTAAGTTATTTTTTTTAATAACTTTTTATTCTTGAAAGGAGCCTGATGACAGATACTTCCATGAGGGAATGGCCTCAAGTTGCACCAGGGGAGGTTCAGGCTGGAAATGAGGAGACATTTCTGCTCAGAAAGAGCAGTCAGGCATTGGGACGGGTTGCCCAGGGAGGTGGCGGAGTCCCCGTCCCTGGGGGTGTTCAAGGAAAGGTTGGACGTGGTGCTTGGGGACATGGTTTAGGGGGTGACATTGGTGGCAGGGGGATGGTTGGACCAGATGATCTTGGAGGGCTTTTCCAACCTTAATGATTCTGTGATTCCATGACAAAATGCAACAAGTTCCATCGGAGTACTCACAAACACACACTTTTGCCTCATGTTTTTCTGTTTCATTGCTTTTCTGCTTTGTTTCTACACTAATAATCACCGAATATCAGTTTTATCACCTTCACTCTTAAATCATCATAAATGTTGTATACATTCAATATTAATTAATTTAGTATTGAACTCCATAGTGCCTGTCACTGTTATTAATTTCAGTGCAAACGTCTTCATAGAAATTGCATTATCCTTCCTAAACATTGATGATATTATATTTTCTATTTGATTTTTGTTGTTGTCATACTGCGGATGTATTCAATTAAGCATAGAGAGCAAAACTTGTGAAGATAAGAATTCATTTTGGCATTAACTCCAGTAATAAACCTAAATAATTTCCTGTTGTAAGAGAAATAATGCATACATATTTACTGAGAAGTTGTCTTTAAAATAACTTACAAATAACACTGCTTACATGGAGTTATGATGAGCAAAATTCAGCCTCAGGTAGAAGGCCTCAAAACCTATATGTTCCTTAGACCAGTTTTTAATTAGAAAACAGCTCTACAATGATCCACATTTTCTAAATATTCTTAAATATTCAAAAATTCTTAGTTGCAAGAGTGATCGGTCTCAGTGCTCTTTTTGTCTTTGTGGACACAGCCTCTGTACTACCACCGTGTCCTTAAAGATGGTGGGGCTGATGTTTGCAATTTTGCTCTTTGCATTGCATTTTTTTTTCCTAGCCTCCTCTGCCAGACATTGAAAGAATTAGGGTTTTTATCCTAACAACCAGCTTCACTATTTTACCCCATACTTTATTCTTGTAGGAGTTTTCTCTCTCAAAAGGAAAATCCCATCACGGATAAGGATTCATCGAAGCCATTGTCCTTAGATTGCATCTAAAAAGTAGACATAACAAACTACAAGGCTGTACCCAAAAGGAATAAGGGGCCCTGTGACTTAAGCCACCAGTGTATATGGAAAGCGCACTGTTCCTGATGACTTACAGCGGTGGGGCAAGACGAATGCACAAAAGATGAAAACTACTGGGAACCCCTAAACAACACAAAAGACACATCCAAACACCACATATACCTGTCAGGCAAACTCAGGACACTCAGGCCACGTGATGGAACTCGTCCTCCGTGTCACAAGTAGTTTAAGCATCCTGGTGCTTATGAATATGAGAAGGCAAGTGTGAGGAAATGAAATAATTATGGTGTAAAACAAAGTCACCTCTCCTAGCTGATGCCTCATTCTGGTTTTTTACGCTGCTTGCAGCCTCACAGCGCACCGCACGCTGTCAGTCACTACAGATGCCACGTGAAAGGACAGGAGGGCTGCTATCAAGGAGGGCTCAGACACAGCCAGAATGAGACTTAGGCCCTAGCAGAAGGGCTTGGAGAATCGGTACTGCACGAACGTTCACCCACAGATGCTTCTCTGGAATGACTTTCATAGGAGAGCTAATATAGAAACGAAGTGGTTTTGTGTGTGTGGGTGGGTGTTTACATCAGGTGCCCAAATACTAGGCATCAGAGAAGGAAAAGACAACTCTTCTGTGAGCTGTGGTCCCATTCCTCTGCTAACTTATCTCCTCTGATCGGAACGACAGAGCAACATTTTAGCAGGATGGATATCCTGACCTGATGACAGGAGACATTTAGGATTATGCCTTTGTCTTCAGCTGCCTTAACTCCCACTTTTCACTTCCTGGGCTCCAGCTTCATGTGCCCTTTTTTGTCCTTCCTGACATCCCTGCTTGCCAGTGTATCCACCAGCTTCTGGAGAATGTTTTCTGCTTGGAGCAATAAAGATCAAAGCACATGCGTGCTCAGACACTCATCTCCCCTGAAAGGAAGGGCTTGTGCTCTTTTTAGGACATGAGTAATATTCATCCTTACCTTGGCATTGAAAGAACATTCTCTGGTCCTTGAGTCACCAAGCCTCACAACGGCAAGTAGGGTGGGCTCTCCTGCCAAGAAAAGTGCTTGTCCCAGATCTCTCACATAGTTGGAGCCGCTGCTTGAGCATCAATACCACACATGGTGTGTTGCTGCTTCCATGTGGTTGTTTTGTACAGCTCTGCTTTGCACAATCACAAGCCTGTGTTAATAAATGCTGCTTCTTTACCAAGGATGAAAGAGAAGGAAAAAATCAGAGCTGGAGCTTTGGTGTCTGGCCTAGTCAAAACGTTTTGGGAGCTCTGTCAGAGGTCAGGAGCAAAAAGAGAGGCGCTGTGAGGGTGCTTGGCCAGGTCACTGAACCAGATTAAAGCAAAGTCTTCACAGCTCTGACTCACAGCTCCACAGCCTAAGCAAGAATACCCTCAGGTGCTTCCAGAAATTCCACCACACGCTGTCGCATTAAAACCCACATCACTCAGGTGCGTTTCAGTGGCACCCTCTGAAAACAGAGGAGCAGTGCAGTCTGTGCATCAGGTCACACCCTGCAAGGCACTACGGGCCCTGCGTCCTCATCCTGTCCCTCACCTCGTGAGGGAATCTGATCCTGGCCTGTTTGCTCAGCTCTTTCTGCCCTACTTTCCCTATTTACTAAACACACGATCCACTCTCTACCTGCTCATGCCTCACCTGCCTATCTCCTTGTCTGACCTCTGTTGCTGCCTTTCTTCTCTCAGTCCCAGTTTTGTTCGCAGGTGTATTATTTTCTTTAAAGGTTTTTTCCAGGTACTTTCTGCAGTTGCTCTCTTGCCCCAGCTCTTGTCTAGCTACTCTCAGGTAAGTTCCTGCATGCACCAACATTTCTCCAAGTACAGCTGCAAGCCTCCTTCAGTCCCTTGAGTGGTCCCCTGTTTTAGCCACCACGTCTAGCCCACAGCAGTTGATTTCCTCTTAAACAAATCTCTTAAAATAAAAGTGAGGGGGAAAAAAATAAAATAAATGGATGCAAAGTTCCTGTGCAGAGGAGTTAAGTATCGCACAGGGCTTCAGCCTACTTCTGGAGCTGGGATCGATGAAGAGATGCCCCTTACCTGGGGCACAGGGCAGATGCTGACTCCTTTTCCCAGCTACAAGCTGGGCTTTATCACCAGGAAAAGGGCAAAGCACTTTACTGAAAAAGCATTTTCAGACATGTGAAACCATGGTGCACCTTGCTAAGCTGTTCAATAGAGTGGCTCCACAGAATTAAAGCTGTAAAAATCAATTACAAGTTAGAATTAATATCGCCCTGTACAGCTTTCATTTCCTTTTGGTTTTGCAGAAGTTCTTTCTGGGGATCTTTAACATCGTGTATTGAATTTCTGCAGGATCTCTGACTCAGCACTGCAGATGGACCTGACCTAAACATGAATTAGGGCTACACAGAAAATGCGTTTGCCTGTAAAATAAAACTACCTCTTTGCTACAACAGCTGAAAACTACTGAGAGGGAAACGTGAGCCTTGGCTATTCTGGAAAATCTATTCTTACTTTTCCCAGAGTTTATGATTTACACCCAAGTGATCATTAACTGTGTGTTCCTTCTCATTTGATTGCTCACCACGGCATATTGCAATTTGCTTTAAAAGCATTATGTGCATGTAAAGCTGATTTTTTTTTTAATTTCTTTTTTTTAGAATCTGTGCTTAAAAATGTGATGATTGCTTTTAAAAACCCTCATCTTAGATGTCTTAAATTGAACGTATACAACCAGAGAAACTTTTTACCCTAAATTCCAATGCATCACTTTCCCTTTTTTCCCCACAAGTGTTTTGTGAAAACGTTTTGTTGAAGAAGCAAATCAATAAAAATGCCACATAAGCACCCACAAGAAAATTAATTAAGCCACAGGGAGGCTGCAAAACTCAGTATAGGACACAAACGAAGTGCTATTTAATTGCCTAAATGAAACAGTAGTCCTTTGAGAGAAACCATAAATTGTGTTCACAGACCTAAGGCTCTGAACAAAAAATATTGGCAGGAGGATAAGAAGTACACCGAGTGTTGCCTTTAACACTTACCAGCTCCCAGTGCTTGACTTTCAAACCTTGCTTATTTTTATTATAATATGAATATTGAAAAAAAAATGTAAGCCAGGATGTCCTTAGCCTTGTTCACCACCTGGGCATACTGCTGGCTCATGTTCAGGTGAGCACTGACCAACACCCCCAGACCCTTTTCTTCTGCACAGCTTTCGAGCCACTCTGCCCCAAGCCTTTAGTGCTGCATGGGGCTGTAGCCAAAATGCAGGACCTGGCACTCTGCCATGTTGAACCTCATCTGAAAATTGAACATAGCTGACGTTCGATAGATTTCACCTGCCTTCAAGATGATACTTTAATACTAATCAGAACATTTACTTCTTGAGCCTCCCCTTTGCATCATGCTCCCACTTTGTAATGCATCTCTATTACTGCTGAATTTGAAAAGTCTTCCAGAAAAATTTACTTTTTTTTTTTTTTTTTTTTTTTTGCTTCCTAATTGCTAGAGGAAAAGGCACAGACACAATTCCAGGTTTCGCAGGAATTAGCGGGGTAGCACAGCTTCCTGGTGACAACACGGCTTAATGTTCTTCCCACTCCTTCCCTTGAGCTGCTCAGTCCTTGTCAGCAAGCTGGCTGCCACCTAACTCTGCCTGTTAAACTCCGTGCAGCCCAGTGTTCTATATTCACTTTGCAAACCCATCTAGATAGATGAATAAAAGGTTTGAATTCAGAGTTCTTTGTAACCTGGATTAGTTATCTCAGGCAGCCTACTGGCAACTGCACCGAAGCAAGCGAGTGGTTGGGGACAAGAGTTGTGCCCAGCATCAATCTGTAACCTCTGCTCTGCATGTCTTCTGAACCACGTCTCAGCAGTAAGGATCTGGGTAACGTTATCCAATTAAGCAATCAATACAACTATCAGCATTCAGGTTACACCACAGAGTCCATCACCTTCGCCCCCAGCTCAGAGACCTGCAGGAACTCACTTGGCAACAAATTTTATGTGCAGAGGTGCTTTGCTCGACCCCGCTGGAGCGGGACGTGTGCGTGCACAGTCACCACCGTGTGACAAATTGTGGAGGAGAAGTAGAGATGGGAAAAGCCAAAAACTTGATTATGCAGCCTGTAAACTCAGGGGGAACAGAGAGAAGAGCCAAGGGTGCTGGGGACAACACCCAGAGAAGTCCTTCTTTACAGGAAGGTACAGACTGTGTCAGGCAGACAGCATTATTATTTTTTCCTATAACCAGAAGAGCCAATGAGGCCCTGAATGTTAACTATTTATTTTAAAAATCATTATTTCTCTTTATTCCCATTTCATGTATTATCATGTAGGATACTTTTTGTCATTTTAAAATAAAAGTACCATTGCTTAATGAGAGACCAAGTTTAAGTTCTTGAACACCTTCTCCTCACACACACACCTCCCAGCCTTATGCTTCTAAGGGTATAACTTAAGGTATATGATTTATGTTTTAAAAAACTAAGCATAGAGATGGATTCCTCCAAAAGCAATGCTCCAAGCAGTATTTAAAAAAAAAAAAAAAAAAAAAAAAAAAAAAACCTTTTACCTTCACCCTCTTGTGAATAATTCTGCCCGTTATCCCCATTCCATCAGTTAGATCAAATTTGGGGCTTATGCGAGTCCACCACTACATAGGCTTAAGACGAAGTTTCGCAGACATTCAGCATTTGATTCTCACTTATTTTCCCACTGATTACTAAGAGGAAACCATTCCAGCTGACGCTGTGCACTTTTGAAAGTTCTACTTGAAAATTTCAAGGAGATTAACACTTGGAAATTATAGGAGGTTGTTTTGCAGCTAGTTCTGTGCTTAACAAAGAAAAGTTGTTATTGCTTTACTGTAAAGGGCTCATTTTTTTATTCCATAGTATCTTTCTAGATTAACTGTATAAGCTTATTTTTATCTGCTATGTTTAATATGGAATTCTCTGTTTAGGACTGCATAATTGCTCTTTTTTTTGTTACAGAACATTAACTTTCTGCTTCCAGTAACATCTTTATAATGACAATGCTAATAAAAATGGGGCAGTGCAAACTGCACACTTACAAATCTCTCCAGAGCTTACTATGAGGTTTATCATAATTCCTGCCATTGCAGGATTGCATAGTCTACTGATATTGATTGCACCGCACAGTTAATTTAAATACATATATATATATACCTCCTGCAGGCCTCGAAGAAAGGCAACAATTATAAATAACTTCAGAAAAAAATACATACACACTTAAAATGTTTCTAATAAACAGATTGTAGTTTTCTCAGTATAGCAATATAATCACTGCAGGGCTTCGAAATACCCTGTATTAATCACATTTCTGCTCGTAGGTTTATACTGTTTAATCCTATTACAACTGTGCAGCATGTTTTTCTTTGCTAGGTGATGTCAGACTATCTGGGGACAGCAGCACAGCTGGAGCTCTGTGCAGATTTAAATGGCGTTTTTCCTTCTTCTTTATAGACTTCTTGATCGGGGGTTGCCTTCTTACATAGGCTCCTATGAGACAAAAATTATATTTAAAAATAAAGGTTAAGAATAATCATTACTATTTGATTAGGTTTTTTTTGTTTTGTTTTGTTTTTCCTCCACAGTTTAGTCCTGTTGTGGTTTAATCCGGCAGGCAGCTGAGCACCGCAGAGCCACTCGCTCACTGTCCCCGGGGAGAGAATTGGAAAGGGTAAAAGTGTGAGTACTCATGGGTTGAGGTAAGGACAGCTCACCAGGTAAAGCAAAAGCCACACACACAAGCAAAGCAGAACAAGGAATTTATTTGCTACTTCCCGTCGGCAGGCAGGTGTCAGCCACTTCCAGGAAAGCAGGGCTCATCATGCAGAATGGTTTCTTGGGAATACAAATGCCATCACTCCGAATGTCCCCCCTTCTTCCTCCTTTCCCCCAGCTTTTATGGCTGAGCACAATGCCACATGGTGTGGGACATCCCTTGGCCAGTCTGGGCCAGCTGTCCTGGTTCTGTCCCCTCCCAGCTCCCTGTGCACCCCCAGCCCCTTGCTGGCAGGGCAGCACGAGGAGCTGGAAAGCCCTTGGCTCTGGGTGAGCGCTGCTCTGCAACTAAAACGTCAGTGTATTATCAACACTACTTTCATTTCAAATCCAAAACACAGCACCCTCTGAGCCTCTATGAAGAAAAAGTAACTCTATCCCAGCCAAAATCATGACAAGTACAAGAACAACAGGACTCCTGGACTAGGATAGAAATGCACACAAGAAAGCGAACTTTGCTAGTAGCTTTTCAGAATGTAATGCTGTCAAAATTAAGATTATTTATATATGTGAAAGTGTCTAAGAAACAGAGTGCAAGCCCTGATTTCATTCTCTTCACCTTTACTGTACTACAGGGAAATAGCTAATATATGTGTCAAACGGAAAAAGTAAATCCACAGTACGTGAAAGCTCATCCTCAGTAGTAAGAGCCAGCAGTACTGAAAAAGGCACAAAGACAGGTGTAGGAGACAGACATCTTTGTTATCATATCCCTGCTGGGAAAGCTGCCATAATTCTCACTGAAGAGCGAGCTATTTATAGGATAGCAGAGCAAAGAGAGAAACAGCACCAATTGTGCTGGGTTTGATTTATTAACTGTACAGTAGGAATTATGTACCCAAACTGCAAGCTGTACAAATCTAACAGTTCATAGACAATACGCAGGATTTTGATTTGATTTCTCTGCTCCAGCAGACCGCTGTTCTACTCCTAATCCCCATCAACGCTCTGCAATATTAGCACATCATTAAATACTTCATACTTGAGTTCCCTCCTAGGAAAGTAGGAACTACCATGACTACATACCTAAATAATTTTACTTCCTCCAATTAAATAATACATATTTATAAATAGATAATACACACACAGGACCTACATTCTGTTTTCCACATGTACCTCATTATAAAATGCATGTCTTGGGTTCTATGAACCTTTGGTGCCTTTTTTTTATATAAGCTTAAAAAAAAATATGATATGCTTTCATCTACGCATCAAGTTCAATGGTTAAGGCAACCATAAGTTTGTTCAGAACTTGTTGCTTCATTACTAAAAAAAAAATAAAAATACAAGAATCTGGGTGCATACATTACTAGACCTTCAGGACTTTCACCCAAAAAGGGAGAGCAGAGAAGTACTTGGGATTTAATGGAGATTTACATGTACGCGAATAAAAAGTAGCTTGTTTCTTCTGTTTATTGAAAGCTCTCCTTTTCTGACTGTTAAAAAACAAACACCATCAATAACAAAATCCCACCAGTTAGTTGTGAACTCCGATGGTTGTCTTTCAAATGCACATAGCTGAATGTTCTGAATGTTTTGACTCAAAGATCACTGCTCATTCTCATACAACATCACCACGGAATTCACACAGTCTGATAGTGTAATATTCGCTATCCCTATTCTTCTGATAACATTTTTTAACATTTTAACTTTGCATATACTTTGCATAACATTTTAACTTTGCATATCACACTGCAAATTCCACATTAACAGCCCAGTAATTCACGCTTTGACAGAATAAATATCAATGACTGAAAACAATCCTTAAAAACAGATTGGAAAAAGCTGTAAATAAAATCCTTTTCAGACTAGTATTCCTCGATTACAAAAGGTTCCATCACCAACAGAGTATGGATAGGTTACAACGGGCCATATTTATACTACAGAAAGTTCATGCATACTTTCCATTTGTACTACAGAAAGTTCAGTCTCATTAAGGTCAACAGCAAAACTCCTGTAGATTTCCTGGGGGCCAGAAGCAACACAGTTGTCTCTTTTGCCAGCTTATATTTCATACCCTGAGAAATGTAACAATTCTGTATTCCCGACTCTAAGACATTTCTACGTAGAACGAGCAGAATTCGGATCTCCAAAGTTTAATAATAAATACAGCTTGTTCTGACAACATCCAGCAATCAGAAAGCTGTTTCCTTTGGGACTCCAAATCTGAACATAATGAACATCTGTTTAAAAGGGGGAAAAAAAAAAGGAGGAGGTAATTTAGACTGTTGTAATCACCCACGTGTCTGAATATGTTGGGCAACTCCTAGCAATGTCGTATGATGTGAGATAGCCACCTATTCCTTCTTTGTTCCTTATGAGGAGGAACACACATGCACTGCACTCTGTGGAAATTTTAACCCAAACCCCTCCATCTCTCTGACAGAATAATTTAATGCAGAGGTTCATTTACAATTATTTTTTTTTAATTGAATTTCCTAAATCACAGATAAACTCCTTAAATGGTATCACGTCTCCAAATTTCCTTCTCTATTACTCCTTCAGTTTAAACTTCTATCTTCAGGCTTCATTCTATGATATCCCCAAACTAAGCAACTGTGTGTTCCATCTAGGATTCTTCTCCTAGCCATGCTGGCAGGGTTTTCCTGGTCTTACAATGACTTTTTCCTCATACAAATTCAATGCACTGAACAAGTTCCTAACTCCAGTGCTGCAATGTGATAATTACTCAAATTAGATGGTAAAAGAGTAAGTTTTGTAGCTTGCACACCTGAATATTTATCCTATTTTTGGAATGTTCTTCACGTCTTTTTCTGTTCTGGCAATGAATGAAAAATAAGCTTTAAAGGTTTAGATATATTTCTTTCTGCCTCATTTATCTTTCCCTGAAAGAACAGCACAGTTGCATAATACGTTTAGTACAACCCCTAAAAACCATCTGCTCAGTCTACTTTCATTAGTACATCACGTCAAGGGTTTTGGGTTGGGGTTTTATTTTTGTAACACAGACACCATTACTCAAACATCCAATAAAAATACACAACTTCAGTTTTCATGTTCGTACTGGGAAGCTATGCTAATAAATTAGTCATCCCTGTCATATCTTAGCTGAGAATTTTGTAAAACTTTATAGTTATATCCACTTATGTAGTTATGTGCACACTCCATGTGCTTTTACATTTGCACATACTTAGTTTCTTCAGTTATATTCTGACCTAAGCCTGATTCTAGTCTCATTTACATTAATGAAAACTAAAAGAAGATACTTTAGGAATCAGTGAAGTCATCCAGACGTAATGGAATCAGAATGTGGACTTCAGTCACAACAACTCCTGACTAAAGACTGTTTCATCAATCTGTGCTATTATTCTGCAGTAAAAACCACCACCAGATCTAATTAATGGTTATGAGCCATCACTGGAAACAAGGTATTGGAAGCCATTAGTTCAGTGTGACTCTACTTACCTATTTTTCTAGCAGCTCAAACAAAAACTCAGGGAATGTCAGTACTATAGGATTTTCTACTATCCCATCTGGATGCACTAGAGGAAATCATTCTGAGGACCCAGCGAAACCTTCATGTATTTTATGGTTCCCATGCATGTAGAACATGGTTGAAATGGCTCCGGTACCAAAGCCATCAGTGAAGGGTCAGAGCTTGGCACAGTGCAAACCTCCACATGCCCACTGTCCGACAGAAACCTATGTTTTAGTCTTCTCCCTGACTCCTGAAAGACAAGGAAAGCTTCTCATCCCCACCATGGGGGAAGTCTTTTGGTAAAAAAGGCAAACTCAAGTCTGCCAACTATGGCTTTGGGGAATGCTTGAGGTTTCACAATATTTCCCTCAGCCCTCAAAAATAGTAGAATATCCCATTTGAAAGGACTCACAAGTCCAATCCCTGACTCCATGCAGGACCACTCAAAAGTCAGATTATGTCTGAGAGCATTGTCCAAACGCTTCTTGAACTCCAGCAGACTCCTTGCTGTGACCACTGACCGGGGGAGCCTGTCCCAGTGCTCGACCACCTCTGGGTGCAGAACCTTTCCCTAACCCCCCAGCCTGACCCTGCCCTGCCCCAGCTTCATGCCGTTCCCTCGGGTCCTGTCACTGTCCCCAGAGAGCAGAGCTCAGCGCCTGCCCCTCCTCTCCCCTCGTGAGGGAGCTGCAGGCCGCCATGAGGCCTCCCCTCAGCCTGCTCTGCTTGGGGCTGGACAAACCAAAGGACCGCAGCTGCTCCTCATACACCTTGCCTTCCAGACCCTTCACCATTCTTGTAGCCCTCTGGACACTGCCTAACAGCTTTATGTCCTTCTTGTACTGTGGTACCCAAAAGCTCACACAGTACTCAAGGTGAGGCTGCACCAGCACAGAGCAGAGCGGGACAATCCCTTCCCTTAACCAGTTAGCAATGCTGTGCTTGATGCACCCCAGGGTAAGGTTGGACCTTCTGACTGCCAGGGCACACTTGCTCAAACCCCCAAGCCAGCCACATGGTGGTACAATGTCTATAACCATGGACAGACCCAAGTAGGATACACTGGTGACAAGACAGCGGGTCTAAGTACACACCCATGTATTTGCCCTATGGCACTACAGCAGTAGTAGAGAAGATCCAAAGTCAAGTACTATGCAGCGCAGGTGCAGTCAGGCTAGAGGAGACAGTCCTAAGCAGTGTGTGCAATCTTTTGGTGGTGGTAGGAAAAGAGATGGGAAGGAATCAGTCCCGAGAACAAGCATATTTCAGTATAGATGTAGCTTGTGCATTGGTCAGGCTAAAGTCCTAGCCTCTGTCTCAGTCACAGGAGAATCTTTCCCTAAACCAAAAACCCTAACTCCTCCTGACTTCATACAACAGTTCGCAGATGCCCAGAATATAATTCCCTGCTTGTAAAACAAAATATAGTTATCTTAAAAAAAAAAAAAAAAAAAAAAAAAAAAAAGGTATGAGGCTTAATTAAAATGCTTCGGCATCAAAAGTACTTAATGTTACTTCAGCTGAAGAAGCTACAGTAAGTTAACCTTATCAGCGTAACCTTAGAAATACCTTCACTAGATCTTGATCTTTCTTACTGCTACTATATATGCAGTCTTTCTGGTACAATATTTTAACTTTGTCCTTTAAGCAGTCTAAAAAGAATAGGTAGATGAAGATCTGCATGGAAATTAACCATGGAGACAGGGCTCTGTCCTACCTGACACTTGTTATGACAACTTGTCAGAGATTAACAGAATATCTTCAGAATACCAAGCAAGCCTTTTGGCCTTCATGGAAATAGTTTCTGAATTAGAGGATCTGGTGAAGCAGACCTCTTTGCACTGAAGATATTACCTGCAATACCTGGCCGGTATCTTTCCACACCAAATAAAATGCCGTCTTGTGAATGCACCAAGAGATACCCCAGGGAAATATTTGTAGTTGCACCTTGTCCTGATAAATTAATTAAAAAAAAAAAATAAAACAGCATGGTATATCTTACTCCATGCATTTACATTTACAGGACTGAGAACAGGCTCTTTTCCAAAGAGTGAAAAAAATATATACCTGTTCCTGGTATTAGATCTAAGCAAAGGGAGCCTGAAATCGCTCCATGCCTTAGAGATCGAGGCATCCTTACAATAACCCTTGTTAGGCCACAGGAGCTCTTCAAAACGCCACTCAGGTGCACCAAACAAACATAACCATCAGTCAAAAAGCTATCCCCTATAAAAACAAATAAACAAAAAAAGGTATGGAACCTCACGGACATTGCTGGACTTGTGTCTTCTGTATATTAAAATATCTCAGTTCATGGGATAATCCCTTCTTCTGCTTACTGTCTATAAATAAGGTTTGTGTACTGAGGAAACTTTGGAAGAAGAAAAAAAAAAAGCTCCCTTTTATAGCTCTTTGTTCAACTTCCAGCATTCCCTCCTCCCTTTCCTTTCCTGTATTTTCAAACTAAGGCCACCAAACACAGTATATTCGGTTTTGCCTTATCAGCACTTGCTTCCCCATGCTCTTTCCTCAGGAGGGAGAACTCTTTCCTTCTTTCTGAGGGGAGACAAGGAAGAGTGAAAGTCAAAGAATTCCTGTACTGCCATGGAAGGAACTCTTCATTCCCTTTTTTTCCTAAAAGGAACCAACTAAAGTGCTCTAGGATTTCTAAATCTCAATAAAACTCAAGTTTATTTTTTGTGAGTGGATTAAAATCTTAAGAATTGATATTATACCCTGCAACATAAGAATGTTTGCCGTAAAAATGTTTTTTCATTTGCTTTAAAGCTGTCTTTTTAGAATGGCAATCTGGGAATTCCCAAAACATCCTTTCCTAGCAATGGAAATGTCAGTGTTCTTATTCTGGGAAAAAGAAAAAAAGATAGGGTACAGTTTTAAAAAAATAATCCTTCACTGCCAGTACAGCAGGATATTCACAAGTCTAGCAATTCTCATTTTCTGTTACACAGACATACACAGTAGGGACCACAAGTTCAGGAAAAAAAAAAAAAAAAAAGCCAAAGTATGACATGCCAATATTTCTTAGACAGATAGATGGGGCAAATAGGCAGATCTATGTGTGATTAAGTGATTTAATACTGTGGGCTTTATTAATCTGTCTTTATAGAAATACATCAAACTGAAACAGCTGTCCTGAATTCCTGCAAGTAAATTCACTCTACAGTGATCTTGAGCTGTGAGGAACACCACTGCTGCTTGGGACCATGCTAAACTGTGCTCTGCTTTACTGCTACTTTTATTTTTAATGTTCCTTATAAGATAACTAGTCCTTCTGGCTACTGGGGTAACCTTCAAGAAGGAAAATCAGTGATGGTTACCCCAAAGCAGTTTTGTTCTGATGATGCAGCTAGCTGGCACAATCCTGCATGCTAGCAAAGCTCCGAACTGCACCCAAAAGCCTGAATATCTCTGTACAAGTGGGTGAAGACTGAGTCTGCTCCTCAGTCCCACTGTTTTGCTCTGTATAAGCTCAAACACAAGATGAGGACCCTGTCACATTGCTATAACATCTCACCACAACAGGGAAAGAAGACAGTTTTCAAAAACCCATTCCTTCATTTAAGTAACCTTACTTTAAATAGATTTTGTATGAACGTAAACTGTCTTGTTTCCATTTAGAAAACCCTTTCATTTATTCTGCCATAAGTACACACAAAATTTATCTGGAGCTATTTTAGGACCCAAAATTCAGTGTAAAGCAGGACGTACATGGAAGATGATGATGTTCTGCCAACCATTTACTCTCTAGCTGCAAACTGCAAATATCATCCGTTGTCATATTCACATGTTAAGAATGAGAAAGAAAGCTTATATGGCAAAATTCAGTAAAACCAAAGCTATCTCTGCATTTTAATGTTACCCCCAAGAAGTTTAAATAAAACCAGAAGTCCTGCTCTCCCTGGAGTTTGAACTGGCTTCAACAGCTTTGTTTATGTATATAACAAGTATAAACCCCATTTATGCACATCTCCCCTGTAGACAACAGGAGTTTATCCAGCTATTGAAAATATGGAACAGGTGTATCAGCCAGCATTAAACATCTGAATGTTTCTTGATTGCTGTTATAAACAACTTATTTGATTCTTAAAAAGGGGAAGTTTATTAACGTTGCCCCAAAATAGCATTAAAACCTTATCATACCTAATGCAAATCCAGCACTTGAAGGAGTAACCATTAAAACCTCTTATTATATGGTTTAACTACACACGTACAGTGGCAAACAGTCATGTATGAAACTTGGTATCTGAAGTTGAGCTCCTGTAACTACTACACAGCCATCACTTGAAGACTGCTACTTAGTGGTTAAGAGTCGATTGAACCTTGAAGAGCTTAGTTCTGAATTTTAGAGCTTGTCCTTCCCTAGGTCTCCTATCTGGAAGTAAATTTTCTAGAGAACAAGTCTCTACGCATTTAAAGATACCTATTTATTTTTCCTTTAATTAATTTTAGCAAATAAAAATGGGAAGAAGCAATGCATCCAAGACATGAAGCAGAACATCTCAGTTCTTTGAAGGATAGGTTACATCAGTTAAAAGAGCCATTTTTGGATTACCTTTTTTCTTTTTGTACATCTTTTCAAAGGCAAAAAAAAAAAAAAAAAAAAAAAAAAGAAGTGATTTTCCTGAGCTTGTATCTGAGCCATACCTGCAGCTTTCACTTAAAAGCAGAAACCAACGGATGTTCTCTTGGTCTTGGCCTCTAGCACCAACAGTACACACATACACAAGTACATCTGATCTGAAAACTCTGTATTAAATTACTTTTATCATCCCCATGCTCACAAGGAGACCTCCTTCTGCTATAATCCAGTCTGTTTCCCATTTCACTGTCTCTATCCTGTAACATCAACTTTTCTGGAAGACTGCAAATTATGCAAGCATGTGTGAGGGGCTCTTGATTGAGGAGAAGCAAAGTTTCATCAACACCTCTGTCAAGGCGCCTGTACGAGGTTCGTACCTCCTAGCTGACAGAGCGGGACCAGTAGGGCTTGGTGATGGAGAAGCGCCTACGCCTGGAGAACCAGAATAGCTTTGAAAGTGGAGACACCGGGCATGTGGTGCATCTCCACCACGCTCAGGAGTAAGGGTGTAACCTATGATGGCTACAGCAGGCAGTTTAATGGTATAGAAAAGACCTCGTCTAGTCTGTAAAACTGTCATATTTCGTGAAATCGCATTCAACCACAGCGTTTCTGTTGACTATTTAATTCTAAACTGGAATCCAGGTTAAGAAGAGATTTGCCAGCTTATCAATTCCTTACATTGTAAGTGTGAAACATCTCCCCCAAAAGATAATTAATGCACCACATTTCCTACTAACTGGTAGTTAGCCAATTCTACCCTTCATTAGTGTTTGGGAAAATGCATTTAAAAAAATGTAGTAAGCTATGCATTTAATGGGTACATTTTCTGCGTGTTTTCCATAACCTTAAGTAAACACAGCTCAGTTCACAAAGCATCTTTCATCCCTGCCACCTCCCTTTCTTCCTGTCAGAGAAAGATAAGGCTTGTGTAAAGTTTGGAAAAATAATTTTTCACTTTATTAAAACGGCAGATTCCTATGCTAGATAAAGCCATATTGTTTACAGGAAATTATTTCTCTACCGAGAAAGAGATGTTATCAGGCAACAAATGATCCCGACTGACACAAACTACATTTCCTTCATGGTGCATAGAGCCCATGCATTGTCCCTTGGGTTGGGCTTTCCTGCTTTAAACAGACACATTGGGGGGCTGCTGTTCCCTAATGAAGGACCAAGCTTACCCCGTGTGTTCCTGGACTGCCTGAATGGGCTTCAACATCAGAGCTAAGACCCACGTTACTGATACTCACACCCTGTAGAATCGTGGAAGATTTAAGAATTTTATCTATGCCCTTTGCACAGAACCCCCAGAAAACATCAACCAAGCTGGATGTACCTGGCATAGTTGGTTAGGAGGAGCACGCAAGTACCAGAAGAAAAATTTAATGAACAAAGCAGACAAGAAAAATGGGTACCAATGTACTTTTATTTAAATAAGTTTGGATTTTTGTCATAAACAAAACAAAAACAGGAAGAATTAAACAGAAGAGTAAATGCCTGTTTTCAAAAATGCCCCCCACCCCCCAAAATACATTAACTGTGCCTGCGTGTTTTTCTAAGAGAAATTTAGTTTTTGACTAATGTTAAGGGACTTACCTTTGCCACCATATCTATGTAAAACTTCCGGACAATCTTATAAATCATACACATTGCAGCCTTTTCCCAGCTATTTTCCAGCTTTGTTTTATGCCGTCACTGGCGCCATGGGATTATGACTTATCTGTTTAGAAAGCACCAACACAATGGAAGAAAAACGATCTACATGACCTAATACATTTCCAAATTGTGCAATGTTATTTTATGCTTAGAACCTTTAAACATACTCTAGGTTAAGTTTGACATTTTGTTTTACTTTAGCACAAATTAGAATGGTGAGAATTAACCAATTAATATGGCTAAGGAGGAACAGAATTAGTCTATTTAACTCTCAAATTAGGATTTTCACAGATAGTAAATGTTAGCACTTTTAACACCAGCACTTGCAACCAAGCACAAGCAAGGATGCACACATGCACAGTACACATTCTCTTATCACATCCTCACTTTAAAACAAAACCAAACAGCAGCTTGGCTTACTTTCAGAAATTTCTTCTCAAGACACTTTTCAGTGGGTTGTCTCCCTTAGGATCAGCCAAACTACTTGGAATACTTCAACAACAGGACCATTGTGATCTACTCCCATGTGGGTTTATCCAAGGAGTAGACAAACTTTAAGCCCCCAAACCTGAGACCACGATAGAACTCAAACTCCTGCAAGTCCCAAATACTCAGAAGATAGCCTTAACTGAAATACAAGCATCAATAGGCTCTCTGGTTTTTACCAAATTTAACTTTTTCTACTGCTTATCTTCTAATAGCCATATCAAAAAGTCAACTTTTTTTTTTTTCCTGTAATAAAAAAGACTGCAGTTTTGTTCATACATTTCTGCAGCATGAATTTTATATCTCGAATGCACTTACACCTGCCGAAACACCAAATATCCACCCCTATCTGATTTGCTCAGATCACTTACTTGCTATCCGTAGTACCAACTAGCTCCGGACAAATGCACTTGCCAAAAGGATGACTCCCTGTGCTTTGTGAGCAGCGGCAATGCTGATCTAAGGAATCCTTCTGGCTGCAAATCCCTTGGCTACATGAGCACGAGCGCCTGTGGGGCCGCACAGTGCGCCAAGCCAGGGACCTGGTCCGCACTGAGCAGGAAGAGTAGTGCGCTATGCTGCGCTCTGTGGTGTGGTATAAAGATGTGTAGTGCAAACTCCTTGTGTTCCTTTATATAAGAAGCAAGAGGAGAAATCACCAGTGACCCAGCTCAAGAGCATCCACCAACATGAATCACCGCTTAACGCAAGAAGCTGCAAGATGCGGTGTTACAGGTAAATCCTCCTCTTGCCTCTGTCCTGCTCTCAACATCCACCAGTCCCAGAGCAGGGCGACTTTCCAGAGTGGAAAACAGAGCTGCACTAGCAACAATGAAGATCCCTCATACTTCGCAATGCCACGGGGCATTTAACTCTAGGAAATACAGTAGAGAAACATTCTGCAGTTAAGCTTTTTACCCCCATTACATGATCTCTTCTGAAGAGGACGACTCCTGTCCCTAATACTTCCTTAGTTCACCCCAATTTGAAAATCCAGGTTTGCATCAACTGAACAGATGCATTCGATCAAGACCTCATAGAACTTTTTTTTTCTTTTTTTTTTTTTTTTTAATGTGCATGCACCTGTCCATAGTAAAAACATGGTTGCACTGCAGTGTTCACAAAGTTCTATGCAAATACTGAACTTCTGATGCATTTTTGTGTGTGCCAGTGTTTGCAGTGCTATGTATTTTATAAAACGTGCCCAGGACAACAATACTTCCTCAGCTTAAAAATAAGAAGCCCAGCAGTGTTTAACTGTAACAAAAAAAGTGCTTGTATACGTGAACTTAAATGAGAAAAACCCTCTTGATAATTTTCATGTTCGCCTTAATTGGTTACATCTAAGGAGGCACTACCTTTCTAATACTAAAATTTTGTATTTTAAAATAATTCCATGAAACGTGATCCTCAAGAAACTGAGTTGTATTTCATAATGGTGATGAATCCAAGGTCCTTCATCCTTCAGGTCTGAAGAAAAATATTTTTGAACTTTTTTTGAACAGTTAGACCTAATATTTAATATTGTCCAATGCTGGAGCTGTATTTCATTGAATATACCCATCAGTATGAGATCAGTATTTAATTCATCATTAGGAATGAGATTCTAGCACATAAGATGTGATGTAAAAAGAGTTAAATGCAAAGATAGAGTAGATTAGCTCCTTTGTTCTGCTACACAATTTTTCCCCATCAAAATGAGATGTTTTTGATTTTGATACAAAGGGCAACAGAAACGGTTAAAGGAGTGATTTTTTACCACTTTAATGTTTCACATATTTATTTCTCTTTATTTACCGTTACCCAGTATCATCCCTTCTTCCTTTAATAACAAAGAAGTAGATGACAAATAACAAATCACTGCTGCAATTGAGAACTGAACATCCAATATTAGATTTTAGGTATCTCCCTATCACCAGCATATCTTGGGTGAACTAAGGACACCAGAAGTTTACTTTTCAAGACAAGGAAATAGGAGCACAGTTTATTCACAATCAGAAAAAAAAAAAAAAAAGATACATATTTTTGCAGTTAAAGACTGACTTACAATAAACACATATGTATTTACACACTCCAATTAAGGTTTATATTGCCTATTAAGACATGTATAGAAATACATTGCTTTCACAAAAGAGTATTTACAGTACAATGAACTTATTTGAATACTACTGGAAAATAGTATTCCGTTCTTGCCAATATGTCACTTGATCATTCAGGAAAGCTGCCTTTCCAAGTCAGTTGAAGTAAACATCCACCCCCCAGCCCTACCACTTGTTATAGCTGAGTGTAGGATGTTTACAGGAACTAAAAGTTAGCTTAACAATATAAATACAGCATTGGCTTTCAAGATATCCAAAAATGAATCGGCACAGACATACTGCGATACATTGTGTGAGCTACAACTTACGCAATTCGTAAGGCGCATGCAAATTACTAAGCTTTACTGATGTAACAAAGTTGGAACGCTTAATTTTTTTTTTTAACATTTAACCTTATAAATATCAGAACAGGAATATACACGTACAGTCCCTAATACTGTAGAGGTATCAGAGAAAAAGTAGGAAGAAAAAGAGTTTCTCACAGACCATGGCTATCAGCGTTCTCTGTTGCACTTACCTGCCAAGACTCTTGATGCTCCAAGTAGGCACCTTCTAGAAATCTCAAATTCAAACCATTTTCAAAATCCATACCCAGCACCAAGTCACACACTGAACATCCAAAGGGTAGTATAAATTGGGTAACTGTCCTCAGAAATATCCATCTCAAATGGTTTGTGCAAAAATTCAACTCCTGTAGTATTAAAAATTTCCAGTTTCCTTTATGGGCTAAGTTTTATTGCTTCATTTGAACATCTTCCTATTTGTATTGCATTTTCTTAAGTTAATTCCCATTCCAAAACTTTTTCAAGGTACTCTTCTTGTTATTTCAATCTTCTTAATTCTTATTTTCCTCCACACAGATTTAGTTACTCAGAAATGAGTCATTTTAACAGCAAGGGAACACGACGCTTACTTAAGCTTCAACATCTTATTTTAAATGTGTGTCTAACTTAGCATCTACAGTCTTGAACAAACAAAATATTAGCAGTCCAGGAAAAAAAAAAATTACTTCTACAGTATCAACCAAGAGGCCAAGTCTCAACCTTCTCAAAGCTCTTTGCTGAGCAGGTGTTTTACAGATTTACTGGGAAAAAGGCACCACAGATGCAGATTATTTCATACACAAAGGCTGGGAGAAGACCTCCAAACATTAACAATTGGTTCACTGAATTAGAAAGAAAACAAAACATAAAATCAAGCATTTCTACTGAATGCATCTGTGAGTTCACAGCAAGGGGAGAGTGCTTCGTGCAGTCTAAAGTTACTGAGGACTTTGATGTATTGCTTTTAAGCGGTCAGAAAAAACACCCAGAAGAAAACCACAGGCAACTAATCCAGACCCCAAACACTCAGCTTCACAGGCATTCTACTTGCTCAGCAAACAAGGGCCATGGTATTCACCCTAGCTTCTATTTCTGAACATTGCACCTGCACTGTGTATGACAGTCACCTGGAATTACAGAATCACAGAATTTTCTAGGTTGGAAGAGACCTCAAGGTCATCGAGTCCAACCTCCAACCTAACACTAACAGCCCTCCACTAAACCATATCCCTAAGCTCTACATCTAAACGTCTTTTGAAGACTTCCAGGGACGGTGACTCCACCACTTCCCTGGGCAGCCTGTTCCAGTGAATAGTTGCACATTCACAATTTCACCACTGGCCTCTGGAGCACCAGCCTCCTTTTCTTCCCTTAGGTATCTGCCTTCACTCTCATATTAGCAGACTGTAAAAATATTAGAAACTTATTTAAGTCTTCTACCATAAGCAATAGTTACAGCCTTCATATTAACAAGATGCAGTGATTTGCTTTGCTGAGGACTAGGCCGGTATGTAAAACCTGCCTCTTCCATTCCTAAAATCCATTGATCCAGCAGTGCCAGTACTACAAGTCCACCTTGTATCACTGCATCAACATGCATTTGGCCAACAGCTTTTAAGAAGTTCCACTTTCTTTATTCATAAACAAGAGCCATGTTTGAGACACGTTAAGATGTTCAGTAGTTTGTATTTCACATACAGAAAACAGAGATCCTTGTATTTCACTTAGCAAGAAAACCCCAAAGAGAAAGGCAGTGTGTTTTTTTTTTTTTTTATTTATTTCCTACAGTCACACACCACTTCAGTTTGTTTTTGTGTGAAGACATGATAGCTGTCTTTGAGTATATGTATTAATACTATTACATAAATAAAGTTCCATGGGACTGGACTGATAAACTGCACGTAAACTAATGGCATGTTTTTCCTCTACACTTATCTGGCATGGGGAAAGACAGCACTAAAAATGACTATTAGATTAACAAAGAGATAACATTTACTTTGATCATTCAGTGAAGAATGTTAACAGGCAACACTTCATTTCTTTTAAGTTCAAATACTATACAGAGCTAGGAAATACTAAATATTTACAGTAAAGAAAGCTTGGAAAATGACTATCAGCGCTTGTGTTTTTCTTTGAAAAAAGAAAACCGAGATTTGTAGATCCTTCTTCAAAGTATTTTTTTTTTTAAATAAGTACACAAACCAAACATCATATTTAAAAAAAAAGATTTTAACTGAGTCTGTTGTACGTGCATTGCTTTGAAAAGAAGTTGTTGTAGCAGTGCTATCTTCTATATCGATATAGAAGTTCGGAACCTTCTATAACCACATGGTACTGTTACTGGACAGATGAAGCTCGATATTTATGCTCCTGGGACCACCATAGAAGAATGGCTGTCCTTGGTTCACAAGTGGCCATTCACTACCTGCTTCAAAATCATTACACTTCCAATGCTTGCTGTCTAGCTTTTCCAGGACTAAAAAAAAAAAAAAAAAAAAAAAAAAAAAGGATTTCTTAAAGTATTTTTACCTTTGGATGTAATCTTCTACAGAATCCCTATGCTGAAATTAAAAAATACCCAAGATATTACTATAATCACTAGAATAATACTATCAAATAACTAAATAAAGTTTGTCTTTCACGTGTCAAGGAATATCAAGTTAATATTTTTTCAGAGGGGGAGGAGTGTAGAATTAAAGCAGAACAGGAATACTTTCAGCCTGAACAGCACAGTTTACTCGTACATGCAATTCCCCTCCCTATCTGTTGCAAGTAAAGGACTAAAGTGAAACAAAGGAGAAAAATCCCAGACAAAAATCCAGGAAACAGCATTTGCAGGTCTCCCTTCCTAGTGGAGAGAAAAGTGAAGAGTGGTAAAGCTGTTTTGCAGAGTTGTTCTTGTTGAAATGATTGCTTTAAGTCAACACCTAGTGAAGAGTTAATTTTGAAGTACTTTCAAAATCTGTTTTTTGTGTGAAGAATAATCCTTTGTAAATGCCATGGTGAGGGTAGCACAAACCAAATCGACCATACCACAAACAAGTGTATACGTTATGCATTGTTACTACAAAAATACATCCTGTGTTTTTTTTTTTAAACCTTTATTTTGGCCTTGGGTTACATCCAGCTTGCAAACAATAAGAGCGCCACCCACTCATAGACCCAGAACATGGAATTTCAGAAAGAACAACAAGAAGCAGTGCACATCCGATGAAACGCCTGCTAAGTACTTGACAGCATATTATTTTTTCATAAGAGTCACAAGTAACAGAAGCTGTTAAAACAGACAATTTATAGAAGTCTGGTTTATGGATAGCTGTACATGAAATCAAGCCCCCCTCGCTGTCACGTCCCAGTGAGGCGTAATTCCGTAGCTCGCACCACAACGCAGCAGAGACTCACTTCTGAGTGACACAAGTGCAATAACTTTGCATCTCCATTTCTAACAGATTAGATTTCAATGGATCATAGCAGCACTATTAAAAACAACCAGGTTATCTTGCTTGAAGGCAGCTCAGCTGTGTCTATAGAAACTAACAGCTAGGTATCTATGCATGTGTTGTTATAGCACCTTTTCCGTCACACGCTGCTCAAGAGTAGCCGGGCGCAGCAAACATCTGACTGAAAGCTAGAGCTGCTACAGCTTCCAGTCGGGGATGTTTACAGCAACAGACTACGACACATCACTGCCACTGTCTAACTGTACAAAGCAGCTGGTGACCTTTAGAGGAGGGGAGATAAAAAAAAAAGAGATTTAAGACATGGTTCTGTAACATTCCAACAAATTGCTGTTCAACTAATTCCGAATAAAATCTCACTTTCGCTTTGTTAAAACAAACCAACCAACACAATTCTAGATCAACATATACTTACTTAACCAAGTTTCTAAATGCAACATATGAAAAAAATACATGGACTCAGTTTTAATACACATTAAGACCTCATTAGGTTCACATTTTTTATATTTAAATTTATACTTTTCTTCCCTGTACCTTCATTTCGAGAGCTCTTAAAATATAAGGAGAATATAAATACATATATAATATATATATATAAAGCTATATGCAAAATTGAGCACACAAGCAAAACAAGTCATACTCATAATGAAGACAGTATTAGAAATAAATCTGGCAGAACTGTGAAAGTATGTTTTTTCCCCAGTGTTAGAATGACTGATCAGTTTATGGCTCTGTTTCAAACAACCAAATAAATATAAACAGCTATCTTTGAGTTAAGTGTTAAAGGAGAGGGACAGGGTGGGAGGGAAACAAAAGAACTCGTTAAAAATATTTACAATTCAAGGTACTATTAAAGAGAATTTAATTTAAATTACTTTGGTTTATTAAGTGTATCAGAGTTGCTTCATGTTCTATAACACTTTGATTCTCATTTTCTGCACAGAAGAAATTCAAAGTCCAAAGGACTTTAGTGGTGCTCCTGACGATGCAAATGTGATAGACCTGGAGGGTCTGAAATGCCTGTCAGCAGATTTAGATTATTTTTTTTTTAAACCATATCATTCTGGCTTGATCATATTCATGTGCCTTTATTATTAAAGGCCTTTATTTTATGGTTTATAGTGGAAAACCTTCCTTTAACTAACAGATGAAAACACAATAACATTCTCATTTAATATTCTTTAACCATTTAGAAAGAAGACTGCAAGAAGTTTTCTATGGCCAGACTATATGTAGACTCCTGCAATTTAAGCTTGCTTGTTCTGGGGCTCTCTGTTAAGGCCTCCAGAGCAAGCCAGAAAGTGGAAATTATGACAAGTAGTTTAAAAGTGAAGAAGGACTATATATTGAAGATTTCTTAGTTACAGAAACTAAATCACAGCCTGTTTTCAAATAAAGGTTTCCTTCTGAAACGTGAAAAGTTGTTAGTAGTAAGAGAATTTGGTTATTACACGAGTATGCCAAGATTAATGAGGAAGCTGCATGCAGTCACTATGGATACCATGCTGACCTTCATTATTTGAGAATAAATAGTTAAAAAGCCAGTGGTCATTTGTAACAAAAGCCTCTTCAGGCTGTTCCAAAACTGAAAATTCCTATTTTACCTTGGAAAGAAATGGGTTATTTCATGCAGAGGTAGGCACATGGTATTTGGCTAATTAGGCTGCTGAGCATTAAGTTGCAGTGAACCATTTCTTCCACTGCTCTCCTTTAACACTTGCTTCTTAAGGAAGTAATAAAGGTTACTGCAATGTCACCTAAAGAGAACAAACTCCCTTCAGCCTCCTTTTGTTTTAACACGTAAATCACCACAAACCAGACAGTATAAAAGACAATGAAGTCTCCTACTGCTTTATCAAACTCACTGTCAGCTACAGATATTTGCACAGCATCTTACAATGTGATTATATTTGTATAAAGGAGTTAGATTTTCTGTTCCATCGAGGTATGGTATTAAAAGGCATATACAGTACAGATCATTCTGTGCAGCTATATGCTTGAAGGATTCAACTTCTATAAAAGCTGGATGAAAACTGAAGCCAAGTATTCATAAAGAAACTGCTTAAGGTGTTCTCCCATACACTTTTAATAAAAGATAACTGACAGCATACTCCAGCTTCTGTTAAAGGCACCATCCTTTAATTTCAGTAAAGCTTACAAGCACTGAAAACAAGTAGAAATTATTCTAATGTTATTGCAAGCTGAAGAATATTAATTGCCGTCTTTGTAAATTCTGTTAACAGCTTTTGTTAAAAACAGCAATAAAGATAACATTACCTGTACTATGAAATCTACACTACTATTCTTTGAAGTGTCAGTTGGCACACAAATAATTAACTGAAAAAGGAATTAAAGGAGTCTATGTATGCATGCTCATGTGTGTTTTGGAGTCAAGGTCTCGTCCATCAGTCTACCTGTCAAAGCAGTTTAGCCACAGATGCTTGATGCAAGCAAAATAAAGTTACTGCTGACAAAGGAATACAGATCTTAACTACTACTCTGATTATTTTAAGTCATGCTCATTGACAGAACAGAATTGAGAATTAAACATTAAATCCTAAATATAAAGGAACACTTAAACTGCATGTAAGTTAGAGAAAATGGTAGAACTTCACAATGAAAATCAACAGACAGCATACACCAGTTTTCTAGTAGTAAAGATTTAGATTTTAAAACACTATAGCATGCTACTGTATAGTCTGCTTAAAGACTAATGCTTCGTGGACTGATATGCTCTCAACATGCTCTTTCCTTCATTTCCCTTCCCAAACTCCTCTTGTAAGTTTAAGCAAAAAAAAAAATATATATATATATATATACACACACATTTTTAACTGGCCTTATAGTTTACAAACATTTTTGTTTCACTTTTTCATGCATTACAAAGAATAAATTAAACTATTTGTCCTGTGCAAAGTAAGGCATCTGAAGCAGTATTTTATCTTAAGAATCATAGCTTTCAGCTCTTATGCACTGCAAATCATCTCCAAAAGCTCTTACATCATGCAGTGGTTCAGATACATCTGAATGCTGACTGTGTGTCCTAGTGTAGGTAAAGGCTCTGATCATGGAATAGCCCCAGAGAGTTCATTAGGGCACTAAACACTGCATGACAAATTATGAAATAAGAATTATATGTAAGCAGTTTTAGAACTGCTTTTCCTCAGGAAACTATTCACCCTGCTTATGATCACACAGTATAACTGCCAGTTTTACGGTAAAAGTTAAAGATTTTTTTAAATTGGGCTATAAGAAAGCAAAAACAGAGTCTCATTTCAAGAATGAATGGGAAGTGTGAAAACAGTATACTGTTAACACAGCCAAGATGAAGTTAAGTGAGGGTTAGATGCAAATGCCAAGTATATCATCATTTCAGAAAAACACAGGCATTTTACAACATCTGTGTTGAAAAATAGAGTTCTCATCTGACAAAAGGAAGGGATAAGCTGCAGAAGACAATGATAGCATGCGCCAAAATAAAGTTCAGATCCTGATTCAGAAGGGCGTCCACCCGGTTGCCCCACAACTGAGCATGAGCTAACTCAGACCAAAATTGTAAATTTTGTCTGCTGTGGCTACGCATGATGAGGAAGCAGCAGTTGTCTTATGCATTCCCTTCCATGATTCACTGTTTCAAAGAATAAGGGTATAATAGGGAAGAAAATAATTGACTATTAATCTAGAACTACAGCAAAGAATTCCTACAATATAGCAAGCCCAAGCACAGACACAGATGCAATATGCAAGACAGACTTAGCCCCTTTCTTTCATTAATTCTCCAAAATATACACCAGCAACAACTAAATAGTGAGATTGCTCACTGTTATTTGCCATAACTGATGTAAATGCAGATATGAATCAATTATTAACACAGGAACAATATCCAGAAATTGCATGACAAATTGCACACCTACAACGGATTTCACAAGTTTTTCTCCAAAAGAGAAAACTTCAAGTTGCCTACAACGTCTAAGATCACCCTACTCCAAAATATTTTCCTGCTAAAATTTAGTGCTGTGAACTGTAAATACATAAAATTGAAGTCGAAAAACAGTAACAGAAACAGCACAGCAAGAGCAGCTTGGAAATTGGTTTCACTTTCTCAAGGCTTGACTTGGGCAGATCCAGTAAAGATGAATGCATTCAGAGCTCCAATGCAGCAAGACTGCAAACAGCAGCAAGTCAGTGAGTACATGCTTCACAAAAGCACTCTCTGCAGACCCCATTTCTGACTCCAGTGAGTACAAGTTTAAAAAGTAAGACATCAGAAGTCATTACAACAGAAGATTAGAAAGAGAGCTTAGAACAATGCTAAGCCTATGCTTGTTGAAGAAAAAAAAATTCAAACTAGTTACCAAACAGAATCCAGAAATATCTTACATTGAAAGTGGCTTCTGGACATCACTTAGAGCAAACTCCCTGCTCAAAGGAGAACTGAATCTGAAGTAGTTAGGTTGCTCATGTCTTTTCCACTCAAATTCTGAGCATCTCCAAGGACACACAGATATTTCACAACTTCTTATTCACAACTTCTCTGAGCAACCTGGTCAAGTGCCTGACCAGCCACAGGCTGAATAATTTTTTTTTCCCCTTACAATTTACTGAAATTTCCTGCTGCAACTTGGGTCCATTGCCTCTCATCCTTTTGCTGTATACCTCCAAGAATTATCTTGCTTCTTCTCTATGATTCATTAGGCAATCAAAGGCAGCAGTTAGACACACACTCTCCCCTCCTCCCCAAGCCTCCTCTTCCCTCTGGCTGAAGAACACAGTTCAGTGTGAAGAAATCATGTATTTATAACACAGCTTGTCTCTCTACTTAGTACAACTACATACCCAAGAAGTTACCCAGCCAAATTAAGTCTTTATTTTAGGTAACCTAGGAAATAAGTTCTGCAGTACTCAGTCATCTTTGCTGCCAACTCAGGGGCAGGAACTGGCTGATCCAAGATCACTTTGCTTTAGAATTTAAAAAATAAAAATCTTTCTGTTATTAAGAACTTAAATGAATTGTCCTCGTAAAAACCCCAATACTAGGTTTACCTGCAATCAAGAGCAGAAAAAGGGAAAAAGAACAGTAGCATCCTTACTGGTATAGTTTTTTTCTCCCCTCCCAGCACAGACACTTAACAGTTTGTTGCTATTTAACATACAGCCATACATGAACTGCAGTTTTTTTTGTTTGTTTGTTTAAAAAAAAAAAAAAAAAAAAAAAAAGATTTTAAACTTTCCTAGCAGGAGAGCTACATCAAAACACATTGACCGGAAGAGAAACATGAACAGTTGGAACTACAAGCTTAGGAGAAACATGAGTACACAGAATGCATTGGGTCTCCTTTCACAAAAGTATTCAATGCCTTTGCTTATTTTCCCATTGAAGTACTCCTTCAGATTTGTCCAGAAACGTTGATTATAAAAGCTCAACAGGTTTAAGATTTAAAACAAATACTGCTGTTTGCAATACAGGTCTAATTTCACAGCTTCAGCTGTTCAACTTCCTCTTTGGTCCCTATAACATAAGAGATTTTCACCTGATTCCTCAGAAAGAGCTGCAACAAAAATCATATCATTTCATCCAGGGTATTCTTGGAGATGCTTTACTAGAAATTATTAAAACAAATCACTTCACGTAGGCTACAGGTACCTCCACATGACAATTCATCTGTTTTATCTTGAGAGTCTTCCAATTCCAAATCTGTACCCACAGTGTCTTTTCTTTCAAGGTAAGAAGGATCTCTGGTCCAAAATTATGAAGTTGTCTGCAGAAAGCGAGCTTGTGGAAGGCATTTTGAGTACAAGACAGAGATGATCTTTCAATCTGGAACATACAAGGAAAGTTCATACTGCTGAATACGAAATAATGGATCTGATAATGTCTTAATGACAGCAGAAGACAGACACAGGAGGGCAAAAACTAACCCTAACACTTGTCAAGAAATAAAAGCATAAATTTAACAGATGTTCTTTGCAGTAAGAGCTCTACCCTTAAAAAGTTAAATAATTATTTATTTTCTGGTTATTTAAAAACAAAAACTGAACAAAAACACATACACACTATGCCCACTACGAATTTTGCTAAAACACTGAAGTCCTCCCTGCCTGCTGACTCAAATATAGCCAAGCATGAATGGAAAAACCTCCCCTAAAAAAAAAAAAAAAAAAAAAGCTACAGATGTCACTTGTTAGGTTACGCTGTTTTCTCTTCACATCTCCCTTTCCTCCCCCTTTGTTTTTTAAGCGAATATCAATTGAGTCTGGCGTAGCAGACTCCAAAACAATGGCACATTTAGCACACTTCATCTACTGACTTTTCATTCACATTTGCAATTATAATTCTCTGGTGATATCAGCTGCCAACAATAGCCCTCTGTACCGCTGACGGAAACAAGCTCAGAACTGCAGTGAGAAATCCATGCTGCAGTCCCACTGCTTACCTTCGCTGCCTGAGGACACCCTTGGATGCTCTGTAGACATCAGAAATCCAACAGTTAAGCCTACACCATATTACCAGATAAGATGGTAAGTAAATACTCAGCTTGGGCCAAGCCACCAAGAGATCCAGAGGCTACACAACACAACAAATGCTCCTGTTTTAAGAGCAGCCCTGCATGAGCATATTCTAACCTTTTCAAGCTTGTACAGCCACAAATATGACAGATTCTGACGTTCCCTCGGCAGTAATTTCAGTAAGCAGAGCCTGAGATTGTTACTGCAGCCTGGTGAAAGGGCAGTGTTGCAACAGCTCATTTTCCTTACTGGATGAAGTGCAGCTCAACTCCTCCACTGCGCTTGAACCTTGAAGGAGATCAGACTGAGAAGGGATCTGCATGAAACTGTAAATCTTAACCTTGCTCCCAGCAAAGCATATACAGGATTTTTAATTACTTCAAAGAAAATAAGCTCAACCCAGCAAGCATGCAGGTCAAGAACATCAGATAAGTGTGTGGCATTTGCTATTACAAGTTCAAAAAAAAAAAAAAAGTTAATTATTTGTTTTGCTGTAATACCCAAGAGGCCCATTCATTTAAGTGCCCCTATACAGCCTGCTTCCCCAAAGGAAGCAGTCCACACAGGAATAGCATGTAGTCGTGGCATCCATTTGAATATCAACCACCTCACAAACAAAAATCATACAGCAGCAACAAAAATAACTTTAAGAGTACTTGGAAGGTCTCTCTAAAGGTAGGATTTCAGGATATTAGTTGCTTTCAGGATATTAGCTTTCAGGTAATACTGACGGTAACTGAAAAGACAACACATTGCTAAAACAGCTCATTTTGAAATTTCTCCAGAATCTCAAGTCAGTCTTGCATAGGATCTGGCAAATATCTATAATAAATGCTACTTTCATAGCCTTGCAAACACTTGTTTGAGAATCAAGCCACCTCCCTATACAATTTATAACACAATAAGCAGTAAGCTATACCCCTGACATATTTATAGATCAGTGAAGTCTATCTGGTGATTTTGAGTCATATTTCCTTACTTGGAGCAAAGTAACATTTAGTTACTGGACTACAATAAGAGAAGGCAATCATTACTCAGTTGTTGCTTGGAGAAGACAGAAGCAACTTTTAGCTGGATTGTGTTTTCTACATCACAAAAACAATCTTTTTTATGCTGTTGAAGACTTTGCTTAGCAACTACCAAATGCACAAGCCTTCTTTTTCTGTACTCTAGACAGAGCTACCAGCATCATCGATACAAAATGTCACGGAATTCACAGAATTCCATGTGACAAGCACAAGAACCACCAGACTCCCATCCAAGGAAGTCAAAAGAGGGAACAGAGATTACCACCAGCTTCTGGAAGACACATTTGAGGCACCCACGTAGAACAAGCTCCATGTGGAGGTTGCCAGAGTGAGCAGCAGCACTTCTACCAACAGTCAGAGACCCTGATAAGCCCAAGCACTGGGCCAAAAGAAAACCCATCAGGTTCAAGAAGGAAAAGCACAAAGCTCTGCACCCAGGGCAGAATAACCCCAGGCATCAGCACAGGCTGGGGAAAGCTGGCAAGGGCCCAGAAGCTGGGGGAGAAGCCAACTGAAATGGGAGCGAGCAGCTCCCTGCAGGGAAGGGAAACTGCACATGAGCCTGTGGGTATGGGACATTGTCCCCTCTCCACAAGGACCCTATAAGCAGTGGCTGTAGCCACCAAGAAAGCAGCCGTCACAAGACTCAAGCCAAATGCTTTCTCAGTATTGACATACAGAATAATCAAAGGCCCCAGAAGGCACTGCTCTCGTCTCCCACAAAAATTAATTTTTAAATTCCTACTCTTAAACAATACACAAGAAAGGTTTACATTTAGGGATAGTTCTCTATTCTCCCCATTCTCTCAGGAACCTGCTTTGGCAGGTTGAACCCAATGATCTCGAGGTCCATTCCAACCCCTACAATTCTGTGATAAACTACAGATTTCATGTCTCTGTTTTCCCTACTAGGTCTCAATTTTGTTTCCTCACAGTAGCAAGCCTGGCTTTCCAAACCATAATAAACTAAATCACAGAAGATTGATTGTATTACTCTCCGTACTGTTCTTCTGTCACACTACAAGAAATTGACTGATGCGCAGAATTAAACCAATAAATTAGCAGTTTAGGAGTACCTGTGGAACAGAGGAACTTGTTCCTCCTCCTCCTAACTCTTAGGACCTCCTGGATTAAGCAACAATTTGATGCAGTGCACAGAACAGCTTGGTGAAGAGAAACTTCAGTTACTCAGACCACACCACAATCCTGCTCTTCGGATATTCATGGTCCAGTTAACCTTGAATCACCTCATGCTGTCACTGAATTTCAGAATAAGAACAAGATGTACCCAGTCGATAGAGAAGCAGCTAAAATGTACTCTCTTCCTTGCATCGACTTTCTTTTCATACCTTTCAGTGAACCAATGGATTCATCTGAAAGAAATTCTGCAGGTGGCATAGCGCGACAGGAGGGGATCTGCAAAACAAGGCGGTTTGTGCTGAAGAAAGTGCTCAACTTACATTTAATCCATGAAGTTTTACTCCCAAATCAACTCTAGTGCTGTCTGTGGTTTAAGTATCATTTATCTGAATGTATCATTCAAACCAATTTTGTTTCATCCAGAAGGAAGTGGCTTTATGTGCTCCACAAGAACTGCAGAACTGTGACTGGAGACCACCAGAACACAAAATGGCATTCCTGATCCCAACTAAAACCAGTGCAATCCACTACATCACCTTTCAACTACTGCGCCAGTTGAGTCAGTTTAGCGAGATGTCCAATAAATGCCAAAATAAATGGCAGGAGAAGCACTTCACATAAGAAATCTCTCCTGAAGTAGTAAGACATTGGACTGGGCTGCAATACAAACTTGAATACTATCCTAATGCAAGGGTTCGTTACGCAGCAATTTATCTAAAAAGCTGGAAATTTACAGGTCCATTCTTGGGTTCATAGTGATGTCTGCAATATCAAAACCATTCTAAACCTGCATTGCCAAATGCCATCCAGTCAGAGTAATGTCTGTTTGGAGAGCCCTGTTCTGAGCAGGATTTCCAAGAGCTGTGTGAGATCTGCTACAAATTATACTGGGACTGAATTTGGGAAAAGTGTTCTCTCAAAGAGAAGGAGGTAAACTTCATATTCTCCCCATCTGCTTTTCATATGAAACCAGCCAACCAAACAGGGAAAACACAAACTCACTTCTGAAGAGGGAAAGCACGATTAGCAGCAAGGAACGCCACCACCCAGCCTACAGTGAGAAGCATTCTGCAGATGAAAAGGCAAAGTTACTCCAAAGTTCATCCTGAAGACGTTTTTACTAGCTAAACTTTAAGTCACAGAAGCCAGACACTTGAAATGTCTGCATGCCTGCAAAATTCAGAGCAATGTATGAAAGCAAAAGTTGTGTGATATGAACATCATTCAGTGACATTTAATGGTGTTTATTGGGCGGCAGCTGCACAAGGCCCATTCCAAACACACAGACTACTAGGATGCTCACACCAGAGTCTGACTACTGATGCACTTTCAGGATGGTTTAAATTGATCACGGTAAGAGCATAGTAGCAGAAGAGTAGTCTTGCTAGCTCTCTTCTGGATAAAGGATTCCTGTTTCCTCCACTGTTAGAGATTTAATACAATTCTGGTGCAAGTTATTGGACCCTGGTGCAAATTATTGGACCAGACACTGTATTTAGCTGCAAACTAATCCTGGGAAAAAAAAAAAAAAGATCAGTTTTCTGCTACAGCAGGTAGCTGGTCTCAGTTACTACAGCACGACACCCTGTGGTGCTGGCAGGAAGAAGCCACTGTTTGTAGTTCCTGGGGGGCAGGACTCTGTTCTGGTAAGAATACAGCAAGAAATCAATATAGGTGACCTGTGAGACCACAGCAAGAACCTGCCCCCACACCACAGCAAACAAAACAAACAAAAAACCAAAAAACAACACGAACTTGGTAAAGCCGCACTCCCTTAAAAGAACAACTTTATAGCCATTTAAGACCCAGCATCAGTACTTCCAAGCCTTGCAACAGGAAACAGACATTTAAAACAGCAGCAGAGAAACAGCAAGTTACCTTTCATTCTCTGCTTCCAAGGTCATCGCAATTGCAAGCCTGAAAATTGTCCTTCAACATTTTTTGGTAGCGCTGCATCACGTTAACGTGGAGCTGTCCTCCAGACCTCTATGCCAACAGTCAGACTCCACCTCCATGGAAAACAACTGTATATGTGCATGGCAATCACCTTTCATGCTGGAGGGGCTATTTTCCTACCAACCATCTGACCTCCAAGTGAGAAGTCCATTTTACGCTACCGATGCTCCACCTGCTGGTATACGTGTAGCACAGATGAGTCCACAAGTACTCTGACCTTAAGGAAGATTACAAAAGAAAGGCCAAATAAATGCAACACCAAACAGAAAGACTTCCAAGCATTCCTAAGCACCTCAAGCACCAAAGGCAAAAGCTCCCCTGGAGAACTTGGCAGTGCAGCAGATTTCGGAATGCTACCCTTCCTAAATAATATGTAGAAAAGTTTCTAACCAAGAACGTGGTTTGATCCTCCTTTAGCAGCTATTAACAAATGAACATAAGTTGCTTCATTAGGCCAAGGGCACAGGTTGGAGGAGAAGTTTGCCCAAGAGATTCAAGCCAAATTCGAAGAGGAGCTCCCACACAAAAAGATCATTAAGTCTCAAGGTTCTATATGACGAATTTGATTTTATCAGGATTTATGAAGTGAACTTTCCTAGAGGACAATGATCTCATTAAAAAGAAGGCCTCTCTCCAACACAAATCACAGAATGGTTTGGGTTGGAAGAGACCTTAAAGATGACCTAGTTCCACCCAGCTGCCATGGGCAGGGACAAAATGAACTACAAAAGAAAAAAAGAGAAGAAATTACAAAAAGTAGTAATGCTGCACATATCAACTCGTTTCATCACATTTGTATGTAAACACTAACATGCCTACAAAAAAGAAAAACTTCTTACAGGGATCCTATCACACTCAGTTCATAAACTACTTGCCATTCCCTGGAAGAGGTTTCAAGCCCGTAAGTCTTATTTCACTTACTGAAGGATCTGAACACTGTCTTCATTCAGCTTCCCACAAGCGCTATCATCTACGATCTGTGTCAACTGACACCCCCCTCACACGCTTTTGTTTTTTTAAAGCAAGCCAAAGAAACCAGGACAGTGAGGAAAACTCCGAGTGTTCAGAGACTCACTCAACTTATAAATCAAGCTGCCTTCTTCACCTTGTTCAACGTATGTTTGTCCTCAAGTGCAGGACAAGTTACTGAAAGCCCTTTTCACAGACCCACTACTTTTATTGTCATTTTAGTGACCAATTGCAAATTCTCAGTTGGTTTTGCAGAAGTTCTGCACTTCAGGCAGGAATTAGCGAAAACCATATTCGCTCTCCAGACATGTAAAAACATCAAGAAATTACTAAGAATTAGTTCAGTTTCAGAAGTCAGTTTCATGTGGAGCTTGTGACCTTCCCCTCTATGTGAAGAATGAAGATGTAACTGAAACTAGAGAAGTGAATATTAGCCCCCTCATTTCCACAGCAAAGATGTTCTGTGAAAATAAGTAAAAATTAACCTGTTCAATGGGACACTTCAGGAAAGGCTGCAAATATAGGCTTCTAATCATCATATAAAATAAACTTAAGCACCATTAGCACACCAAACCTCATTGCCTTTGCACAGACCCAGTTAATTGCCTTAGACTCCACTTCAGTGCAAGAAAATTAGTACTACACTTGGCAATATTTGCCTTAAACTTTCCATATGCAAACAAAATCTCACATTTAGTCTAAATCCAGCTTTATGATACTATTCAAAAGCAGAATGCCTCAGACGAATTGTATTTTCTAACTCACAGCAGTAGCTTGAAGACAGAAAACATCACAGTTATCAGTAACCTGTACAACACAGGGCTTCAGTCTCCACTGACCTAAAACTCCTACCTGTGCAAATATTAACTAGACAGCTAAAATAAAGTTTGCTTCGGGGGGGGAGGGGGGGAAGGGAATGAAGAATGACTGAAGCCACAGCCACATAGTTCTACTAACAGCTTACTGTTAAATAGACTTCTACAACACTGCAATTATACTCTATCAGTAAACTGACATAAAAGTAGTATTCATTTTCATTTTAAGTAGCTGATTTATGAAAACTCACGATTCTTTTTTTTTTTTTTTGTGCAGTTAATGATTAACAGTCTTTGAGAAGTGCAGCAGAGATTTGGTTTTATTGGGATGCCTGCTATTCCTACGTGAAATTTACAGGTAATACTATGCAAAGCAGCAATTCAAGCTGTGTAAACACAGGTCCCCTTTGTAAAATTTAGATATAAGCAAGAAATCAGATATCAACCACAACGATAAGGAAGTTAACGCTGAAACTTGTGTAAGAAAGAGAGGCAAATAATCCAGCAGTTCTTCCTGCTACTCTAGTATGCAGCTTCATGCTAACACTCAAAATCACAACTTCAGTTTGTTAGAACCAAGGATGGTTAAGTACACAGATTCATTTCTCTTTCCTGAGGTTTTATTGCTTCTAGTTAATATTTGGCACAGCCTGCCTTTTAACTGAATCACCAGGTTAACAGATCCTGGGGCAGGGTGCTTATCAAGACGAGTCATTTGGTCACCAAATTCAAACTGGAAAAAAAAAACACCACATTGTAAAAGTTGGATTAGGTTTTTTAACCCAAAGCAGTCATACAGGCTGAAATCAAATGCAAAATGCCAGATTAGACAATCATGCCTAATCACACAGCAGCTCAGGATATTAACTATTACAACCATTTGTAATTAATTGCATTAAAAGCATCAGATCAGCTGTGGCAAGCCACTTGACAAGTTACAGAGAAATTAAAAAATCAGAGAGGGAAGAGACAAAGTAAACAGCTGGGTATTTTAAGCAAATAAAGTTTCTCAAGTTTCCTTGTTAGAAGAATCTGTCTTATCTCACAGCTGATTCAAGTTCTGAACACTGCAAGCTCTGTTTAGTGTCAGAGCCTTCTTTTCCTCTAGAAAGCCTACAGACACAGCACACCCATCTTCATAAAGCTCTCGGCATCACCTTAACTTTCCTTGCCATTTCCTTGAAGCATTCCCTGGATACCTTGGGAACAGATGAGGGACAGGTTGTAGAAGAATTAGCTTCCCCGATACCAGAACATTCCCAGTGTTCCAGTGACCTGAATCCACCCCAACGTGCCTGATCCTGTCAGCAGACAGCTTAGTTATCCCACAGCAAAGGGCTGTGTGAAAATGGAGGTGTCCTTGACCTACAGAGAGACTGGAGAATTAGGCTCACAAGGAGAAACATTCTTGAAAACACTGCCTTCCTCTCCCCAGATAGCAGACAGTCCCATCTGAAACTACTATTAAAAATGAGTTAGCTGGGTTTCTTGTCTTAACCTGATTTGGCAGAAGAAGTGTGCTTATTTATCCTTCTAGAAGTGAATGTAATGTTGATTACTCAAAAAAGTTTTAATGGTTAAATCTCCAAAATATTAATTTTAGATAAGCATTTTTCCTCATTGTTGCCCCTCAATGTACTGCTTTGGGAGTTGCATTTATTTATAAGCATGGTCCATATACGATCAGATCATTTATCAGTAGGTTTTATGATATATTATTAGCACTGCTGACATGTGCCCTGCACAGGAAGCTAGACACGCTCTCGGAAACCAGGAGGTTAACAAAACACATTACACTAAGTACACATGAGGATGTTGTAAGAACATTTTAAAAGGATGATGCATATCAAACATGGACCACTCAGCAGCATGAATATGAATAAAAAGAAAAAAAAAACTGCCTTTAAGCATGGAGGTGCCCATCTCCAGGAAAAGCCACGAACAACTTCTGCAGCTGCAGCCAAAGCACCAGTAAGTACAAGAAACACAGAAAAGAAGCTAAGAAGAAAAAATATACTTAACCAAAAACTACCCAAAGTTAACACTGACATGAGGCTTTTGCTCTAAGCACTCCAGGTCCAGTATCTGAGACACATCTTAGAAATTCCAGGTAACAGCAGCTGAACAGCTAGAAAGGTCACCATTAAATGCAAGAGCAGAGTTCTCCATCTGTTCTAATTTCCCCTTTTACTTCCAATTTCTATTTTACTAACTAACTCTGTCCTCTGTTTCCCTCTTATGCAAACACACGGTGCCAGCAGCCCTGAGCAGTCAGTACCCTGGGATGTATGCTTAGGAAGCTCACACGCACAGGAGCATTTTCTGCCAAGCCGCAGAGGGTCAGCAGGGCATCTGCTGTTGCCAAGCATCAGCTTTGGGAAACAGTAGTAGTTTCCAGAAGGTACAAATTTGAGTCCTTTCTGGAGATTATCATCAACAACACAACACATCTCACTACTCACCCGAAACTGTGGGCTCTCACCATGACTTCTGCACGTGAAAACACTCAGTTTGTGCGTTAAACAAGCCAAGCAATACACTGAACAGCTTAAGACAACGCACAGAAAGAAAAGAGTTCAGTCTTCAAAAACGTTTAGAAAACACTTTGAGCATCAGAACAATGATGACCCTGCATTTGGCTGAGCTGTGCTGTATCTGCAAAGAAAACAATGAAGTGAATAGATGGAGAAAGTCCTCTGAGGTTCATCTGGCATTTTGATTTATTATACTCATCTCAAGCCTCCAGCGTTCACTCTCCACACAGCTCTTACACAGCAGAAAGATCTGGTTTGGACTAACTTGTTTTATTTCTATATTCTTTGTAGAAATGCCAGCGCTCTTACAAATGCCATTAATAGCACTTCCTTATCTAATGCAGTGTTGATTCAGTGTGAAACATCAGAATTAAACAGCCTTTCAGTAGTTTAGCTTCCTCATTCCCACAGGATCCAATATGCCCCCAGACAGGAAACAGATCTTAGCTAGGGCATTTCTTGTGAATATTTTAAATCTTTCTCCTTTATCTCTCTAACCTTCAGTTCTGCAGAAAGGGAGACCTTCTGCCCTCAGCCCTCCCGTGCAGTCAAGCTCTTAACTGGTGTCATTCAGATCGAGGCATCGTAAGATGACAGCATCCAAGGAGCAAACTGATATTCCAAAAAGAGTAACTTCAATCATAGAAAACTTATCTGTACCAAGTAATCTGCTAGGCTTGTGCTCCTGCTAAGTGCCAGCTTAGATGGAGCGATTCCCTTTTGTTAGTAGGGCATTCTCCAGTTGGACCAGCTCACAGCTGGTGTAACTTATCGAACCCTAAAAAAGAAAAAAAGCAGGAACATTGAGGCAGATATTTAAAAGGAAAGATCAAGATTGCTGCTGCCTTACTGAAGTTACTGCTAGGCACATCACCAGGAGCTCAGTGGATCCTTACACCTGCAGGCCCTTATTAGTATTAGAAACTGATACCATAAACTTCCTGAAGCAAGAACAGGGGTGGGGACGGCGTTTCTGCTTCTGGGTATTTTTTATTATAACACCTAGCACAATGCTAAGGGTTAAGGGATCTACCATCCCTCCCTACAGCCATCCCTTTGTCCTAGTGCCTCCAAGCAACAATCTGGCAGAGATCAGGGCGCTAGGCAATGCGCACTCGGGCAGTATTCTGGTCTAGGGAGTTTTCAAACCAACTGGGTAAATTAAGCAACCGAAGTGGCACAAACAGGCCTTGCAGTCTCTAGACTTCTTCAGAACAATCTGTCATCAGGCAGCAAATCTGCATTATCCAAGCACTATGATTTGAGTGTTTTCTTAATACTCCGTATTACACGTGCCAAAGTAATCTGAATAAACTTGCAGGTGAAGGGTACAAACTGGGTTTTATACCTGTTTTCTCCCAGCTCCTAAAGCGATGACCGTCCCATTCATCCCAGCAGCCGTGCTTCCACCACTACCTATGGTGCCAGCTCAGGATTTTACCTTTCCTTTGCACAGATCATAAAAAAAAAAATCCCTATCACTTAACCAAACCACAAACGCAAACAGCACGGGCGGCTGTGAAGTCTATTCAGCCTGCTCTCAATCCAATCACTCACCTGTTCTGCACTGACTGCCACCTGCCCACTCCTCCTCCCGGCTGCCTCCAGCACAGGCACTGTACCAGCTCACGAGCACTTTTTTTAGCACCTTACCTTCCTGCACACTTCTGCCAGGTCACCGAGACGTACCGTGAACAACCTTAATTGCAAGATTGCTCCCCGGGGCTCACCAGTCACTGCATCTCAAGGAGACCCCAATGGAGAGCAGGCTTTGCTATGCAACTCTTCAAAGAGCTAATCGCTATACATTTCCTGTCTTAAATATAATTTATTTACATCCATAATTCATGTATATAAATGTAGTTATGTAGATATTTAAGCCAGGAAATAGATTCAAGCCCAAATCAGCTGCTATTCACATTTAGCCTCCCATTTAAACAGTGCTATGAGTCCTAAATATGGGTACTAATCACCCCAAAATACGTACATTTATGAGAATAACCACGTAGGTATTTTTATTTTAGGCAAACAATCCTCTGCCTCATGTTATCTCCAGCAGCTCTCCAACTGCCGTGGCCAAACCTTATCATGTGTTGAAAAGCAATTAATTATGCAGTCCCAATCTGGCCCTTTTATTAGTATCAGGAACGTTCGTTTCCGACGCTGTACATGACAGGCGCTTCAAACTCCATCTGGCTTTATGATTTACACCAGCAGCTTCCGTGCTAGGAGTTCAGGAATATATCAACTGCGCTGATCTCCTTCTTTCTCTCCTAAAAAAATTAAAAGTTTTCAATAAAAGCCTTAAGTGGGAAGGGACCTGTACGTACCTATTAGCATCTGGAAACATCGGAAGTAACAAAGGGAAGTTCCATGCCTCTTTACAAAAAGAAACTTCTTCCCCCCAAAAAAGAAAGCAGGAAAATAAATCCAGAAGAGCCTTCACTTCACTTTGTCTGCCACTGACCTTTGGACCTGACACCCACTGCATCCTGTGGGAAACTTGCTCCAGGAGCCAGCTCTCTTAGAAACATTTCAGCAGATTTAAGCATCCAGAATAGATTTTGTCTACGTCAACAAAGCGAAAAGGCTACTGAGTAATGACAACATATAAGTGGACCTGGATTTTCACATAAATATCCATAAAGCAACAAAATACAGTGCCATGCAATCCTGAATGTACACCACACAGGTGGCTTTTTCAATGATTTTTACACTCTTGCAGCTGCTGCGAGTCTGCTAAAACGCACAAAACTATGCTTCTGCACAAGGTTTGAAAACAGATTTCATATCCTCAAAAAAAATAACAAAAGCACTAAAAGAAGCCAGCGCATTCCCAGATTTGTGTGATAAAAGCAGCAGAGATGATTCAATTCCCTACTCAGAATGAAAACCTAAGTCCCTCTTAGATGTTTTGCCAATAATTTTCCTTAAACTCTGCACGAACCACTTGCTTACAGGAATTTGTTCAGCTTTTGAGCGCCTGCACCTGCTCCTGTTCAGAGAGCCGGTCTCCTTGTCTTGTATTCCACGCAGCTCCAGCACAATGAGAAATTGTTTCACGGCTACGGCACAGATCACATGGGGGAAGCTACCAGAGAGATTTCTGTGTTCCTCCCACAGCCTTTCCACATGAGCTTTCCAATGCAGCACACTTCTCCTCCAGCCAGCCCCCCTGGCCCTGTGCTCAGGAGCAAACTTTCCCCAAACAAACCCGAGAGCCAGACAAGTGCTCACCAGGACAGGTGAGCAGGAATTTGGCTGCCTCACGCTCATGGAGTGACAACAGAGGAGACGAGTATTTAAGAAGTGGCTTTTTAAGAAGTGGCTTTGCTTTGTAACTGAAGCATTAGGTTCACCTTCTTTTTGAAGATCGCAATTCACCTTGAATCCAACAAGAAACCACATGTTCCTGCAGGATTTTATGCCAGATAGTTTCAGCTAGATTTAGAAAGGAAGAAAAACCAAAAGGGATGTTTGTTCCTGAAGCCTTACGATGGAAGGTTTGCTTCAAGCCTACCCAGCTTCAGTACCCTCAGTATGCACGACTAAACACTAGCTACAAGAACAAGGTTAAAGCATCGGTCTACCTGAAAGCATCTCCCAATTCCTTCCCAACACCTTATAGCAAGAAGAGCACAGTAACAGTACATAAAAGCCTCTCTTTTCCAGTCCTAAATATTACTGAAGCCGCTGCTGAAACCCTAGTCCTTTGGTTTCCATGCCTGTTTTATCAGCAGCCATCAGAACAGCACCAGTGGTCCATCTGCATGCGATGCAGCTCAAGCCTTCTGCCCAGTACCTCCTCACTCACCTTTACACCTCCAGCGCTGCCTTGCTTCCATGCCCGTTACCAAAAGCAGCAGGAGGAGCTGCGTTTCTCCCCAAGTCACTCCTCTGCTGTCCCCGAGGAGGCCGGCATTACGCTCTTGGCATCGACCTCTCCCTTCAGCTCGCGAGAGCTCTGTGTGCAGACACTCGAGCCAGCGAGCAGCCGGTAAGTGCCCCGCTTTCGGGGCACACAGTAAGGTAACAACGATTTTCACGCATGGGAGCAGGGACAGGATGTGCAGTGCGAGCTTACATAAGGCGCACGGCGCTGCTGGAAGCAGCAGAAGCAAACTGAACAAGTAGCTCTGCTGATGGCACCTGGCTGCACGGGCTTCCCACATGCCAAGTTGTTCTGCTCCTAAAAGCGGCATCCCTGTTTGGAAAACCTGACAGTTTCATCCTGAGACCTTGAAAAAGAAGTCGTTCTCAAACCCCCATGCTTCTTACTGCTATTAAAATGAGAGATCAGAAACAAGTAAAACAAGAAGGCCGCATTTACTGCGGCGTTTGTAAGCAAGAATCTGAAGGAAAACAGAAAATGCAGCAGAGGACTGGGAAAAAAAAAAAAAAAGCATGTGACTGCGTACACAAACACTTGCTCCTAATACTTGCTGAAAAAATAGTTCAAGCACAACTTATCTGTGTTGAAATGTGACCTCTGCAAACCTGCTAAGGTCACTGAGACTTTGAGCAGTTACTCAGCGAGCCCTGCTTGCATAAAGGAAGATGCCTAAGGGGTGGCTGCAAAACCGGGTACGCGATTTTTCCAGGACACCTACGTGGTATGAACTAATGGCGTGTTGCCATTTAGCTAGAGCAGCTTTCAGTTTTGTTGTTAAAAAGCTAGAACCAAATCATGTGTTGTGCTTACCTCCTCCTCCTCAGCGCAGTGTTCCTGCTCAATGCTATAGAAGTCTCACACCAACTTCAGCAGACAAGTGATAAGCCACAGAACAAATTACTCGCGAAACAGCACCCAAACTTAAGATATCAGGCAATTAGCGCTTCTGCCTGGCGCGTCCTTCCACGACAGATTTAAAAACAAGTAATAAAAGAACAAAACAAAGCAAAAAGCTACTAGATGAGTAATCCAGCTGCACCAGCTTGCTCGAAGCAGAACTGCAGGGAGGGAAACTCAGCTCCCAGCTCCGTGCCCGGCTGCACTCACCTGTCCCAGCGGCGGCTGCGCACCACTGCACAGCAGCATGAGAACCACCGCCAGCAACTCCTCCACAGTTTTCAGATTCCTGCACTGAAGGGCTTGCCTATGGCACGCTTTAGACATTGGATTCTCTACACAGAGCATCATGTAACAGGAGAGGGAAAATGTTGTTCCCCAAACTGAGCTACTCAGTTTGTTTTTGTTGACGCATGGAAGGAATTTGTATTTACTTGTGAACACGGAGCCTGCCCGAGACAGCAGGGAGTTAGTGCAAGGACTCAGCCCCGGCAGGTACAGCTAAAGGCATCACAGTCACTTCCCAACCACTTCCTAAAGTCATTTCTCCATTGTATTAATACATGGCCAGATATATCTGAATGCCTCCCTTCTAATTCCCTACCCCAACACCAGCCCTACCACACAGCTCAGAGATAAATCAGCCACGTTAGAAATTCACAGGGCTTCCTCAGCAGTGGAAGGGGACACCAGCAGCGTCCTAAGCGAGAAGGAGGAAAAAAAAACCACAAACTATTTGCACTGCGCAATGGCAGCTCTTGAGACGCAAACTGGAGCACGCTCCACATAAAAGTATGGAATATAGGATGGCAAAACACCGCACAGCAGGCAGCAGCACACGTTATAACGTGCTTTTAGGAGCAAGCGCCTGTTTCCACCCCAAGGTTAGCTACTACAGGAAAACCTCGCCCGCAGCACACAGACCTGGCCGCGGCGCCCGTGCCATTCCCGTACAAACACCGGCGCTATCTACCTGCTATTGCCGCAGCAGATAAGCACTTCAGTCATCAGGGTATTTATTCAGCACTTCAGTCATCGGGGTATTTATTCACACCGACTCTGGAAAGCGCTACTCCTTCTGACTGATAAGCAGATGCAGAACGAGGAATCCAAGGTCACGGAGTCAGCCCAGGACCAAATAAGAACTTTACCTGGTTTTGCCTCAGCACGACTAATGCTTCCTATTAGCAAACCACTCCTGCCCCTATAAATCAACCCCTGAGTGCGGGGACAGGGGCAGCACCGAGCCCCCCATGCTGACAGCAGCCTCATTCCTGGGTTTTCTAGCAAGAAGCACACCCAGGGCCTGGCTGTGCGAGGCCGCAGCATCTTCCTCCAGCACCGGGGGGGGGGAAAAAGGGAGATGCAGAAACACCGAGATAGGGTTAGAGTTATGTAATTAGGCAGCCTGCTCGCCTTGAGGTACAGAGCTTTGGCTAGGAAATAAAATAAATAAATAAATAACAACAACAAAAAATAAAAATAACAGCAGTCCTCACGGAGTTGGAGCTCACCATGCTACAGGGTGCAAGGTGCTGGGGGAGGTGACCCTTTTTGGGGGGTATCCTCCTTTTTGGGGGGGCTCCTCTTTCTCTTGGGAGTCTCCCCCCTCCTGGGGGGGGTCCCCTCCTCTTGGGTGGGGGGTGATCTCCTCCTCTCGGGGGCTCCTTTTTGTGGGGGGGGATCTCCTCCTTTTAGGGGAGATGGGGCTCCCCTTCTTGGGTGGGGGTCTCTCCCTGTGGGGGGGTCTCCCCTTTTCTTGGGGGGGGAGGGTCTCCTCCTCTTTTGGGCTCTTCTTCATTGGGGGGGGGGGGGGGAGGTCTCCTCTTCTTGGGTGGGTCCTCTCCTTTGGGGTGGGGGTCTCCTCCTTTGTGGCAAGGCCTCCTCATTTTTGGGGGACATCCTCCTATTGTGGGGGGGCTCCCCTCTTCTTGGGGAGGCCTCCTCTTTTTTGGGAAGATCTCCTCCTTTTGGGAGGGGGGGAGTCGGGCTCCCTTTGAGGGGAGACCACGACTCCTTGCGGCCCTCCCAACCCCCCAGCCCCCCTCAGGGAGGCCCCCCAACCCCTCAGCCCTCTCCCAACCCCCCAGACCCCCCCCCATCGCCCCCAAACCCCCCCATATCTCCCCAACCCCCCCCCATATCGCCCCAAACCCCCCCCCAGCCCTCCCCAATCCCCCTCCCGGTACCTGTGAGGAGCGGCAGCGGCGGGCCCCGAGCAGGGGCGGCCTCCCCCGGCCCTCCCAGACCCCTCAAACCCCCCCGGGCCCCCCCGGCCCTCGCCTTTCCTCTGACCTCTGCCGGGCCTCCGCTCCCGCTCCCCGCCGCCCTTTGACGTCACTGCCATGGCAACCGGGCCCCGCCCCGCCCCGCCGAGGCCACGCCCACTTTCGCCCTCCCTCCCCCGGACCCGCCCTCGCGGGCGCACGAACGCGCGCGCGCGCGCTGAGCGAGGGGGGCGGGGCTAAGCGGAGCCCCGCCCACGCAGCTGGTGGCGCGCGCGGGAGTGCTGGGGGAGGGCGGGAGCGCGGCGTGCACGGGGGGTGCGTGGTGCGCAAGGGTGGTCGGGGTGCGGGGGGATTGCGTGGTGGGTGGGGGACGTGCGTGGTGCGCAGGGGGTGCTCGGAGTTCAGGGGGAATGCGTGGGGCATGGGGGTGCTCGGAGTGTGTGGGGCGTGCATGGTGCATGCATGGTGCATGCATGGTGTGCAGGGGTGCTCGGAGTGTGTGGTGCGTGCATGGTTCATGCAGGGGGTGCTCGGAGTGCGTGGGGCATGCGTGGGGTATGGGGGTGCTCGGAGTGTGTGGTGCATGCGTGGTGCATGTGTGGGATGTGCATGGTTCACAGGGGTGCTTGGAGTGCGTGGGGCATGGGGGTGCTCAGAGTGTGTGGTGCGTGCATGGGGCGTGCATTGTGTGTAGGGGTGCTCGGAGTGCGTGGGGGCATGCGTGGTATGTGTATGGTTCATGCATGGGGGTGCTTGGAGTGTGTGGTGCATGTATGGTGCACACATAGTGTGCAGGGGTGCTTGGAGTGCATGAGGCATGCGTGGGACATCACAGTGCTCAGAGTGTGTAGTGCATGCATGGTGCATGCATGGTGCGCAGGGGTGCTCGGAATATGTAGGGGCATGCATGTGGTATTGGGGTGCTCAGAGTGTGTGGTGCATGCATGGGGTGTGCATGGTGCATGCATGGTGTGCAGGGGTGCTCGGAGTGCACAGGGGCATCTGTGGTATGTGTATGCTTTATGCGTGGGGGTGCTCAGAGTGTGGTGCATGCATGGGACGTGCATGGTGTGCAGGGTTGCTCGGAGTGCGTGGGGGCATCTGTGGTATGTGTATGGTTCAGGCATGGTGTGCAGGAGTGGTTGGAGTATGTTGTGCATGCATGGGGTGCAGGGGTGCTTGGGGGCATCTGTGGTGTGTGTATGTTTCATGCATGGTGTGCAGGGGTGCTCAGTGTGTACAGACACCTATGGTATGTGCATGGTGCATGAATGGTGTGCAGGGGGTGCTTGGAGTGTGGGGCATGCATGCCATGTGCTTGGTGCACGGGGGTGATCAGAGTGCATCAGGTATGTATGGTGCATGGGGTGCTCAGGGTGTGTGCTCTGTGCATAGTGCACAGGGATGCTCAGAGAGTGCTGCATACATGGTGCATGCATGTGCCTGGGGGTCCTCTGAGTGCATGGGGGCAGGCATGGTGCATAGGGAGTGCTTGGGGGCATGCATGGGGTGTGCATGGTGACTGCATGGTGCATAGGGGTGCTCAGAGTGTGTGGGGTGTGCATGGTGCATGTGTGCTGCACAGGGGTACTTTGAGTGCATGGGGCGTGCATGGGGCATGCATGGTGCTCAGGGAGTACTCTGAGTGTGTGGGGCATGCATTCTGCAGGCATGGTGCACAGGGGTGCTCAGTGCATCAGGCGAGTATGGTGCATGAATGGTGCACGGTGTGCTCAGGGTATGCTGCATGCATAGTGCACAGGGGTGCTTGAAGTGCATGTAGTATGCATGATACCCAGGGCTGCTCAGAGTGCATGGGGGCATGCACGGTGCTGGGGTGCTCAGAGTGTGCTGCATGCATGGTACATTGGGGTACTCTGTTTGGGGCATGCATGGTGCACAGGGGTGCTTGGAGTGTGTGCTGTGGTGGTACACAGTGTGTGGCATGTTCCAGTGCACGGTGTGCACAGTCTGTATGATGCGCACAGTGCACAGGGTGTGCGGTGTGCATGGGGTAAATGGCCCAGGAGGTATGTGGGGCACAGAATGCAGTCAGTGTGCACAGCATTCATAGAGTACTATGCTCAGCACTGCAGCCACGACCAGTTTACTGCTTTCACCCCACAAGCCCTGGAAATAATTGCTAGCAATTCAAGGGGAAGGAGGGGTGGTGGAAGCCCTGAGCACGTGGGAAAGCACATTTGGGGCAAAAGAGAGTTCTTGTGAGGGAGGTGTTAGTGAGAGCAGGGGAAGAGCAGGAGCAGAAGGGAATCCTGCACATGGGCTGCAGAGCTGAGAGCAGAGCAATACCTTGAAGTGAAGGCCTCTAATCCTTTGGTGGATAGATAAGGATGAAGGAGGAAGAGAAAAAGACATTCTCACACTCCTCAGTGGAGTGAAACCTTATTCCTTCTAGCCCAGAGGCAGAAAGGAAATCTTAATACATGAGTTTAACACTTCCTCTTCCCTGCAGATGCATGCACAGCCAAGCTAGTGCTATGGTGGTTTGCCTACTCCTCTCCATCTCTGGTGTTCTTCCCTCTCCCTCGGTGTTTCAGCATCCCCCAGGGATCAGGCTGCTCCCCCCTCTCATGACTTGAAGCACGTTCCCATTGTTTGGGGAGCATATGGGCGATTGCGTCGAATTTTCCCCAAATATTTGGCGTAGATAGCACACATGTAATCCGTGTGACATATGGCAGGGTACGCATCGCAGTGCCTCAGTATGGCGTGTATGCATATTTTTTTAATGTATGTATATATTCTTTTCTTCAAACACTGTCAGCATGAAAAGGTTACACAGGCACAGCAAGCATCCTTCTGTGCAAGGCCGGCACAGCAGGCTCTCGGGGTTCCTAGCTCGTTTCACGGGAGGTGTGTGTGTTAGTGACACACTGCACGTCGTGAGCTCTGAGCTGAGATGAATATGCAGTCGTGATATTTAAATACCCTCTCAATTAGCAGTCGCTCCGTGTCTTCCACGCTATATGCGGAACGCAGTGTGCTTCACATGCGCCATGTAGCTATTTATGTGCTCCAACGTTTTTGCATCAATTTTGCACCAATTTTGCATCAGAAATATTCATAATCCCCTCGAGATGTATCCAGCAAGCCCTGCCTGAAGGCGGATAGAGGGAACGGATGCTGTTTCCTCACCTTTGAAGCACAGGACACCGCCCTCCCAGAGCATTAACAGACCAGTTTAATTCCTATCACATCGAGACCAGGATCTGCAGAGAGCACAACTCGAACATAGTCTGTCTTGCTTATTTGAAGGCAGAGATCCAGCAAGGAAATTATTTTTAAAAGAGTTTTTTAACTATCCCTGAAGTGGTGACCTGCCTGATTTTTCATCAACGTGCAACTTGCTGTTGCATTGCCACCTGCCAGTCAAACACTCAGATTGAAAAATAAGTTTTTAAACTTCCCAAATATCTAATTATTTTGAAATATACAACTACATCTACTTAAGCCAACCCATTTAGGCTTTTATTTCATTTCTAGAATAATTTGGTGCTATAAGCAGCCTGTCAATCAACACTTTTCTATAAACAGCTTTAAACGTTAATTTACAGAATAATATACAATGTTTAGCCGAAATAGCTGAAATTTCAGCACAAAGTCAGTCGCTGTCACACTGAACAGCATTTTTTGTTTTGTTTTGTTTTCTGGTTTTGTTGTTTTGGGAAAACACAGAATAAAAGCTTTGAAACAAACAGGTTTGTTGAGCTGTTGTTGCCACAATGCCTTACCAATTTGTGCTTCATAATTAAAGCATCACGACGTGAGCCTTTGTATTTGCCCAGGCAAATATTTGCATGCTTTGATATTTAAGCCCCGCAGGCACACGCACCAAAATCCCCATTGAGTCAAATCAGGTTAAAAACTTGGGAAGACTTGCAAAATGCTGGGAAGGCCATCTGGAAATATGGTACCAGGGATGGGTAAATGTGAGCCCAGCGTGTCCCCGGGTAGTGGCTTTGTCCCTGCACATCTCCCGTTGCCCTCCTGCTCTGCAAGAACAGCGCTCTCCTTCCCCCAGGGATCAGGTGTCCTTGGTGCCAACATGCCATACTTTGGCACGTAGGGGCACAGATTTTGGCTTCACCTTCATGTCAAAGCCGCCTACTTGGCATCTTTATCCCAGAAATCTTAAGGGCACCAAGGTGAGTGTGTAAGGACTGACAGGACCTGAGGAAGAGGAGATGGTGCCACAAGGCAGGTGAGGAGGAGATGGGGAAAGAGCCAGAGCTTCTGAGATATCAGAGCCAGTGCTCATTGCTTCAAACATAATCTCCCAGGAAGGGCAAAGAGAAAGCAAGGTCTCTCCTTCCTTCTGGTGGATAATGCTGGGCTCCTGTGCCTGATTTCCATGAGAAAGAGCCGCTTCTGGCACTGACATCCCGCGTGTTCCCTCAGTGCCACGCTGAAAGATGAGGGGGACAAGAAATTCGCCTCTCTGAAGGGGCTGGAGCTGCTGCAGAGGCCCGAGGAAAGACAAATGTGCAGCCAGGGGATGCAGGGAGAGACGATCCCTGCTCCTAGCCAAGCTACACTGAAACGCCTGCCGAAAACCAGTGGGAGGACGACTGAGATGCGTTTTGATGCATTTACGTGGACATCAAGCGTGTGTGTTGCTTTACAGCCAAATTGTTGGTGAGGATGCTGCAATATGGGGTTGATTTGGGATGATCGAGCTGCTGAAGTCTTTCCTGCATACACACAGCATCCATAAGGACTGCTGGCTTCAGATCCCGGCCCACACAGGGTTTTGATGAGTGCTTTTCATTCATGGATCAGGGAGGGCTTCACAAAGGAGAGCTATAAATAAGACAGATGGGAGTGAGGAATGGAGCAGGGCTTTTAAAGGGCAGTAGGTTGTTCCTTTAAGGGTTTCTGTAGCTGAGGACTCTTTAAGAGCTCTCATTTTATGGAAAATAAAATATTTTTGCAGTAGCACACTGTGCCAAATAACTTGTGCATAGATATTTACATTGTCAGGGGAAAGTTTTGTCGTGCTGTGTACAAATTGTTTCTAGCTAGGCTTTCAGAAAACACAAAAAGCAAAGCATTTAATGTTACATATTAACATAGCATGCACATGTTTTAGGCACTTTTAAATTGAACAGATCAAAGCCTTTCATTCCTAAATGCCAGAATCCGGTGATATTTGTGTAACCATGCAATTTGACCTGTCTGTTTTACATGTTCCCAAAGGGGTTATTATAGGCAGCTTTCAAATTAAGTGGGCTGGAACATTTGCTGCTCCCTTCCGTCGTTTTCAAAGCCTGTGCAGAGCCCATACTGTGTGACTGACGCTGCTGTTCGAGTGGTAGCAGTGGGGTTTTGTCACAAGGTACGTAACATAGCGAGGGAAGGGACATTATCCCTGGCTCTGTCACTTCAAGGCAGCTGTTTCGTTGCTGCGTCCTTCATCCTTCCCCTCCACAGAGCTGGGAGCAATATTTCCTCATCCTCTGAGGCGTCTCAAAGCTTAATTCACCTTGCAAAAAGGAACGGGCACCTTGCAATCAAAAGGGTCAGCAGGGTAAGGCCCCAGCAGCTCAAGCATCCCACCTGCACAAGTCCATTTGGCCCACGAAGCTCCGAGGCGCTGCAAACTCATCCAGCCTGGGACGGCCTCAAATACTTTCTGGGTGTTTGAAATAACATTATTGTATAACCGGGAGGCTGCCGTAGGCTGATGGCTTGGTAATGTTTTATGCAGCAATCCTTTCACCCAACGGTGACCTTGTAACTGGATAATAAAAGCCATACCCCGCTCTTGAGTGCACCTGCGCTGACACTATTTACATTGCAATAGCACCTAGAGGCCCCATTGTCTGAGGCACAGTAAAGCTGTCTTGATCTGGAATAGACTGAAAGTGGGAGAGGAAGCAGTAACAGGAGCGAAATGTTTGTCTCAAGGTCATATATCAGAGAAGTAGCTCTGGCAGGAGCAAAACTCGGGTCTCCCAAGTCCCAGAGCAATTCTCTGCCAGAAATGGCTTTTAAGGAAAAAAAGGATGTATTTACTTCCAGCACTATACATATAGAATATAAAATGCTGGGAGATTACAGTACTAAAGCAAGATTTGCCCTTTGTTTATTCTTGTGGTTGTAGAAGTGCTTGTTGAGTTATTACGGGGTTTTTCTTTATTTTGTTTTGTTTTTAGCCACTTTGATATTTAAGCAAATGTTACATTGCCATGAAATTGTCAATGCCTTCATGAGAGGCATGATTTTACTTGAAGTACCTTACAATTTTCCTCATCACAGACCCAAAGGATCAACATTTTCCTTTCAGATCATTCTTTGTTTGAAAAGTTAATTAGCCCTGAAGTAACCCTTGCTGGTTTGGCAGTAGCCTTTTGTAGGTCATGAAATGACGAATCTCCAAGTCATGTCCTCCTCCTTCCTACCCAGCGTGTTTCTGTGTCACCGTCAGCTCTGCTCCGGCTTGATCTAACCAGATGGTATCTCACAAGACGCTAGACATGAATATTTCATACAGCTTAGAAACTGTTTTTTCCTCACTCTTCCCTGGTAAAAACATGTTGATTTAAGGCTTTCCACAACTGGAGGTGCCCCCTGGCACTGCGCCGTGACTCAGGCCAAAGCAAGCTGAGCATTGTTGTCATCTCGTAACGGGGAGAGCAGAGATTGTTTCAGACCGCTGGAAGAATGGAGCTGAAATTTTCCATTAAGAGGAAAAAAACAAACAAACCATTTGTCAGGCAGCAATCTTCAAGTTTAACCATTCTTGGGTTACCTTTTCTGGACATAATGTGGAAAGTCTGAGGCACTGGATCAATGCAATTTTTGATCCATTGAATCAGCAGCTGAGTTAATCTTACACCTCTGAGCCAGTGAACGCTTTGTTTTCATTCAAACTTCGTCTGATTTCAGCTCAGGCCATTTCTAACAATTTTCTTATTTTCAATATCAAAGTCTTTAGCCACTGTATCTCGTGACATAAATCCATTAATAGTCACCTGCCTTTATCATTTTTCACTCAGGCTTTGCTTTCGTTCCTCTTCAGAGACGTGAGTAGTTTCTTTTGTATGGGCCTGAGCTGTTCTCAGTGGATAATCAATATCGAGTTGCAAGTGTTTCTCTCAGACTCCAGAGCTTGCAAAACTGGCCTGTTTGCTTTCTTCAGCCACACATAAAAACTTTTGTTTCAGCTGTAAGCCCTCTCAGGGACGATCTGGCTCCGGATTAAGACACACAGAGCTGGACTGACAGCACATAAACCTCCAGTGCTGTGCAAGATGTCCTGGAGGATTCTGCCTAACCTCCAGCTCCTCCTTCGGAAGGTCACAAGTCCACTATAGATCCTATGCAATTTCTGCCGGTCACTCAAATACATCTCAGATATCCTGGGGCATCTCCAGTGACACTTGACACAGGTCACTTGGTTAAATGTGTCTGGGGGGTATCTGAGTTGGGTGTCTGAGCTCCTGTTAAAGTCAGTGGAGATCCAGGTGGTGGAACATGGAAAGCATCTTGTTGACCAGACCTTAAGTGATCATTTTAGGGTTTTCTTTGCTTCTGTGATTGCCTTTCAGATGAGATATTTTGCAGGGCAGGACCTATCTTGCTATTCAATAAGTGTGCTATTAACATTTAAACACCCTCTACACACCAGACAATGTGTTCACACACAGAAAGAGCCATGCACCAATGGGATGGGGACCTGGGACTTTCCTCCCAGCTAGAAGGCCATCACCACAAAGAGGAAGGTGAATTCTCAAGAAAAAAAAAAATCCTCTTTCTTACCCCTCCCTCCTCCTCCCCACCCCCCCAAATCCTCTTTCATAACTTTCTTAACTTTCTTAACTTTCTTAATTTCTGTGCTGCTTCTCTGTCCCCCAACACATGCTTTGCAATCTCCTGGAGTTTTTGCTGGCCCATTCATAGAAGTGAGCAGTTGTAGCTCCTCAAGCTACAGTTTGTATCAATGTACATCTGCTCCTGTTTAATTTATTGCCTCCATCATACGATACTCTGGTTAGGTACACGCTCCACAAGGAATTTGGTAGGTGTGGATTCCCATGCAATATCAGTTTGCAGGTAAGTAATATCACACCCTCTTCAGGAAGGCACGGGAGGCAAGCAGTGAACGGTGGTGAGAAGAGCTGGGAGCTGGGTTAGAAATCCAGGATGATAAGGAAGATCGGGCAGGTGGTAGCATAAGGCAGTGGAGGAGAAATAAGGAGGAAGAGTGAGATGGATGGGAGAACATGGAGATAAATGGAAAGGAGGAGTAATGGGTATGCTGTTGAAGAGGCAGTTGCTGGAAAAAAAAAAAAAAAAAAAAAAAAAAAAAAAGAGGATAAAGCAGGGAAAAAGGTATTGATCCTACTGTAATGGACTGGGGTGTCTCCTCAGAATACCAGGGGAAGAAACAAGGAGGAACAGTGCTGAGATTACCAAGAAATTTGTGAAAGCAAAAGAAAGCATGTAGGCTGTGCTTAGTAGAGCACTTTCAATAGCTGCATAACTTTGCGCTGATGGCAGAGCAGCATGAGGGGCGCAGCATCTCTGCCCTCTGACGCAGCAGCCCCATGGGGCCAGAGGCAGCTCCTGGGTGACAGATTCCCTTCTTCTTCTATTACAAAAGGTTCATAAAGAGTCAAACTCTGCCAGAAAAATAGTTTGGATCCCTCCACACATACACATACTGCTGCTATTTGGAAGCCTCAGGACATGCCTAATCAGCTGGTTAGAGATCTTCTGGACTGTCTTATTATCTGATTTATACCACTTGTTTTTGCACTAGAATTGGCTTTTCACTTAAATAGTTCTCCCCAGTGTTTTCCTCCCTGCTGTATTTATAGAAAGCAGTCATGTTCCCTTGCAGCCAGTCTTCTGCCAGACTAAACAAGAGTCATTATGAAACAGGACATTATAAAATAGGCTTTACATTCACATGACCCTTCAAAAAGCTCTTCCTTTCACCTAGTCCACACTGATTTCATCTTCCCTGAACTTGCTCAGTCAGATTTGGTCACAGTTCTTCAGAGAGGCTAGATGGATGGCAACATTTCGTTGGGACCACAGCTGCACTCCACAGGTCTCCCAAGACCTGATTAGAACCGAACCGAACCTAACCGAATAGAATAGAATAGAACAGTTCACTTGGAAGGGACCTTCCAAACTCATCTAGCCCAACTGCCTGACCACTGCAGGGCAAAACAAAAGTTAAAGTATATTAATGAGGGCATTACCTAAATGCCTCTTGAATGCTGGCAGGCATGGTGCACCTCTCTAGGAAGCCTGTGCCAGCGCCTGACCACCCTCATGGTAAAGAAATGTTTCCTAATATCCAGTCTGAACCTCCCCTGGTGCAGCTTTGGCTGTTCCGCGCATCCTGTCATTGATTACCAGAGAGCACCAAAATCCTGGAGTGCATGTGGAGAAGATGCTGCCACTCAGCTGAGCAGCATTATTGGGGTCTTCAGGCTTCCCCATTCCCACTGACCCTCCAGGATTTGCAGGAACAGAGTAGCAGTTGCTCAGCTGTATCTTTGCTGAAAGGAGCATCCCCTGCTATGCTTTCCTTGAACAGAGAGAAGCATTTTTTATCTTTTTTCTCCTCCTAAAAATCAGAACAAAACAAAACAAATGTTCAAAATAAAGAAGGTGAAATCCCCCAGGTCATCTTCTTTTATGATTTCACTGACTTTCTTTCAACCACATTTATCTTTATTGCTGTTTTTCCTCAGAAGAATCTAAACTTCAAAATGTTTATTCCAGACATGGGAGCTATTTCACAGAGACTGCTATTTTCCATAGCAAACGTTTCACATTCTGCATTGTGTGTTCTCTACTCTGTTGCCTGCATGTGTTGCAGTAGTGTACAAGTTGTGTTTTTGTTTGTTTGTTTGTTTGTTTGTTTGTTTTTTGTTTGTTTTTGGGGTGGGCGTAGGGGGATGTCCAAACACCTGTTCATAGCACAACTCTAACACTTGGTGGGGTCTGTGCCCAACTAAGGCATGAAAACTCCGATGTATGGAGAATCCACAGACTCTCTGGGAAGCCTCTGTGCCCTGTTGCCTACTACTGGCAAAGCTTATCATCGTATCCAGCCTGAATTGTCTATGCTGCCTTTTGCAGCCATTGCTCCTTATTGTTATCTTGTCTGCCAATGTTGAGAAAGCTTTTGGTTTGGATGTTGTTACTGCTGTGACATGGTTTTACGCAGCTAGGCAGCTGGACTCCACCACACTGCTCTCTCAATCCCCCTCCTCAAAGGGGAAACTGGAAAAAATATGATGGAATGGGCTCAAAGGTTGAGATAAGGACAGGGAGGTCAATCAACAGTTATCACAGGTAAAACAGACTCAGCATAAGGGAGATTAATGTAATTTATTGCCAGCTACTACCAGACCAGAGCAGTGAGAAGCTAAAAGCAAACTAACAATATCTGCCCCCCCATCCACCTTCTTCTACATTTTCCTCCCCAGCAGCTAAGGGGAACGGGACTGGGGGCTGCAGTCAGTCCCTGACGCTTCGTCTCCGCCACTCCCTCACGGTCTCTCTCTGCCCCTGCTCCCTGTGGGGTCCCTCCCACGGGATGCCGTCCTTCCTAAAGTGAGTCTGCGGGAGCTGCCCACAGGCAGCAGCTCTTCAGGAACTACTCCCACACGGCTCCGTCCCACAGGGTCCATCCCCCAGGAGCAAACTGCTCCAGCACGGGTGCCCCACGGGTGGGCGGCAGCTCCCCCCAGACTCCCTGCTCCTGCATGGGCTCTTCCCCACGGGCTGCAGCTCCGGCCCGGGGCCTGCTCCTGCGGGGGTTCTCCATGGGCCGCAGCTGCTGGCTCCCGTTTCAGCTGGCTTCTCCCCCAGCTTCTGGGCCCTTGCCAGCAGGGCTGTTACTCAGCCAGCTCTCCCCAGCCTGCACTGCTGCCTGGGGTTATTCTGCCCTGGGTGAAAAGCTTTGTGCTTTTCCTTCTTAAACCTGATGAGTTCTTTTTTTGGCCCAGTGCTTGGGTCTCTGACTGTTGGTAGAAGTGCTGCCATTCACCCTGTCAACCTTTCTCTTCTCCTCTGCCCCGTTCTGCTTAATTAGCGTCTTCCATTTTGCTGTAGTTGCACTCTCCACCATCTTCCTGGTTGCTGATGAGCGTTTGGAGCCTTGCTGGCCCCTGTAGTCCTTCCTTGCCAGCTTGCAGCTGGACATTATGCTATTGCTTGCGGCCACATAAGCCAGCTATCCAGCCGGTTTTCAAGCTCAACTCCTCTGCTGTTTGCTGAGCTCAGCTTCCTCAGCTCCCAGGTGTTACTGTGGTGGGAGACCACGTTATAAGCCATACTAAAGTCAATCTTACATGAATGTGGTGGGGTAATCTTTAAAAACAGGATTTCTTATCTGTTAGCATTACAGGCAAAACATAGCTTGGAGAAAATTAATTGAATGTACTGTCAATTAAAATAGATTCAGGTAGTGAGGAACTAAGACAAAATTAAAACACTTTCCACCCCACACTCCAGGCCCAACATTCCCCCTTCGCTCCTGTCCCCTCTCTTCCAGCAGAGCAGGGTACAAGATGGGATGGGATGGGATGGGATGAGATGGGGGGGGGGGGGGGGGGGGGGGGGGGTGGGAAAGGATGGGATGGGACGGGACGGGACGGGATAGGATGGGGTCTGCGCTCAGCATCTCCAAGTCCCTCTTGTCTGCCCCTTCCTCCTCACACGTAGCCCTGCTCCATCAGCCCCTGGCCAGCACCAGGTGATGCAGGGATGGTCAAAACCTGACAAAAACCTGTCAAACATACGTGATGAGCCATTTAGCTTTCATCAAAATTGCTCCTCAGCTCATTGCATGAGGCCAGTCAGACATGATCTACCCTTGAGAGTTTTCATTGATTGTTTCACAAGTAGAGAGCATACAAAGAAAAACTTACTTAGAAAATCTTTAATATTGGAATCTTTCACCCAGAACATCCAATTTTCTCTAGTTCAGAAATTGATTGTTCTAATTTACCTTCTGATATAAACAAACTCTTCATAGTCAACCCTTTGTTTGTGGTTTGGTGTGCTCACTTTGACAACAGTTTGCAAGTGGGACTGCATTAAGGCTTTTGGTCCACTCTATTTCCATCACAGAGTGTCAAACCTGTCATCAGGATGCCCTTTTCACACCTCCTCCCTCCTGCCACACATGCTGGAATAATTTTACTAGAGATCATTTAAGTCTCTACCCACTTCTGAATCTCCTCCTTATTAGAGAGTCATCTGTCTCGCTGAAAACTAAAAAAAAAAAAAGTGTTCTTTTTGGTTTAAGACCATAATTAGATTACCTTTAGATATTACTCCCCTCTCTGTCTGCTGAATAGATATGCTTTTACCTTATTCTCTTTTTAATTATAAGGCTAGAAATCTTTAACTGTGATATATCTTTTGTCTTTGCTGTGTTAAATTTTCTCTCTATTTTCCCCCTAGATTAGGACAACATCTGTGTGTACTGTGGCAGCCATGGTTCCCATCATTTTTTGATGAATGGACCTCTACCAACTTTCCATGTTCCTCTCAGAACACCATGCACCACTATTACCTGAAAACTAATTGGAAACATTAATGGAAACATTGCTTAATGTAGCTCCAGAGACCGGCTATGAATTAATTGCTACAGCTAACTCTAACCCATCCAGAATTTATTTTGAACCACCTCAGGTGCTGAGAACAGATTGCATGGACGACAGAGGGAGTGATCTAGTCCCAGCAACTGATCTCTAGTCCTAAAGAGTGGTGTATGATGTTGTTTTACAGTGTTAGACCCCTGCTGATGGGAATATATTGTATATATAAAGAGTTTTGGCATTAGCCATTTCCCCAGAGTTCTCTTCTTTTGTAGGAAGTGGCTCATGTTCCTTCTTTTACATACTTGATTTATTATTTCAGGTCTCTGAAAGTGTGCTCTTTTTCTGCAATGATCAGTGAGGCAATATCTACAGAATATGGTAAACAACATCAGGGCCATTATCTTGTTCAAGGCTGACTGGCGTGGTTGGCTATATTTGTAAGCTTTAGCATTCAAAACGGGATGGTCTCATCCAGGCTGGGACTGTTTCAAGGCCTGAATCATATTATGAATGGTGTACAGGAATTGTTTGTGAAAATGGTGGTTGTCTGAGATAAGACCATAACTCTTCTAGCAGGGTAAGATAGGGAGGATTCAGCCCCAGTGCCCAAGAACTTTTCCTGCTCTGTTCTATTCATCTGTATGGGTGCAACCTGCACGGCAGTTCTGGTGATTTATGTTAAAATAAAAACAATGTCTTTAAAAAACAGGGGAAGGGAGGACCCACAACTGTAAATCAAACATTGCATCTCTGATAGGTGGAAAAATACCAAAATGAATTACTTGCTCATCCCAAGAGAATCATAAACCCACAAGAAGCAGCCAACATGGATTTGCTAAGAACAAAGCATATCATACTAATTTGGTTTAGTTCTTTAACCCAGTGGATAAAGGCAAAACAGTTTTGTCTTGTCTGTAGTAAAACTCCTGGCATAGCCCTGTGAAATGCCCTCTCTGACAGACTAAGAAAACTGGTCCAGATGAGTACTGCTTAACCCAGATGATTCCCCACATCAGAAGATAAAGTCTAACTCATCAACTTGGAGTCCTCTTTCTATGATAAGGCATGAAGAATTTTCTACTGGCAGGAGGAAGGCATGAGCTAAAATGCCTGAGAAAGAGGAATATACTAATTCAGAGGAAATTCCTTAAACAATTATGCTCAAATAGAACTTTTAATTTTTAATTTTCCACCAAGGAGGACATATGGGGATTTGGGGCTGACAGTTTTGCCCCCTTCCAGAAACATTGGATGTTCTTCTTGCCAAGCTTCCTGATGATATAAAGCATGCTTTTATACAATTTGCAGAAGATAACCAACTGGGAAGAGATGCAATTATTTCTGAAGACAGCATTAGCATTCAAGTAATTGTGATAACTTGGAGAAATAGTCTGTAATCAATACAGTAAGATTCAATATTGGTGAGTGGAAAGCATTTCACCTCTGAAGGGAAAACAAAATGCAAAAACCCCAATAAAATACCAGATATTGGTTTATGCCCCAGTGTAGTTAAAAAAAAAAAAAAAAAAAAAAAAGTAAAAAAAAAAAAAAGTGTAGGGCTGTGCTAGAACAAAGGCTGAATAAAAGCCAGCAGATAAGATGCTGTTTGGCCATTCTTTTGTGTATGCCACATGTAAAAGATGAAAGGCTATTATGCCACTCTATTTATCAGGGGCAAGAGCTTGTCGTGTTTTGGAGGCACATGCTTTAATAAGCAGGGTGTGTGTATGTGCGTGCAGACATCTGTGTATATAGAAGAGAGTTCAGTGCAAGCAACAGGAGTGCTAAGAGATTTAGACAGCATGACCTACCAAGAACAGGCGACACAAGTTTTGTTTTGTTTTGTAAAGAGAACATCAAATGCGGGCATGGGAACAAACTTCAGATAACAGTGCTACAAAGGGGTTGCTCACCATTTGATCACCAGGCTGTGGACAGGACTTGAGCGGTGTTTGTTGTACATTCAGAGCAATTTTATTTAAGTACAAGGAAAGTCTCAGGAATTACGAAGATGGGATACTTTACATGGAAGGCTGTGAAAGCTCAGGAGGAGGGTGACAGGCATCCAGAGGGTGTAGGTGTGTCTCATCACACCTCACACTGTGGAAATGGCATGGTTTGAGCTCTCCTCTGGTTCTGTGTTTCCCTGCCTATTTGCCTGCTTTCTGTCAGCCTCCACTACAGGGCAAGAGACATTTCCAGTGGCTACAAACAGGAGTCTGCTTAGGTTTCGGTTTTGCATTTCTTTTTTTTCTTTTTAATCTCTGTTCTCTGTTTCCATCCCTTAGGATATTCTTAAACTCTCCATTGAATTCCCATTGATGATGTTTTCAAAGCAATAATTGCTACTTTTTTCACTTGGTACCATTACAAATGACATCTTTTCTTTTCTATTGGCCTGAATATTTAGCTCAGTCACTTCCAAGAGTTGAGACAAATTGTGGTTGTATGGCTGAGTTTTCCCTGTATCACCCTGCAGTAGCACGTGCCAACATCATGGTAATTACATTACCTTCCTTGCTGGTGCCCAGTGTAACACTATATGCCTTCCGAATCCTTTCTCCCTTCCCTTATCACCACATTCACACTCTGGAAGCTGTCCAGATCCACAGTCTCAGGCTGAGCACGTCCAGGGAACAGAAAAGCAGTGTTTTCTCTGCAGTCCTACACCGCCAGGTAGGAGCTGCCAGGTCAGCAACAGTTTCCCTGATGAGGTCTTGCAAGCACAAAGCAGCTTGGTAAGGAGGGATGGGTGGCTGGTGACGTAGGATGAGGCCTGAAGGACAGATGAAGCTCACACCATTTCTTCAGCCTAAAGAAAAAGCAATAATAAGTGAATGCACAGCTTCTTCCTAATTTTAGACCCCTCTCTGGCAGGTGCTTTATGTATTCAGGGTTTGCCTATTCTTACCGTGTTATATTTTTTATCGTCTTTCATCAAATGAATGTGAAGAAGAAGAACAACAAAAGAAAGCATTCAAAAGAGGATCCAGAAAAAAAGGGCAGTAATTTATTCCTTCAGGATGTTCTTCTTTAATGTCTCTCTACTCTTCTACCCTCCTACTCTGATTAGCTGTTCTCCCCTGAGTCTGAAATTACATTATTACAGTCTTTTTGGGCATGGTGAGTTTTGAAACAACAGTTTTAAAGCCAAGGAAAATCCCACCAACTCATGCCCAGGAAGTCAGGAGCTGTCATACAAACATCGCTCTCTTCTGAACTGCCCTGATCCGCATCTTCTCATGTTTGTTTCCTCTGTGCCCTGCTGGAAAGTGGAAGGGAAGCGGTGGTCAACAGGCCCATGACCTTCCCAACCCGGGTTGTTTTTAAACCTGAATAAAAGGAAATGTGCTTTTTCAAGTCATTTGTGGCATCTTATAGTTGTCTGTAAGCTTTGCATCCTTTGTCCTAACCCCAGCCTGGTGTTCAGTCCCAGCATGGCTTGCACTGTGCAAGTGGTGTGCGTCCTAGTGCAGCTGCGTGAGTGCTCAAGGCAGATCGAGGCAGACAGATGCAGATTTTGCTGATATATTTTCATTATAACAGAGGTTGAAAACCCAGTCAACATGAGATTTGTCTCATTTTGAAAAGCTTCTGAAAATGAATTTGCCTGTGCTTTCCTTTCTACTGGACATGGAAGAGATGGATTGCATTGCACTGGACTCTTTTTATTTATTATCTTATTATTATTATTATTATTTATTTATTTATTTATTTATTTATTTACCTATTTACTTAGTTATTTTCAGACAAATTGCTTTGTAGATTTTAGCTTATTATGAATGGAGCTCTTCAGGAGCAGAGGGGAGGAATTTGCATGTCTTTGAGGAAATTATCCCAAAACTATATATGATATGACTTGTGTCATTCAGAAAATAAGGAGCCCTTACGCATACTCAGAATTTGAGAGTTTTCAGTGCTACATTTTTTAATTACTATTTTTAACATTCAATAGATCTATGTCTTAGCAAAAAGTTCATAAACTTCCTGGAAACACCTGCAAAGACAGTACAGGAAGGGGTACTAAAGCTTGGAGGAGCTAATGTTGCTTGTGCCAGGGATGCTCATAGGAGTAATGGTTGGAGGATTCAGAAACTGATGGTCGATGAGGCTGACCGCCTGGCACACAAGCTTGGAGGAGATGCCCAGCTTGGCGACAGGTGGCTTTCTTCTTGAGCATTAGCTCCGTTAGCACAAACACATTAATCAGTTTTAAATAAATGTCATTGTAAATAAAGAATCTGGCCTGAATGTGGCAAAGCGCTCAGTACTTCCATCACTTCTTTGATGAAGTTGGAGTTGCAGGTGGCCTGTCCTTTCAATAATTTGCTGCTATTCTGTGAGGAAACAGAAAGAAAATGTAAAAGGCTGTGAAAAAGCCTAAGTTTTATTCCTAAAGAACATCTGACCCCATGAAAGAAAAGTTATAGTCTCTGTTCCCTTTGTTACCAGTGCTGTAAAACTGATATTTGAATAGTATTTTTCCTCTGACAATTGAGGGGAAATATAAAAATTAAAATGGCACAGATAAAAGCTCCATTTCCTAGTAACCTCCTCCCCATCTCAAGAAAATGCCCAAGCAAACCAACCAAACCAAAAAAACTAAAATAAGAAAATCAGGGTTTCTGTCTCATTGATGTAATGGTGAAAAATATAGGCCTGCCGAGGACTTTCTTGTTATTTTCAGTACCACTCGGTATGTCATTTTTGTGGAGCACTATGTTCTGGTGGTGCCCTGCTGAGGTGGAAACAGTAACAATCCATCAGCACTGCCATTACAAACCTCATCTCTATAACCTGGATGTGCACATTTGCTATTGCTTGGTATTTCTTATAAGAATGTTCAAATTTCTTTTTAATGATATGATGATTTTCAAAGTAGGAAAATGTAAATGGATTCAGAAAAAAAAAAAAAAAAAGAAAGGTGGTTTTAAAAAAGACAGAATTCACAAATGAGAGCAATATTAATTATTAGCAGTAACAATAGTTTTGTTTATATTACAATAGTGCCCATATAGTCTGTATAATTAGGTGTTGTAAAAGCAACTTGATTTTTTTTTTTTTTAATGGAGTTAGTGCTGGTGGGAAGTGTTGGACTGAAAGACTTCTGAGTTCTTATTTATTCTTCTTTTTTTTTTTTTTTTTTTGTCTTTGATAGTGGCCTAGTATCTGTCTGCGATCTGGCTTTTGTTGTGATAGATGTTATGCGTGTACTCAATTATCTCTGTAGTGAAAAGCACTTTAACACATGCTTACCTTTAAAAGGGAGCAGAAACGCTCGCCATGGAGAAGAGCATTTCTGCAGAGCAGAGAACAAGCCTCATCATGTAAAGCACATAAAGCACATATATCTTGAAAAGCCATGCTGTAGAGGTGCAGTGGAGACATCTGAGCCAGCTCCAAACGTGCTGCTGTGTTTACACGGTGCTGAAGGCAGGAGCTATCGGCTCAGACACTGGAAGCAGCACACCCTGCTAGTGCAAAACTCTGTCCACGCTAATACGTGGTGCTACCTAGCCTGGAGGGGCACAGACAGCTGTATCGGAGGTCACTCATACAGCTGTTCCTGGCACAGTTACTAGCTGATCCCAGTCCAGTGCCTTGCACGGAATCTGATTTGTCCAGAATCCCTCTCGGACAGATGGCTTAATACAATCTAATTGCTTTTTTTTCCTGCCTCAACTAAGCTTGTCAGCAGAGCCAGCCTATGATGTAGCTGAGGATAAAAGCAAACAAAGGCAGTTAGACACTTCTAATTTTCGTAATATACAGTTTATCCTCTTCTCACCATTCACTCTTGAGCACAGTACTGGCAAACTTACATTGATATTTACTGTAGTTTCTTAGATTAACCATGTCTCGGGCTGGACCTAATCACACACATGCTTATTTTTTGGGTGTATGTATCACGCTGACGTGGTATATTGGAGTATTTTTCCTGTAGAGTTATGCACATTGCTTATGTAGATTCATATTTAAACCTCCCTGCATCGTGCGGCCTCTAAAGACCAAGTGAGCAGTGACTTTCATTAAAAAAAAATAAAATCATAAATATATTTTACTGCTTGGATTTAGAGCAAATGCACAACTGACTTGTTGGCTCAATAGACGTAATTGCTCTCAAGGAGCCTTTATGGTCTATTGTTTCAATTATAAGTGAATTACATAGTCCCTAAGTACTTACTCATTCTGCTTTCAAGGAGAGTGAAAAGATCAAGTCAAAGCAGGAAATTAGACAGAAAGGACAATCGTTTTATTGAAACTCTTCGCCTTCTGAGTGGGGAAAGGAAACACACCAAGAAGAGCCCAAGCCATTCATGGGTGACACATTTTATCCATCTGAAACCATTACAAGCCCTGTACAAATTCAGATGCTGAGAACAGGAGTGTCAGAAAGGCAAAATGGCTTTGGAGGACCAGCTACACAGGCATAAAGTTCAGCCCAAGCAGGAAAAAATGGGTTGATGAACAGATTTGGTGCTTGAGAGACTGAAGAAAATCTGAACAGCAAGGAGGCACAGTTTGCCCTTCCAAATGAGAAGAGACGATGTCAACCCTAATCTGACATTGAGAGATTGAGGAAGAGTGTGGTACAAAAAAGAATGACACAGAGGTGCCCCAAACTATCCTACTCAGTATGCTGCTGCCTACAGATGACTGACAGGAGATTATTTAGGACAGGGCAGGTCTTCCATCACACCACACACCACATGAAGGCTTGCTGGGAAGCTTCCTTATGGAGCTGGACTCCAGTATTGTGGAGGTGGACTTTCTGTTATTGTATTCTTTTCTCTGTCTGCCATCAGACTTTGTTACTGGTGCATTTTTACTCTGGACTTTGTTACTGGAGGGTTGTAACATTTTATTTTATTTTATTTTATTTTATTTTATTTTATTTTATTTTATTTTATTTTATTTTATTTTATTTTATTTTATATTTTCTGGGACCAACATGGCAGCAGATCACATTTATTTTTCTCTGGTTCTGTACAGAAGTGTAAAAGAACTAAGAATTCAGCTCAGTCTGAATCTTTTTTAGCTTTATTACTAATTATTATTTTAATTCATTTCTTTTCTATCTGTGGGACCAGCAGTGATGGAGACTTGAGGTGAGGTGTCTAAGCCCCATGCAGTGCTAAAATTCAAATTCAGAGACTTAATGCTGTAAAGGACTAAGCCATGCCATCTATACACTGTCTAGCAAATTAACTGAATGTGCAAAGTCATCTCTTATCTTCACTAGCATCTTCTGGAAGAATCAATTTAGGGAATTATCTAGGACAGATACATTGCTTTCTCTAGTGAATATAGGGAAATCCGTGCCTATCTAGCTTCTGGGGATCCGTGTTTGCTACACTGCCAGCATAAGCTGTTTGACCTGACTTCTGGTTCATGTGGCATACCTCAAATATTTATTTTCACTGTGTTTTTTATTTATTTATTTTAATTCCTATTTTTTTTTTCTTATACTGTTTGGTCACATCTTTGTGTTCCTTTTCAAAAGTTCTCACTGAAAATGTAGGAATCCCTGCACTGGTACTTTACAGATAACTCCAGTTAAAACTATACAGTCCCTTTTGAAATGGATAATGGGACCAGGACCTTGCTGTCCTCCTACAGCCTTTTTTTTTTTTTTTTTTTTTTTTCTGTTCAGTTGGGTCATCTTTTCATTAGTTCCTACAGTAATTTAATCCAGTGCCTCATCTCCTTCTGGATTGTCCTGCTGCCCTCCCAGCCCCTTCCTCCCAGCAGGCATATCTGTACTCCAGCTCTGGATTCTGTTCTGTGCAGGTTTTGCTGCAATCTGAACAATGAAGCTGTGCGGCCTGTGAAGGGACAGGGCTGGCATTTCTCCTCTGGAAAATGAGCAGTGTGTCCTAAATTAAAATATATATATTCTCTTAGGGGAGCTAGGCCTAAAGCACAGCACTTTTCATCACATTTCCTGGTGATGTTGGCCAAGTATTTGTTGTCCCCATGTGCAAATGTGCACAAACTCCATTTTCAGGTGTTCAGAAGCCCTCTGTGGACCTGTTTCCCATGCTCTGGCCCATTAAGGCACTTTTTGAGAGGAATTGAAGAGCCCTTCCTTGGCCTGTGTCCCAGGACACCCCAAAATGTGTCACATCTCTGATAGGATGAGACTTGGGCACACAACATCCTCCTGTCCCGTTCCTCATGCTTATAGGAGGCAACCTGCATGTGTGGGCCAGAAGGGTGTCAAGAAGACCCTGAGTTTGCAGAGCTGAGGGTCAGAGCTGCAATTGGTGCTACAAGATATCTGCACCATGATATCTTCATCAGTCTATGTGTGGTTCTGAAACTCCCAGCATGCAGACTGATGCCCATGCAGCAACAACGAGCAGCTCATTTCCTCTAATATGTTGCCATAACACAAAATAAGATGTCTAGGACTAATCTATTCAGAGTGCATTTGTGTGTGTTATTCTCAGGCAACACGTATTTTCTGGAATAAATAGGAAGAGGTAAGTCAGTGCAGGTAGCTTTCAGATGACTGCTGGGATATATGCAAAATATACAAGAGAATAGAAGCAGATCCAAGCATATATGTAAAGGAATAATGAGATGCAGAATATTTTTTGATAACAATAGGATTATAATAATAATAGAACATAGAACAAAAAAAAATCTAAAAAAAATATTCTAAGTATAATTTTTAATACTAATTTACATAATTCTATATAAAATAACATGAGAGTGACAGCTGGGTTTTGTAGCCAGCATAATTGGAAGCAGTTTACAGAGTGATTTTAGATAAAGAAAAGGGATTTGAATAAAGATCACTTACTCCTATCTGACCCTAGAATAATTTTCCATCCTCTCATTTTCCAGACTTCTCAATAAACTACAGCAATAAATTGTGTGGATCACTACATTTCTTAAATGGTGGTTTATTCTTTGATAAGCCACTGGGCTGTGCTATTACTCTACATTTTAAGAGCTCATTTCTCCTACACCAGCTTCCAACATGTTATTCAGAAGAATGACTGCTGCTAGTGGCAGACAAATTGTACAGTATCATAAGAATCTGGTCAATAATTAATGTCACAATAGCACAATAATGGCCTGGATTTTAGCTCAGTTGTAATTTTTGTTCTCTTTGTGTACCTCTGAATGCGTACAGTAAACCAATTTCTGTTGGATCAAAATAGTTTTCAGGCTCATTACAAGTATCTAGTGATGCAGATTACTTGTAATTGAATGCTGCAGTCCAGCTCCAGCTTCTTTGCAACCAGATGCTCTTTTCTTCATAGGTAAATGGAAAATTCAATCCAAATGTTTTTTAAAAAATAAAAATAAATAGAAAGTTTAGCTTCAGGCCATATTTTTGTCCATACTTTTACAATGCTTTCTCCTGCAGCTGATGTCAATCAGTAATCATCTATGTTCATCTCTGCCTTGCATGGGCTTGGCTTTTAAAGGTGTTGCTCCTGAAAAGTATGCAGCAGTCAATATACTAAAATATTAATAATATTTTAGCCGAAGCAAAAAGATCAAGCAAGTGGAAGTAACCCACTCCTCTCTGGCAGCCTGCTTGGTCCTTTTGATGTTCAAGGTTGCACTGTGTATTGCTTTTTTTTTTTTTTTCTTCTTCTTCCTTTTATTTATTTATATATATATATATTTTTCCCAGTGATCAAGCTACAGTGCAAGGTAGGTGATAAAGATTCCCCGTCTGTGTTCACTGGGTTGTAACCTTTGTCAGCCACTCAGCCCCAGATTTTGTTCCTGGATAAAATCCTGGAAATTCTGTGTATGATTTATAAATATGACTTACTTGCCAATATACCCTGTCTTTCTCCTATTTCTCAAATTTGAAAATAGTTATGAAGCCTTCTTATTTCGTCCATGTAATGCACTGAGTCTAACTGACTTGTGGTGGCCTGCAGCTCCCTCACCAGGGGAGCGGAGAGCAGGAAGCATTTGGGCAACGCTCTCAGAAAACATGGTCCAATTTTTGGGTGGTCCTGTGTGGAGCCAGGAGTTGGACTCAGTGATACTTGTGATTCCTTTCCAACTTTGGATATCCTGTGATTCTGTGATTTTATGATTGTGGCTGCACTAAATAAGGAAACAAACTTCACTGTCTTGAAATACAGTTTGAATAGCATAATGTCTCTAGTATTATTGTGCATGATTTATAATGGCCGGTAACGGCCAAAATATTACAATCTGAGTAGTTTTAGCATTATGTACTGTGTTTAGCACATCTGCTACAGGGTCTTCCAATCAAGAAATTCAACTGGTTAGGCATTATAATATATTATATATACTATATAGTGTTTGCCCCAGCTAGCAGCATCTTAGAGGTCACAGACTCCCTGGCCAAAGAGTGACCAGTCCTAGGTAATATTTCTACTTAGTCTGACCTGAGGCATGACAGGAAAATGGTGTTTGAAAACTTGTTCTTACACAGACCGAGCTGCAGAGGTTACACAGACACTTCAGGTTCCAAGACTGTCCACCTATCAATCTGAGGAACATGACAGTTCCTATAATATCTTGAAAATTGCATTAATTTTAATGCACATCTTGATCTATAATTAGTTAACAAGTCTCTCTTGAGCCAGCTATGACAATGGTTGCTAATTTTTAGTAGCATATTTATAGATCTGGTCACCAAGATATATGGGGTTCCTCATCTTTTACTGCTGTCCTGGAGCACGTAATTATTCCACTGGATCTAGGGACACGGCTGGAAATAATTCTCCAACTGTATTATTAATAACACAGTAACCATTAAAAGTAACTTTTAAAAATAACTAATTTTCCTTTTTTTATATTAGCATTTATTCACTGTTTATATTATGCAGGGTTTGGACATGGAGTTTGACATTCAGAGCTTTCCTTACGGCTATTTTCACATTTTGGTTCTCCAGGACTTTTATAATCAGGCTGCAAACATGTATTTGAGAGGCAAACAAATGACTGCTTTCACTGTGCTTTTGACTTTTTCCCGAATCACATATTGCTAGTGATTTTTATGTGGGGTTAATTTTGATCTGTGGTGTCAAATGCAGCCAGGTAAAACAGAGATTTTATGTCTTTCGGAGACACTGGTCTTGTTATGTCCTTGGAGCCCTGGAAGAGAAGGGTTGCTTCTGGGAGCAATGCTGGGCATTTTGAGGAGCCTCCTCACCTTCTGGAACAGGCTTTAGCATCCTTTGCACACAGACACTGGCTTTCACACTAACAAGATTTCTAGGGGGTCAGCTGTACTTGTGTCCCACCAAGGGACGTGGCTTTTGAAGTGCTGCTGATGTGAAAGCAGCTTATTCTCAAACAGCCTCTCTCTTCCAGAAAAAGCAAAAAGCCTGATTTCCTGCTTTTAATCCCTTTTCACCCTCTCCTGAAAATAAATTAGATATTTCTGTGCCGCAGGGCCTGCCAGTAAGGACAGATCCTGCCACCCCAGAGAACACTAGGTACTGTTAGCCAGCTACAGCTCTCCTTCCTTGCTTTACCAGGGCTCTGCGGACATGCTGCTGTCACACACACAAATGTGGCCTTCCCTCTGCCACCTCTGTCACCACTTGGGGACACCCCAAAATATCTCAGACAATTGACAGATTCCATCCGATCTACTGATTTCCTAGAAATAGGTACCCTGGACTGCTGCAGCAGAGGGTGCTAAAACTTCTTGTGGATGCTGATTTCACAGGCGCCTTGTAATACTATAGAAATACAGAATGATTTGGGTTGGAAGAGACTTTAAAGACCATCTAGTTCCTTCCATGGACATGGACACCTCCTGCCAGATCAGGTTGCCCAAAGCCCCATCCAGCCTGGCCTTGAACACCTCCAGGGATGGGGCATCCTCAGCTTCTCTGGGCAGCCTGTGCTAGTGCCTCACCACTCTCGGAGTGAATAATTTCTTCTTTACATCTAATCTAAATCTACTATCCTTTAGTTTAAAGCCATTCCCCCGCTGTCCTATCTCTGCACCCCCTGACAAAGAGTCTCTCCCCATCTCTCCTGTAGGTCCTTTAGGCCCTGGCAGGCTGCTGTAAGGTCTCCCTGGAGCCTTCTTCTCTCCAGGCTGAACAACCCCAACACTCTCAAGATATCACAGTCAGGGACAAGAAATGAGTTTCCAGGCACTTTTTAATGCACCAGTCAGATGTGTGCTACTTAGCTTACAACTTTTATTCCCGGTGAGTGCTTTTCAATGTCCTTGCCCAACAAATGCAAACTTCTCCTCTCTTAACCCCGCCACCTCCTCATAAAATGGTAATTCTAACTTGGAAACAAACTTGGGTAACTCCGATAAACAGAGCCTCTGTCTGCATTTTGTGAGGAGTACACTATGTGAGTCAGGCAGAGCCACAAAAGCAAGGGATTTACGGGAGGACCAAGTACGGGCATAGATGTTGGATGCTTAAAAGAGGACGTCACTGTCAGAGATTCTCCACTTTAAAGTGCAGTTATCATCTGGAAAGTGTAAAAGTGACATCCTGGTATGCCACATTTATTCCTCCTCCGCAATTTCTGTTCCAAATTCACTCAGTCTTCAAGTCAATACCATGTTTTTTTCTCTGACTGCCAGCACAGCTAGCTCAGCCTGTTACCTGAGAATCAAGCTGTGTTCTTTCTGCTTATTAAAACATTGCCAACTGCAAAGCTTCTGGAAGCAGACATTAACTGGCAATGCAGTGGGAGAGGCAGGATTGCTGAGTATGACATGGCTAGCACATCCCTAGCTACAGGAAAGGGGAAAAAAAAGCGGTCATTAAACTCAGCACATGTGCCTCAGGAGACCCACAGAGAACACATATTTACAGCACCTAGGTGCCATTTTTATGCAGTTACTTTTCTGACTATCACTGCATTTCATGATGGAGCAGCTAAGGAGGGAGCCAAGGAGCCCCCTACTCAAGTCCCAGCTGTGCCAGATTTGCGAAGGATTCATTATAGAGGAAACAGGTAAAAAAAAATTCAGCCAGGATTTATTTACTATTGACTTGCTCTGTCATCCCTAAACTGCAGCATCGGCTGCAGCTTGTAAACCTGGCCAAGGTGCACTTACTCCTTACTTTATACATCCTTAGTTGCTGAGATAGTTTAAAAACATCTTCACAAAGGGATTAAGATTCCTGGGTAAAAAGGGGAAACAAAAAATGATGAGCGAACAAAAGCTCTAAATAGTTCAAAATTTGTGCTGGATCCAGAAGAGCATCTGAAAATCCACGTGTTTATCTGGAGCTGATCTGAGGTGTATGAACTCCTGGTGTCTTAAAACGCAGCTCTCATGAGAAAGTGTCTCAGATGCCCGTGCTGCTTGTCTCATCTAGAAGCACTGCAGGCTCGAGTGGTCACTGCTTTGCACCCCATGTAACCACTTATCCCTGCAAAGGCTGGAAACAAAGCAGGTGCGAAATGCTAGCGGATTACAGCCTTTCAGCACCTTCTTTCACACACAAGCACAGAACTGGATAATCAACTATTCGGAGTTGCTCAATTTGGTTCTCATCCCAGCAGCCTTACTGATGTCTAGAAAACACCTGCTTTCCTCGAGGGCAACATGGCTACAGATGCCAGCAGATGAGCAGCCTTAGACGACTTCTTTGGCTCAGGTACAAAATACGTAGTACTAGCGAGCCTTTGGGGACCTTAATTTCTTAAGGTCCTGATTTCTCCCAGCTAGCAAATCCACTGCCTGGAAAATTATAACCTGATAATCAGATAACTGTAAATTACACAGTCTGCCATTTTGGTGGTCTCCAGAGGAATGGAGTTTGCACACAGAGGATTCTGTCCCTGACTGTGCTCACCGTGAGCCCACTAGCTGTCAAGTCTCTCATCACCGCATTGTGAAACTGACTGCATCAGTCAATTACTGTAGTATCTGCCTTTGGGACAAATTCAAGGGTAATGGGGCTTAACCAGCTGTGTCAGCTCATCTGCATTAAGCCTCCATGTGCCTGAATCCCAGACTGGTGGAGGTTGGAAGAGACCTCTGGGTCCATCTGGTCCAGCCCCCTCCTCAAGCAGGGGCACCTCCAGCAGGGTGCCCAGGCCCACGTCCAGGTGGATTTTGACGATCTCCAAGAAGGGAGACTCCACAAGCTCTCTGGGAAACCTGTGCCAGTGCTTGGTCAACCACACAGTAAAAAAGTGCTGCCTGATGTTCACCTGGAAGCTGCTGTGCTTCATTCTCTGCCAGTTGCCTCTTGTTTTGTCAGTTAAAAAGGACGTATGTAGTAGCCTGCAGTGAACAAAACAGATGGATTCCTGTATTTCTTTCTAGTGTCCAAATGAAGTGGGTAGCACAGGACAGTCCTTGGCAAAATCTTCGGTTCATATCAAGGAAAGAAAGATGCAAGTTTTGCACTTCAAACTGAAGCAAGCTCAGCACTGTCAGCCACTCACGGATACAGGCACTGGACATGTCTTTAACTCCAAAGGTGTGAAATATTACCTTCAGTCAAGTTGACAAGCATTTTTCTTCCAGACTTTAGTCTTCAAGCCCACAAATCTCAGCAGCAAGTACCACACAAATGTTTAAAATTGGGCAGTGAGTAAGACCTGCTGCTTTTAGTAGTCTTTTAACCTTTGCTGAGCTGCTGTTCTTTAAATGGATTCTGCAGCTACCTAATTTCCCTTCCCAGCATTGCCATCTTTCTGCTACTTAATTATTTTAGTTAATTTAGTTATTAAGCACCCAGCTGGAGTGCATCACAACTTTCTACAAGGACATGGACTTAAGGAGAAGGAAACACACGTAGACCTAGGCTGTACCCCAACGTGGTCCTCCAGGTAGCTGGAAGCTCCCCTTAGCCATGGACAGAGGGAGCTCAGCACCACCCACCTTCTCTGTGTGAAACATCTCAAAGTTTCTGATTCGTGAACTCATTGGTTGTTTGTTTCTGGTTTGTGCTGGCTTTTTTTTTTTTTTTTTTTAGGGAAATCTTTTGGGGCTTTTCCTTTTGTACAAAGATTGCACAAGCTTCATTTGCTTAGGAAAAGAGCCCCTACTGGCAGAGTCTTCTAGACAGACTGGTCCCTCAAGTGCAAGGACTCACCAATCTGTATCTCCTGGCAGATCTCTGTTCCTATTTTTGGAAACCCAAGTTCCAGTTCCCCTGACGGATCACAGGTTTTGCAACCTGATAACAAAACTACTTTTCCTCACATAAGGCCAGAATCCCTGCCCTGCCTTTCTCACAACACAAAGAGCACAAAACAAAATGGAATGGCAAAAGAGCATCACAGAAGCCCTATTATTGTCTCTGCCCCAGTGCTACATGAAGGACAACAGAACAGTGCCATTCTGTACTAGAAATGCTGGGGGAAAAAAAAAAAAAAAGTGAAGGACAACTTTCTGTACTAGAAATGCTGCAGGGGGAGTTGGGGGGGTGGGAGGGGAAGGAGATTTCCTTCTCTTTGATTAAAATAGTTGCCTTGCAATCACAAATAGCCAGTGGGGATGAGACACTTTTGAGAACACCCTAGCATGGAGACTTTGGATTAGCCATTTGATCTGGGACTTTTGGTGCATACAGTACACTTCTTTTTAGTGCATCTTCTCTGTATATTACTTTTCTCTTACATGAATAGAAAACACAACTACACAGCAGCAAGACCCTGAGGAACTGCCCCTTATACTGAAAATACTTGGGCCATTGCTGACTTTTGATTCAGATCTAGGCTTTGAATGTTTTTGCCTACAAAATAGGGCCAGTGAGATAGAGAGAGGGAGCAGTACAATTGCTGGTTCAGATAGTATTGCCCCATTATGGTTAAAGGTCTAGCTTAAACCTTGTAATGAACGGGTACTTGAAAATCAGACACTCTCTTTCCTGCTCCTTGTTGTTATTCCCTGTCTCATGCAGCCCATATATAAAGTTATCTGACTTGCTATAAAAGAAGTGAAAAGATTAATTTGTTAAGTCAAATATTCACATCTCCCAGAGAACATAGAGGAAGTCACCTGAAGATCATTTATAACGGGCAAGTTGCTGAGGAACCCTCTAGAAAAAAAAAAAAAAAAAAAAAAAGGATAACTGCAATCCATGACACGGAGGATTTCTGACAAGGGATGAATCATCTCCTTCCCCCCCTGCCACACACCTGGAATTAGGACTGCTGATGGATAACATCCTGTCACATGGGGGCTCTTTTTCCATTGACTTCATCAGCAGCCGTTACAAACCTTGGGGTCAGGTTATCCAGAAAGGATTCCAGAGCATCCCTACGAGGGCTGTGATAAGGCACTGTGATAAAGAAGGGGATTATAGGGCCTCACCGTCCTCCTGGGGAACACCAGACAGATTTGCAAAGTCAATATTGCTCTGCTGATCAACACCGGCACGAGAGCTGGCATAAGAGTGCCTTACAGGAGGATTTTCCATTTGGTTTAAACTCGGAAGGTAAACTAATTACATGAATGAATGTTTCCGGCTGGGCAATATCAACCATCCGAATGCATTTAGCTGAGGAACTATTAAATACAGTATATCTTTAGCATCACAGGAGACAATAACTTACCCTGCATGGCAGCTAATCATTGCTACCTCAGCTCTGCCCGCTCAGCCCCTTGGAGTCCCAGCCACTCATCACCAGGCCATTCATGCTCAGCCATGCACGCAGCCATCTCCAAAGAGACACAGCCCCCTAATTACCACCTCTCCTCTCGCTTACCCCGCTGTTTGGTGTATGATTCAATGCTAAAACAGATCTCGGCAGCACAAGAAGCCTGTCTCACACTCCCTCTCATTTAACGTGGTGGTTCTTGATTGTAATCCACGCTGAGGCACAGTCGTTCATCTGCTGCGGGGAGTAACGCCGTTTTGGCAAACATCCTCACGGGAATACGCACCAGCAGCAGCGCTGTTGCTTTAGGTCAACCTACAAGCTTTAAAAAGATGATGCAAAAAGGGTTTAGATTTTCATAGGCATTGAAGGGTCTTACGGAAGCTACTCACACCTGTAGAGATAGTTTTCAAAGACATAGTTTTCAAAGATTTGCCTTAAATTCTTGAATTTGTAGGTAACCCATGGCATGGCAGGTTGGCTTCTGGCTCAGTGTTGGTCCTGCGAAGCCACCTGGGTGCCACCACATCCCAAATGCCCGGTCTCCAGGTTGCTGTATAGCTATTGCCTTATACCACTGCCTCAACCAGGTCTGCGTGATGCTTTCAGGACAGACGACCAACACCATTTTACCAATTTTGTTTCTCCCTTCCGGCTCAGGAAGAAGAAAGGATGCAGAATTTATCAGAAGAGCTTTAAATAGCACCTCCTTCTTTCTTAGATTCTCTTCTTCCCCCTCTGCAGCCCATGGTCTGACCCCTCTTCTTGTCTCAGGGCTGAAAAGAATTTTCCTAACTCGTTATCCTTATTTTAGGCTGGAGTAAAGCTTTTTGTGCAGGACTGTTTCTGATGGGCAGCTGTAGCTCAGCACTGAGGATCTGTTTCTCGTCGTGTCTCTTTGGACCTTGACATCACTCCCTGCAATTCCCAAAGCTTATTAGTGATAAAGATAGTAACATCCTGAATGTGCTAATAAATATTTGGATTTTTTTCAAAGCTGCTCTTAGATGTTTCTATTACTGTGGTCCTGGCTTTTTGCTTGGGTTTGTCTATAAAGGGACAATCAGGAAAGTTGATTTAAATTAACTATAGGCAGGAGTCTAATGTGAATTAGCCAAATTGCATTAAACCTCCCATTTCACAATTAAAGTGGCCTTAATATGACTTAGCCTTGGAAGAGAAGTAAACCAAATCAAATCAAAGCCACTTTAATTCTGACAGTTCCCACAAAGGGCTTTAATTAATGCAGTTTAACTAATCCACTTAAAAATTCAGATCAACTTTTCCAAGCAACTTCACGTAAACAAGCTCTTCCAATGGCTCTGCACCGAAATGATAGCTTTCATTCATAAGGTAAATCTGCACAAGTCTTACTCTGGTGGAAGTCCCACTGCAGAGGTTTGCACTTGGGTAACTGCATCAACCGAAAGAGTTGCATGAATATAAATCCAGAGCAGCTCAACTCCTTGCAATGCCTACCAGCTCCTAGCAACTGTGCTTTCCTAGCATCACGCAGAAGAGAGGGGAAAAAAAAAAGGAAAAAAAAAAAAAAAAGTCTACCTCATCAATTCAAGGAAAAGGAAGAGAAAATGATGATGTGCAATCCCATCTCTCTCCTTTGGTTAGCACAGAGGTCAGCTATGTTGGTAAGTAGCAGGTATAATTTGCCCTAGTGAGTCCTTGTACTGTATGCAGGAAGGCTGCAATCAGGCTGAGATCTATTTTAGGCAGGATGAGAACTACATTAGCACGAAGTTAATTTGCTTGAATGGGCCTTAAAATGGTATGAATTAGGGCATATAGTGATTTTGACTTTTTTTTTTTTTTTTTTTTTTTTAAACACATGCCAGTTCTTGTTGGGGTCATGACAAAGGATAGGGCTTACAAATGACAAAAATCACAGAAGATAACATTGTCCAGAAATAAAATAAGATATAAAGAAAAGAAGATTATTTCAGCCAAATCAGACATTTAGTCAATTTGCAGTATATTTCATCAGTGTGTACATCAATCTGGCCCATTAACTACTACGCCCTTTAATTCCTTCTGCCTTTATGAACAATTCCCTTTGTAGCTCAAATGCTTGAAGAAGGTAGTGCAGCCTCTTTTTCGGCATGAATAGGGGTGTTTGACTTTCTCAGTTAGCTGAACGTCCTTCAGCAGGGGGTTCCCTGAGGCACACAGTATTCCTTGGCTTGTTATCCTCGTTCCCTGCACCTCTACCCTGCAGGGAGAGCCAGCTGAAGAGTTTCCATCAGGTTTCTTCATTTTTTCCCAAAGCTTGCCAGTCTGACAGCTTGAAACATCATCCCCCCCCCCCCCCCCTTTTTTTTTTTTTTCCTTTTTGTTCTTTTTTTTTTTTTTTAAAGAATAAAAAAATTTTGGCTACTCCAAAATGCCCTTCTCAGAAAGTAACTCAGGCAGATGTAATGCTCTAGCAGCACTGCACACAAATAAAATATTCCCAGTGAAAAAAAAAAAAAAAAGTGCCAGCATCACCTCTGCTGGATCAAAAGTTATGTCAAAGATGATATCAAAGCATGAAAATCTGCTTGCATAAAAAAGCCAAAAGCCTGAAGCCATCCCAACCACCTTCAAACAAGCCAGGAGTCTGCACAGGCAGAGCTGCTGCACAGCAGTGATGGATTAAGAGGCAGTGCAATTTCTAGCCAAATTCCTTCAGCTGCTGCCATCTTCACTCAGAGTTGTTTTCAAACTGTGAAAAGTTTAACTTTAGGGGAGAAAAAAAAAAAAAAGCCATTGCACAGTGTTGAAAATCCTGCTTGATTCAGAGACTCAGCTCCCGTCAGGTAGAGTTTCCTTTAGGGCAGCAGAAGCAGGAGATGTCCTGTCCCAGCCAGTGCCGCAATCTGTAAGGGAACGGATTTCTGTACAGATTTTGCAGGTGTGGGGAGCAGCTGGCTTCAGGGATGGGTAATAGGGTACGCAGCCCTCCAGCTCAGCATCATTAGCTCAGGCACCACGCGGGCAGGAGGAACCTGCAAGTTGCTTGCTCCGATGGAGCCTGTTATTTATTCACAGCAGCACCTGCCTCGCAGAAGATGCTTTCCAAGCCTTTAAAAAGCATCATCTCCCCCTCCTCCCCCCAGAAAAAAATATTTAAAAAATTGCAGTCTAACCAACAAGCCACACTTCAGGTATCTTTGAAACAATTTTACGTGGGGACCAATTTGATTTGCTGTATGTGACACAGCAGCAAAGACTGCTGAGTCCCTAGTGGAGCCGTGTTATTCTCAGGCAGCAGAATGACTTCAGCTGGATGTTTCAGCTGGAGAATTGGCTGGGAGCTGGAGAATTGGCAGTGGATGTCCTGGGCCCAGAGGTGGCCACCTGCAAGCAGAGGTGGCCCAAGGGACCAAGCATCTCCAGCGCTTCTGGGCTCTGCTGCTATCCCATCAGTTTGGCCTTGCTGCCTTCCTGCTGTGGCAGGCGCTGCGTGGTTCAGTGATATGCAATTGTCTCTGTCATTTCTCTAAAAGGGTGGGAGCTCATCCTCCCACAGAAGCAAGACAACCTCTCTGTGCAACCTTCCTCCTGGATGCTCTGCCCTCGCAAAAGGAGACCTGGGGGCCCAGGGATGAAGTGGGGACCAGCTTGTGACATGTTCCTGAGCTTAGTGGCCAGCTCAGCCACCAAATAAATGAATTCTGCTATTTGCATTTTTGCAGTTTAATATTTGTGTTCTGTCATTTTATCCTTAGATTGACAATGCAGGGGGATAATTGGTCTTAAAGTCTGGGGCATCCTGATAACTTGCAGGTGATCAGCTGCAGTTTTGTCTGCATAGGTCCTGCACAGAAGTCCTTTAGCAGCTGGGGCAAAAACCATCTTGTGCTGCCCCATAATGAAGAAAACAGCATATATCTTCTTTGCACTGTTTCTCTCTTCCCAGTAGGACTGTGAGGTAGCACTTCTTTGCAAACAATAATACTGACAGAGGAGAGATACATGTAGCTACTTATGGCATTTATAGGGGAAGACAGCTTTCCCCTGCCCTGCCCACCTGCAATCCCTGCAAAATCTTACTCTTCACCCATTTAGGCAGAGTTGGGAGCATTTCACAATGAAAACACTTTTTTTTTTTTTTTTTCTTTCCCAGTTCTGAAACATGAGAATGAAAAAGCTAAAAATGATGTAAATGATGTTTCTACACATTTATTTTTATTATTATTATTATGTACTGTTGGGATGGAAAAAAGGTATTTCTCATTATGATTAATGCTGGTGCATCATTTCCTTGGGGGTGTCAATGCTCCCATTACTATACCATTCACTTTTTCACTCCTCTCCTATAGTCCTCTGCTCCTTCACAAACCTGGCTGGGTGCTACTCTTACTTTCACAAACCACATATAGACCAAGTAACTCCAGTACTGCTGAAATGGGAACACAGTGTGATTTTTCACAGTTAAACTTCTAGCCTGAAGGGCTCTGTTTCCTTGTGCTTGTTATTGGTTTTCCCCTCCCTGATGTACCTGGCTACTTTGGGTCTCTCTCCCAGTTTATCTGTGCTGAGAGCTGCACTCTCCTTTTTATCAGTTTATTTATCTCCATTTAAATACACACATTATAGTCTGATTTCCATTTATTTCTTTATGTTGCTCATCTGTTTATGGCATCTTTGCAACTTGCTATGTCATCAGTATCCAGCTACTATTATTCTTACAATACCTGAGATCCCCTGAAAATTTGTTGGTCTTTTAAATCTAGAGTTTTGCTTAGATCTCCCAACATTTTGCAATATGTTTTCTTTAAAGAAAAAAAAAAATCAAGCTGATAGGTATGATGTTTTGACCAATGTCCTATAAAGAAATGTATTTTTTTACATGAGTGAATAATCGGAATGGTATGCTTGGTAATCACACTACTGGTGCCCAATCTCCTGTTTGGCATTACTAGTAAGCAAGCGAAGCCAGGCTGTTGAAGAGTGTGTCACAATATTGGAAAGCCTAATTTGGAATTTCAGCCTCTTAAGTCTAAATTCTATTTACTAATATTTCTGGCACCTTAGTATGTGGTTTTTGAATACACAAACTATTGCCAGTTATGCATGAAAACCAGACTTTCACATAATCCATGTGAATAATTGGCTGAATGGTGGTACTTTTGTTGTTGTTGTTTGTTTTTATATATATTTGTTATTTCTCCATATACAAAAAAAAAAAAAAAGAAATGTTCCAACAGTCCAATCAGAGACAGCATCAAATAGCTCTGTCTGGATAAAGTTCTTTCCAAACCGCCTCAAATTTGGGATTTTTTCCAGACCTATTTAGCAATTCTTTTGAAAAGCAATAATAACTTGAATGTGCACACATGCATGTGAAAGTGCAGTTTATAAACATAGCCACGGTTATTAAAATATACTTTGTGAATAATTCTCATTGACTCCTGAAAAATCCTCATAAAAAATCCCTCATCAGCTGTGGAGATGAAAAAAAAAAAAAAAAAAAAAAAAAAAAAAAAAAAAAGAGAGAGAGAGAGAGAAGAGAAGAAAAGAAAACAAAAAGAAAGAACAATTTAATAAAATTTGGGAAGTCCTGGAAGAAACCACATTTGTAGAACCAGAAATTGTTACTATCTGGTTCCAGTGCTTAGGTACTGTGGTGAAAAACCTTGACAGTGTCGTGGTTCTGCTCGAGTGGGCAACCGAGCTCCACCACAGCCGCTCTCTCACTCCCCCTCCTCCTACACTGACCTTGGTGCAAGGCTGTTCTCCCACTCCCTTGACTCTCCCGGCTGCTGTGTGGCGCAGCGTTTTTTCCCTGTCTTAAATATGCTCTCACAGAGGCGCAAAACAACATCGCTTATTGGCTCGGATCTGGAAAACAATGGGGCCCTTCCCAAACATGGGGCAGCTTCTAGATCTTTCTCACAGAAACCACCCCTATGGCTCCCTGCTACCAAAACCTTGCCACGTAAACCCACTACATTCCACCCCTCGCCTCTGTTAAAAGCATATTTAAGACTACTCACAACATACTCTTACTTTATAATTATCACAACAACCTTCACGAAATTCACTTAAATCAAAACGAAAAAGAATTCACCACACCAGAATAAACATAACATCATCACAGCACCGACAAGGTGGACATTTTACACACACACCACCCCTCGTCCCTTCACCACACTAACATATCACAGTTACTGCTTTCTTAAATTCTTCACAACTTGTACATTCCTAACAATCATCCTGCACATATTTTTGCCTGTTACTTCTACTAACTATCATCTTATCTCAAATTCCTTGAGCCCCACGTTGGGCGCCACAAAAGACTGTCGTGGTTCTGCTCGAGTGGGCAACCGAGCTCCACCACAGCCGCTCTCTCACTCCCCCTCCTCCTACACTGACCTTGGTGCAAGGCTGTTCTCCCACTCCCTTGACTCTCCCGGCTGCTGTGTGGCGCAGCGTTTTTTCCCTGTCTTAAATATGCTCTCACAGAGGCGCAAAACAACATCGCTTATTGGCTCGGATCTGGAAAACAATGGGGCCCTTCCCAAACATGGGGCAGCTTCTAGATCTTTCTCACAGAAACCACCCCTATGGCTCCCTGCTACCAAAACCTTGCCACGTAAACCCACTACACAGTGTCATTACATTGTTTACAATTACCTTAAAGAAAGCTATAGTGAGGTGAAGATCAGGCTTGTCTCCCAGGCACTAATTGACAAGACAAGGGGGAATGGTTTCAGGTTGTGCCAGGGGAGGTTTAGGCTGGATATTAGGAAAAATTTCTTCACTGAAAGGGTGTGAAATATTGGGGCAAGCTGCTCAGGGAAGTAGTTGAATCACCATCCCTGGAGGTCTTCAAAAAAAAAGTGTAGATGTAGAGCTTAATTACATGGTTTAATGGTGGATTTGACAGTGCTAGGTTAAAGGTTGGACCAGATGGTCTTAGAGGTCTTTTACAATGTAAATGATTCTATGATTCCATGATCTAATTAGGGTAGTGTATTTTTTTTTTTTTTGTCAACCTAATGCAAGCTTTTTTTTTTTTTTTCCCCCCTCCCCCATGTGTTCAAAAAATGTCGTTTACTTAAACGGGTATTTCGTTCAACTTGAAAAATATTATTTAGTTTTTTAAAAGGAAACCTAGATCCATAGAAGGAAGGAGGTGGAAGAACAAGGTAAGTTGTCCTCTTGGCTTCCTTTTAGTGAGTGCTACTGTCAAAAGCTGAGATGTCAAGATCCAGAAGAGCCTGGATTTTGGTTTAGAGTCCTCTGGGAGCAGGAAAACACGGACATGAAGCCATGCTGTGGCTGAGGTAGGGAGGGCAGCCAAGGGAAGGGAGTGAGTGTAAATGCTGCCACACAACTCCCATTTGTTTGTCACGGACCAGTGCAGGGACAGACAAAATGCTTGGGAAATGTGAAACAAAATGTCGCTGCTCCAAGTGGAACCAGCTCAGCTTTCAGCTTGTTCTGACTCACTGAATTCAACCCAAATTTCTAAGTGCTTTTGCATCAAATTCTCTCTAAAACCGCATGTCCAGCTGCTAATAGGTCGTTTCCACTCCTGATCTCCCCCGCTCCATTATGTGGTAATGCTTCGCTGTTCCCACATTCTATTCTTGCACTTTCCTCCTGGTATTTTTTCAGCAACCTTTAAAGAAAATGAAGACCAAGATGGAGCCCTGTGGAGACAGCCACTGTGATCCACTGCCAAGGCAGGGCTCTCTGTGTGTAGCCTTGCCCAGCTGCCATTTTCTTGTGAGCCTCGATCCCATTCTTCCCAGGGAGTGGGACACAAAGGTTTGGATGCTGCTCTGGCTTGTGACTAATGCACAAGCAGGTGGGAGAGAAAGTATATTTCCAGTTCCCCAAGCCATGGGGCAGCTGGGAGCCAGGAAGCTGATGTACGAGTGCCACGGGTGTGCTAGAGCTCAATGACCCAACAGCTGGGGGCTGGCAGCTGTTCCAGGGGCAGCATCTGCTGTGCTTCAGGGAAGGGGTGGGAGAGTCAGCAGTGACCACCTGGAAGGACTGTTTTTATTTCTTCCTCCCCTGTTCCTGTTGCTGTTCCAGCATCATCTCCATGTCCCTTGGCTCTGGCTGCTCTAAAAGAAGAGCCCCTTGTCCTCCTGGTGGGTAAGTGTCTCCTCTCATACATGTACCTGTTTGCATGGGGCAACAGATGATGCGTTGGAGCTGCACTGTGCCTGAAGCTGGGTCTCTGCAGATCAGCAGGAGGGGGTGTTAGATCCTGTGAGGAGCTTTGTTTTTGTTTTCCTTCAGTTCCCTCAGATCTGGAGAATTCTGAATAATGAATGCAGCGTTTACAGGCTGGCTGAATTAAACAGTGTTCAGCTTAATTAGGGGGCTGGTTATTCAGGGAGGAAATCAACACCTGCATTAGGTATGCAGTCCAATGTGCGGTGCAGGAGAAGGTAGGCAAAGACCTGCCTGCAGACAGCAAACCAACTGCAGGTGTCCACTTGCCCCCTTTGGACAACCAAACATGTCCACAGCCCCTGTGCTTGCACAGATCTCTAAAGTGGCTTTTTACAGCATCGTTTCCTCAACATTCAATAGCTTCCTGCCTGGTCCCAGGTTAAGATTTATTATTCATATTACAACATCACTTAAGCATCCTGCACTGGCTGAGCTGAGAGTTACCTGGACCATAAAGATGATCCTAAAGTAAACTTAAAAGCTTAGGCTTAGTGTATCCCTCATTAGAAAATGAGGCTGTGGTAGTTTAATATCTTCTAGCTGAGCAGTTGTGACCTCAGAGGCATTTCAGGTTGACAGGAACAGGAAATTTCCATTTCCTACATAAGCCTGGATGAAAGTAAAACCCCCAAAGCTTTCTGCCAAACATATCTAAATTTTCCCCTATATGTGCCAGTAGGGAGAGCGAGGCTTCATTTGCTGGTGTTTGAGTGTGTGATAAGTAAGGCCTTAGGTAAGTTATTTCTTACTATCCCTAATAGTAGATTGCAGATGACAATGGAATTTGTAGGGTATTTAACTAGCTACAGACAATTGGAAACCTACTGTGGAAATCTCAGGTGTAAGCTTTTGGGGAGCCAGAGACCTAACTTCTCTCTGTGCAGCATCTGTGCAATGGGATCCTGAAGGAAGACTCAATATTGGTGTATTTGAAATGAGGGTGCCTGTTCACAGCCTTCAGCTCTCTTGTTTCCTCCAAGGATTGAACTGTTTTTCTAAACATTGCAAGTTCTCTTTTTTACTCCTGGAGGTCTTGTGCCTTTTGATTTTCATTAACAGTTTTGTATTAGCTTGCAGCTTTCCGCCAATCTCTTGTTTTTAGCCTTGGAGGGCAGTTTTTGGTCCCCAGCACATGCTTAAATTTTCTAAGACACTGAAGAATTTAAAGCTTGTAAGGGCAACCCTGTTGACACCGGTGGAAATAGTCAAGTGCCCAAGTAAGGCATAAATTTGAAAGCCTTATTGAATGGATTTAATTCTGGAATAATGCTACAGAAATAGGGCAAGTTGTTTAGATTTATATTGGGTGTTGGGAAGCAAAATCGGGACTTAATTTACTTTACTGGAAGCATCTCTAACACCTTAATAGATAGGTGCACTGCTGTATAAATGCAGTTAATGAGCATGATTTGGGACTTCCTATACACTGTACTTTTGAAAGCTTACTGTAAGATATTGCAGTTGTAGCAGAAATTGCAGAAAGCACCACGTCCCCATGGTACATTATGTGCAGCACTTCCCAGTGGCAGTAAATGTTCTGACTTAATCAAAAAGATCACATTTCTTTCTATTACCACCTGCCTGGAGAAGCTAGAATAACTTTTGGCCAAGGAATACATTAGTTTAAATCTTAAATTTCAAAGCTAAATTGCACAAAGACTTGCAGATGTGATTCATATGTCCCCCATTACTTCCAATTTCTTCCTTTTTCTCCTGCTAACTTAAATTTGTGTGAGAAATGTAATGCTGCCAGCAGTGACCGTTTCCAGTGCGAGCAGGCCCGGCCCTGGCCCAGCAGCCTTGCAGGCTGCCTCCTGCCATGGGAGTCCCTTCAGCTCCTAGCAAATCGTGGAGCCACTCTCTTCCCTCTTGCAAATTATCCCCAAACAGCTCCAGTTTTTAAATTTCTGCCTTCTGCTGCTTGCAAGGTTCATGAGGTGCTTTCTGTGGGAGTCAGTTAGCCTTCGGGCTCTTCCCAACCCGAGCAGCTTTTGGCTTTTGGCAGTTTTGTCTCTGTCTGCTGGGTCCCCATTTGGTGAGGTGGGGATAACGCTGGTCACCCGCCCACCACACGCACCTGTCGTGAAGATTTATGAAGTGATATTTGCAAAGTGTAAAACATTATTTATGCCAGGGGCTGTGATCTATCGATAACAAATGGGATAAACATTGGGTGGTTAAATATTTAAAGCACAGTCTTTGGAACTGGGACATTTGTGGCCTTTCCCAGCTCTGCTAATGGCTTCCTGCCTTTTTCAAGACAAGCTATTTCACTGTTCCTGCCACTCATCTCCCCCCAGCTCTTCTATAATACATCCATCTATTTTGTGAACGCTGTGGTGAGCACTGCTGTGATTAGGTGCTGGCTGAAAGGTACACTGGTGTCTTCAACACTCATAAGATCCTCAAAACTTTGGACAGAAGATTTCAGCCCAGTCTGAATCCAGACATGAAAAGGAAGAGCAGGTCTTCCACCAGCCACCTTCAGCTTTATTGCAACTCCAAACTTTCCTAGTACTTTCTAGCCTCAGTATTACATCCGTTATTTACCTTGAGGTGCCAGGGCTGTTTTAGGGGTCACTATGTCATAGCTTTGGGAAACATTTGGCTGAAGACAGTGATAGCTATAGGAAGTGCAATGACCTGAGACCAAGGAGGTGGCTGAGGAGAGAATATTTAAGTATCCCTTCTGCTCTTAAACTCTGATTTGGTGAATATAAAACAAACATGCATTCCCATAGCTTTGAGAGTAAGCTGTTCCACCTTTAAAGGTGGAACAGCCTTTTTAACCCCCCCTTTTTTTTTTTTTTTTGATCCTGGTTGGCGTATTTCCCCTATCTTGTCTGTGCAGGTACATAACCAGATACCTGTCCCTTTTGTATCATATTGAACTACTGATAGAAAAGAATTGCTGTAGACATAATCTCCAACAGTTTCTCCAACAGAATAGTGAACGTGGATCCAGTCAAACTGATGGAGTAGCCCCAACTCCAACCGTGAGATATCATTATCTGGCTGTCATGGCTTATATGACGCCCTGTTGTAACTCTTTAGGACTGACCCATCTTTAGCAGAACCTCCTATTTCCCCATGTAAAATGTCCTCATTCAGTCATTTACTTATGCAAGTACATTCCTTGCCCTGGTAGTACATCTTAGTCTGCTGTCCACTTACCTGACCATGATCCAGTGGAATACTCAGCACAGTCATCTCTTATAAATCCCATCCAGGGCACTTTCATGGCAACATTACTTGATGGTTCACAGCACAGAGCACACTCTGTCCCTGGTACCAGCTTCTGACTCAACTGCAATGTGCATATTTTGAGACGGAGGATTTTTTCTGCAGTACTTAATGTTCGGAGAGAGTTTAATCAAGAAACATGAGTAATTGGCATTAACATTCACTTCTGAGCAAGAGAACAGCTTTGATAGCATCTATACTCATTAGACTTTTCACTCCAAACACTGTTCATTACAGTGAGCGCTCTTTGTACTGGCTTATGCTTGGTAAATACAGCACAGATTCTGCTCAGCACAGAAGTATGACTTGAACAAACACTCTGTGGTTACACAAAAGTAAAAAGTTTTAAATGTCAAAATGAAACCAATGGAGCACTGCAGGTGCTTTGAGAAAATTTCCAGGCACTCTGCAACACAACAGAAAAACCTGCAAAGACAGGACACAAGATTTATTTACTGGCTGCCTAATTGTAATGAGTAGGATTGATCTTGTTCACGTACTGAAACGAATCCTTGGGAAATCTGGTGATAGCAGCTGCAACTTGAGAGGCTGGAAGGAAAGTTTGCTGAAGTGCACTGCTGGAGCCAGGACCACCTTACACAGTGCTGGAGCATGAACCATGCCAGCAGCAAGATGGGAGGGAGGGAGACAGGTCTTTGTTCTTTGCTCTTTTGCCTGCTTATATCAAAGTCATGAACAAATGGGTACCAGTCACCAAGGTGAAAGTATTGGCATGTCTGCACCACACTCCCTGTCCTCCTACTGCCTGTATTAGTGCAGGCAAAAGACATTTAAGCCCCTTACAGTCTCTGTTTACTTTTTTAATGCATCCTCACTACAGATGTATGAATAAGTGCTTCCTCTGTTCACTGTGGAAAAGAAGCACACAGAGTAATGCTGATTTTCAGCTAGCTTATAAAATAACAATAAGAATATTGTGTTACTGTAACATCTAGAACGGCCTGAGGGCAGAAGATAGGAAGTGTGTTCAGTGTCAATTCACCCTTTCTCTCTGTGATTAAATTTGCACCCAAATCAAGTAGTTCAAAGTCTCAATTTGTTTAATGAGTTGACTTGACACATAGATCATTTTCTCTTTTAGCAATTACCCTGAAAATGGAGATGGCAGGAGCCTTGATTTTCATATCTATCAATACAAACAGACTGGGAAACTGTTTCTCCAGTGTTATCATACTTAACGATTTCACAATTTTAAAGCATTTCCCAGGTATTGTGCCTCCTATTAATTCAAATAATGCTAGCAATCCTCATGTTGAGTGAAGTACAAAAATGTCAATTGCTTTATGCCAGCATTTGAGGATAATGTGCTAATGCAGGAACTCTTGGTTCCCAGTTGCCTGCTGTGACCATCTGACCTGAGTTTTGACTCTTTGCCGCATCCTGTAGGGGGATCTGCACTAGCCAAATCATTTCAAAGGGTTTCAGCTTCTGTATTTGGTCCATGGCTTTCTGAGTATGGTATAGCCAAGAGACAGAAAATCCTAGGGACAACTGCTCATTTAGGAACAACCATTTGATAAATGCTGCCTTAGGAGCACCTTTGTAATGACTGTCATATGCCAATATCATATAAAATCGCACTAAAAAAAAAAAAAAAAAGCCCTAGTTGGGATCTCTATCCTGCACATAGCAATGCAGCCCAAAAAATAGTGCTTTGCTTTGTGTTGGCCAAAGGCTGTTCTCACTGAATGTGAATTTTGCCATGATCAAGATAATAGCATCTGAGTGCCCTGGACCAACTTTTTCCCTACCACCTCTCTCCAGATAGATTTTTTTTTTCTCTTTCCCACCTTTCTTTTTCAAATCTGTAGCCCAGGATAAAGTCTCAGGTGGAATCAAACCATCTTTGTTGGGCTTAAGGCTGATCTGGGAGAATGGCTCAGAATTGTGAGTACATGAAACAAGCCTTTACCCTTCTACTTACAGGTGAGAGTGCTGCTGTGTCTCACTTGTAACTCTTATTCCATGTCCCCAGATCTTTCCCATCCTGAAAGCTGCCACAAGGCTTTTGTGGGATAACACTTGCAGTATGTCCATGCTAGAGTGGGCCATACTGATGCCATTTTCCTATTGCCTATCATCATCATCATCAAAGGGTCTTTAGAACAGATAGGAGAGACACTTCCCAGATATTGGTGGCCACGTTACCCTTTCCCTCCATGGTGTACACATCAATTTTCTTAAAAAACGGTTACTGTAGTAACAGCATAGTAACAGTATAGCACTATTACTACTATTATGTCTGCTTCACAATAACAGCAACAAAACATGGGTTGGTCAAACCACATATCTTGCATTTTCCATTGTGTCTTTCCTGCTTTTTCATTACTGGGGGAAAGGACAAAGATAAGAGATGTATAAGATGTATGGACAGGAAGGACCAACACAAAGCCTTAAGAACAGAATTAGAGATCTGGATATAATGAAAACGGTTAGGGACTGTCTAATAGACATTTAGTCTGAACAGTGATGGATAAGGAGTTTTAGCTGCAGTGCTGTGAATGCTAAGGAGAGGAGGAAAATAAGTGGCAGAGAATTTGTGGTAATCCAGTTAGCCAGAAGGGACCTCAGCTCAGCATTTCAGACCTCAGAAGCTCATTTGAACAAGGTAGATACTCACGTGAACAGGCTTTCTTGGAGATTCTTGAGTTTTCCTGGATGGAAATAACCCAGGAAGATCTTTGCATACTGGATTTTTGTCTTCTAGCTTCACTCCTAGCTGGAAATGGAAAGCAAAACAAAAAGAAGTATTTATTTTCCTTCAGCTGCCCTCAAACATTGAAATATCGAGTGAGAATTTAGCCTGTGAGTTTGCTTTAATCAATGCTAGTCTGGCTAAAATTGACACTTATAGACAAAGATTCATGTATGCTAGAAGAGAAAACAAGGCAAGCAAAAATAAACACTATTGATGATGTTCACAAAGCAAAAAGTGGATTTTATTTCAGTTATACTCCTATATTTTATACCTCCTAGATGAAATTTCACATTAGTAGTCAGAGCTAAGTTTGTAGAGCTTAGTTCACAGTAAGGAGCTTGGATAAATGACCTGATTTGTCAGAAGTTAGAGCACTGACTTGCCATGAAAGCAATGGAAATATCATGTACAGAGTGCCTACCAAACCAAAGTTTTAATTAGTTGTTAACTTCTTCTGATCCCAGTGTCTTTGAAATGTCTTCTGACATGTCTTCAATGTTTCAGTTTGGTTTACTTGTAGAGGAATAGTAAATGATCCCAAGCATGATCCAAGTGTTTTGTCACTGGATCTGGAACAAATGCAGCCAAAAAACATGTAGAATTTTCTTCTGCTTCTATGCTGACAGGAATAAACTTAAGAAAATAAGAAATCTTTTGTTTATTCATGGAGCTCATCCTAAACAGAGAAAACTGTGAAGGTAGAATAGTTGAAACTAAGTATGATATAGGATGTGTTTCCAAGACTAAACACTGTCTCATACTGAGAAAATTAGTCTTTAAGATTATGTGAAACCATGTCTTCTGACACCTTCCCTGAGTGTGCCAATGGTAGATATTTAACTCAGGCATTCAACTCTGAAAAAGTCAGAACAGTCTTTTTATGTTGATCAGTTCCATTTTGGCTGAAAGAACCTAATTCACTAAAAAGAGATGGAGAAATATTGCATACCAGCATGATAACCTTGTGTGACAGCGTAGTCGTGATAAATACACTACACATGTAGAAGTTCAGTCTGATACATAGTCTGGACCAAAGGGTTCTCTCGTAACGTAATGATCTATTGTATTGCCCAGCCAACTGGAGTGGCATTAAAATGAATTATACCAGACTCCTGGTTGGGAAATTGTCTAGTCCATTATTTTTTAAGTACAGATTTCTTAAAGGGCAGAAGGAACCTTGGAGAGAGAGAATGAATTGGAAACAAATTGTAACCGTGACATTCTGCCCTCTTTCCTCTTCTTCCCATTTTTTGGCAATTAGGGCATTATTTCCTCTAGCCTGTCAAGGACCGTTAGGGCTTGAAAAAGGCTTTTCAGTCTTTTCCTTTGTTCTGACTTGTAGAAAGGGAAGAAAAGAGTTGTTTATTCTTCCATACCTGCACAGTTATCTCTGTGCTTACTTTTTCTTGTTATAAATCTTTTTGTCATTTTGTGACACAGTTTTGTAAAGTGAACACAAGAGATGGGCCAATGGGTTGCCCTGGTTATATCCTTAGTATTTTATCTATCATATTGCCACAAACCATGATGTGATATGATGTACTGTTCAACCAATTTCTATGTTCACATATTCCTGTGTATTTCTAATAATTTTATTTCTTCATGTTCTTTTTCACTCAGCTGACTCCTGCGTGAGCAGGACTCTAGGTTGTCCAATTAATCCATTCTTAAGTTACTAGTTCATTATTATTATTTATTATTATTATTATTTATTTATTTATTTATTTTTTTAAATAGGATCCATGCTTTTAAATATCCTACTTATTCTGTTGTGCATTTCCAGTTGGGTAGTTGTCACACCTCTGGTATTTCTGCTGCAGCAAGAAAACATTTGAGAACCATCATAAATATACAACGTGTTCTTTTATAATAGCTAGTGCTCTCACGATATCAAGTAGGATAATCCCCCAAAAGACACACTGATATTGGCTTATCTGAGATATCCAGTATGACAACGCAATTTTGACAGTATGCAACTCTGCAAATCCTGACTTTCCCACACCGAGCACACATGCAGGTGCTGAGCGGTACTGTGTGAGTTCAGCATCTCACAGCATTATTTGGTTGCCATCTACCTCCTCATTTACCCCTTACCCCTATTTGGCAAATGAGCTCTTACAGGCACTAGCTTTGTACGTTGATTTCTCTGGCCTTTAGGAAAGTGAGCAACTCAGCATGATACCCTGATAGGCCAGGTGCCAGGCATGGGTGAATCACTCTCAATCTTGGATGTGCTAAACTCTTGAGGAGCTAATTGAATCTAAAGGTGGAGGAGACTTGCCTATATATCATCTGGATTCAGTTGGCTTTAGATGTACTAATCTGGAAAGCGCTCAGGTCACTGAGCCAAACCAAAATCAGAACCAAAAAATGGTTTTGATTTTGATTCTGTGTGAAGCCCTAATTTTGAACTGCGATGTCTAAGTCACCAGCAGAAATAAGACTTTATATGATTATAGGTTGGTTGCTTATTGCCATAGATGCTAAATACATTGCTGCAAATACTGTTTTCTGATAGCTAATATTGCTGTCTGCACCACTGGCTCTTTCTTCCATGGTTTTATGTAAAGATTTCCATGTGTGATCCCTATGGAGTGATGATCAATTTATGCAATTTAATAATTACAAATAATTACATACTTCGGAGTTTTCCGTGTCAAGAGCAGCTGCTGATGAATCTACAAGCATAGAGTCTGTTTCCATGCCCTCCCAAGGCTCTCTTGGATCTGCTCAGTGATGTTAAGCACTTAAACAGCAGGGACTTTCTGGGAACAGTCCAGCTTGCTCTGGTATTAGGAGCCATTTAGCAAATGGTGATAACTAATTTAATTAAGATCAGATGCTAATGCCATTTGTGAAGATGATACCGTATGGACACTGGCCGACAGTTCTTTGGCTCTGCAGAAAGTGTCCCTGATTTTTGGAGTGCCATGACATACGTGTACTAACACACTGACAGAAATACACAATAAATGGCTCGAGTATTCAGTTTTTTGTTATTTAACTGAAGCATTTTTTCTTCTACCTGTCAGATGTCATCAAGTCCAGAAGTTTTATCATTCTTCAAAGGATTCATTCCCCAAATGACTGAAGCAAAATGATCAACATTCTGAAATTCTTGTCACTGTGTAACTTCAGTTTGGGTATTATTTGCACACTTTGAATACTCAGAAGATTGGCCTACATATATACTGATACTATACTGATAGTATAGTATCTACTTTTTTTGAGTCAATAAGGGGGTTCTGACTAATTCTTGGTGCTTTTCTGCTATTGTGGTTTATGCCTACAGAATCTATGGACCCTGGCTTCCATCTTCAGTCATTTTGTTAAAAACAAAACAAACCAACCAACCAACCAAACAAACAAAAAACTTATTTCAATGATTTACAGGCCAAGGTAAGTCTCTTTGTGCAACATGCATGGATTTCAGCAAAACCATGGAACTCACTGCCACAGAATAACATGGATGCTAAAATTTCCTGTGGTTTTTAGAAGACATTAGATGGATTCATGAGACCTATTGTAATATTTTCTGACTGTCTAGCTATGGTGTTGATGACAAAGGCCTGATTTAGATAACTGTGCTTATTTTTGTCAATCATGACTCAAGGCAGTTTGGATCATGGACAAGATTCAATGTATGCACATGCCCATACTTCTGCCTTTTCCACCCATCATGTCTTCTGTGTAAGTGACAGCTGAAACAGTACCTGTGAGATTACTGGCAATGACTCATATTTTTACCACAATCAAAACTGACTGTTCTGCCTGATGATCTATAGACATAAGAAATAACACCAACATCTGTAAGTAGACTCCTGATGTTCCTTATCAGCAATGGGGGTTGCAAGGACAGCAGGACCAGGCTTAACTGTAACCATACTATTTTGCTCACATTTTTTTCTCTGGTCAAGTTCATCCTTGGTGTTCTGGTGGTAGCTGTTGTTTATCCCCATGTGTTTCGCTTGTAGACTTAGCACCTAGCAGTTACACTTAGCACACAGCTGGATGATGATTTCTTGTTTGACAGTTGAGAGCTCTTCGACATTTGCAGATATTATTGTCAGTGCTGGTCCTGATAAGAAGCCTTTTATAAATAACTGACAGCTTGCACATCTAGGCACGTCTTTAGTTGTGATGTTAGGTGTTTAGCAGGATTTGTGGATTCATAGAATCTGACAGGGATGGCAATGTAAGCATTTCTGCTGGGGTCCTGTTATGTATGAATATCTAAGAAAAATACTCAATTTTCATTTTCTATTCTCTGCATGGCTGCTTACAGGTACCTCCAGAGTGAGAGAAGGGGCATAGTTATAAATTTTGCCTTGTCTCTGCATCAGAAAGCTTTAAAATATTCTTGTTGATATACTGTACATTTGAAATCCCATGAAGTCTTGTCTTCTTTCTTTGTAATGAAGGAAGAACTAACAGAATCTTGACGTGGTACCAAAATAGATGTGAGTTCCTGCAAATAGATTTTTAACTAAGTTTTAATTAATTATGTTATTTATTTATTTATTTTGTTAACAGATTGATTGTGTAGCTTTTGTGTGATTGAGTCAATACCCCATTTTATCAGATTTGTAAATACCCAACTCTGGTCCTCCAATGAGGTTTCCAATATAGTTCTGAGAGACAGGTTTACAAGCTCTACTTCCACAGCAAAGTTTTTCCTATCTTTTCCTCATTAAGGAGTAAGAAAAAGAGAAAAAAAGTATTTTTCACCTACCCGTTTCTCAAGCAACACCCCCCATTTCTGCAAACACAGAAGGATAGGTCCTTCTAGAGGTGAAGATGTTGAAACCATAGGTAATACTTCTCTGGACAGATGCCTTCTCATTTGTTACAGATATATATATGGATAGGCATCAACCATAACCTCTACTGTTTGTGGTCTTCCCAGAATTTTATTGCTGAGATCCTTCAGAGAAGGGCACGGCTTTCTGCAATGTCTGACTTGCTACTGAAGAGCTGCTGAGGTCAGTGGACATGTGGCTCTAGCTCCAGCACTGAGACTTTGCAAAATGTGTTTTACACTCAGTAGAGGAACCCTCTTCTCATTCTCTCCACATTTAAATATTTAATATTTAAAGCTTTCCTATTATAGAAAGGAGTATGGAAACACAATCAAGCTTTAAGAAACAGGGAAGCTTAGATAATCACCATCGATGAGCAGCCATCCATCTGCACTTATGGAATGTGTAAATAACATGAAAGCACATTATGGCTGAAAAAGATTGAGGAGAAACACAAGCAACACAGAATCATATAGAATTAGGAGTCTACATAAGACATTCTTTCAAATTGCACATACCATTTCTAGAATTATTCACCTTTTCCCACTCAGTTTCCAGGGTCACCAATTTAAGAGTATCTGATTTAGCAGCAGAGTACAATGTTTGTTTGTTTGTTTGTTTTTTACTAAGCAACCCTCAAGGATTTTTAAGAAATAAAAACAGTGCTTAACAGCCCCAATTAGAGAGCAGAACTCTGTCTGCATGGCAAGTTGTTCAGATCTATAACATGAGAATGAAACCCTGCCACAAGCAGCAGGGAGACCACAGGTAAGTGTTAAAGAACAGAATGGTTGGTTGCAGGGCAGGAATACACAATGCCAGAATACACAATGCCAAAATGGCAATGGGATGTTCTAATTTTTAAAATAAATCTGAGGTTAAACCTTTTCAGGTGAACAACACTACACCAGTAAAGTGAAACAAAGAATTGCAGTCCTTAGTCCTAGAAGGTGAAAGAAGATATGCATAAAACAAATCCCCAATATTCACAGCAAGAAGAAAATGGCAGTAATTTTTTAGCTACGAGCCTAGGATGCTGCTGTCAAAAACTCTGATGACATTTGATGCAGTAAATGAGATTGGAAGGTAAATTCAGAGTCAACATTTCCCCTGGGGCTCCTGACAACTAGATGTAAACTAAAGGCCATCAGGAACCTCTGCCAGTGGAAGGACATGTCTTAGGACATGTGGAAATTGAGTTACCATTGGATAAATTGAGTTGTAAGAAATTAGCGTTCGTGTGTGCAGTCCTTTGAACTGATAGAGCAGACACCTGGTAAGGAGGGAGGGCTGAGAATCTGCAGGCATGTTTCTGGGCAGGAAAGTGCTCTGTCTTTGAGAACTGGGACCTTTGATTTTCCTAACAAAGCTAAAGAGCTTAGCAATAGGAAGATAAATGTGATCTAGCGAACACAAAGAGATCTGAATAGGCAAGAAGATTTCTGAGTGATGTGAGTAGAAGCCATTGAAAGGAACTGCCACAACTGGCCCTTAGATTGGCTGTGTTAGATGTCATCAGACTGATTGGGAAGGTAGTGTGTGTGTGTGTGTATGTGTGTCCTCAAAATACACACACTGACGGTGAAATCATTGAGGCAACTGCTTCAACTGAAGTAGAGTTTTCTATTCCCCAAAAGCACAAGTGATTCCCCAGTGAGGACAAAATAGGAGACACCCAGCAGAATTTATAGAAGGTAAGAAGATCAAGTATGTGGTGGATGCAGTGATGTCTGGATAAAGGAGATAATATTATTAATTTCGAGAAGACAAACATTTGTTTCTGCTCAAAAATTGAGTTTCTGTAAGACCTGAGATTTAGAATAACCAGCAACTGTGCCACTTCTCTTGTGGGTACTGAAAATTCTCTGGACTCCAGACTGTACCATCCATATTTCTGGTTCCTAAAATCTATATTTAGTCTTTATTTTTACAAGGCTTTCAAATATGTTTTCACAGCTTTGTTAAACTGGGATTTATTGGTAATGCAACGTAAAGAAACTTTCAAAGCTCCCTTATTTTTCTGAGCACTTATTAATGGGTAAGAGGCTGCAAAGCCAAGTAGCATTGTTTTTTTGTCTCTGTCTGTATCTGTGCCAGAAATTCAGAATCATATTTTGATCCTGTATATATACATATATATATATATAGATAGATAGATAGATAGATAGATAGATAGATATAACATTTATATTTATACCACGTGAAGACGTTTTCCTCTACCTGATGACTGTTGTACTTAAAGACAGGGTTTTGGAACTGAATGGAAAAAAAAAAGACCTCTATTTTGCTGTTTGCTCTTCATTCAGAGGACTGATTTCAGTAGGTGTTGCCTCTGATTAAAACTCGTGAATGTAACAGAACATCCTTTACAAGTAGGGGTGTAGAATAGCAAGCTAAAATTACCCAAATACATTTACTCTTCAAGCTAGGATTTAAAAGTCCTGAAAATCTTATTTATGTAATTTTTATTTCCCTTTAACCCCTTGGCAATAGCTGGTAGGACTCCTGCCATAAGTACTAATGAATTTTGCATTGAATTCTGACTCTTGGCATTTAGAGCTTAATAAAATCTTCTTTTCCTTTATCTGGAAGATTCCTTTTCTGCTAATTGGTGTCAACATCAATCAAGATCAGAGATGCAGCAACACTAGTTTAAAGGCCTTTTGTTCATCTGCTTTATACCCCAAGTAATATGGAGCTGTAGGGAGCTCACACATAAAAGTGGCAATAAATGTCCTTTCACTTTAAAATGCCCCAAAATATTGGAAACTTAGAAAAATTGTTGTTCCAACAAATTAAAAGCCATCTCCAGAGATCTGTTAGTTACACAAGTGGCACTTTGAGGCCATTGGGCTGTGTTAAATGCTTTGTGTAGCTCTAGAAGAGCTTCCTTCAGACCCTCAGTGCAGTGGGTGACACCAGGGAGATTTTTAGAGGAAGCTCCCCTGGAAGAAGAGGGCATGCTGACAACTCCATGCACAGGCACATCTAGTGCCACTTGTGATAGGCATGTTCAGGGCAATTTACATTGCTTGTGGAGGTTTGACAGCTCGTTAATAGCTGTGCTTGGTTGAAGGCAAGGGCTCAAGTTGGAAGTTTGGTTCTATATGCAGTTGATGGGCAGCATCTTGTTTCCATACAAGATGACTGCCCCTTGCTTCTATGCAAAGCTGGACCTTGGGTCCAGCTGAATTAGTCCAGCTGCCTTGGCCAGAAGCAAGATCCAGGCAACCAGCAGCTCCAGGTGAGGCTCTGCAGTATCTGTATCCTACCATTTGGTGAGGCAGTGGCTCCTGAACCAGCTAGCTTCCCCCATCCCTGCAGGAACTCGGAGAAGGGAACAGTAGCCCATCAAAACCAGTTATAGCATTGCAACAGCTGCTCCTACTGTGGTGCTGTGGGCTTTCAGAATCTTGATTTTTGTCTAGACAAGCCATGAATGGATGGTTTCAAAGATAAAAACTAGGCACTGCAGGGCTGCCCATTACGTGCACACCCCATCCGAACTCTGATCACCACCATTCTCCATGCAGCCTGTGGAGAGGAGCCCTCACTGGAGCAGGGGAGGAAAGTGAGGATGAGGAGCAGCAGAGATGAAGCATTATGGACTGACCATAATCCCTATCCCCTATATCCCTGTGCCACTCACGGTGGGAGGAAGTAGAAGAGTCAGAAGTGAAGTAGTGTTTGGGAAGAAGGGTGTGGGGGAAAGTTGTTTTTAGAAGTTGTTTTTAGACTTGATTTTGTTTCTCACTATCCCATTCCATTTTTAATTGGCAGTAAATTAAATTAATCTTCCCCAGTGACACCCAATAAATCTCTACCAATTCCTCTCAGCTGGTGTATAGGTGTCAAGGCTGACACCTGCCTAGTGCCTTGAAGAGAGTTCTTAGCAACTCACTACATTATTTCTAGTGACAAAGCTCAAACAAAATGGAAATCTTGAAATGGAAATGATGAAGTAGGCCTTCTTGTCTATGACAAGGTGCTCTGTTGAATTATTATGCCCCAGTGTCTTCCTTGCTGTCAGTAGTCCAATTAGATCCCTTGTTCCTGGAGTCAGTGGTGGGAGGCAGCGCAGCACTAGGTGATATTGAAAGTAGCTTAACCTGTGAGTAAATGGAGGATTTTATCCTCCTGGGCTGCCAACCTGGTAACTTTCTCTGGAAAAATGTTTTTTGGTGCTACTTCATTACATGGTGCAATACAAGGGCACCCCTGGTCAATAGACCAATGGCAAATCTTTCGGTGTCCCACAGGCTATTGTGCATTTTGAGTAATAGCTGCCTGGGGAGCAAGTTAATGCCACGAGTGGGCATTGTTTGCTGTAACTCACATGAATAGCTATGAACAGAAAGGCTGAACGTTGCGATGACAACACATCAATAAGCAAAGCCACTTTCTCCACCTTTTGACATGAATTACCTGTCTTGGATACTGCACTATAATCAGCACTTGCATCGCCAAGAGGAAAATAAAGGCCAGTTTGACCTTCTGGAGCAACAGGATCTGTTTTCCTGGGCAGATGAGAGAGTCATTAGTCTGGAAAGTTACTTGGACTGTCAGTAACCTGCTCACTGTATGATGCACTGCCTCGGTGGGGCCACACCTCTTCGTTTAATTTATACCTTTGGCATAAGGTGAGTTCTTTAGGGGCTGTTAGTGTAAATGTGGATGAAAGCATCACGACCAAGCAAGCTGCACGATGGCTGTGTACAATGGCAGCACGCGAGCTCTGTGCAGATTGAGAAGTGAGCCCTTTGGGGGGAGTCAGTAGATTACAGGGGGAGCAGAAGCTTTGCAGGGATTGCCAGCCTCCCTCCTGACCAACCTGGCTGTATAAGATGCTGATATCGGGGCTGACGGACCTGCTGCAAGGAAGCAACTATGACAGCAATGGGGCTGCTTCTTCATTAAAGTGGCACTCGTATCGCCAGGCAAGACAAAACAGCCTGTTTTGTCTCCCTTTCACCTTCTAGGCAGATCAGCGCTGTCCTTAGTGCTGGCCTTAGCTATTTCCCTCTTCATTTCACACATATTTCAAACAAACAGGGATGACAAAAGTATGCAATTTATTGCAACACACAATGCTGGTAATTTTGCAGCATCTGAGGCCAGCTGAGCAATATGCTGCTGACCTTAAATTGCCCATTCCCCTTTGCTATTAAGTAAAAGAATAAATCAATGGGTAATTCCTTTCTCTCACCATACGTCCTCTCCCTCCCCCTTTTTTAAAGCCAGACATCAGTCCTTTTTATTTAGTCATGACAATGAAGCCAGAGAAGAAAATCTTAGTACCACACCGGTATGTTTAGCTTCCTTTATAGTGTTAATTAGGTGTCGAAGGTATGCTTAGTGCCTCTCTGAGAAAGGCATGATGCCAGCCTAGGAAGCTCGCATAATGCTATTGTCAAATTTATTTGTTTATTAAAACAGGGTGTTTTGCTGTAGATGACCTAACCTCCCCTCTAAAAGACAAAGTAATGAGGGGATTGCTTGATGGTGTGGTTTGCTCTTGGCCAATAATCACAGAGTTATCTGCTGCTCTATCTTGTCTGAACAATGTTTGATTACAGCTCTGCTGCTTGAGGAGTTGGGAGAGATGTAAAACCATTTCAGTCCTCTGCAGCTCTTGCCTGAAGTTCATGACTGGCAGGATATTAGGATAAAAAGGGGAAGGCTTGTTTTGAATATATGCAACATATGAATGAGGCATTCCTGCTACTGTGGAATGGGTTCTTCACTAAATGCAGCTTGGTTTTTATATGGAGCTAGCTCAGAGTCTGGTCTACATTACAGTGCACCTTCAAAGTGAAATGGTGGACAGGAAAAGGGATGGAATAACAGTAAAAAGCCATACCATACATGTCTGAAGTCTCCTATGCACTAATAAATGTTATATCCTGCTTACACATGATAGACAAGTATATGTATGTCTATATTGTTTTTACTGCATCGGGACTGCACTGTTTGCCAGGAGTGTATCTAGCAGCATCTGTAATATGGGACCCTTAAAGCATGTTTCCTTCCCTCCCAGCCACTTGTCCAAGGTAGTGAACCTGTGCAATGGGAAGATGCTATGCACAGGACCAAAGGTAAAGGCAGCCAGGCACTTTATCTTAGCAATCCATCTGGGAGCAGAAATAGGATTTCTAACCAGCACAGAAAACCATTCTAATACTAAGAAATAACTCACGGGGAATTAAATTATAAATGTATATGCTGCCCAGAGGGTATGTCAGTTTGTATCATAAAATATCCATAACTATTCACATTTGCGCTGTTGGGCAGGGGAGACCAGTTAAGCTGCTCTATGGCAGACGAACTGTTAATATCCAAGGCACCCTCTAATAGAAAGAGGCATGAGGGCACTGTATCAATTTATTGTAACACAATGAAATATGAACTGCAGCAAAAATAGAAAAAAAAAATCTGTTGCAGTGGAAAATCATATTTTGGATTATTTTTTCCTGGTGGTGGAAATTTAATAAAACAAGTGGAAATCAGGGAAAATAATTAAGTATTTTCTGACTAGGGAAGAAGGTTTTTGGCTTGTTCAGAAAATCTGAATATCGTTCTCATCTCTGTTTCAGATGAGCCAAGCCACAGAGACCAGCCACGATTCAGTCTCAACAGGCTGATTCCTTTTCTCAGACTTCATTTTGCTTATGATAGGGACTCCAGGGCTAGTTTGGTCTTTGATTTCACTCTATATGGCAGTGCCTATGTTCTTTCCAGCCTGTTATTCTGGAAAATGGACACTGAACAATAAAAATGAGAGGATATGTGCCAGCAGACCAGCCTTGTGAGGCACAGCACCACGCAGCCAGTTGTCCTTGATATACAGCAGAAGTATCTAGCTAGTGAATTATCACTGCTGATTATTCTAAAGCATTGCCAGTGAGAATGCTTTCTGTCACATCATCATTCTACATGGTCTTTTGCAGATATTAATTTTACAGAACCAACTTCCAACATTTTACATGTTTTAAATCTCTCTGCCATCAATCCCAAGAAGTTCCTCCTCATTTCCTCTCTATTTTTTTTCCTTCACTCTTACTATTAGATGGAATGAATAACAAGAAACCATTTAGTTTCCACTGGTTTAAGACTTGTTATTCTGTGCTTTAAGATTTAGAATAGGTCTTCATAGACAAGGAGGCCACCAGGAAAAAAAAAAAAAAAGACTTCCTCTTTGTCCAGTTTGACAGCAGGATAGGCAGGTGTCATCTCATGATGACATTTAAAGGTGGATGTGCCCCATAAGTGAGGGAGTTCAGTCTGGAGTAATCAGCGTCAACCTGATGTAGATGATTTCTGTCATCTTTATTTATTCCCTTGAGAGATCACTTTATAATAACAGGAAGACTGTAATTTAAATGGTTGGGGGAGTTCTCAACTCATTCTATGAGTCGGGGAACGGCTGATTTACTCATTCCTTACAGGAGACAAGCTTTCCATCCAACCTCAAATGTGGCTGACACTTTTGGCTCTCTCCTTCCCACCTTTGGTGCCCCAAAACACAAAAGAAATCCTATGGCTCTTCACTTAATCTGCAAGGATGGACAATTAGCATCTTCACCTTTAATTTAAGGGAGGTGTTTCACCCTTGAGCCTGTGCCAGAGACTCTCTAATTGGTCGTCTTTCAGAGCTTTGCTTTAAATAAGAAAGAGCAGACAGCATTTTGCAGCCAGCCTAAGAGAAAACATGCTGGAGTTTATTGTAGCATGAATCTGAAAAACACTGAAATAAAGACTTGAGCAGGCAATTTGCAATGCCTGCTGCTATTTAAATGCAAATATGTATACAGAGCTTTGTTCTGTCCAGTGGTCATTTGATCTGCCTTGACTTTAGTCCCTGCCTATAAACACCAGAGCTTCACTCTAAGGCACACATTCCTTAAAAAAATAAGTAAGTAAATAAATAAAGTAGCCCATAACTGTAAAGTCAAGATTACCTGTGCAGATTAGCAATACTACAACTGTGATTCATTCAGGTTGATCCCAAGCCCCGTGGCCACCAGCTGCTGGGGTAGGGAGGCATGCATGAATATACTACCCACGCCATAGCAGACACTGTTGCCACAGCAGCATCCCTCCTTTTACTTCTTCTCTTCCTCTAGAAATCTTGAGTGTGTTTAAATATTAAACCTGGAAACATCTCAGTGTATCCTCCAAGGAATCTTTCTATTGAAAACATCCAAAATCCAATAAAATTAGCTGGTGCTTTTGATGTTTGTAAAGTGGCGGCTCACTGAGGCAGCAGGTTTGGGATACAATATCAGACTCCTATAAAGACATCTGCAGAGCACTTCCAATAGTGCTGATATCTGTAATCTCCCTGCCACATATCCCATTCTGCTCACTAGCATACCTTTATTTAAAAAAGGGATATTGAGGAGTGTTTGTTTGTTTTATTCCTACATCAATGTAGCATTGATCTACCTCGTATCTTCGAGAAATCCCTTAACCAAAAATACTTTGAGCGTACAGAAATCTATTCAGCAAAGGATCTCACTTCCTAGGCAAAAAAAAGTTGATAGTACTCTCTAAAGCAGGGATTTTCAACTTTACTAAGGATGGAAAATGTTTTCTGTGGCAACAGGGAGAAAACTCAGAAATCCTAGAATTTAGCGTTTTGCTTTAACTATGCTGCTTCACTCTCCCATCGCTCCCGCAAAACAAATGGAGGACAACAGACTCTCCAGGTACTGCAGACTTTCCATGGCTGCAGACCCAAGCACAGCTGGGGAGAGCAGCAACCTCAGAGCCCTTTAGGATTAAGTTAACATGCAAAATAAGCTTATGTGATTTGCTTTACAAAGCATACTGATTCCATGCTCTGAGTCAGGGCTGGTAAAATACCAGGAGAAACCTTCAGCTCCTGCAGAAATATTTATACCTCCTTTTAATTTTCACATCAGGCACAAATGCTATTCATGAAGATTAAAAATTGGAGTCAGAAGACAAAGGAGGTTCTCTGCCAAATTAGCATTGTCTGTCAGAAAGAACAGACTTTTAACAGCAGCCACATTAACCATTGGCCTAAGTCAGTTTTCCATTGGGTAGCAGGCACTTTTCCAATTTTCTAATACATACTATTGCTTTGGCAAAGAGTAAATGGGATCTGGTGCCAGGACACTTGTATCTAGAGCACACTTTGACTCCTTGCTGTATTTGCAGAAATTCCAGGTACACATCATTAATCATGAAGTCTGTCCTATTCTTGAATTATTTAATACAATATTGGAGGAGTTCTGAATTATTTAAAGCAATATGTGAAAGGTTTTCTACAATATACATGCAGAGATTATTAAGAACCTCACTAAACAGATTTAAATTGCCAGTAGCCAATATCAGCTCCCTGTGTTCCATAGCCCTAATTCAAATAGGGAAAGAAACAGCATACTCCTGCCCAGTAGCCTCCTAAAATTTTCCCTACAATTTACTGAAGCTGTTATAAGTAAGTGAATTGATTTTAATCTATCTCATAAGCTGCTCAAAACATGTCAGGCAAAAAGAAAAGGCACAATGAATTGTGCTCAGTAGTAGAGGAGAATGGAAAAGCCAGAATATTTATCTGATCCTCCTGAACATGCAAACTAGGCAGAGAAATAACAGGGAAACAGATTGTCTTCCAAACTGCTTCACTCTTTCTTTTTGCTGGAGAGACCAGGAATGAAGAATAATATTTACATTAAATTTGAAGTTGTTCTTCCAGATCCCTTAATGGTGGAAAGCACTTACTGTGATTACTAGAGAAGTTTATCGCACCCAAAATAGCTGGACCACTGCCATGGGCACTATGCTTTCCAGTTTTAATGTCCAGTCTCATAAGCAGTGCCTACACAGCCGGTCCATCTGCTGCATATACAGGCACAAGAGATACTTTCTGAAAAGTCGTCTTTGTTGTACTCTTGCATGGTCTCTTTGGACCATGGGATTGTGAACGTAAGTGGTGATAGACTCTGACCAGCACTTGCTTCCCAAAACCAAGCCTAAGACTAGACAGCCCATAAGTCCTTGTAATGGATCTAGCAGAAGAAGGAGCCCAGACTACCTTGTCTGCCTCGCATCAAATTGTAAGTTTGGTGTGTGATGGCCATATCCAATATCTAGCCAAACATACTGCAAAATATTAAAAACAAAACAAAACAATAACAACAACAACAAAACACGAGTATTTCAACCCACTCAAAACAGTAGTTTATATCTAGACTTTGCAGCTGTGACCTTTTTGGGTGATGGCTATGTTTTCCCACCATAAAGGTCCTGTTCTTCCCACTTACCACAGAGATGGGTGTGGGAGGTTCCTTTTACCTTAGAGAAGGGAGAAATGGCAGCTGAGAACTTCTCAGCATCAAGAGAATCAGCTCCAGCCTCTTTCCTCCTCCTCTTCTTCCCTTTCTGTTATTGTTATTTTTCTAGGAAACATGGGGAATAGATCTTTAAAAGGAAAAAACAAATAAAATAAAAGCCTGGTCAGTTTTCCCTGCAAAGTACAACATTTTTTTCCCAATTGTTAACCTTAAAATATTACAATTAAATGAAGAAGAAAGGCAGGAGAAGGATTATCAGCACGTATTTTTAGCTAAGTAATCACAATGGAAGCATTCACCTTTCCACTTATTTCAAGATGGCCATGAACTTATTATATAGCCAACTCTAACACACCAGAATTATATATGACTGTGGATCATCTTAGTTTATCCATTCAGCTTGCCCTGTGAGTTTACTAGGGCTTAAAATCTATTTGCTTTTCACCTCATTTAGCCTTGATTTAAAGGTATGACAGCAAATAAGTGGATGCTATACTTCAATGTCTCTCTATATGGAGTAAAGCATGTCATACATCTTTGCTGATGTTTCTGCCCTAGTATGTATATGGTGTATGAATCTATGTGTGTATAAGGGACAAAGACAAAGACACAGCTCTGCATGAGCAAATGTGAAGCACAAAACATTCAGAGTTTTGCCTGCTCTGTGTCCAGCTGTGTGGTCAGGTTGTCCCACCTCACCTCTGCTTGGTACTGTACATCAGGAGGTCCTGCCTCAGCAGGAACTTGGATTTCTACACCTAGAAAAGTTATAGAATTATTCCGGGATAGATTCTGAGTTATTAGTTAGTCAGCAAATAGGGCATGCATCACTTTAGGGCTTTAGCTGGATGCTAATAGATACAGCCCAGGATACAGATCCTGAAGCCAGTGTATATAAAGAAGCCATAGCATACTAAAGCCACAGGTACAGCTGGCCTGTATTTCTTTTCATTGACATTTTTTCCTGCAATCTTTAATTTATACAATTTTAATACAATTTTAAAACCTGATAACATGTTCAATGGTCATCACTTTATATCTTGACTGTTGAAAAAGGGCTTTATGAATATATTAGTTTTGTTTCATAGACATCCATTCTCATCACTTTGAAATCAGTTTTGCATTTGTAGAACTTAAGAACTGTGTCCTTAATCTTAACATCCTTATAAAGATTTTCAATCAGTCACTTATGTTAATCCAGAGCCCACAATATCCACCATAAAATTGTTTTAAGGGCAATGTAGACTTTCAAAGGCAAACATACTGCAAAATATTTTTAAGTCATATTTTTCTCAAGTTCTGGATAATTTTAATCGTCTTTTTATTTTTTATTTTTTGAAAGAAATCTGCTTGTTTTGTTACAACAAATGCAACATTATTTTCCTGTAGAGAGTTCTTTGAGATACACAAAAACAACAATACAGAGATACCCATCTTCTTGTGCCATTATCATGGTATTTTAAAACTTCTTTGAATTATTTGTGCTGCTGTAAGGATTAGACGGCTCTTAGTTCATACAACAGGGTCTTTCATTTAATTTGGACATCACTACAGATGTTTATTAAACACATTCAATAAGATGGCACCATCACAAAGAAGTAAATGCCTGCCCAGTTCCTATTGTCACTGCAAACTTCACATCCTGTTGCAGCTCGAGGTCTGTTATCTTTTGCAGCCTTGCTTTCTCTGCTAAGTGAAATATTTGGGGTAAAGTTCTGACATCTTATTCACATTCTGCAATAACATCTACCATTGAAATCAATAAGACTACTCAAAAGATGAAAAGTTACATAATATGTTTGAGGTAGGCAGAATCTTATCCCTCAGAATTTATCTGCATTTCTTCTCCTTTCAAGTCTGCTCACCAAAGCTTTATTAAAACACTATAAAGCTGCACTCCCCTCCCGTCCACATACAAATGCTGCTGTGGGGAGGGCAGGATGCAAAACAAAACTGTAGCCCTTCTATACTAAAAAATGGAGAAATAGAAAGGGAAACAATCACAAAAGAGCCACTAATTTAGTTATCAACAATCTGCAAAATCCATACGAAGCAATTATTTTGTTGAAAAGCAAGGAAGGAAATTGCACTGCAGTCATTTGCAGAGTGTCATTCAAAATGAAAAAAATTGTTAGGGGTGGGAAGTCTGACAAAGTTGTGGTGACCTGCAGCTTTCATTTGATTCTTTATTAATAATAATAATAATAAATCCTCTTAGGATAAATATTCTAACAGGCACATTTACCTGTCTAAGCTGAGAAGCTGCTATTGTGATTTTGTCCAAAGCATATGTGCTGAGAAACAAGACTACGTATTGAATTTGTACATACTGGCACTGCTGATGTCCCTGAAGGACCCTTCCTTGACTTCTACAGCTTCTTGCTCTGCTCTCATGCCTGAACGATTTTCTCCAACAAATCAGCGTACTTCCTTTGCAAGATGTCATATCCTGAGTTCAGCCAGCCTTGCAGACCCCAAGTCCCAGGAGACTCACTAATCCATAGCAGAGCTGCAGAGTTCCTGTGTGCCACTCTCGGTGTATGTGTTCACAGGCAATTGTAGGGATATTTTACCCTTCTGACCTCTTTGCAGGTGAGCTGGAAGGTTGAAGAAAAAGGTTCAGAGACCCAAGCAGGCAGGATATAATATAAGCCAGGTCAGTATGGGGAACTATGCAATTCTGTTTACTTGAAGATATGCTCAAACAAATAAGCCCCGGTTCTCTTCATTATTTATTCATTTATTTCTCTATTTCTTGTATTTTACTGGGGACATTTCACCTTATTAATGCAGTGGGAGATATAATCTCCAAACTCTTGTTGATAACTGGATATGGGGTTGCATGGTTCTGTGCTCTATTTTACAGTATGGACATGATAAATGGAAGAGCTGCTGTGGACCTTGTGTGTACTTCATCAGTAGAGTGAACAGACGTGTTTTTAAATACCTGAAACCATATCAAATTTAACCACCTCTCCTAACCTTAATCAGGATAGATTTAGTCTCAGGAGGGGACCAGAGGAGCTCTGATTCCTTCTGCCCAGTCTGATTGCCATGATAAACTCATACTTTCTACTTACCTGCCTGTTCTCAGTGGCCTCAACACTGGAATTTAGAAGCTTGTTTTGTGCTAGTAAGGCCTCTGATATGGCTGTGGTTAATGACTGTATCTGCTAAGCCTGGTTACAATATAAATTAATAATGAGCAATGAGGATGTTGCTGAAGCCAACAGAACTGATGAAGTTGGAAGGTTTTTGTGTTTAGGCATTAGCACTAGAAAGCTGGGGATTTGCATCCACTTGCTGTCACTGACTTCCATGAACAGAGCTTGTTTTCTATGTGGTAGCATCCTGGGGATTGAATTAAGATCAACAACTAACCAATTTAATGAATCTGGCCCCAAATCACATTGGAGAATTTTGCACATTGTGTTTCAAGTGGCTCAGTTTCCCCTAAAGAAATCAGGAAGGGTAGAACTTCCAAACTACCCTTCTCCAGTTCTTTGTTTCTGTAGTAAGCATGATGGGGCAAGGCTGTGTTTGTTCAGCACCTTCAATAACAGAGACCTGGATTCAGATGCAGAGTTTAGATGAAGTTGTAATGAGCACAGTGACAACAGATTTGCTTTTCAGCTTCTCGATTATGTGCTGCTATAAATTTAATGCAAGCAAACTACATTATGATAGTGGTGCTTCTGTTTTGTGTTGTTGGTCTGAATCCAGAAATACAGAGCTGTGATGAGAAGAAGTTAATAACAAAGAACAGGTTAATTGAACTCCGGAATTGTTTTGACTAGGGTTTGTTCAGGTCCTAAGCTAAGGTTTGTCAGTGCTTATTTTACCTGGACTAAATCATCTGTCCCTTTCTGGAAAACTTATTGCATTGTGTCACTCAGCATCAGAGCACAGCAGTGTTTTTCATGAGCCATATAATAATCAGTGTTTTTGCCAGTTTATCTTGTCTTTCACATAGCAATGATGTGCATTCCCAAGGTGCCAGATGTTTACACCCCCAAGTAGGTGAAATGTAGTAGAAAAGGATGTCATTTTGATGACTTTCTTTATAGCATATTCCTACCAGTGCTCATTCGAGCATCTGTGATGATAGTAGTAAATAACGCTTAGTACTCCTATAGCATAGTACATGTTCAAAATGAAATTTTAGTAGTAGTAGTAGGCTTAGAGATCTCTGAAGAACTGAACATGTACTGAAGGGAGAAAGTTAACCGTTGGTTGTGATAAAACCATGGCAAACCAATAAGTGTTCTCCGGAGAGTGACTCTTATTTAGAAAAATAATAAAAAATGCTTCTCTCAGTACGTAAAACTAGACATACAAATGGACTCCAGGGAAATTATTGTTGGGGGAAAAGAAATTATTTTATTTTGCACCACAGATCAAATTTTACCTTTGGTTTGGGTAAATATCTACATTCAAGAGAGACCTCAATTGAAATTAACAGAAATATGGTACTTATCTGTGGGAATTAAGATGCTTGCAATCATACCTGTTGATTACAGTGCTGTCAGTGTACTACAAAGAGGTGGAAGACTTCATTTTTTTCCTTTTCTGATACTTCAGAACAGACTGAGATTTCAGACTGGAGGTGCCTTGATCTGAAGGCCACACTCATAAGATGTCTTAAAGTTGTAGTTCTGAAGAAATACAGGTAGTATTTGAGTCTGTGTTGTCATGTGACACCTAAAAGATACAAAGAAAACAAAAAACACCATACAATTAATATTTTGGCTGTCTAAATGTGTTAGAGTTCTGCTACAGGAAAGACCACTTACTTGTATGCCCTAACCCCCGCTTCTGACACAGATACTGCGACCTTCCTGGCCCCACTCTACAACACAAAACTCTGAAAAAAAAACAAACCCCATAGACAAAAGTGAGTGGAACCAGTATAACTAAACACTTGTTAAGTGTTCTTTTTGGAACATAAGGCATGAAAAGATAAATATTAAAAGTCATCCCAATAATAGCAACGCATAATATATCTGATGATTCCCACATTATTTTTAGAAAGTGTTGCATTGCTGCAGTGTGCGACTGAAATATCACCCAGTGCGACTCCAGCATAATTAAGCAATGATTAATCAATACTTAACTAAAGAAATTAAGCTCAGGAGAAACAATTAATTGAAGTTAAGTGAACTTTGACAGCTCATATTAAACTAAGGCTCTAATTAACAAAAGCATTGTGCATCCCCTAAATGGAGAGACGTGCAGGCTTCAGGTGCTAAAGATGAAGTGAATCTTATTCCGCAGACTTCTAAATGATGAAGAGTCACTGACAGAGATTCAGGTTTTTGAACACACAAGCTGATTTTTCTTTGGGGTGTCCAAGGCACTATTTGGCAACTTGAATCTAAGTTCTGGCAGTAACAATGTCTGTTTGGATGGACTAATACAGTACTTCCTGGTACTGTTCACAGCTTGGCCCCACATACTTCAACCTAATTACGTAGGACCAAGCTGATAGAAGATGCAGGGAAGGTCTGCATTAAGCCCATGTCATTGCCAAACCCCACAGTGCCAAGATGCCTTGGCCTTTTTATTATTTTTCTATGCAGTTCTGCATCCCGATTTCTCCTCACAGAAGTGATTTTTCATCAGAAGATCTTTCCTGCTAGCGTGAGACTCACCCCGTCTTTCCCAGTTTTCTGGGTTGTAGCTTCCGTGTTGTAGCTTTAAAGGTTGGACATGGTGCTTAGGGACACGGTCTAGTGTGTGATATTGGTGCTAGGTATAGGGTTGGACCAGATGATCTTGAAGGTCTTTTTCAATCTTAATGATTCTATGATTCTGGTTCACAGTCTGCCATGGTGAGGGACCCAGTGATGCACCTGCACCACAGAGAAGCACCTGCCTGGAGCAAAATATGTTCCAATTGGCAGGAATGACTTCATATGCAGGAATAAGCAAAGGAAAGTGTATTGTCTGTGTGCCCAGGTGCTGGCCAGGGGCTGCAGGGGCCTCCAGCCAGCTCCAACAGCTCCATGGCAGGGCCCTGCTGAGCCCAGCTGGCGGCGCCTCAGGGAAAACAGATTTCCGAAAGGGCAGAGCGGGCACAGGCCAAGGAGGAGGCCCAGGACGAGGGAGAAGCAGCAGAGGGCCCAGGCTCCAGGAGGAGGAGGGCAGGAGGGGCTCCAGGCCCACAGGCAGGAGGGATTCCCCAGCAGCCCTGCAGAGCCCCCGCTGGAGCAGATCTCCACCCTGCAGCCCGGGGAGGGCCCACACTGCAGCAGGGCCATGGGTGGGGAGGAAGGGGCGGCTGAGACGGGCTGGGGAGGCTGAGGAAGGGGAGTAGCAGAGCACCTAGGAGCAGTGTTTTGCACTTAACCAAGGTTAACCCACCACAGGGTGTCTGAGCAGGTGTGAGAAGATGTGAGAGAAGGTGTGAAGCTGTGAGAGATGTTCTGCAGGGGGGCCACCTGCCCACCAGCCCTCTGCACTGCAGAGAAGCCCACACAGGTGGGTGCTTGTCTGGGAACCCCTTGTCACTTCTCTTCCCACACCAGGGAAAGTTTTCCCTTTGTCTTTTCTCTCTTGATCTCCTCTTGTGTTTGTATACTCCATCCCAAAATAGCTTTGACCTTTAAGGTTGGTAAGCTATGGACCCACCTAATAAGTCTTTGTGAATGTGAACCTCTTTTGTGTAAATGTTTATCCTAAACCCTTGGAGTTGGGATAACTGCTGTAGTCTCTACACACACACAAAAAAAAAAAAAACAACACAAAAAAAAAAACAAACAAAAAACAACCAACCAACCAAACAAACAAAACAAACAAACAAACAAAGCAAAACAAAACAAAACAAACAAGCAAACAAACAAACAAAAAAAAAAACACATAAAAAAAGAAGCTTGGTTTAGGATCTGGATGATAAACCTGATAGAGGTGTGAAAAGGAAATGCAAGATCAAAAAGAAATCTAAGCTAGCACTGTCACCTCTTGGCTCTCAGCTACTTCAACAACTGGAACAGCACTGGTACTGTTTGAAGTAGCCAAGCCATGCCCAGGGAGCACAGACTGATAATCAGCTTTGGGCTCTGGACCAATCTCCATTAGTGCAAACAGCAGGCCTTTTGCTAACCCATTTCACTGCTACTGAAGCATGTCAGGGAGTGGTCACAAAAACAATTTACCAGGCAGGTGAGATGGATGGGTGGCATCTCTCCACTTGAGGTTGAGTTGCAGGAAGTTGTCTCTTCCCCCTGCCCAGCCCCAGAAAGATGAGTGTCTACAAACTTGAAGGGCACCTCTGACACCAAAGGTCATGACGCCCAGAAAGAGGAGCAGCACAGAGCATTATGTGGCATCACTCCCCAAGGTAACATACAATACAGGGCTGCAACCTTGGGCTCTTCGAAGGGACAGGAATGGGGATTATAGTTTACTCTCAGCCCCACTCACCTGAGAGGATTCTTCCTTTAGAGAAATGGATCTTTCCTTACTGTTTTTAGAGGTACTGGATACAGGTACAAATGCCTCTCTTAAGAAAATAAAGAAATGAAAAAAAAGAGAGAGATGATTGGCTAATGGATTAATTGCTCTGTTAATTGTTTTGCCTCTGGTGCTCCCATCCCTGAGGAGAAAGGGCCTGAGGGTTATTCCAACCCATGCTATTTCCCCTAAATGATGAGCAATTATCTCCAAGGTAGTGACTGCCAAGTGCAGATGTCACGAAGTAGCTTCATTCAAAATGATGGATGGGACCAAAGTTGAACTTCATCCCTGGAATTAACACTCAAATTAGGAGCTGATGTACTCTGATTTGTGTGGATTGGGTCTGACTTTGCAACAACGCAAATGGTGAGGCCTACCACAGCAAAGGTTCAGGTCCTGAACCCATCTCACTGTTGAAGACTGTCCGAAAACCCTTTCTGTTCAGTTACAGGTCTGTTTTACCTCTTGTTGAGGCCTCCATAAGGTTACAGTGACCATGGAAATATTCTGGGTGCTTTGCATGGAGGTGGCAGCATTTCTCCACTCTCATTGACCAAACGTGGGCTAATCTGGAGGAAGAATGGCTACAAAGAAAGAAGAAGAACCCCAGAACTGGTACTGGTTTTGCGCTTGGAGTAGCTGTACATCAATACCTCAGAGCTATAGTTGTGCTGGGGTCCCAGATCTGGAGGGTACCTGCACATTAGTGAAGGACTAATTAGCAAGGGGGAGAAGGAAGAGGCTTGCACTGCAGGAAATTCCAAAGCCAAATGAGATGGAGTTAAAAAGCACGGTGAAACAAAACAAAATACAACTACTCACCCTCAAAAAAGTGCAAGGAGTGAAGTCACTTGTCTGTGGACATACAGGAGGGATGAGGGAGCACATCCTGTGCTTTTCCAATTAAAGTACATTGCCTCTCTATTAAGTGTGCCCGACCAGATGCACGATGTGTAAAGTGCATGTGGGTGAGTTTTCCCAAGCAGCTATATAAACGTGCATTATTGCTATGCTCCTACCTGCCATATTTCCTCCTCTTTATTCACCAAGTGGTGGGAGCTGTCTCTGGCTCATCAATTAAACCTAAGAGTGATGATTTCCAGAGGTATTGCTACTTAGTGAAAGAAATTAATCCTTAGGCTAAAGGACAAAGCACAAGGCCTAAGTGTTATTTAAATGGCTCATAAAGCATGTGCTGACTCTTTAGCCAGAGTGAAAATCACCTTTTGCTAACATAGGAAATAATCCTGCTTTCCTCTGCCTTCTCCAGTCTTTTCATGAAGATGAATCACTTTCCTCTTGCTCCCCATTATTTCTGTAAATGAGAATATGCTGTAACATTGCTAAGGTTGGGCTAATTAAATCAGCTCTTTCTTATCTCATTGATCTGCATTTTAAAGCTGAGCTGATTAAGGAGAAGAGACTATATTTGATTAGAAATATGTTTTTCCCGGTTAGTTACATCAAAGGGTAGATTACAGGAGAGCAGAGAAGCTGAACTCACATGGCTACTCTTCTTCCTGGTTGTTAAAAGGAAAGAAAAATAACATGAAATAAAAAGCAAACCCTAAGAAGCATTAATCCTTTCTTTTTTTTTTTTTTTTTTTTTTTTTTTCTTCTCCACAGCAAATGACAATACCTTTCTCTTCTGGAAAAATGTAATAAAAGATATGTGAAACTATGATATAGTATGAATATGAAATATGAAATATAGTATGAGATATGAAAACATTTCAATAGGCTGTGTGATGCTATGCACAGTACCTTATCTAATATCAGAAAAAAAAAAATATGCTAAAACAATTGATGACTTTTTATGGGCTGTGTCAGCAGACTCATTCAACACCCATGACCAAGTCCTTACCTGCACTGAGTCACTTGCCCAACTCTTGTGCAGTTTTTGTGGCCATTTCCAACTGGCCTATCTGTACGTATTGTTAAAGAAAACATTCTGGCTGTTGTGATTCACAACTGTGAAGCTGTGTTTTCCTGACAAAGTCTTTCACTAATGTTTAAGGTCCTTCATTAAGCAAACCTTCCTGATAGATCCAACAAAGTCTCATCCTCAGCTCAGACATGGCTTCACTGGGGGAAGGAAAGGTTGGGGAAAAGGACCTTTATTTTTCTTCTAAGAAAATGACCTTTTCTTAGAAGCTCCCAACTTGCTTTTCCTTCCTCTTTGAGTTCTTCAGGAAGACTCAGTGCCATACTTTGCATTGAAAATTGAAAGACGGCAAGGAAACCAGCTCTAGTATGACTTACTACATTGAGCCATCTTGCAGACATTGAAACATCTGCTAAATTCTCAGTATGACTGGAACCAAAACAGGGCCTTTATTCTTGTGTACCATTGTTGAAACATACTGGGAGTTGGGCAGAGCCTCTAGGCCACCACCTGTGTGAGGCAGCAGTGCAATTCTCAAACTGACTTTAGGGAGGTCCCTCATCCTTGACACCTCTGTACCTGTACATCACCTATACACCAACAGAACCATGTCTAATTCTGGGATTTTCAGTACAAGAGACATCTGGACATACAGGAAAGAGTCCAATGAAGGGACAGCTCTTCAGCCTGGAGAAGAGGAGGCTATGGGAGATTATATCTATGTGTACCAACCTGAAGGAAAGTTGTGAAGAAGATGGAACCAGGCTCTTTTCAGTGGTGCCCAGTGCCAGTAAAAGAGTCAATGGGCACAATGTGAGACACAGCAGCTTCCACATGAGCCTCAGGGAGTACTTCCTCACTACGTGGGTGACAGAGCACTGGCACAGGTTACCCAGAGAGCTTGTGGAATCCTCCTTTTAGAGATCTTCAAAAGCCACCTGGACATGGTCCTGGGAAACCTGCTGTAGGTGTCCCTGCTTGAGCAGGTGGGGCTGGACCAGGTGACTCCCAGAGGTCCCTTCCAACCTCAACCATTCTGTGATTCTGTCATTCTATGATCATCGTACATACTGGTCATTTATTCCTCTTCACCATTTCTTCTCAGGCTTCACCTGTGGTACAGAGCTGAACTACAACAGTAGAAGCAGTTTGTTACATTCATTTCCTACAGCCAGCATCCCACTGATGCTGTTGTGACTCATTTTGTCAATGGTTTAAACCTTTTTTTTTGGGAGAGTTCATAGAGAATGAGTGTCAGGATACTTATATTCATCACTTGGCATGAGGTCAACACTCAGAACAGTAATTACAGAAGAGATAAACCCATAGATCTGCAGTGTTAATTGGAACGGCAATGTAGCTGTGATAAGACGTGGGTTAGGAGAAGAGAAGTGAATTTTACTCCTGGCATGACATTATGGAATACTACTCTTAATTAATAAAATACCATAAGCAGGTAGGGAGGAGCAGAGGACTAAAGACATTTTTAATTACAGCTTCCTGAAGTAAGAGACCTTGGTTAGGAAGGAGGCACAGACAACAACATTATCAGTTGTCCTTAGAAGATCATACCAGTGAACTTTTCTGAAGATCAAAAGCAATTGCAGGATTAAATTTCTCTAGCCACCACCCCACTGCCCATGCTAAAATGTTGGTGTGTGGGGATTGCAAAAATGCAGGCGTGCGTGAATTCTGGCAAATTCTGTGTTTTCTTCTCAAAAACAGTAACAGATGAAGACAGGCTAATTGCAGGAAGATATTTATTATAAACAACACCCTAGATATCAAGACAGTGTGTCCAGAAACTGCAGCATCCTCAGCTTCAGACCTGGCTCTTAAAATGTGATCAAATCACATTGAAAAGTAATATGAATATAAGCTTTAACCAACAACAAAATATTGAGTGAGAATTATAAGCTCATCCGGTATGGGAGTTCCAAAAGTTCTGATCTGTAAAGAAGCAAAACTAAATGTTATCTGTTTATGCCTTAACATTTTTCATTTGTGTCGCAAGTGAGGTGATGCAAAGGACTTATTTATTTGCTATGAAGAAATAAAGATATTTATTGTTAAATGAGAATTAGAAAAACTGCAAGGGATTATTCACTGTATGCCATGATTAAATTTGATAAGCATGAGATGTATACTGGAATTATTTTTCTATTTTTGCAGTAGCTGTATTTCCTTTTGCTACTGCTCAGAGAGATAATAGCAGCTCTAGTGGCATTACTATTGATATGTATGAAGTTTTCTCTGCACCAGAAGAGTCCTTCAAGGAATGGGAAAAACATCAAAGGTGACTCCAAAATTAGTGAGTCTCCTTCCAGAAGATTGTAATTGCTGTCAGTGGTCACTGAAGTTAGAAAGGACCAAATGTGCCTAGTCCCTTGAAGAGGTAGATTACACGTAGCTTGTTTTTGTTTTGTACATGTATACCAGTCTGTGGCAGTTGCAAAGAAAGCAGTCAGGACACTGACTTCAGAATATTCCTTCAGATGTGCAATTACTTCTTCCAAGTAAAATAAGCAAAGCTTTGCATTTTTGGATAACTGGGTAGCCATCTACCACTGGAGCTGCATCAATTAAAGTATTTATTAAAATGCCAATTCATCTTTGAAGCCAATATCTAATCACTTGGCTGAGCTTTCCTTGTTAGATGCCAATTCCACATGGTTCACATTTAATTTATAAGTAAACAATTATTCACTTTTATTAACTATATGACAGCAGAATTGATCCCATTTCAAATCTCCTTAAGTTTCTCTTTAATAGATGAATTCAGCAGCCTATAATTATGACCTCTGTTAAGCCCAAATTAAAAGCTTATTTATGATACTCAGTTCTTATGTCTTACCAAATGGGAGGTTAGCTTCTACCCAAAAGCAGTCCAACAGTGCCCTGCAAGCTAATTTAAAAGACTTATTTCAAGGACATTCCTACTTTGATTTGTTAGTTTCCTTTGGGAGGCAGTTAGGTGACACCTGCTTAATAGACATGGCAATAGTGAAAGTAATAGTGCCTGAGTAATACTGGGGGTGGAGTTGTCAGTGTTTATTGAAGAAGCATTTGAGTGAAATTGTGTTGCCAAGTTTGCATTTTTAATTTTATTACAGTGATTAATGGTGATAGTTGTTCTCCTGAATTCAAGGTTGTTATTTTGCCTAGGTTTATAAAGTCTATTCAACAGGAACTGCATGTATATATATTTGCAAAAGTGAGGAGATCACTAGTTAATTCCTTTTCTTACAAGTGTTTGACTGTACTTTGGCATTTTTAAGGTACTCTTTTTCTGAAGAAGACTTTCGACAAGATTTGTTATCAAAAGAATATTTTCCTAGGGTTATTGTCTATGATTTCCTGGTCTGTGGATATGCTTTGCTGAGGGTTCAGAAGGTGAACCTAAGCTAGGAGTTGGGCACAAGACAGAGGTCATGAAGTCAAAGTTCCTTGGTCAAAGACTGCTGTATACTGGGTCAATTTTCAAGGGAAGCGAAGAATAGGAGGAAAAAAAAATATTATCTTTTCCATCATGTTGGACGAGCAGAAAATAAATACTTCAGTCTGAGGAACTGAGCTCTGAACAGGACTAAATCAAATCCAGAGGTCCTTTCCAGCCTGTACTTTTCTAAGATACTTAATCTTTTTTGAGGAAGTATTTTTTTTTTTCACTAGAAGGTGAGAAAAATATCACAGAATAGCCTGCCATGGACTGGTTAGAGCTATTTTGTATAAAAGAGGATATGCAGAACTGAAGATTTGAATGTCACAGGTTAAATGCTACTCTACCCCTATCCCATCCACATATGTAACCTGTTTTCCTACAGAAAGATACAGAATTGACAAATAAATATTTCCTAATAAGAATATATTTTGGAAAAACAAAACAAACCAACAAACAAAAACTACTAAGGATAAGTGCTGCTTGGTGCAAAGTTTTTTCTCTGTCTTATCTCATCTAGAAGAGAGTTCAAAAGTACTTCTTTCTGTTTTGTTTTGTTTCAGCAAATTATTGATTGTTTAAAAATTCTCCCATCAATTGTAACAAAGTGGCCAAACCTATCCATCTTTCTCAGTGTAATATGGAATTCCTGCCCCAAGGATCCTCTGAATCTAATCGACACCCAGACACGGTCTGAGAAACTTACATTTTACTGAGCCCTATTCAGCCCAAGACTACATACAGAACAAACCTTATCAGCAGTAATTTATGTATTTGAAAGCAAGTCACTTGCAGAAGTGCAGGATTGAACAGAGCAGATTTGTCTCTCTCAGACCTCTTCCTCAGGCTAAGGTTGTATCATCTCATACAATGTAGAGGGATAATCATGTCTTTGACAAGCTCTGTGCGTAAAGAAATTAGAGAAGCTGAGACTTCACGCTATCCATGGCTGGTTAGACATATCCGTGTGCCTACACATCTGTGTCTTCAGCAAATTTCACCTAGGTGGATGAACTAATTTTCATGAATGAGATGTCAATCAAAAGCTTTGGAAATGGAGGCAATGCTTCACTGGTTCAAAAACTGGCTTTGATCTCTCTGATCAGTGTAAAATGGAGCTACCTTGGAGGTTCTTGTAATCGATAGGGCATTATCATACACACCAGAGTTGTGTTCATACATATTTTGCTTGGGCAGTGTCATAGCAAATAAAGTACAAAGAGCAGCTCCTGCTGTGCTGTGGCTGGAGAGAGCCTCAGAACTTAACAACTGTCTTCTTGATCAAAGTTTCCTCCCAGACCATCAATAGCGAAGGGCTCTTTTCCATCTCATGGGAAAACAGCATTGCAGTGCATGCTGATGCCCATCCCTACTGAAAGGCCTCTAGCAAATGCAGGTTGGATTCCACTTCATCCACAAAACTGTGCATGCCTTTAAGGTAAGCTCTCTCTTGTTGTGAGAGCTTTTCATGTTCAAGTGAGCTGATAGAGCCAGTCTCAGATATAAAAGCAAACAATGATTATACATTAGAAGCCTCTTTCAAGGCTCTAGAATGAACGAACACTGTGGTAGCAGGCAAAGAAGAAAATATTGTACACATTCCCCTACTCTCACATCCCTCGTGACTGTCCATCTGAGGGCCCATATCTGTAAGCAGCAGTTAGAAATGGCTAACAGTTTTGAGAAACTGGAACTTGCGGTTTGGTTCTTTGAAATATTTAGCTCTCAAATTGATTTCAGAAGAGAGCAAATATCTAAGATGCCTCATTGCAACAGGAGATGATGTTTTTCAGTTTAGTGAATCTTCTTCAAAGGGTTTTATGAGGATTAAAAGTTAATATTACTCTTTTAAAATGTATAGTCTTATTACTACCAATCCTAGCGTAACTGAAATATCACATTTTACATTTGCTGGTATAGCCTACTGCGCAACAATTTGTGGCTGCTTTAACAACTTAAGAAACTCAAATTGCAAAAATCAGCAGCTAACACTATATAGCCAGATAAAATAAGCAATAAATCTAGAGTGAAACCACTTACATGGCAAGCAAAGCACACTTTAAAAAAACTCAGTGGGAATAAAAGAAAAATCTTTGAACTCCTGCAAGTGATGCCAAGTCTTACATTCTTAATGCTGATACTCTGGCTAAAAGGACAATGGCCCTTGAAAGCATAGGTTTTCCCTTCTGCCTGCCTAACATCATGGTATAAACAGCCCTTGTCCTGTATTCCTCCAATGCTGTAAAGCTGATGAGGGATAGAAGCTGACTGAAGACAATGGTGTCCAGCTTTTTTTTTTTTTTATTATTAGTTATTTAAAATAATTAAATACATAAATATATATATATATTGTTCAGGTGGAAACCTGTGTGTGGATTTAAGTCTGGGCTAGTGGGCTGCTAGTCTAATAATTGCTTTGGTTGTTGTGCTTGCCCAGAGAGAGATCAGTCCAAGGTTTGTGTTAGATTCCAAAGTCAATTAGAGTAGTGTTAGAACAAGTTTTGCTTATCTTTATAGTGATAAAAACTATTTTTATTTATCTTCGTAGTGATAAAAACTATTCCTAGTTTTCTTTTCCCCAGCTTTTTGGGCTAGAGTGTGACAAGGGATGTTACTTAACAACAGCCTGAAGCCTCTGAGGGAACAAAGAGTGACTGATTAGGCTTAACCTGTCATTTTTCAATGAAATCTTCTGAGCTAAAAGTAGTTCAAGAGTGTGATTAATTATAGTTTGGAAGGATGCAATGGGAAAGTATGGGAAAGTTAGAATGTTATTAGTTACAGATCACAAAAAGGTTGAGGTTGGAAGGGACCTCTGGAGGTCATCTGGTCCAACTGCCCTGCTCGAGCAGGGACATCCAGAGCAGGTTGCTGAGACCCATGTCCAGGCAGCTTTTAAATATCTCCAAGGAGGCAGACACCAGAAGCTCCCTGGGTAGCCTGTCACCGGCACAGCACAGAAGTGCTTCCTGACATTTACTCAAAACCTCTTGTGTTCCGCTCTGTGTCCATTATTTAATGTCTTAGCACTGGGCACCACTGAGAAGAGGCTGGCACCATCCTCTTTTCACCCAACTTGTGGGTATTTGTAGACATTGATAACATCCCCTCTGAGCCTCCTCTTGTCCAAGTTGACCATTCCCAACTCTCTCAGCCTCTCCTCACAGAAGAGGTGCTCCAGTCCCTTCATTGGTTTAGTGGCCCTCTGCTGGACTCTTTCCTCTATGTCTAGGCCTCTCTTGCAGTGGGAGCCCCAGAGCCTGTCTACACAGAGCAAGACAACTTGGCTTTTTTTTTTTTTTTTTTTTTTTAAACGTAATTAAGGATAAGAAAGCATGATTGTGATCTATAAGTGGGCACTGGGTTGGGTTAATCCAGAAGAGGAAGAGTGGTTTTTCCTAAAGTAAAATTTTGGCTAAAGAACAGAACAGAGCAAAATGAAGCAAACAAACGAACAAAAAGAATAAATTGAAGCTGAAAACCAGAAAAAGAGTTTTTAGCCAGGAGGACAGCAAAACTCCAGGATAGTCTTCTGGTCATACCCTTGATTCAAACAAGCTATAATTGTACAAATAGATCTATTACTTTTGGAAAAAAACAAAAACAAACACACACACACACAAAACATCACTTTTTCCTAGAAGTCTAGGTGTTTGATTGCATTGGGCATGTTGAATTTGCACAAATGAAAATGGCATGGCCAGCATCACTTCAGGTTGTGTTTGGGTCTCTGGTTTGAACAATCACAACCCATTTTTAAGAGGATTAAACATGGTCTTCTACTCCTGTCTATGGACGTGCTTGAATGAATGACCCAGATGCTTTGATCACTCTGACCCCTCCACCTCCTTCTTGTGGGGGGGACTAGTGGGAGTCCTGAGTGATTTAAAGATAGAGTACACAATTAATTAATGAACAGTATCATATAGTTTGATGGCAGGGTACACTACTTGATGAGTCAGGAAAACTCTTCCAGTTCCCTGCCCTATTCTGGGGGAAGAAAAGGTAGTTTTAAATACCCACACAATTCCTGTCATTGCAGGACTATAACTTAACACTATATTTTCCCCCATGAAATTTTATCCATTCTAGCCCTAAAACCTCCTAAGATGGAGCTTAGTACCAACACTTCCCCAAGAGGACTCCTCTCTGCTGTCTAATAAATTTCACAGTTCGTAAGCTTTCTCTGATGTTGTGTCACTCAGTGCCACATAAGAATGGATAAGGAGCTGGCTTCAGACATCAGAGTTAAAGGGTACTTTATGTACACGGGAATGGTCCTGAAAGGAGTGAGATGAATTACTACTGCAAATATCAGTAGCATGGTTACCTTTGCTCACCTTACATAGCAGTGATCTATCAAGAAATGCAAAGGTGTGAAATTCAGCACTTAGAAAAATGCCATATTTACAGACTTAAATAGCAGTCTTCTGCTTCTCCATGAAACAAATATAGCAGGATGTCCACTATCACAGTTTTCTCAGAAGTGGGCATCAACACAAGGGTGAAAGATGGTGAATAGGTCCCCAAAGTGGGGAAGAAATGGTGTTTTGTCCTCTAGCCTACAGAAATTGAAGTAGGGTCACCAATTTATTGTGGTGTTGACACTTGATGCAGATCAAATGAAAACATTTGGTTGTTATTGTTATGGATTCATCTTGACATGGTAGTGCAAGATTTCCTTTTCAATTACGAGCCACTGAAATCACCCTGTCCACTGCCAGTGGCTTCAAAAACAATGTCATAGAAGGTGTTCTGGGCTGCGATGTGGTCTATAAAGTATTTATTGTAATGAGATATATAGGCTTTGGTCACTTAGTGCATCTTGTGGTAGCTGCTACATTGGTTAAAGACCAAATTATTAAATCCTAATGACATACATAGTTCTTGCAGAGTATTTTTATTGCTAATTACTTGATGGCATTATGCTCTCATAAAATAAGACCAATAAGGACATGGATTTTTGGGCAGCCAGTTTGGACCTCTCCTGTGTAGCTCTTTACCTTGTCAGTGGAGGTGAATCAGTACTTGAAGCAAGATCCAAAATGAAGCTGGTATGTTTAATTACCCTTTGAAAATTGAAAGGTCAAAATAGGACAGGACTGACAAAGTCAATTCTGTTCCTGGATTGAGTCCAAATTTCAGTCCTAACTGTCATCCTCTTTTTTCTTCTCTTGGAGATGTCTACCCTTAACTGTTGTTGTAAGAAATTCAAACTGCACATTTCTGTTCTTCTTCCATCACCTTTTTCTTTCTTTCTTTCTTTCTTTTTTTTTTTTTTTTTTTTTTTAAATTTCCTTCCTTCTTTCCCTCTTCCTGTATTCTCTTTCCTTCCCCTTTTTCCTCCTTCTCTCTTTTTTTCATGTAAGAACTTAGAATTATTTTTCCCTTCCCTTCCCTTCCCTTCCCTTCCCTTCCCTTCCCTTCCCTTCCCTTCCCTTCCCTTCCCTTCCCTTCCCTTCCCTTCCCTTCCCTTCCCTTCCCTTCCCTTCCCTTCCCTTCCCTTCCCTTCCCTTCCCTTCCCTTCCCTGCCCTTCCCTGCCCTTCCCTTCCCTGCCCTTCCCTTCCCTTCCCTGCCCTTCCCTTCCCTGCCCTTCCCTTCCCTTCCCTGCCCTGCCCTGCCGCCACAGCACAGGATGACCAGGTGTGACCTTGAGTTGTTGCTGAGCTTGTTCCAAGTCTCAGCAGCCAGACATATTCTCCCAGTGTGGGGTTGCTGCCATGGCCCTGACACACACTCATCACACGGAAATTAAGTATAGACACATTCATGTACAGTCTATACAGCATAGCAGTTTGCATATCCACATCTGTAGTGTAAGTGTAGTAAATATGCACACAGAGAGACACATTGACAGAATCAACTGAAAGCTCTCTGTGTGATGCTTAAGTTTTTTTGGCAGTTAATCACAGACATCTGATATCTTTCAATCTCAAGTCAAAGATTCTCGGTCTCCTTTATAGCAGTCAAAACTCTGGGATCATTTCACATGGATTTTTATTCCAAAGATCTGACAGGACAATAACCGTATGATTCCCACCCTGTAAGAGGGTTTGGGTAGTGCATGTGTAAGACTACTTGTATTGTATCTATAATTCATTTACAGCTCAATCTCTTGAGGAATGGGGGGAATCATGTCAGCTGTTTAACATCCCACAGTTACAACTGAAAGTAAAGGGAGCTACAGTTCAGCTGAAACGTCATGTTAAGGTTGTGCACACTGGGCCTGGACTAAAATCCATGTTTTTGTGAGAAGTGTTAGAGGGTTTTTAATAACTGTAAGAAATGCAATAGCTATAGTAACACATAGTAGTGATAGTATTCTTACAGCTACAAAATTTTAAGGATATACAAAAGGAAAAGTTAGTATGGAGAAGTAATACCATTTATTAGACCAACAGAGACACCTGGAAAAAAGCAGGCAAACTATCAGGCAGAAAGGCCATTTTGCAGCTCTCAAGCAGAGGAAAAAGATGTGAAGCAAAGTAGGGCAAGGTGTAATTGCTCTGAGTTTAACATTATCACGTTAATTGTTTGAAAGAAAAGGTGACTGATGAAGGTGAGCTCCTATGGGATGGAGAGAGATGGATTATTGCTGCCCCTGGAACTGTGTGGGCAGCAGGATGTGGCACATGTGGAAAATGGCAGTGCTGAACCTTGTCCAGCGAGCAAATAACAAGGGTATAGTTTGAAATAAGACAGTCGTGCAATCCTGCAGTGCAATTCCCAATTGCTTTTTACAAACTCTGCATCTCCTTATTATCACAGACACAGGCCTTTGGGGAAACCTTTGTCTGTCTTTCTTTCTTCTTTTCTTTTCTTTTCTTTTCTTTTCTTTTCTTTTCTTTTCTTTTCTTTTCTTTTCTTTTCTTTTCTTTGCTTTTCTTTGCTTTTCTTTGCTTTTCTTTGCTTTTCTTTGCTTTTCTTTGCTTTTCTTTGCTTTTCTTTGCTTTTCTTTGCTTTTCTTTGCTTTTTCATTCATTCTTTCATTCTTTTGTCCGTCCTTCCTTCCTTCCTTCCTTCCTTCCTTCCTTCCTTCCTTCCTTCCTTCCTTCCTTCCTTCCTTCCTTCCTTCCTCCCTCCCTCCCTCCCTCCCTCCCTCCCCCCTTTTGATAATTCCAGCCCTGCAGTTTAGGAGCAGAGAGCAGATAATAACAGTCTCTAAGTTGCAAGATATTGTAAAATTTCTGCATGGAGTAAGGATTGCTGCATCTATGGATACAGTCAACAAATCATTCAATTTTTCTGTTGTCAGCAACATTGGAGCCCACTTGAGGGAGCTGGGAAATCAATTGTTCTGAGCCTCAACTCTTTCAAGCAAAATGCATTCAAAAAAAAAAAGAAAGATTGTAGGGATAAACACAGAAGAAACCTTCCAAGATTATCTGCCCTCTCCCTTTAATCAAGACTTGCAAACATTCCTTTAAAAAAGGGCATATTTTAGAGTGATAAATATTTAGAATAGACAGAAAAAAACCTGCAAGATTTTATTTTTAGCATTCTGTCATGCTAAAAGAGGAAAATTCAGTGGAAAGTAGTGACAATAGACAGAAAAAAAATTAATAAAAAGGAAAGGTCTGAGAAGCCAACTTCCTTTGTTTTTTTCTTTTCTTTTCTTTTCTTTTCTTTTCTTTTCTTTTCTTTTCTTTTCTTTTCTTTTCTTTTCTTTTCTTTTCTTTTCTTTTCTTTTCTTTTCTTTTCTTTTCTTTTCTTTTCTTTTCTTTTCTTTTCTTTTCTTTTCTTTTCTCATCACTTCTTTAAAAACAAACACAACCAAAATGTTTTGTAGATAATATGGAACCAAAACTAGCAGATTTTCTGTATCAGATTTCATATGGAGCATATATGGCTCTTGGTGTGGTGGAGTCTCCTCCACTCTTTGCTAGACACCCAGCGTTGATATTTTCTGATTCAAGTATGACATTTTCTGCTTCATCAGTAAGGTATCCTCTTTTGGAAGGGAAGTAGGGCCTAAGTGATGTCCCCTCCTCTACTTTGTGGCTGGGGGTGTATGTACACACTGTGATGTAGCTGTGACACGCAAATAATCCAGGATGTCCTCACTGTGTGAGGAACAGGAGAGCTATTTTTTGGATACATGTGGGTAGACAGCAGTTGGGCACCCCCTCTACTATCCCTGCCTGAGATTCAGAGAATTACAGGATGGAGAGGGAGGTGGTCAGGAGGATGTTGCTCTTATCTGCCCAGTGAGCAAGTAAGGTCAGGGAAAGGGAAATTCTCTTCTCTTTGGCATTTGTGAGGCAGCACTGAGAGTCCAGCTTGTGCCGCTCCAGGCACAAGAAAGATATCCACATGCTAGTGTGAGTCTAGCAGAGGGGCATGGTGATGGTCGGGGCTGAGGGCAAAGAACACGGGAGGATATGCTGAGACAAGTGGATTTGTTCACCCTGAGGAAGGGAAGGTTATCTAGACACCTAAAGGGAGGGTGTGTAGACTCTTCTTGAGAGACAGACTCTTGTTAAAGATGCACGGCAACCAGAAAAAAATAATTAAATAAATAAATGCTGCTTTGATATTTGTAACATGGGAAATGTTAACTCAGTGTAAGGAAGAAAAGAAAAATTGGTGTGAGTGGGGTCAAATAAGATCTCAAAGATACAGATCTCTCCATCCTTTGAGATACTCAGAATTCAACTGAGCAGGGCCCTAAGCTGCTCTTTCTGGACCTGCTGTGAGGGGGAGGTTAGACTAGAGACCTGCAGATGTCTCTTCCAGCCTGAATTATTCTGGATCCTCTGATACAGCTGTGGTGGTTTACCCTGCTGGGCAGCCAGACTCCACCACAACCACTCTCTCACTCCCCCTCCTCAAAAGAAGAGGAGGAGAAGAAGAAAGTATGCTGGAAAGAGAAAAAAAGAAACAAAACAAAACAAAACAAAACAAAAACCAAAAAACAACACAAACACACAGCAGTTGAGATAAGGATAATTTAATTAAAGGGAAAAGGAAGATGGAAAAAAAAACCACACACACACACAAAAAAAAAAAAAAAAAAAAAAAAAAAAACAAGCAATGGCTGTGCAGAAGCCCAGGGAGAGAGGAAAAAAATATTCTCTACTTCTGATGAATGAGCAATGTTTGGCCACCTCCCAGGAAGCAGGGCCTCAATAAACGTAGTGGCTGTTTGGGAGGACAGATGTTTTCACAACGGGAGCCCACCCATCTCCTCTTCTCCCTTTTTCCACCTTTTATTGCTGAGTGTGACATCATATGGTATGGAATATCCCCTTGGTTAGTTTAGGTCAGCTGCCCTGGTGATGTCCCCTCCCCATCTCTTGCCCACCCCCAGCCTGCTGGCTCTTGGGGGGTTTGGAGGATGTCTTGATGTTGTCCCAGCATTGCTCAGCAATGGACACATCACTGGTGTTGCAGAGCACATCATGGTATGGACTACTGCAGGGAAATTTAACTCCATCCCGGCCAGAGCCAGCACAACCTCCCTGCCTCAGGTACCCACTAACACCAGTGAGGGCTCAGCTGTGGGCTTCTTCCTAACTGCAGCTCTTCCTGGATGCCAGTGGTTCCACCATATGACAAGAGAAGAAAGAATGGTGGACACAGGACAGAAAAAAATTTCATATCCACAGCCTGCTCCCTGTGCATCTTTAGGGAGACCTGGTGAAAGCTGGTGGCTGGACGGAGGCATAAATCTTGAGTTATTCAATTCAGAGCTGGAGCCCTGGTGGGGATTTCTGTACATCTGAAACCAAAATGAGTCAAAAGCTTCCCACGGTGTGTTGTAAACTAATGCCACAATACTTGGCCCAGGAAAAAACAGACCTTTTTATTTTTATTTTTTTACCCTGCTCCAACTGCGAGGCAAACCACTTTGACAACTATGGTGGTTTAAACTTCTGTGCTTCACTTTTTTTTTTTTTCTTGTTTTGGGGCTGCAAGTGGTCAGTTATGGCAGTTTAGCTGACACACATTAAAATACTGTAATGTAGATCATGTTGTTTCTAACCGAAGAGGTAGAAAATGAAATGAGTTCAGTGCTTTGCAGCAGTAAAAAGGACAGGTAGGAACACAGAGCACATTTCTAATGCCTGCATAAAACCACAAGTTCCCACATCTTGGATGCTGTACATGCTTTTTATCCTCATAGAGGAAGCAGTACAACTAAAATATATACATGTATATATATGTATGAGCTAAGTTATGAGATAGCTTCCACAGAAGAGACAATACAGACTATCAATCGCCAGTATGAAAAGAGGTGTTTTCACGGGTGGTAAGATAGAAGTGAACAGGGCTGGGTGGGCTGAATGTGCCTTTGGTCTTAGGCAGTAGGGCTGATTTTATGGTTTTACTGGCCACACTGAATGGTGCTCTTCTCTGGATGGCTTCTGGTTCACAGACATGAAACCAAGAGCAGAATTAAGTGATCTCTGCTTTCTGGTACTTGTCTGGGCTCCACCTTGAATCCTTTACAAATGGTCCACCTGCCTTGGCAGACACCAGGGACAGTGAAGGAGCACTGCCAGACTTTGTCAACAGTGTGTGCGCATGTGCAAGGCCATTTGCAAGACAAAATGCCCAGCATAAGGTTTCTCTGTAACAAAGAAGAGGGTGCTTAAATACAAGGCCCTATTCTGCATGTACAAGGTTAATACATATTCACCAAGAATCATCAATGTCAAGACTAAAACCAAACAGGAAAATGGCAATCTCCTTCTCTTTTGTAAAGGAACTTGTTGAAATAACTGCCTAAGTCTGCCCTCTGTTTACTAAAACGGCTTCGGAAATCTCTAAATCCATTTATCCTGGGGATTATCATCATCTGGTTTCCAGACAACATTCTCGTTTCCTCCAGTGAGGTTTTTTGATACCTTAGGCCATTAGCTGTGGTATTGATCTTTCTTTAATACGTGAGATTTCCTACAGCAAAGGCAGCTCTGCATCTAAAAACCCCCAGCCAAACGTGTTTTATCTGAATAGCCAGAATAACATTTTGTTAGAGACAAATTTAACATTCTTTGGCTTTTGTTTATAATAAATGTATCAGGGCAGGCTGTGAATACATCCTCCGTGGAATAGACTGAGCCTGTTATCAGCCACTTGGGGAAATGCTGTTCCAGAGACAAAAGCCTATGACATGCCAGTCCTCCAGCTGCTAGTGCTGTGGCTCAACCCTGGGGAAAGAGCTAATGGATGGCACTCGGGTGTGCGGCCTCTGAGATTTTACCTTTCTACCCCCAAATCCACCCTTCTGACAAATCCTGTACAATGTTTCCTGGAGAATTAGTAACAAAATCCCTTCTTATTCATCCTACATCACCTGATGAGGCTAATCAGGTGGGTACCTCTGTAATATAAACAGAAGGATGAAACCTTGTGCAAAGGTCTGATAAAATCATACCTTTTACTCTTTGTCTTCTGCTTTGCAATCCCCTTTCTCCTTTAGTCTTTCACTTAGTAGGCAAGATTGAAAGTCTACAATCACTCCCATGTTTAAGAAAGGCAATCCAGTAGCTTTGGGACAAGAGAGATGGAGAGACCTGTGGAAGAGAGACCAGAGCATTAATAGGTTGGACAGGAGGAAACCTATTGCCTCTTCTGAACTAATGAGATCTTGTCAAAAAACTCAGATTTCCAAGAAGATATCATCCCTGCAGCTGTAATCCAGGGATATGGAAAAGAGTTAAATTAGCCTTAACAGTTCCTATGAAGTTGTTTTCATTTTTGTTCAACCAGATTTTATATATAAACAAGGATAGTTCCTGTTCCCCCCTACCTTCCCCAGCTACCAAATACTGTGACTTTCAGCAAGTCTCTCCATGTTAAACATAACCATCACCCAGCCCCATGTAGAAGTAGGTAGGAGGAACGTTCATCCAAAGCTTCAAACATTGCAAAAACAATTGAACAAAAATGTTTGTGATGGAATGGGAAAACGTTTGCTAGAACTTGCTTCCTGCTACTTTGGACTTCTTTTGGTGCTTGCATTATAATGTTGAGCAGTCACAGAGAAGGATATGATTTAAAATTTATTTAAAAACATTGGAAAGGTCCTTTATTATATGAAAGTCTCATTAATGCCAAGAAGTCATTATGTCCAAGAAATTCAAATTCAGATGCCTTAGGTAAGAATAACCATATACTTTATCAAACTTTCAGAATGCCTGAGCACCTGCAGATAACATTTAACAGTAGTTCATTATGAGAACCTAAATATGGATTAAAGGATTAATTTTAGACGTTGAATTGTGAAAAGTTTAGCTTATATAACTGAGGGCCACATGGCAGGTTGTTGGATTTCACTTTAAATGTAGAATCACAAATCCTCTTAAGTAGGAGGAAAGATGCAGGAGAGGTTCCAGGCTTGTCTGCCTTTCTTGCCATCAACTGCTTCTTCCAGAAAGCCAATAGAGAATGAAAAAATCCTAGGACTTAAGGTTTCTTTCTCAAGTTTCTTTCACAATTGTATTAACAAATATGAATGATTCTGCAGTAAAACCAAACCAACCAACCAAACACACACATACAAACACACAAAATCCCTAAACAAAACCAGTAATTTTAAGCCATAGGCAGGTGCTCTGTATGCAGATACTTCCACCAGCTGATGACATCGCCATGTTCAGCTGCTATTTTGCCCTCTGCAATTTGTAACTCTCTTTTCTTTTTCCCTTTCTGCAAGCTCTTTGGGTCTGCCAACAAAATGATTCCCGTGAACACTCCCAAACTCAGGCAGTAAAAATAGGTGATTAGAGTTATTTTAGATACCGTTGGGTGATGGGGATCTAACATAGCTGAATCGGGGGTGGAGAGGAAGTCGTGTTTGACTAGGAGCAGTATGCCTCAGCAGACAGAAGAGAAGATTTGGAAGAGGGCACTCTTTTCATGAGGCAAACATACTGATTTCAGCCTCACACCTTCAGACTAATTAGCCTGAGATAAAGCAAGTGGATTTTAACTTTGCTTTAAATAGTGAAGATAAGCCGGTAGTGATTTAACAGTAAATGTTACAGCAAAGAGTTTGAGGACTGGAGCTTAGCCAAACAAGCAATGTTGGTTCATGTTCAGTTCTAAGTGGCAAATCATATATTACACAAATACCTATGCTTTTCTTAATTAAATATTTCTGGTCTCCCTCTCCTTCTCCCACATTGTGGCAGTAAAAACTCTGCCTTTTTAGAATTTTATCTGGTTATATGCAGTATCAGCTGGGGTCAAAGATCATTCTTTGCTGTTATTTTGAGCCCACTTGCAAAACAGGAGCTGCACAAAATGTCAGCTCGCTTGTGGCCTGTGAACGTGGCACTCGAGCAACACTTCAAAGAGGCAGCTTAGGGGAAATTCATTCTCAGCTCACTGTGGGGGCCCATGCGATTCCCAGAGCCCCGTAGGCACTGGCGACAGCTACGTGGCCAGAGCGGTGCATCCTTGTGTATGGGAAATGAGTCTTTAAAATTTCACACAAATTAAGACTTTCACCTTCAGGCAAGGCTTGGGTGCCTGTTGGAAAATCAAAACAGCTCCTATCCCCTTTCTTATGCAAAAATATAATAATGAGACTGGAGTAACAAAGGTGGTCAGTAAGACTTTCCGCATCATACTTACCTGCTTGTGACATTGTGGTCCATGAAACATTACAGCAAAACCCCACAAAGTTCATCGTAGACTAGCATAAACATCATTACAAATAGCACAGTGAAAATCAGAAGACATGGAGTAGACTCATGTTCCTTTGAAATATGTGATTTCATCAAGACAAAATAAAATATGTATAGAAATTAGATGATTTAATGAGAATTTTGCTTTGAGGAAAACTCAAAAAATGTTATTGATATCAAGGCAAAACATTCTCTCATTTTTTTAACCACAATTTCCAAAAGAAACAAATTTTGAAAGAAACAAAATGATTTAGAATGATTTAGAGACAAAATAGAAATGTTCAAAGAAAAGCATTTTGATTTTCTACCTAAAAAACTGTTTCTGATAGCTGTGAAACAATCCCTTTTATGGAAAAGAGGTAAATTAGCTTTCAGTAACAATATCAGCATCTTTATTTTGCATCAGTCTGGAGTCAGTTTTATTATCAAACTTACTCACCGACTAGAAATTTCTCCTTCAGATCTTTGTTACATGATATGGGTTGTATTCCTGGAAGGTTAATTTCTCATGGATAAATGCTGCAGTTTCATTGATGATCCTCAGCAATTAGGGACCCTTATCTTGAAAAGCTGGTGAGGTTATCACTGCCAGTTCGCTGCCCCCATTCCTCCCTCCTCTCTCTGCCCTACTTTACCCTCATCCCTCTCATCAATACTTCAACCACTTTTCAGACAGCTCCAAGACTACAGGGCAGTATTTTAAGGAAAGCAAAGTTGGCGATGTGTTTCCATAAAATGCCATACTGATGGCTGCATTGATGGAAGAGCCACAGACGTCTTGCTGTGAAGGGCAGAGGGGGCTGCCAGAGGCAGGACTTTTGTCTATTGGCATCTTAATTGCCAGATTTCAGAACTGAGAATAAAAATGCAAACCCTGATGCTGCCTCTGGCAGCTTCTTGGAGTTGTTCTGATTAACAGCAGCCTACAAAACACTGAAGAAAAGCTTTGAAGAGGAGGAAATGATGGTCTTGTAGGGAACAGGATCAAAAAAAAAAGAACTAGGATTCAGGAAGAAGATCTGTAAATTAACTGTAAATTTCAGTAGCTAAAGTAGCAAATATGAGGCAGTGAAAGCAAAGTTGTAGCTAAGTAGAAAAGTGTGGATCCCATATGGCATATATCCACCCAGGTAGGAGCAGCCTAGGACTGAAGGACAGGGAATGGAAATTCCCATCTTTTTTAGCAATTTACCACTGCCTGCATGCATGTAACAACTTCTCTATGTATCAGTTCTCCTGAATATGAAATATGCAGTAAAACTGAGCCATTATTGCAAGCCCTTTGACACAGGACATCAGGGAGTGTGGGTTGTCCAGGGTTTGTAGTAACACGACTTCTGTAAGCCCAACAGTGGAACAAAACAGTTTCTAGGCTTCTGCTTGCTGAAAGTCCTCAACTAGAAGAACTAGAAGATGTTATCTGACAAGCATATAGTGTTTTTGTTGCTCATGTGGGCTGAAAAAAAAAAAAAAGTCTTCACCTAGACCTGATGCAAGAACAGACTGAGTTTTTGGAAGCAGAGGTAGTCCAAAGAGGTTGTGCATTCTCCATTCCTGGGTGTTTTCAAAGCTTGATGTAATAAAACCCTGAGCAGCCTGCTAAGATCTCTTTCCTGACCCTGCTACGAGCAGAAAGTTGGTTTACAGAGCTCCTGAGGTCCCTTCTAGGCTTAATTATTTTATCATCTCGTTTTTATTTTCCAGTCCCAATTAAAGCAAAACAATGCCAAACTATGAGCAAGAGAATTTATACAGATTACTTACTGGTCCCTTAATGTTGCTAATGTGTGCAGAAACAGAAAATTGCCCTGATTCCCTAGAGGACCTAGGAGATGGATCTAAGGAGAGCATCCCATACATGCAGGCCATGACTCTCTGCGGGTTATGAGGTATCAGCCCCCACTTAGTGCTCGTCAATGTACCAGTAAATAGAGATTTCCTATTTTTCTTTTTACTTGCTTATCACACCTCCCCTACACACTCCCTTCTGCCATTTGTAACTCTTGCAGCGAGATACAGCAAAGTCTTCATTTCACCTCCCTGTCAATATTTATTGTGTATGTGTAATTTGAAGGTTTTAAGATAATGAAATAAAATTCTTGCCTGCATTCATCAAGTCTGATATGTCTGCAGCATACAAATTCAATACAGAACGACGTAAAACAACCATAGGAGACAGTGAAATAGATCAACCTCTGTGTAATTGAATGAATGAATTTTCAGGCATAGCAGCAATGCCAGTGGGCAAAAAGTATTGTGGCCTTCCAGGTCCCCCAGCAAAACCCTTTTCTGGCAGTTCCATGCTTCCAAAGTTGCCAAATGCCAAAGATTCATTGGCAAACAATCTGTGTTTTCATGCTGCTACATAAAACATGTAAGGTTCTCATGAAGGTGTCATTTTAAGGAATGTGCCCATCTAAAGGAACAGCTCTTTTAAGTAGAGTTAATTTTAGATTTTAGGATTAGAAATGGTCTGTTATGCTTGAGCTGCAAGTAGTGACTTATGGTTACTGCCTGGAAAATGTAATTCACCTGAAAATTATTATCTTAAGATTGCTTAAGTATCACTGGCTAATGTGAACAAAGTCTTGATTAAGGCAGTTTTAAGGAGGTGCATTGCAGGGTATGGAGATTTAGAGGGAAACAGTAGTTTCCCAGAGCTGTTCACATATTTTTCATAATCAGTCAGGCCCTCCTTCTTCCCCCTCCTCCTGGTTATTTTGATACTGCTGAATTCATTTACATAAATTATTAGATATTGAGTAGGGAGACAGAGTGAGAGAAAGAAAAGAGGGCGAAGTGTCTCGAGCAATTCCTCTGGGTCAGTGGGGGAGAGTACCAGAGGGGAGCTGAAAATTAGGACGATTTAAATTAGTCATTGGTAACTGAGAAAGTAGAACAATACCCTAGACACAGAGTGAAATGTGGAGGGAAAGGGAAAGAAATCTCTGGATAACTGTACTGCTGCTGCAGAAATAGATGCAAAGATGTTCCTGGGTCTGCATTAGCAGAGATTTCTTGAGTCCATAACAGCACGAATCACATGGCAGAATTAAGGGGGAAGTGGGAGAAGAAAGTGAAAGCTTTATTATTGTCATGTATTACCTGAAACAGGGAAAGTTATCTTTCCTACCACAGACCAGAATAAATTAACTCCTTATACGGACAAGTGGAACCATTTTAAGCAATTCAGTTTGATTGCAGACATCCACATCCTGGGCTAATGTGTAGTGTTGGGGCTGGAGCCTTACTCATACTCTGCAGAAACAGGAGAGAAGCCAAACACATCAGTGTCACGTTGACACCACAGCCCTGGGGAAGCAGTCCCTCCTGAGAAACTCCTGCTGGATGTTCGTGCCATGAACCACGTGTGATTTATACTTGTGCTCTGATTACAGCTAGTTGGGAGTTATTCTTAGCTTTCCATTCAGAAATGAAAATTCATCTTTTTTTTTTTCTTTCTTTTTTTTTTTCTTTCTTTCTTTTTTTTTTTTTTTTTTTTTTTTCCCTACAACTTCGATATTTCAGTTGGGCAGATCCTCAGATGACATTTCTGAGCAAAATCAGAGAAACAGGGAACCAAAGACAATAACCAAGACAGGAATGACACCAGCTGTAAACTTAATTTAAAGATACCTTACAGTCATTTTTTTTTTTTGTAAAACTGAATAGAGAGCCCTTCTGTACCCAATATGGCCTGGTGGTTACCCTGGTTAGTGCAGTATTTGTTGTGAGTGTCACCATGGGCAGCTTGACTGCTGTTGTTCAGAGGGAGAAAGTCTGGGAAAGGCTTTCAGTGTTGCAGCCTAGTGCTTTTCCGAAGTCTCTCCTAGCCAGTTCTCATCTGCAGTCCCTTGATTTGCTTATATTCATTTTCACACAGGGTTTGACAAGTTTGACTTCAAACAACCCCCTCACCCCTCTCCAAAAAAAGGGAGGGGGGCTCTAGGTCAGCACACTGACCCAGTAACTCACAGATTTAGACTTTCTCCCTCTGGCAATTCCTTCACTAACACCAAAGGGGACAGGAAAACTGCTCACTGCCTATCGTCCCTTCTTTGTATTTGGTATCCCTCTAGCTACGCTCTACATTGCAAATAGGATATTTTGCATTTTCTATCCCCCTCTGTCTTGCTGCCTGGTTGCGGCTGTAAAAGAGAAGACTGAAGGCTTGTGTTTGACTTCTAACTTCACCTCTGCTGTGTGTAATCAGTGGTGTTTTTCAGGCAGAAAGAACACAGGTAAAGTCTCATGTTTGCCTTTTGTTCCACATGAAAGGACATCACACATCCTGTTGTTCATCAGTCAAGGTTATTCCTCTCGGCTGCCTGCCTGCTTCTCCCATTACTTGTGCCTTAAACTCTGCCTTATTCACTTTCCTGTAGCTTAATGCGCCCCTGGTTTCCTTGCTCACCCCAGGCTTGCCAGGGGAGGCATGGTTCTTTCTAGTTATCCCTACTCCTAATACCCTCACTCTTGCCTGATATCTGCATAACAGAAATGTCACATCTATATTTTTATGTCCTTAGTGTAGACCACGAAATACTTAGGGGTCATGCAAGCACTAAAATTAACATTCTGACTCTGAAAATGAGACCAAGGCATAAACGTTGAGTCAGCAATTGTACTCTTGAATCCACACCGGTTTGACACTGCAGGTGAGGACCGCAAGAACTCTGTTCCAGAAAAGATTATAATTTTCAAGTCTAACTTTGCTGCAAGTTGGAATGAAACCAAACAAAAATATTGATATCTCCATGGATGAAAAGTTCAGGGACGAGTGAAACACTTTTTGAGAACACAACAGCTTCATTCATATTTTCCATTTTTAATGCCCTGCATTTTATTTTATTTTTTTTTTATTTTTATTTATTTATTTTTTTTTTAATTTTTGTCAGAACAATGCACAGAATGAGAAATGAACCCCCCCCTTTTTTTTTTCACTTCTCAAAAATGGGACAGACTGACATGGCTGTCACTCCTCTCTCCTTCTCCTCCTCCTCACCCCTTCCCATTTCTTCCACAGGAAATCTTGGCAAAAATAGATACGATTTTCCATATGTGAAGTAAGTGATAGAAGCACCCACGCCAGGTTCTGATGCAATCTACTGTCATCCCGATCTGACATGACATTGCCAAACAAGTTGATTGATCTGTAGGGTCTATCTTCCAGTGACAAGCACAAACTTGTGAGAGTTGGCTACCAACCAGAAGATTTACTGGTAAACTTAGAGCAATGTTTTAGCAAGTCCTAAAGTTCTGTATACATGTAGGTCTGGGATTTTGTTATGAACTCCATCATCATGTCGTTGCTGTTTTGCTTCATGGGGATAGTGGTGGGAGACCTCAGAGTTAAGGAGCTGCCCGTGTCTCGGTATGCTTGTGTTAAGGTCAGTGCTTGAGAAATTGCATGGGAAGAGCCACGTGAGTAGAAATCATGCTGGTGGATGAGTTGCTCTTCCATAGCCAAGTGCCACATTGTAGAACCATCATAGTTCTGCACTGCAATTAACCCAGTCAATACCTTAAGCCTTGAAACCTTGGTTTTCTATTAAATCATATGTTCACAGTCACATTTTACTGAAAGGATTAACAAATAGTGCAGCAGCTCTTTGTGTGCTTGAAGTTAGTCTTAATAGAAGGCTGCCATTTTTCCCATCAGGGTTTCTTAGAGAGAGATGAGTGTACACAAGTTGTCTAGAGTACATGCAGTCGGTCCATCTGTTGCATCCTGGAAATGTCTGTCTTGTAGTGTGAGTACCCAAGCAAAGTGAATGCTGCCCACACTTACTTTTTTTTTTTTTCCTGGGCGGAAATCTGTGCTCAGAGGGCTCAAGGGGGGTTCGTGAGTTACAATAAAACAAACTGATGAGTTCCCTCTGTTCTTGTACTAAAAACCCTGTTCACTCTCTTCAGATTCCCCTCTGAGACCTCCAGTATTACATCTTTATCATTACCTCCCAATCTTGTGATTGCTGCCCACTCCTTTTCTCCCTTGCGTATCCCATCCTCTTCCCCGAGATTGCTTCTGCCTCCCACCTTACTGCCCCTTCATGTGTGCCCTTGCTTCTTCCTTATTACATCTCCTGTCCCTGCTCTGTCTTTCTCTCCTTGAGATGTGAGATGTGGCTGGAGATGTGGCAGCACATCAAATGCACATGCAGCAGCACAACAAATTTGAGTCAGATTATCTCTGAGGGGTTGAGGAATGGGTCTTTCCCTTTGAGAATGAGCCTGCTTCCTTGTCTAATGAGAGCTCATCTTGGCATCCCAGACTCCTTGGTGAGGTTAGCAGCTGTTTAGCAGCATGAGCAGAACTCTTTCTTCATGGGCAGTTTAAGAGGCTCTGGTTGGAAAGCCAAATCTGCTGAACTGTTCCACTAGTCACTTGGGGAGGTCCTGGAAGATAGACTTACCCGTCAGTTGAAGAAGCCCCATCTTACATATAGCTGTTCCCAAAGACTTTCAGCAGCAAGTCTTCCCATTGAATTATAGCATGAACCAGGGACAGATGTACTTCTGTCACTGCTGTTACAAGCTGTTTACGTCACCTGACTCAGAACTGTACTACCACCCACGGAGTTTCTCTGCACTTTTGTCCACGTAACCACATTTAATTTTCTCCCCTGCTTTCACAGCTGTGATGGTCGATGTATACATGCTTCTTCAAATCACCTGTTTCAAGAGGCATCCCCTGACAATTCAAGGGTTTCTGTTTTCTAGGGGGAGTAGCAGAACTGCCCTACCTGTTTGTGGTGACCTTTTGGCTTCTGACAAATATGTCTGTCATCTGTCTATTGGTTCAGCATCTTTTTCATCTTTTGGTGCAAAGTAAATCTTTTACTCAAATTACTGTTACATTCTCTGTTTTGCAACACTTACATCTTCAGTGCCATATGGTGGAATTTCCAGAACTTCCTCTATTATTTCCTTAATAAATATAAAAAACTTTCAAGACAGAAAATGTGACTTTTTAAGCTATGTGAAGGATGTTGGTACCTCCCAGGGAATTTGGGGTACTTGGCACAGCTTAGTTTCCTCATCTGCAATCAGACAAATGAGGATAAATCACCTTATCAACAGGCAGAGTGACCTGGGAGGAAGCTCACACACACACACATATACACACACACACATAATGGACATGCAGACAGACCACAATAGAGCCAAGATTGTGTGCACGGGATTTGGGGTTTGTCATGGTTTGTCATCTGTTGGGGCACAGGAAAAGAAAGCTGAGGTTCTGAGACTCTTTCACTGGCTTTGGCATAAAGTCACAGTGCAATGTCAGGAGAAAGACTTCAACCCAGTTGCAAAAAAGTTGTGTCTCACATATATTTTTTTTTGCTATGTTTTTCTTCAGAGCAACAGTTTTTGTCATGTATCAATATGATTGCTGCATTCAGTGTCACTACGGATTCGAGAGCTTCTAATGTGAGTAAGCATGAGTAGGAGCAATGTTTAATTTCTCTGTGGCTGTACAACACTTAACAACCTTCTAGCACAGTCAACAGGAAGAGTTAGCTTTAACCAGCTTTGAGATATTTTGGTGCAGGCTGTTGTGCAACAGAGGGTAGGCTTGTAGTGTGCACCCTTCCTAACAAGATGCTGTTATTTACTTGCTGGATTTAAAAAGACACACATTAGAAATTATATGCAGGCACTCTAACGTCAGACTTTCATCATTTCTAGTACCTGTTATTGTTAATCAAGTGATAAATGAGAGTCCTAACAGCCACTGGAGTCTATCCCTCCTTCCCCATCCCCATTCCTCACCCCTTGCTTCTTTATATCATTTACAATGCAAAGAAGAAAATGTTTGGTGATACGAGAACAAGGAAGGTAGGGTGGAACTGGCAGCTCTCAGCAGTGAAGCACCACCATCAGTGGGTATTATGAGACCATGGGGAGAGCAGAAAAGGGAAAGATGAAGTGATCCTATTTATAAATGTATTCCCCCACTCCCTGTCTGTAGCGTGGAGATATCTCAGCAGCGCAGATGGATCTGCATACTGATGAAGACATGGGGCATCTATGAAAAATGCTGGATCTGGCTGAGCTCCCTGCAGGCACAGGGTCTGCTTGCTCTTCTATTAGAGCTCAAAAGAGTCAAATTTTTCAAAGGGTGGATGTGCAGGTTCTGGTGCTGCTGCTGTGGCTGTGCTTCTGCCTAAGAGCAAAGCCAAGTTTCCACTTTGGCAATCAGATAAAGAAGTGAAAAGACACTGAACAAGAGGCTGAACCTTCGAGCAACAGGTAACTTCAAGTCAGCTTATCTGTAGGCAGTGCGAATAGGGGAAAATTAGTGCCACTACAAAGAGGCCATGTAGGATTACCAGCCAGAAGGCCTGGAAAAAGCCAGATCTGTTGAATGTAAGATATCAGCTTGCTGAGGTACCTGGGGGATTGTAGGGCAAAATCTGGGCAATTTCTCAAAGCCCAGGCATTGTTCTGCACCAGCTCTGTGAGAAACAAAGGCGAGTTACTGTTTTTTTTTCACAATGTGTACATCTGACAGTGCCATATGATCACCAGCCAAGTGGCACAATACCCGGTGGAGGTAGTTATGAGAACTCACATCTTTTCATTGCAGATATCAAAGAGTCGAGAAGACTGAGGTCCTTTGGTTCCAACAGACCAAACATACGATGTCTCCTCTGGAGTTAGTGGGAGTTGTGGGTATCCAGCATGCGTCCATACCAGAGCCTCAGTAGCTGGCCTGAGATCACACCACAAATCAGTGACAGATCTGTTCAGAGCTCAGGACTTCTGACTCTCCAGCCACCTGCTCTTCCTCTAAGATAATCCTACCTTACCAGTATGATGCTAAAGTGTTTGAAGAAGGAGAATGGAAGGAAGGGTAAGTTCAGTGCTCATAATCTATGATTTCCCTTAAATAAAGGATCTGAGATCATAGGACCCCACTTGAAGTTTTGGGGGACTGAGATGAAAAACACTGCTGTCTGAAAAAATGCTAAACCCCCCTAAAAGGCCCACTTTAATGTGCTAGCACAGCTGGAGTGATCTCCAGGAGGCAAGGGCAGCTGTGATCTTTGATGAGTTCCTGGTATCTGTAAACTTCCCTTAATTCACTTTCTTACCCATGACAGCCTTAGTGCCCTTTCCAAAACGGGTCTTATGCCAGTTCCTAGTGAACAGATGTCTGTGCTGCAAGAAACACTGTCACAGCTGACTGCAGAAGCCAAAGACCTGGAGACTCAGAAATCTCTTAGGAAATCTGCCTAGAAAGGATAAAAAGTTATACTGCAGTAACCCAGTGCAGAAAGATTGAGTGTGCTTGGCTCATCTGTTGGCCCCAGCTGTCAGAGCTGTAAGTAGCTTTCAACTCGACGTGTGAGCAAGGACAGCACTAGAGCAGGGGAGCACCACGTGCCTGAGGTTCCTCCTCTCCATCCCTGATGCTGGCTTGCTTCAATCGGCCTCTCAGGGTGGATACATGGCTAAGGCAGCAACAATCCTGTCTTGAGCGGCCCCCAGGAGCCATAAGAGCAAATCTGCCTTTGTTTGTCAGACAAGGCACCTGAAATACCATCCAAAGAGATCTCAGAAAAGGTTTTGATCTTTCCTTCCAAGCGTGGACCAGACGTTGCTGCCAGCACAGACTGTTCAGCCTGATCAGCATGATAGATACTCCTGCAAGGAGTACAATTTTAGCTGTTTTAGTACGTATCTGCCATCACCATCTGCTATTTGTTGGCATGAGTATGTGCTATAAGATAACTAGGCTCAATGGAGAAAAGGAGGCCTCATCAACCTTCTAAGAGTTTCAAGTTCATTCTGGGGCTTGTTTTTTTGTTTGTGTTTTAAACATCATGTATTCTGGTGTTTATACAAAGCCTATACAAAGCACAATATGTTCCAAAGGAAGTTTCTCTCCTTTAATTTAATTTAATTTAATATAACTTAATTTTATTTTATTTCATTTTATTGCTAAGCATTTGTGTTGCTAGAGACCTTCAAACAAGGTTATTATCCTTACAATAAGCACTAGAAACGCAGTTAATTTGATAGGATAGGCTCTGCAAAGTGGAGAAGACCTTCTCAGTCTGGGTAGGAGAGTTTTCAGAGGATGTGGTTGCAACATCTCACCTGTATTCTTGACCAGGACTTTGTATTTCTCTCACCTTGTTCCTTCTTAAAGACTGCAGAAGCAAAATTAAATGGACTTGATGGTGATTTTCTGTCCCAGTTAACTTGAATCTAGTGGGCCCTAAGCAGAAAACCATTCACAGGAATGTGAGAGAGATAATATAGCCTCATCCCTCCCTGAAAGTAATAGTGCAGAAGTTCGGTGTGCGGTATTAGTGGGAAATATTTGTACAGCGCTTTGAAGTTGGGAAGCACTATATAAATGCTAAGTATTATTAACTACATGAATCAGTCATCTTCAGAGAAATCTAACACTGTTAAAGATGGGAGAGCAGCCTCTTCTTTTCTTAATGATAACCAACCCCAAAGTTATTCATAAAAAAATACTTTTAAAAATAGATCAAATGATTTCCCCATCCCGTGATAATCCTTCTGATTGCCCCCATGTTTCAGTTCACTGTATCATCTGAGAGATCAAAGGATGTGTCTGAAGCTGGTGAACCAATCCCACAAAGAAGAAAACCCTCTTCTGCTGTAGATAAACAAAATACAATTTCCAGATAACATCATGGTGCTGATCAAAATAGCTGCTTTTCCAATTAGATTTCAAAGAATTCTTAATTGTTATTGATTTAATCTGGAGATGTGCAGATTCTTCCAGTCAGGAACCTGTTTCACAGGGAGCTTATTACCCTGGGGATTTCAGTTACAGACAGGTTTTAGTAAGCAGCAACAGCCTAGCTGTCAGGCAGGTGACAATAAAAAGGGAATCTGTCCAGATACAGGAGACAGTGCTATTTGTGTTTCTGTTTCCTGCAATAATTTAGAGCACATAGCTTTTTCTATTCTGAAATGACAGCAGGCCTCCCATATGCATAAAGGCACTTGCCTTTATATTATAATAGGCAGGGTACCTAAATTAAAGTTATCTATCATCTATCTATCTATCTATCTATCTATCTATCTATCTATCTATCTATCTATCATCTATCACCTCAGTCTTTCCTTCTGTTTTTGTATTTATGAAGTCAAATCATGGAGATATACTCTGAAACTTCTTTGCTGTTCCCAGGTTGGATACCCCATGTTCAGCAGATATATGCATATGCATGTGTGTATGTATATATATATATATTCCAACATATATATATGTGTCTGTATATATGTGTATATATATATATATATATATATTTGCAGTTTGCCATGAAAAAAAAAAAAAAAAGAAATAGAAGATTTTGTAATGTCTGCTGAACTTCCATTTCAAAGTCAGGTAAAACAGCAGGGGGTGGGCAGAAGGGAGGGAAATGGGGACTGCTGCTTCAGAGACAGGTGACATTTTGGAGCAGAACAACGTCAGATGGTTTCCTGTCAAGCAGCAATAAGAGGGGGAAGAATGAAAAATAGCCCCCCCTCCTCCACCTCTTCCCTCTCCAAGAAAATTGCTCTGTCCCAGGCAAATGATGGTGGAAGGATTTCTAATCCTTTGGTAAAGTGACAGTGGGGGATTTAATGCCATCAGGCAGGTATGACAGTATCAGGAAGAGTGACTCAGGAAAGGTGACTCAGAGGCAGATGCCGTCAGGAAAATAAGTGCCTGACCCATGAGCAAATCCATCCCTTGGTGCCTGCTCTGGCAGACAGGGAACCCACTTTTGAGAGGAATGGAGAGGGTCTGGGTTAGAGTCACTAACAGCATGAGGAAAAAAGATTAAGTCTGGTGCCATAGGGCAAGAAAATGAAGAAGGGCTTGAGGAAGACTGGAAAATAATGAGTGATGTGGAGAGTGATGAGAAACACAGCTCCCTGCATGTCTTAAACCACTGCACTGGCCTCAGGACACCTGTGTTCCTCTTCTGCTGAATGTACTGCCACTAGGAACCGTGGAGGCAAAGAGCCCATCAGTTAATCCTAAAACGAAAGATTGAAAGGGCTATAAATCTTCTCCATCAGGGCAAAAGCCAACCTTTAACTTTATGAGTTAGTTCCAAGGACACTGCATTTCTAGGACCCATGCAGGAATGCATGAGCCTCCATGGCTACATAAACCATCTACATGTTAAGTTAATTTGAAAAGTGAATTTTATGTATGGAGCTGTTATGAAAAGCCTTGGAGTAAGAGTCCCATTGCTAAGAGGCTGACAGCACTAGAGATCTCTGGATGGTCCTTTCCAGTTTGGATTTCTATTTTTGGTTTCCAGAGGCTCAGATAAGTACCAGAACTTTTGGACCCATGTGAGCAGAATCAGTTTCTTCCAGACATTGCACATTTGGGCTGAACTTATTCTGAATAAATAAATAAATAAATAAATAAATAAACGGTTATAATCTAATTTCCATCTCTGTCTTCCAGGCAGCTCCATTCAAACACAAAAAGCATCTTCTCCAAAGCTGAGGTTTCTAAATAGAATTATTAAACATCAGACGTCTAACTAAGGATATTCAAAATAATTGGCTCTGTGCTAAAACCACCTCTGTTAAAATCAAAGTTACTTTTAGATTAAGTTTAGCCTAATCTCAAAAATGATCATTTTTTCTTCAATGTTTTACAGGGAAATGGTATTTCATCAATAAAAGACATAAAGAACGTTTGCATTAGGTGGCAACATTAGGGGGCAGTACTCAGCTAGCAACCAGTCCTCTCAGTTCATTGAACAGCTGTGTTTATATGGGGTTGTTTTTAAAATTTATGTTTGAGTTTGTTTTAACCTTAGTTTATTGCCACTGGAGAAACAATAGATCTTTTCCATTACAAGTCATCAAGTACCACGTTACAATCCAGCAGGAGGGGTGAAACTTCTCTTCGCAAATCTCTAATTATATGTACGTATATATTTTTGTAAGCAAGCAAACAAACAAACAAAAAAACCTTCCCCATCTGAGATGCTGCCTTCTCAGTGAGCAGCCAGAACTTTATTGCAAGTTCTTCTGCCTTCTCCCTGTGACAGCAAGCCTGATATTTCCACAGTGTGGTGGATAACCCCATTTCTCCATCCCCTGGGCAGCTCAAAGCAGGCAAATAAACTCAGGGTTCTGGAGGGTGGGGACCTTAGGTCTTTCCCCGTACCCCTTCAGTGGGAGGGCAGATAAAACACATTATTTCAAGCATCTCCTCCCTCTTCTGGGCTTTGTCTCACCCCAGTCTCTCTCTCTTTTTACGACTTCTCCTTTCCACCTCCCCACAAGGGAACACTGCCTCCTCCATTTTGTTTCTCTCCCCCACTCCCGAGTCCACTTCAGTGACCATGTTTAGGTGAGGCCCAGCCCTCTCCTACTGCATAAACAGTGAGGAGATGATGGTGTGATCTTTCCCCACCCTGTCCTGGGGCCTAAACCCATTATCTTCTGAGACTGGTCTGGTCTCTGTCTCTTCCAAATCCATTCAGCAATCCAACCCTTTCCTTCTTTGCCCGTTTTATTCCTGCCAGGACACCCTTTGCGTTGCCCTGTCCTCCCAGTGCAGCTCGGTGCTCTGACTGAGCTCCTCTTGACTCCAGGTCACTAACAGCCACCAGGGCTGTATCTAAGTACCCCCAGCATTGCCTGCTGTAGTATACCTACTTTCCACGTTGTGGTTTTCCATGTCTGTCCTACCCTGAGAATCAGAAGTCCCAGCACAATTCAATGCTCTGGCCTGCTGTCAGCGGCTTTGCTGTTAATCTCCTGGATCAATGCTTTCCTAAGAAACACAGCCATTCTTGGCATTGTCTCTTACAGGCTGAATGCCAGGGTGTAATGCTCTCAGTCATGCCACTGTGTCACCCTTGCTTCTCCCTGACTCTGTCCAGAATATCTGGAGAATGACCACCTTCATGGATGTGCTGTGGATGACCTTTTTTTAGGTCATTTCCCTCTGTTTATGGCCACCCCAAATTTAGATTCATCAGTTCCACCTGCCAATCTTGAGCCAGTTCCCAAAATAATGGGGATAAAGATGGGGAGAAAAAGTCCATGAAAACTGTTTCCCTTGCCTCATAGTATGGTGGCAAGTTGCATCCATAATTCCTTGCTAGTCCCTTTACACACATGAGCATGAGTTTCCAGTTACAAACAGGGAAAGTGAGACCCAAAAATTGGTTTGTTTTTCCAAATGTCAAAAGCATGTGTAGAAATGTGAGCAGTTTTCCAGATACCCTGTCCAGTCCATACACATTCCACCCTGGAGCTGGCCACTTTAATTAATAGCAGTGCAGATTTGCAGCTGCTGATGAGAACAATTTCCTCACACAGTGTGTAATGAGCCTACATCTGCCATGAGAGGTCAAAGAGTCACACACCAGAGCTGGATTTTAAATATAATTCTTAATAAAGTGGGCAGGAAAACAAAACAAAACAAAACAAAACAAAACAAAAAAAAAACAGCTGTGATTATACTGAAGTTGCCCCAAGCCTCTGGATGTGAACATAAAGCCATACTTGTCCTCCTCAGCATTGCCTTCTGCAGCAGCTCTTTAGTGCTGTGGGCAGGACAGCAGATGTGATGGACTGAAGCTGGAAGGCTTTACAGCAAATTCTGCATCCCAAATGCTTCCTCAGCTCGTTGCATCTCTGAGACCATGGCAGGTACATTGATCTAGCTGACAGACTAAGGTCTGATAGCTCAGTTTTATATACATGAACTGTAATTTTAGTAATAGGATGTTTAAATAATATTGTGTCACCTTTACATCTCACCTCCCTTTCCTTTGAATGAAAGTGCCTGTCTGCTTTTGACAGGTGGAGATTTTTTTTTTCCCTTTTACCCACAAAGACTTTGCCTGAAGGACATCAGGAGTCATAATAATGGTTGATGCTTTCATGAGATTCTTACAGATTATGGCTAAATGGAACGGTGCTGTAATATGATTACCTTCCCACTCTTACTCCTGCTGTGCCATGTAATGGCATGGTAGGGCTCTCCACTGGGATTAAAGCCAGTCAGACTGAAAATTTACTTGCCTTGGGGGCCATCAAGCAAATTTAAATGGCTACTTCAAGATTCTGCCTGCCAGTGAGCCATTTCTTCAGAGGATTAGCAAAATGCATGAAATATGGTAACTGGAAGGCAGTAAAAACTGTGATATTGGGCATATATGCTCTCTCTTTCTCCCTTTCATTCTAATTTTGCTCTAAACACTAATTTCAGTTCCTTGTAATTTCTCTCTGTGTTTTGCTCTCTGCAAGAAATGTGAAGGGAGCTCAGCACACAAAAAAGCTGTGACCTTGCCCTCATTTTGAGATGACTTGCAGGTGGATTGGTGGGACAGGGAGGAGAGAGTGTTCTTGCCCTTCTCTTTCATGTGTTTCCCTTTTATCCAGAAAGAAAACAAAACAAAACCAATAAATAAATAATAAATAAATGAAAACCAGAATATATACACATGGTTTCTGCTTTTAGGTGTAATTTCTGCTGTGCAGCTAAAGAAGAGATGTCCCCTAGTACTCAGGATCATTGTGAGCAGAGCTGCAGGGAACATCTGCTCCCTCCTTCCTTTGCTTACACCAGTGCAGGGGCTAGCTTTCCTTTTGCATGTATCCTCCCACTTATTTGAGACTATAAAAGTTTCAACTCTGTGGCAGGGACATGGGGAGGTACAGGTTCTCTGGCTCTACAAACGCCCAGTTGAGTTGAAGGCTCATTGCAGCATATTCTCACCAGCTGTCTTGCACTGAGGACAGTGCTGTTTTCTGAGGAGGATTCACATCTATTCCCTTGTCATCCAATGCCCTCCAGTAACTCCAACTCTTAAACTCCTTTGCTTTTCAGATTATGTGAATGGGATTTAAGAACATTTAGACACGGCAAGCAATAGAAATTTTTTCCCATCTCAGACCCCAAGAATGCTGAGATATGACTAGTGTATTCTTAGCCTATTTACAGAATGATATTCATGAGATGTGACTTTGAATACTGCAGTTACAACACAACTTTCCTTGGCAGCTCAGCCTAGCCTTTTTCTCTTTTTCTCTCTCTCCTTTTTTATTTTTTTTTTTTTCTTCCCAGCTATTTTCTTAATATTCAGTCTAAAAATTTCCCTGATGCAGCTGAAGTTTAATTACTTCTTTCTCTACCATTGCTGACTAATGATAATAATTGCTTCCTGTCCTCTGGTGCAACATTCTTTTCTTTATCTGCAGGCAGTTATTGTGTCTCCCCTTGGTATTATTTCCTCTACTTCAAAGTTGCCCAGAAGCACAGTCCCATTTCTTGCCTAAATGCTAAATAAAACCCAGAAATATAGCAGTGAGTGAAATCTGGATGCTGGCAAAGGATGGTCAGGGTGGATGACCCAGGAAACCTACAGTGGCAGAGTTTTGCTCTATAGTAGGTCACTATTACAGCTCTTTGACAACTTACACAAAAGAAACTGATGGCCTCAGCCTAGGTACTAATGGACTAAATTCTACATTACTAGCAGTTACTGTCTTTATTACAGGTAGTTTCATAACAGAAGTTCAGTCCTGAGTGGCTATGGAGATTGGCACACCATTTTTCCTCCAGAAGGGCTCTTTCTAAAGTTGGGAGGAAGGAGATAGTGGTTCTGTTTTAGAGATGCAAAGTCAGAAAGATGAAGTGAGTTGCCTGGGGTCAAAGAGTCAGGAAGAAGAAATATGTTCAAGTCCCAGACAGCATCCTTAAATCATGTTAAGTATTCACAGTTTCCTTCAGCATAATAAACTCTATCTTCAGAGGTGCAGAATGAGGACTCTAAGGCTTAGAAAAGACTATTCAAATGATAAAAGCACTAAATGTGCTTTTAAACATTTGCTGGCTTGATGTCTTCTCCTTCCAGGTAAATCTATAGTCAAAATCAGCATCCACACAGAAATTCAGCCAGTGCATTCCTCTTCTGTCACTGATTACAGTATATGCAGTGTATTTTCCCCAATTTGTTTCTATAAACCATTTTTTTTTCTTAAATACGAAGGATTTTTTTTTTCTACTCCTTCAGAAAAAAAAAAAAGAAAAAAAAAAGAAAAAAAAGAAAAGAATAAAAAAAGAATTATAGCTCCATGGGAGGAATGAGACAATTCTGGTGTCTGCTAATAGCATGCATGGGACTTCCTGAAAAAAATCTGTAAATAGGTCTTCACTTAGCTGTCAAGGCTGGCTACAAATAAGACTCCTCAAAGATTCTTTCAAAAATAGTGTCTTGATTTTTACTGAGGAGGTGCAGCTGTAATTAAAATGCTTCTCAAGCAGAGTTCTCGATTCTGGTAGCTAACATGCTAACTGCTCCAGAATCCAATCTCCAGACAACAAAAGCCTTTGGGAAAGAATTGTGAAAACTGGCATCTCTGGGGAAAGGTGAAGGTTACCTCATTGCTCAAAGTAGAGGCAGCATGGTTCACTGGATCAGGTGCTGAACTGAAACTATGGAGTTTCTGATGGTTGACTTGCTGAGCTCACCTTTCCCTTGCTGTGTATTTAGGTTAAAATTGCATTGAGGCACAACCTTTTTCTTAGTAAGCATTTCGATATTACCTAGTGCCTGATCTTAACAGAGAGTTCTGCCTGTACTAACAAATAAAATGAAATATAATGAATACATGAAAGACAGTAAGCCATGACTCTTAATTAATTATTTTTCCATCCCTGTTAGCTGTTTGTATTGTGTACCTTGACTGTAGGTAAATACCTGCCTAAACAGGCCTTGCCCAAACCAGCTGAGATACTAATTCAAGATAAAAATTGGCAGAAAGGAAAAATGCAGAAAGGAAACAGCTATGAAGATGGTAGCTGTACTGGGCCTGGCAGGGATGGAGTTAACTTTATTCATAGAAGCCCATATGGTGCTGTTTTGGATTTGTGGCTAAAATGGTGTTGATAACATGCCTGTGTTTTGGCTGTAACTGAGTAGTGACTGCATAGCGTCAAGGTTTGCATTTTCCCACTCCACACCCCAAGCAAGAAGGCTGCGGGGGGTGGCGAGAGGTTAGGAGGGGACACAGCTGGGCAGCTGACCCAAATTGTCCAAAGGGCTGTAACATGCCATATGGTGTTGTGCTCAGCTCTAAAGGCTCGGGGAAAAGAGGAGGAAGGGCGGATATTCATCACATTTGTCTTCACAAGCCACCTTTACACTCGCTGAGGCCCTGCTTTTGAGCAAGTGGCTGGATATCTGCCTGCAGATAGGAACTAGTGAATGGGTTCCTTATTTTGCTTTTCTTACACACAGCTTTGCTTCATTTTAAACCATCTGTATCTCAGCCCATGAGTTTTCAGCTTTTGATCATTGGATTTTCTCCCTCATCCCAATGCGGGGAAAGAGAGCAAGCGACTGTTGCGTGAGGGTGCTTGGCTTCTGACAGGGTCGGCTCACCATGGCAATAAACATGAGGGATACCCAGCCAGTTAGCAAACATCAAATTATTTGAAGATCTCTTCTCAAATCACAGAATCAGAGAATCATCTAGGTTGGAAGAGACCTCCAGGATCTTGGATCCAGGATCAGGTTGGCTAAGTCCAACCTCTGACCTAACACTAACAAGTCCTCCATTCAACCATATCACTAAATGACTTCCACCATCACATAACGGCCAGCCTCATCTCTTATATTTTTGGTGATGATGCAGCCCCTGTCGGTGTTTACCAGGCTAAAAGCAGAAAGTAGTAGAAATAACAACTAATCCTGTGATTTGATACACCAACCATGAAGGGCAATTGGTTGGTGAACCAGAGTGTAGCTTTGTATGTGTAGGACAGGGAAGGAGAAAGGAACAGACAAAAAAAGAGCAGTTTCTGCTTAGATGCACAAATCCAAGTAGTTTTTTCACCTACCAGCAGGTAAGTTGCAGCTTGTTATTGTTGTGAGGATAAAGGTAGTTGTACAAACGGATGGGGTGAGACAGCAGTAGCTTACTCAGGCTGAAATCATGAAGTCACTGCCTCTGGGAAGAGAAAGTCTGTCTAGCAGGTGTCCTTACCTACATTGTGGATAAAAGGAAAAAAGAACAAACAAAACAAAAACAAAACAACACCATAGAACAATACACCACCACCAAATACAATCTGTGTATGTATGAGGGAGAGTAATGGCAGTATATCTGAGCTAAGGTTAAACGACCTTCATCTTTTGTATTATGTAAAAAATCCATATATTTTAATCTTTCAGTTTTGCCCTTCATCCCCACTTTGGATGTTTATGTACCCTGTTTCTCTAAAGGCAAGCCAAAGGGTTGACAACCTCAGGAGACCAGAGGAGACCTTGAAAATACTGAGGTGGCTTGGCTAAGCACGTCAACACAGCGAGGCAGCACTAATTCTTGTCCAGGTGTCTGGGAGGCAAAGAACAATGTAACTCAATATAACTAAGCCACCAGGAGGTGGCATGAGGGGAAAAAAGAGAGCATTTCCATGACACTGTGTTTGGCTGAGTGGCAGTGGACACTACCACTTCTACAGCACTGTCCTGTCCCCCTGTCTGTGCTATCTACCACCCAGCTCCAATCCACAAGGAGTGGCCAGCTGCAGTTTCATTTTACCTTGCTTTTGTGTTCATAACAATTTCAAAGATAAGGGGTAATTTCTAAAAACACAAGTTTCCTCCAAAGACATGAGACCCACTATTAAGTAGCTTCTTATGAGGCATTGTGCCTGTCCGTGTTTCAGGCTGTATCATTTTATGCTGCTGTTGTTAAAACAATACAACACAGATGTCTGGACTGCCTAAGGCCATGGCCATGTGCATTTCTTTTTAATTACGTCTGTATGAACCTCGGTGTAGGTGTCTATTTTGATTTAAGAATATCTCATTTCAAAGTAGCTCGAACCTGTCCTTTGCTGACTTAACCTAAATCAAAACAAGCCCTTTCTTAAGCCACAAAAAGACTGCTCGTGATTTTGTAGTTAACCTCACTAACGACACCTCAAATTAAAAATTATTATGGTGGTTTAGAAAAAAATCTTTACAACCAAACCAGTTAATGGCATAGATAGTTGAACTCTAGCCAGGGCTGTGCTGAAAGCAATATATTCAGCAAGACTATATTCAACCCACTTCTGAAATCCAAGCCAGCTGTTAATTTTTTTTTTTTTTTTTTTTTTTTTTTTTTTTTTTCTGCACGCCTTCTTCTGTGCTATTGTTGTCTTCATGTGCACAAGCTCAGTGTTTATGTTTGACTCTATAAGAGACTCTGTTCCCCTACAAAGGAACAGACCCTACTCCGTTCCCCTGCTCAGGGTCCAGCAAAGGAGCAGATGCATTCTCATCCATAACTGAGATTACAGTAGAAAGGCTTGCTACTCCAACTGCTCCCTCATCCATCCTCTTCCCTTTTTCTGCTGCTGGACTTGATTGATATTCAGAGGGTGGAGTAACCCTGGAAATTTGTTTAGGAGGAAATCACAAGTAATACTTTAGAAGATCATCTATCACTCTGTACATACCATATTCTTATCTCTTAAAATTACTCTTTGCTGTCAGCATTGCATAAAACATGAAATTTTTGATCATATTCATCCAGAAAAGTGATGTTCAGATTTAGCTTCCATTGTTTGGAGACACTGAGGTAAAGCAAAATAAAAATTGGATTTTGCTTTATATACTATTTGTGTTTACACAATAATCTTGGGTTATATCCTTCACTCCTGTGACACTTGATGGACAGATCTGGATCCCTGTCACAAACTCAACTCAGAAAAGGAATGCCAAAGAATGGTGCTTCACAGTCTACAGCTGGCTGGGAGGAGTTTCTGCATCATCTCTGCATGTCATCTACAAGCGTGTGGGCATTGAGCCTGCATCAGCCTGTGACCATATTAGCTGAGAGAGGAGAGGAGGTGGAGTGTTCAGCCCTGTTTGCATGGGGAAAGAGACTCTTATGATCCAGAGTAAGAGATATCGGACAGAGGTCAAATACCGTGCAATTGGGAACACCCCTAGGCTTCCAATACCCAGACAGTTTTTTCCTTTACTGCTAAATATCCAGTATGGAAACCTCTGCACATGTGTCTATGTCTTGGAAAAATACTTCAGCTTGAGATGGAGGGAAGTATTCGCCCTCTTGGTATTTAGTTTTATAAGTGGTCCGTACTGAAATGGTGCGATGAGCTGCATAAACACTCATTGACATATCAGTCCTTTAACACCCAAAGTGTGGGAGTTCTCATTTTAGGTGATGTTGTGTGCAGAGACAGGTCTTTCCTTGGAGGTCTTCCTGGCAAATATTTTCGTGACTTAGATCACAACCCAGAAAAAGCTGCAAGACACAAGGGACAAGTTAGTAACGATGCCATTGGAGCAGAATTAACAAAGCGAATCTTGATCACAGTGAGTTGAAGAGGTGGAATATCCTGAGGCATCTGCAAATAAGTTGTTGGGACAGAGTGTTGCAATTAGGACCTATTAAAAAAAAAGTTTCTAATAGTTTGTATACAGTTAATATAGTTGTGCATACAGAATCCCTCTGTCACCATCCATGTGTCATCCATTTAAAGAAACTTGAATTACTTGCCAAATGGTTTGTCCAATTTCAGATGAAAACTGTGTTTCAGACAATATCACAGCAGTGTCTCCAGGACGAAAGTTGTTCTCTTCTATGTAGAAAATTAATGGCTTGTTTTGTTCAAACACTCTCTGTCCTCTCCCCATGCTGATAGTCTATTTGGAGTTATATTTAATGGTAAAAATGCTGCAGCAGCTGAAGTCAGACTCAAGGTGAACTATCTTTCCACTTAGAAAATAAAACAGTTGTTTTACAATTGAGTTACAAAATGAGAGGCCCTGAACAGTTTTGGTTGTTGAAGACTGGCTTGCAGAGCTACCAGAGAAAACAATGAACCGTTTGCTTGGTTTTGGCCTGAAATTCATGTTGCAGATTCAAACTGGAGAAGTTCTTTGCTTCTTTCCCAGAGCTTTTGTGTATCGTTTGTAGCCTTGCTGAAACATCTGTTGTTTTCTGCAAAGGCAACTGCATTTTGATGGTGGATGGAGATGAGCCTAGAATGAGAAAATGCAGAAAGACGGTGCTGTCAGAAAGGGACTACAGTGTCATTGTTTGTATGTCAAAATATGTCCCCCTGTACTCAGCTCTGGTGAGGCCGCACCTCGAGTACTGTGTTCAGTTTTGGGCCCCTCGCTACAAGAAGGACATGGAGGTGCTTGAGCGGGTGCAGAGAAGGGCGACGAAGCTGGTGAGGGGCCTGGAGAACAAGTCCTACGAGGAGCGGCTGAGGGAGCTGGGCTTGTTCAGCCTGGAGAAGAGGAGGCTCAGGGGCGACCTTATCGCTCTCTATAGGTACCTCAAGGGAGGCTGTAGCGAGGTGGGGGTTGGTCTGTTCTCCCATGTGCCTGGTGACAGGACGAGGGGGAATGGGCTTAAGTTGCGCCAGGGGAGTTTTAGGTTAGATGTTAGGAAGAACTTCTTTACTGAAAGGGTTGTTAGGCATTGGAACAGGCTGCCCAGGGAAGTGGTGGAGTCACCATCCCTGGAAGTCTTCAAAAGACGTTTAGATGTAGAGCTTAGGGATATGGTTTAGTGGGGACTGCTAGCGTTAGGTCAGAGGTTGGACTCGATGATCTTGAGGTCACTTCCAACCTAGAAATTTTGTGATTCTGTGATTCTGTAAAAACATTAAGCTTGGAAACAAAATCTTACAGCTGGAGAAATGAGTCAGAGAACATGGGATCTGCTCAAGGGAAAAGATGGACCTACAGGAGAGGACATTTTTTCTAGTCTCGGACGAAAACTAGATTTGCTAACTTTGGTGATATCATACATGCTATTACCCAAAACATTTGGAAAGCTGAGGAAGGCAAAAGTCATTATATAGACTTCCGAGATATCTTCAAGACAAAGCCTACCAGAGCTAGACTTTTAAAAGAGCTCCTTTAAAACTATTTTAATAAGCAGGTAGATTTCCAGGGAAATTGCAGCTCCCTAGGAGCTGAAACCATAAAATGTGCATGCTGAACACCTTTGAAAACTGATCCCAAATGCAAACTGTGCCTTTTTAAAATACTGCATTAGTGGGAGAGATGTGTAACTTGGTGAATAAAAACATCAAGGGTTTTTGATTTTCCGTGTGTACATGGCTAACAATTTCCTCCCTGAGGAAAAGAAGAGACTAACTGTGAACTCATCCATCTCTGAAGTACTTGAGGTAATTGTCGTACAACTGGTTTGATTTGGAAATGGAATTAAAATGTTCTTTTCGCTCTTCTAATTAGTTGTGGTTGAATATCTATATTTGCAGCACCTTCAATTAGTTCTCTACAGATCGGCCCCTGCCCAATCTATTAAATTCTGGGATTTGTGTTGGAGTGAAAGCACTTTACAGACAAAAAGTTCTCAGTTAAATTATTTCTCTCAAAAGTTACATTTTGTGAGTGGAGGAAAACAAAATACAGAACTTGCAAGAGACTGATAATTGCAGTCCAGCTATTCCCTTCCTCCTTCTGAACCAAACCATGCAAGGAATCAAGCAAGCCATACACTGCAGTGTTTCCCTGTGATTTCAAGTTTTCTACCCCAATCCCCAGCAACAAGCAAGACCAAAGGAAGAGTTTTAAATAGCCAAATTCATCTAATGAGTGTAAAATTAACAACATCAACAACTAAAACTTAAAACAACCAAACCATTCTCCCAGCTATTGAAGTATTAAAATACACAATGCTGAGACAGTGTAACACTAAGTGCAAGCCAAACAAGGAAGAGTTCAAAAGAAGTTTCTGGGGAAAAAAACAACAACAACAACAACAACAACAACAAAAACACACAACCACACACACACACACAAAACAAACAAACAAAACAAAAACAAAAACAAACAAACAAACAAAAACAATAATAACAACAACAAAACAGCTGCAAAAGTAGAAACACTGGAGACAGAAGGGAGGCTGTGGGGACTTAAATGTTCTCAGTCCAGTCACACACACGGGAACTTATGAGTGCAAACTTATGTTGGATTCTCCACCTGTCCCTATTACAGCAGAAAATTTAATTTTGTCTACTTCAGGTTTTGATGGCAAGCCTCCTCACAGACTGCTCATAAGATGAAGCAGCTTGACTCACTTATATGCTTTTTAACAGTAGTATTATTGTCATAGTCTGTCCTTTCTTTCTCTTTCTCTCTTTAGGTTAAATTTTTGCATCACTTAAGTGAAGAATTTGAAACGGATTATATATGTGACAAATCAGTCTTCCCAGCTACGACACCTGTGCTGGGTAGACAGGAACAGGCAAGTTAGTTGTTAAAGTTATTATTGCTCATTTTGACCGTCTTTTTCTGGTGAAGGACTATTGTCTAAAGTACCTAGGAGCATTATCCTCTTATGTATATACCTAGTACTGTCATCAAGAGGAGATATTTATAGGAGTGGAGGAGTATTTCCAGTCCTCGGGCAATATTTCACAGTGCAGACCTTGAAACAAAAGTTTGTGAACTTTCTGACTCACAGCCCTCACTTTTGGGTTCAGGAATCCACTTTCACTTGCATTTGAAAGTTGTGACTCAAATTATGAAGTTGTTCCACTAGAAGAGCTTCCTCTTGGGCTTTCAGAAAGTTAGAGGGATATGAAACAAAAGGGTAAAAATTGTAAAAGTTCAGAGTTATGAGAGGATGGATTTTGACCAATGAAAAGGTGTAGAAAACTGTTTTTTAACATAACTTTCTTGGTCCTTTATACATCTGAGAGCTGTTTTCCTGAAGATATGACACAGAAACCTGTTCTAGCATTGGCACCTCAGACAAACTGCATGGCTTGCATGGCAGTGAGAGAAGATTTGCACTTGTTGCTATACCTGCAATAATGCTTCCCATTCAATGCAACTCAAAACAAGTACACCCAGAGGAGTGCATACTGCATCCTTTCCCACTGGCTAAGTGTAAAACCTCATCATCTAGGAAGTGCCACAGCTCTGAGGACCCCAATGCTGCCCCGCTTGGAGTTGGATGGTGGAGATATGGGTTGTTAAAAGGAATGAGGAGAGAAGAGGGAAAGGAAAAGGGAAACCTTTCTATTTTTTATTTTTATTTTTATTTTTTTTTTCTATTACCATTACTGGAAACTTTTCTACAATGGGAAAATACAAAAAGTGCCCAATACAAAGGCTTACCTCTTAAAAGAGGCACTTTGCAGTCATCATTGAGTTGAAGCTTCTGGCTGCTTTGAGGCAGATTTTTAAATTTTCTAAGTTCAGTTACCATGGAAGACTCTAGAAACTGGGGAGCAGACTTGACAGCTTCCTGGGATTTTTATTTTAGTGTGTTTATTTTTCAAGGAGGTGTTCTTGGTTATCAGCAGGAAATAGATTATACAAAGAGCTTTTCATTAAGGGTGCTTGACCTTAACCCTGAGCCACAATGGTTGTTCAAAGAATTGAATGGGTTTCCCAGAGCATCTGTGAGTTGCAAGGGAGGCGTGTATAGGCTTTCATGCTGAAGCCTCTGATTAAAGCAGGCTCTACGCAAAGGGAAAATGCAGCCTCCCTTTGTGAAGAGCAATTCCATGCACTGTTAGTTAAATTGCTAGGTGCACACTTACTATGGGGACAGAGATGACAAGGGAAGGGGCGCAAAAACATTATGGAGCAGAGAAGCGCAGAAGCTTCTTGAAGGTTAGAGGTGAAGAAAAGTCATTACAAATGTCAGATGTGTTTGTGAAGTTCCTGCTGGTCACCAGGAGTCTTGACCAAGGTGTTGTTATCTCACCTGTGTTCCTGCCCCTCTTTGGCCATGTTAGAGAATAGAAGTGGCACAAAGGGAGCTGGTGCACCACAATTGCGAATAAGGGAAACTTTCCTGATAAAGTCCCAGCAGGACATAATCATAAGGGTGAGCCCTCCAAGGCTCTCGTTCTATGTCCAGGTCAGGGACATGTTTTAGGAATATAAAGGGTCTTTATTTTCACATCTGATCTGACAGGTCTCAATGAGCCAAAGAAACAGTTTAAATACTCTTTTCTGATGCTGCACTGCCACTCTTAGGGAGATGGAAAGTGTTCAGTGGGCACCAGAAAGCTCTTCCCAGGTTAAACCTCCACATTTTGCAACTTCAAGTTGGAGAAAGAAGACAGTAAGCATAGGGCTACCTGTGATAGAACAAGGAAGGAAAGACAGAGGGCAACAATATTAGCCAACATGTTTTGTTATTGTAAATTGTGACAGTTGCAAATTGTACAGTATTGCAGCACCTTCCTGCCCCAGGAAAGAAAGGAATTCCTACCAGGATAGTGGTGCAGAGGTGGCATGATAAGGCAATGGCTGGAGAGCCACTGGTCTGAGGGAGGTGTCAGGCTCCCAAGGGAAAGACAAAAAGAAGTGAGAGAAGAAGAAAAAAGACATTCATTTCGCTTGATCTCCTAATATTCATCAGCTTCTGAAGAGAATCTATCAGCATATAAAATCTCTGATCTACAGTAAGAGCAGAGGGCATAGACCTCACCTAGGGCATTCCTTCTCCACAAGTCCAGAGGGACGTGGTTGGCACTGAGAACAGTGTCTGAGCTTTGTTTTGAAGAAGTGGTGCACTTCTGCATGTCCTAGAAAATTGTAACTTTTGTGCTGCTTAGCTAATTGCCTGTAGGGCAATGGAAAAGACTTTATGGTTAAACTATGTGGCTCACAAAGTTGCCATGAATAAAAATACCTTCTACAAATACCATCACAACCTTTCTAGTGGGGGTCTTAAGAGTATTTTGTTTGCTGTACATAGGCCTTGCACACCTCCTTTCCTGTCCTGAAATGCACCAGGGCACAGAGGAGTACACTGCAAAACAATTTCTCCAAGAGATCCTTGAGTACATTTTTCCCTGCAGATTCCTCAGCAAGAAACAGGACCACTGCTAACTGTCTTGGTGCCCAGGAAAATAAGTTTAGCATCCCTGTTTCTGCATCTTCACTCAGCTAACAATCGCCCTTGTAAGTAAGACCTGTGTTCAGGAGGGATTTTCCCTTCAAGAACACCCCACTGGTTTCTCTACACCTGTGATTACTGGGTGGAAAGGTTTTTGTTTGAGGCTGACACAGTGAACATGGAAAAGGTTTATAATCAGCATGTAATGGAGGAATAGAGGCAAGGAGAAAGTAATCATTTTGCCAATTATTACCTTAGGAATGGCCTCCAAATCTCATCTCAGTCTCATCTTTTGGGAAGTGTTGTGGCAGCACAAGGACCTCATCGTCCTCAGCACAAGAGAAAATTCTTGCCTCACAGCACTAACCAGATTTGGTACATTTAGTGCACTGAAAAGGTATGATAAGCTGGGTTTGGTGCGTTTCCCCCATTCTTTTCCCCAAGCAGTTCTACCTTGCTGACATTATAAATAGGTAAAACGGGCAGACACTATGCGTGTACAAACCAGACAGACCAGACAGTAAATGAAAACGGGGTGTTGAAAAGAATCATGTTGTAATGAGATCTATCTGCTTTACAAGGGTACAGAGAGCATGTTCCTGGCTCTTTTAAGTGGATCTGAACTGCGTTTTGTTGGATTGGAGAATATTGTTTAGAATGGCTATTTGATATTTTTGTTCTTTGAAATTTATGAAGTTGCCATTTCTGAGAGTATCCCAGCTGTGGATGGGATAAATGACACTCTGAAAACTCTTTAATGATGATTTACTGGGTTATCTGTTCTGACCAATGAACAGCTGGAGTTGTTTTTACTCTTCTCCTTACCTTCTTCCTCTAAAAAGCTATTCAGAAAATTAATTCACTTGGAAGGAACCAGCTAATCCCTAGTGGGATTAGATAAAAAGTAAGCAATTCCTTTTATAGCTTTTTTTTTTTTTTTTTTTTTTTTTTTTTTGTTCAGAAAATTCTTTTAAACATGAAACGACATTATTTTATCTATGGCATCTTTCCAGATTTCACTTAAGCACAAACGAACTCAAATATAGAAAAGAACACTCTGGGCAAAAGCTTTTGCTTCCCTATGGTTTGGATGGACCCTGTGTGGGAAGGTTTCACAGCGAAGTGAACTCATGCAGGCAGATGGGAGCTGGCTCTGGCGGAGCATCAAACAGCTCGGGATTGTGCTCGCTCTGGGCTGGAGGCTGTGTGGTGTGCTGGTGGTAAAACTCTCGGCAGGGCTGGTTACCTTGGGTACAACACTGCGCTAAAACAGTTTGTGGATCAGAGCTGGCTGGTGGCTGGGTGGCTCATGCTACAGATGATGCTTTATTGCTGTCTCTAATATACTGTGATTGTCCCCACTGAGGCAGAAATTGAAAAGGTCCTCTGATGTGTTCCCTGCTAATTTGAGTCAGGACACCTTCTTGCCTTTTCAGAAGGAAAACCTGTGCATCAGGGGAATATTGCAGGCTGCGAGACACTTCCTCTGTTGGTCTCTTTTTCAGCTTGTCTGACATGAAAAGGGCTTTATATCCAAAGGGTGGAAACATTGGCAGTGCCAACCTTTTGGGCTGAGGTAAAGGGACCAGGTGGCAACGAGGCTGCCTCAAGGCAAGGCAGCCTTCCTACCCAGCAGATAGGAAAGCTGTGGTTCTGACATGTTGAGCAGATGCCTGCTGTTATACTGTGCTTATATAATTATCTCAGCTCATGTTGAACCTGGAAAATTAGAGCTATTCAGAATGGATTTGTTATTTTTGCACCTCTCTGCAAAGTGTCTTTCTTGATTATAGAAAGAGACCCAGAACTTTCTGCTGTATCACCAGACTTCATGTTTCAGCCACCTTCCGAACTTCTGAACTAATCAGAGGACCCAAGACATACATGTTGGTACCTACAGCCCTTTAAAGACTGTTGTTGAAGGGCACATCACACTCAAGTTTGTTAGGCCTATCACAGCGATGGTGTTATCCAAAAGAGGAGTGTTTACAACCCTAAGTAGAGAAACTCAAGCTCCTTCTTAAGATGCACTGGCATTTCACAAAGACTACAGCTTGCAACACGGTGTCTCATTGTGGTAGGAAGAAGGGTTTTGATAGATTTTCCTCTTCCTTTTCCAAGACCTTTGGAGAAAGCAAAAATGAGACCTACTGCAACTTTCTCTCCAAGGCCACAACTTGTCGTGTCAGACTCTCAAAGACTATTGAGTTGTGTGCTGTGAAGAAGTCACCAGGTCTTACGATAATTGCTTCCCTGTGGCATATGCTCTTGCCGGACAATTTTTAAAAGCATATGAATTGATCAGAGTTAAATTATAGGCTGCAAAGACCGCTTTTATCTTCCCTGGGTGGTACAGCCTTTGGTTTCTAATACCATTGTTTCTTGCCCCTCTGAGCAATGCTAGTCTTCTCCTTCAAAGAGAAATAAAGAATATTCTCCCATCACTCCTGGGCCAATATCCTTAATGGTAGAAGTATTTTTTCATGCCAGGGCTCACATCTCTTGCTGTTATTTCACTATCATATGTGATTTCCATACACTCTTTCACAGGTGCCATTGACATTTCCAGGATTTGGTCTGTTTAAGATTATCTGCAGTGTAAATCATTGAGATTAACTCCACTGTAACTCTTATATAAGCCTGTCACTCCAAGGCCCATCACATGGTGGCTGTTGCTTCCTTCTTTTCTATAGGTCTTGCCATACTCAGAGGCTCATCAAACACTTTTTCAAAATTCCTCCCACTTCTGATCTGTATGGCAGCAATTCCACAGCTCATTTTTCTTCCCTGTTTGGCTTTGCTACTGCCTGCAATCAGGTGTGCTCTGGTAAAACAGGAGAGACATGGGCTGGGCTGGGACTTGGTGGAAAAGCTTGTCTGATCTTGAAGTTTGAGGAATTTGGCAGCAGCTTTTCACTAACCTGAGCCCTGGCAGCAAGAGCAGAATACTTTTGTGCAGGCACCCGATGTTTCTGTGCCTTAACTCAAATCTGGTTTAAAACCATTCTGTGGAGATCCTGCTCTTTGATTTAAGAAGTAATTGGAAGTATATGCAAACTGCGCCACAAACCACAGGACATAGCTGTCAACTTCTGTTTATTACTAGAAGTTAAGGTGCAATCCAGCAACACTAAGATCACCTCTCTCATCACCTGGCACTGAAGTATCATCCCTCCCATGCAGAAGAAACTCATATTTCCTAGAGCCAGCAGCTGGAAGTATGAAATCACAGGCATGACTGTATTGAATTTACATGGTAAAGAGGAATGCATGTCCCCTGGGATCTGCACCAATATATCAGAGAGAGAAGTCTGAGAATAAGGCATGAACTTTATATTGTTAACACCACAGATTGTATCTGCCTGCCCAGGCTGTACCTTGCACAGTGCTGGTAGAGGCCACCTTGCCATGAATGGGGATACAGCTGGGTATGCTGGAGGGACTGGCACTGTAAAAGCTAGCTGCTAAACCTCATTTTTATGCAATCTGAGTACAGCAATCTCTTTCATCCTTGCCTTTAACTCCTATTTGCTCAATGAAAGCAGCACGTAGGCAAATAACAGTTTGCATTTTAAAAGAGTTTTAATTTGTAGCTGTTTTCAAAGTACACATCAAGGCTAATGAATAGTCACTCCATTCTCTAGGATACACAGGAGCAACTGACTAAAATTAGCATTAATTAGCTGAAGTACAGTAGCACCAACAAGCTTAATCTGAGTTTGGGTTCTTGTTGTGTTAGGCTCGGGTTACGCATTCTGTGTGAAACTGGTACAGCTTGGTATAACTGCCCTTGTAACTTAAGGGAGAGGTGACCAAGAAGTGATTTCTTTCTTGAAATGGTGCATCTGAAATTGCAGACCTAGTGGAGCACTTTGGTGAGCTGTGGGTCCTTGTTGCTCCTCGGTTCACTCTGGTGCCCATTTGAACGTTATTTTCAGTCCCATTTCTCATCTATTCATTTGTTTCTACTCGTCTCAATGATCTCACCTAGAGCATGGACCCATGAATTGCACCAGCTGATCTGGAAAGCTGGAATACCACAGTGGAGAAGAGACAGTGGAGAGAATTAAGAGCTGGAGGGAACATCATCATCAGGTTTTCCTGAAGTAGAAGGATTTAAGCATTGGCCTGTCCTTAACAGGAACAATGAATGCTGTCCACAAGGACAGGAGTGCTTTGGTTCAGCCAGACAAGGCAAGGGGTAGGATGGAGAGAAAGGATGAAGTGTCTTGTTTCAGCATAGTTCTTGTTTCAAGGGCGTTCAAATCATTCATATGCTACCCTCCAACATTTTGGCAGTGACCTGATGAGCTCTCCCCAGAGGGGCAGTTTAAGAACTCAGTGCGTTTTTGCCACTGCTTTGCCTGACAAAGGCAGGAAGCCTGGAAAAAGGATCCTCACAACCCTGCCTCTACATAGTTCATTGTTAACACTCTCCTGTGAACAGTAATTACGGTGAGATTTTTCAATTGTGATTTTTAAATTTGGTAAACGATCCTCAGTGTTTATGGGGTTCCCTTGCTGTTTCCTTTGGATTCACATAAATGTTGACAAACATTAAATGGGACATGAGCATGAACAAAAAGTAGATTTGCAGTTCTGAAGTTGGGTGTTCTAGTGTCCCTGAGCTGAAGTTTACAGATCCCATCCTCCTTATTATAGTCTTGTACATAAAATCTGTTACACAAGAGAGGGAAAAAAAATCATCTAATTTGTTCCAGTTTTCTCTTTGACCTACCAGCTATACCCTTTACCCAGGAAAATGTTTTTCTGGGTTTGATGGTTGTTTTCATGAGTCAGCTCTGGTCTACTTAAAAGTTGATGGAGAAAACCAATTGATTTCACTCAAGGCTTCCCACTACTGATGGATGATAATTAAAATGGGGCAACGTCAGGCTGAGATTAGATTGCAGAAACTAGATTGTATTTTTGCTTAGTCTGGTGATGCATAAATACTGAGTAATGCCTCTTTCCAGCTTCCTTGTACTTTCTGTGCCTCCTCCAAAGGAGGCAATGATCTCTTTGACCTGTCAGAGCTCCACTGGTAACCTTGCAAAATCAGGAATCAAAGAACCAGGGTTAGAAAAGCAGCTGCAGTGTTACAATTAGAGAAGCACAAACTCACAAGTGCTACAATACATAGAAATCAGTGATTAATGGAAGTCTAGACCAGTTGAAATAAATGGTTGTGTCAAGCAACCCTACTCTACAGCAGCCTCCAATGTTGTCTCCATCAGGTTCAATGCTGCCTATATGGACATCCCAGGAGATGAATCCATTAACTGGGTGTATCTCCACACCACATTAAAGACAGTCCCTGCACTGGGACTTAGACAACTAAAAAACCTGTGTGCTCCCAGTAGCAGGGCACTGACCCTGAGCTAATCCATCCAACCTTCCCAAAGTTTCTGGCCTCTCAGCTAAACAGAATCAACTCATTTTGCCATTATAAAGATTTTGCATGGGAACTGACTCATCTCTTCCACACATCTGACTGCCACAGACCATGTAGACAAGTTCTGATACCCTAGCAGCATCCCAGTGTCCCACACTTTCAGAGCAACCACACTAAATATAAACTCTGCTGCACTCTGTCTAGAATAAGTAGGAGGGGGGAGGAGGATCCAAGCTCCTTCACATCTCTTGGGCCTTGAGGGGTTCCTCAAGGTTTTCCCACTGACAGAACAGGCCTCTTTGCAATGGAAGATGGGTTTCAAGCACTTCCACCTTTCCAGCAAGGAAAGAAGCTTTCTCCTCATACCCCCTGTAAAAGGAACAACCTCTTTTCCTCTTTTGCTCTGAGCCTGTTCACCAGTGCTCATTGGGAAGGTCTCCAGATGGGTCTTTGATGTGCTGTATCTGACAGCCCCGCTCAGAGCCTCAGCAATCCCTCCCACTCCCTGCGCAGCTGCTGCAGCACGGTCTGCCAGACAGAAACACATCGATTAAGGGAGATTAAATAAAATAATACACGAATAGATGAGTAAGGGCTAGGTTTTGGTCCTTTAAGTAGGTCAGACCTGCAGGGCTGCTTCAGACTCGGGTTTTAATTCTTCAGTGTCTCCTAAACTCTGGAGGGAGGATTTTGCAGGGAAAGGTCTGCTTTTGACGCATTAGAGGTGGAAGCAGCAGAAAGGAGGGAAGGAGGGTGGCACTTTGCCTGCTCTGGAGATGCTGTTGTCATTGCCTTGCACTCCCTGTAGGGATTCAGGGAAACGGTGGTGGTCCCTCACTTGTATTGTGGAAGCAGACAGGAATTTATACAGTACAGCACTCAATATTTGATTTAGCCTGTGCTCCATTATACTTGAAATGGGCTTTCTTAATGTTTCCTGCATTAGAAAGTATTTTTATGGCAGTCAGCAGATGAGAATAAAGCTCCAATTGCATTGATAGCCTGTAGCAAATAGTTTTGCTCTGCTAAGTGTAGAAGAGGTCTTCTCTTTTTTCCTTAGGTGAACATTTCTTTTTTGGAAGGATGAAACACCTGACTACTAAGCTAGCAGAAATGTCCAGCTGCAGATCAGAACATCCTGATATCTTTGTTGACTGCAACACCTTGTGGTCTGCCAGGCGGTGCTGCCTTTCTCTGTGGCCTGAGGTCAGCTATTTCATAATCATCAAATAGTAATGATTTGCTTGGGGCTTGTCATTTCCTATTATATAGAAATAAAGATAAGCAAGTGGATGGTATTCAGGAAGTCGGTGAGTAGCATTAATTTCATAACCACATAAAACCACACCTTTGTGGATGTATCCTCCTTTGAGATTAAGATATTGAAGCAGGAAATTAAGAGTAGAAGACCTCTTATCTTCCTTGGTCAAACTTTTTCCAAGACAAGATAGCGTGTTCCTATGTGCTCGACCTATTTTAAAATATTTCCATGCAAGGGGGAGGAAAAGTTTCATCTCTCTTCCTGAGAGAGTCTTCCTCTATTCAACAGATCTTTGGCAAAAGATTTATAATCTGTAAGACTGTCACCCTTGGGTTATAAAGTTAATTTATTTGCACTCCCTAATTACATATAAGATGTGCTCAGTTTACAAGTTAACCACATATTTATTTATTTATTTATTGTTTAAGATGCTGTCTTTGCCAATGCTTCCTGGAATTGTAAAATAAACAGAAATTTCTGTTTCTAATGCCATTTCTAGTTATTTCAAATTTTCAGGATGGAAAACAATGATTGTTCAATTGACAAAATGGAAAGCAGTATAAGCTCCTGTTTACCTTCTGTTTAGTAGCAGTGGGTTTGTAAAGCTAGCTAGAGAAAAAGCTGCTTCGTAAGAGAGATCCTATGAATATCTAACCTAGTATGATTTATGCCAGCTGCCCAGAGACACTTGCTGTTACCACGTTATGCTAACAAACATTACAATCCTAAAATACTTTGGTCCAAAATAGCATAACTGCAGATTTCATTAAAAGAGATCTTATTTTGCTACAGATGAGCATCTGGCCCGGTGAGCAGATTTCATGTTTCTAGTTGGAGTCATTATTTCTTTGGCTCTGGGAAGATACATGCCATGTTTATGCTCACATCAAGAATGTCAGACTCGGTAGCAATGTATATAAACCCTGAGAATTACAGAACATCTTTGTTCTATACAAATATTTTGATGGAGCTATGTGAACTCTTAAAATCCTAGCCTAGTATTCAGTGTGATCAGCATCTTAGCTGAGAAATCTGGAGAAAGCACTGCCAGGATACATGAATTTTCAGAAATTCACATCTGGGGATGGACATCCCAGGTTAGTATTAATAAATGGGGTGGAATGCTGGCTGACTGGTGGGTTGTGACAAAACCAACCATTTTCCTCACCTTTCTAAAAGCTGGCTTCAGTCAGCATCCTCAGTCTGACAAGTGCAATGAGAAGGGACAAAAAAAGAAATCTAATTGCTATTGAACCTTGATTCCTACAGCAGCGAACATACAATATACACGTTTCCCTGTCAGTGCTGATTTTGTCACCAAATCTGGGCCAGAGGATCTCTTCCAGGAGCTCAGGTTGACCCTATTGTTTTCCTGGAAGTAAAGGAAGTTAAAATGTCCTTTGCAATGAAAAAATTATGTTTAATAGTGTGTCTACAATTTATATGCCATTGTAACCTGTGGAAATCCAGATGGTCCATTTGAAGTTTAGAGTCTGGGGAAGGACAGGGGGGCATCATGCACTTATTGACATTATCACGGGGATTCTCCTTTTATATCTTAAAAAAGAGAAATGGTGGTTTACTTGTGTTTATGGCCACCTGATGGCAGTTTTACAAACTGAATAGATAACCACGCTGAAAGCTTGACAGAGAGGGGCTAGCACAAACTCCTGCATTGCTGCTATTATTCTGTCACAGATATGTTATTTTTTTATTTTTTTTTTTTAAGTTTTTTAAACTAAGAACTTGCACACACGTGCTTTGCAAACACACGTGGCTGGGTTTCTTGTATAGGCATATCTGGGTTTGTTTAAAAGCAACAGGCAGGAATGGCAGCTTCCTGTGACCAAACGTCCTTGACTTTGTCTATGACTCATTTGCTTTGGCAGCATCTGGAGCAGTAAACCAGCTCTATGGACACTTCAAGTGATTGATTTGAATTACAGAAAAGGCATGGCAGTGGGGTAGAAAGAGTCAAGTACTGCACCTTGTCTGATTTATGGCTGTGGAGCCAGTGCCCTCTGCAGCAGAAAGTGGAGAGATGAAGATCTACAGCCACCTGCATTATCACCCAAGGAGTGGAGAGCGAGGGTTCGCATTTTATTCTGGCTGGCAGCCACACAGAAAAGACCTCCTTCCTCTCCTCCTCCCTCATCTCCTCCCTTGCTTTGTATTTTGATGCTGGTTCTGACTTCTGTGAGGCCTGGAGGATGCAAATGATGAAGTCTGGTGGTGCAAACCAGAGAGCCCAGCTCCCCCAAGCTAGCAGTTTCTGCATGATAAAGATGCCACATTTCAAAAAAAAGATCACAGTGCATGACGTTAAGAGAAATGATCATCTATATAAAGACAAAACCCAGCATATTGTGAATGTTGTTAGTGCATCAAAATCTGCCTTGTACCTGAGGAATTATTGTGTGACCTCCCTCAGCTTCTGTGACAGCAGAGCAGATCAATTTTACCTTAGGGTAAGATTTTGCAGCAAAGTTTGAGACTTTCATATCTTTATTTTTTGCTACTCTCTTCCTGCTGATGGCGTTTAGGGGTTTTGAGGCCCAAAGAAGGCTATTTCTGAGGAAAGGAATGTACCTCCTTTCAGATACAGACAAATGTTTGTATTAGTAGAGCAGAAACCTCATAAAATGTTATTTTTTAAGATTCAGCTTTTTAATTTTAATTTTGTAACTATAAATATGTGCATGAAATATATAAAATCTCAGAAATGCTGAGACTTTAACCCCAATTAAAACGTTTGCTATTTACAAGCTAGATTGCAACTGCCCCACTCAGCACATCGTGACCAGCCAGAGCTGCAGCAGAGAACTCATCCACTCAGATAAAAACCTAATTGTACAGTGACCATCAGAAAAAGAAAAAAACAAACAAACAAAAAAACAACTTTGCAAACTCTTTGCAAACCCATGCAGAAGATGGAAATAAGCCTGCGTGTCAAAACGGTATGGACAACATTGTGTGCATCTGCTTGGGTGTGTGGGTGTGCATCTGTAAGGGGTTGTATTTTCTTGTTAAGTTCAGTGGTAGCAGTGTCTGGCACAATTTGCTTTTTAAAATGCGTGCAGTTAAGTCTCCCATGAGACCGAAACCAGTCATGGTGTTTTTAGGGGGAGATGGTAAAGTCAGGGGGAAATGCATTTGTTGGGTTTTAATGGAGTAGTTTTTCAATCACTTATATCTCAGCAGGCCATAAAAGTGAAAAACAATAGTATTAAGCCACTGCGTGGATCTGCTGTATTACATTGACCCAAATTCTGTCTTTATAAAGCTGAAACAAATGGGATCTCCAATCAGAAATAAATCCTCCGTGTCTGTAATATTTCTCTTTCTCCTTATTTATTTATTTATTTATTTATTTATTTATTTTTTTGCTGTCTGTGTCTATAAACATGGTTCATAGAACAGCCATTGAGGTAGTTATTAATGCAGAAGAAAGCTGAAGTAGTTTACTGGAAAGCCTGTCTTATAGCAAATGCAAAGCAAAGGTTTAGGTGAATCAATTTGCTGTTATTATTGTGGTCTCCAGCAGAAAGCTCTGTCAATTTAACAGCCACGTTTGATATCACTTTGAAATATTAGCTACTTAATTCTACTGGTTCTGCTGCTGATGATAAACCAGATGTTTAATCATGGACTGTGGTGCAGATTCTTATATGTACTTGTGTGCCAGCTCCTGTTCATTTCTGTAGGAGCTCAGCTTATCTGCTCAACAGTAACCAGAAAATGTGTATGGAGCACTTTGAGCACAAACTGTTGCCATTTTTTTTTTTTTCATTTTAAACTGTATCTTGTACTAGAGGATCATTTTCCTTTAAGATTTACACCTAAGACCTGTGGGGTTATCCAAAATAAACAAAAATCTTCCATTGCCTTCCCCACCCTCCTTTTATTTATTTATTTATTTATTTATTTATTTATTTATTTTTTTTTTTTAGTTTATTCAGTTAACAAGAGGCACAGTTAGATCTACCTTTATGGAATCATCATTGTTGCTTTGTTCTACTGAAAACCACGGAAATGTCACCCCTCAGATCAGCTGAAGATCTGGAATATTTAAGAACACGTTCCAAGGATATAGCAATAGCCAAAACTCCAAACAAACTAAAGAGTACATCCTAGACTGATCCCACACCTTAGGTATTGTTTTTATTTTATGGATCTTTTTAATGGGTATTATTAATTAGAAATGAAAGTGTGCTTTTAACTTAAAACATTGATATTGAACTCATTATAATATTTGAGTTTTAATGAAGATTTTTTGTTTAGAATGTCAAAAAATGTTAAAAATTAACTTGCTATTTTTTCCATTTTGGAAACATTTGTTGCACAAAACATTGCTGTCATATTAAAAATAGCCTTCTATGAGCCTTTCAGCCAAGTGTTAGTAAATGTGTTTTCAAATATATTATTAGATTTGAACCATGGTCCCTTAGTGAAAGTTATTTGCAGCAAAGATCTGTGAGAACTTATTGGGATTGGCCTGGGGAGAGGGGATTTTTTTTCCATGTGTCTTACTTTAGATGTATATAAATGCAGGGCTGAGGCACAGAGTAGACGGCAATTCTTTTTCCTGCTTGCTTTGTCCAGATAGAATATTCCCATATGCTCTGCACAGACAAGGGGTCAAAAAAGAAGTGTGTCAGAAAAAGAAACAAAAATGTGGGATATAGAAGATTTGTAAGTGGAGAATACTCATGTGAACGATGACCGTTCTGACTCAAGACAATGTGGGACTTTTGATGCTTGGGATGGTTTTCAGGCCCTGAGCAAGCTGATCTTGCTTCAAAGCTTTGCACAGGGGGTTGGAGTAGATGAGGAGTAGAGATCCCTTTACTCCTAAATTATCCTTGTGGCTGTGCAGTTTTGCATCCAAGACAGTGCAGAAATCTTCCAAGAGGAAGATGAACTGCAACATACGATGCACTTGTGAGACTAAGAAAGTTGGAAGAAAGAAAAATACTGTTTGAAACTCAACTTTTTCCCCATCTCCTGGGCCCAAAAGTGCTGACAGTTTTGATTTGGGGGCTTAAATTATATTGCAGCGGCTGTTGAAAACTGCAGACTGAAATGTCAGTGTTGCTGGAATACAATAGCAGTGCGCCAGTAAATATCTCCAGATTTAGCTCTATGTATTCTTTCTTTTATTTAGTATTCCATCAATAACTTTGTCGTACATGCTTTCACACAGATAGTTCTTTTCTTTCAAGGTGGTTTAACTGCCTAGCAACCTTATAAAAATAAACGTCAGTGTTCTGTAGTAACGGCTGAAAACAGTGTGCCTTATATTAGTGTGACTGCAGTATTTTGAGAGGTAATGACTGAAATGCATTCCTCCCCTCCCCCCTCTTTTTTGTTGGTGCTTTTTTTTTCTTTCTTTCTTTTTTTTTTTTTTTCTTTTTTTCTTTTTTTTGGGTCAGAATTCTAAGAAGCAATGTTTTTAAGAACCTCATGAACCCCACTGATAAAGAATCAAATAAAATATGGCTATTAAGTAAATCATCCTACTTAAACGGTGACTTTCGGAAACATCAATAAGAGGTGGGTGTCCACACATTCTGCTTCAAAATGTTGTTTTCTTGCCAGGAGATGTACTAAATTCAAGACTTCTTGGAAAAGAAAAAAAAAAAAAAAAAAAAAAAAAAAAAAGCATAAACTGCTATGCATTTATCTCACTCAGCCCCTAGAGATGTGGATGGCTGTTCTACAGTGAGTGACATGTCTAGTCTTACAGAGATTTAAGTGTGAAACTGCCAACACTTATTACCAATTTCAGGGCTTACTACTCTGAGTAGCTCCACTTAGTAATATCATATTTATTGTTTTCAGGCATAAAAGATGTACTGAGTTGTTTCTAGATGATCAAGCTTGGGTGAAAATCTGGTTTTGCAGAGGTAACTATAGACTGTATGGGAAGATAACTACTGAATCAGAATCAGAGAATCACTTAAGTGTATGGTCAAATGAACTTAAAATTAAACACATAATATTCAGGATTTTACTGTGAATCTTGTGATATTGAAGACGAGGGAAAAGGTCACCTGTAAATGGCAACTGTCATTTACAATGTTTTACTCTCTCTCTTATGCTTGCAGAAACAAACCTCACAACTGTGACCTGAAAAAGTGACCAAGGGCCTAAGAAGGAAAATGAGCATCATAATCTGAGCCAGCCTTTCAGCTCAGAGGATTGTTGGTTGACAGATGGGGCTTTCAACCTCTGTCTCACGGACTGGCTCTCTGTAGCATGCACACTTTCCTTGTACCGATGGCATATCTTTATAGCCATAATTCAATAGAAGCTTTCATGGTCAAGGGAAAGCTTCATCCTTTTTGGCAGCTGCTTCCTTCCACCAGGGCTGCAGCCTCTTACCCCTGACAGTTGCCAGGCAGTCAATGAGTTAGACCTTAGAAAAGAGCAGCTCCATCTGTAGGCTCCTGAGATGCTGTCATGGAGCAAGCTGTATGTCAAAACTCAATGCTCATTTTTCAGAAAAAGAATGTCAGTATAGGGTCTATAGTAGGCCTCTGTTAGCCTTGCCAGTTTGCCATACATTTGCAATCAGAAAGTCAGAAAGCAGTTATGCATTTCTTCCTCATTGACAATGAGACATCTTCCGGGCTTGACAGCCCGCTCTCACAGCATTGCTTATGGGATTTCCATGCATTAAAAAATAACTGACCTTGTCTATTACTTAAGGGGCTTTTTGTTTTGTTTGTATACACTATCAAAATAAAGAATTACTGCCCTGCAGATTAGGTGAGCCCTACCATGTCTGTCTAATTGGCAAACCTCCTGGAAGAGACAAACAATATTCTTCTATCAAGCTATTTTTATATTGCAAAGAGAAATAAAAAAACAGCTTATGCTAATAATTAGTATCAATAATAAAGCATAGCAAAGGTGAAGTCACCAATGATGTATTCTACAGGTACACAATTTTTTCTTTACATAGTGTGCATGATCAAACAGGTTTATATGTATCTTATCATCAATAGTGCTGATGATAAGAGCTAAGAAAAACAAAGAATTTGTTCATAACTTTGAAACAAAAATGCCTGAAATTAAGCACAAAAATTCAGGAACTGAACATCTTTAATTGGACCTGAATGTGTATAGAAGTCTGTACATTAGCACTTTAATTAGGATCTGGAAGTTACTTCTGAAGGAATTCTCCCAATCATCCCTATTTACCACCCTGTGTTTTGTACCATGGAGCAGTCCATAAATGTGATAACCAAACTCTTTTCAGATGAACCAAGACACAGCTGCCCAAATACAAACCACACCATGAAACTTGACCATCTTTAAAGAGAGAAAAAAGGAGGCTCAGGGAAGACCTTATTGTGCTTTACAATTACCTTACAGGAGGCTATAGTGAGGTGGGGATTGGTCTCTTCTCCCATGCACTAAGTAATAAGACAAGAGGAGATGGTCTTAAGTTTTGCCAGGGGAAATTCAGGTTGGATATTAGGGAAAAAAATATTCACTGAAATGGCTGTGAAGTATTGGAGCAGACTGCCCAGGAAAGCAGTTGAGTCACCACCTTTCAGAAGGTCTTCAGAAACCATATAGATGTAGAGCTTAATGATATTTTTTTATGGTGGACTTGGCAGTGCTATGCTAAAGGTTGGACCAGATGATCTTAGAGGTCCTTTCCAATCTAAATAATTCTATGGTTCTGTTCTGTGATTCTAAAGCCTGACAGCCAGCTTGAAACGTCCCTTTTCAGTATCTCTATTGTCATGTCACTTCCTGAGACATCCACTTCAAAATTTGGCCTGAGCTACATACTTGACTCACACAGAAATCCATCCTGATCTTTGGATATGGTCTAAAATGCTTCAGTGAAGTCCTACAAAGAGTCTCATTTATGGAGAATGCTGTTGGTAGATGAGTTAAGTAGATGTGTGTGTACAGGCCTGTGCATCAAGACTTGTGTTTGGCACTACATCTATGCTAGCAAATTACACAGAGCCAGGAAATGTCCCTTGGCACTGAAACTCAATTGCCTACCTTGTTAAATTGTTGGAACTTTTGGTGGTATACTTTTACTCAACAATCCCAAGCCATTCCTCATCACAGTTCAGTAATTAGCACAGGCCAGCAGCCATTCCCAATAAGCAGCCACAATTCCCAATAAGCAGCCACACTTTCCTGGAGGAAAACAGAGTGAGGTAGTTTGGACAGTTTGGCATAGCCCTTTCAATGCCCATTTGCCTCAGTGCCAGAGGATGGTCCTAAGCACATTTGATTTGTTAGTATAAATCTAGTTTATGTATTCTGATTCCCAGACTTTCACCCCAAGCAAAAGGTCATCTGAGTGTTCAGTTCCAAGCTTGACTACTGATACACAAAAAAATCTGAAGAAAAATAGAAATCTAATGCCAGAAAGAGTTAAGCAATGAGATTAAGCCTGATTCTGGAAGTATCACAGTTTGCATATCCAGGACAAACTCATGACTGGAGGATCCATATTCTGGCCTAGTGACTATTTCATCAATTAAGCTTTATCTACTCTATTTTCAAATTATGCTTTTGCACTGTTGCAAAAGGAGAGTGCTGCTGACATGAGAGTTTTGCCCTGGTGTTAGCAGCTGGTCACCAACAGTACCACTCCAAAATGCTAATAAAGTGCCAATGGCTTGATTCACTTCAGCTGAGATGATGGGAGCTTTGCTATCTTCTGCAATGGGAGCAGCTGTAGGCTTTGTGCAAGCAACAGTTTTGTCTGTTTGTGCCAGTGGTTTGTATTTGGGCAGCTGTGTCAGGGAGCGTAACATAGGAAAACCCCCAGAATAATGAAATCCCAATTGTGTCATATTTACTGTGTTGGGCAGACTACAGAGAAATGTTAGTTCTTCTATCCTGGTGCACTGGCTCAGATTTTAATATTTGTGTTTCTCACTCCTGATGATATCAGTACACTATCCACATATGCAGCAGGTAAGGAAGAATGAGGAAAATGAACTGCTATGGTTTTACTAGTTCAGGCACTGATGTGGTCCTTTGGAATCCTTCAGACTTCAGAGGACATTTCCACTAGGTGGTACTTAAAGCTATGTTTCCATTGCTAAAGAATCTTTGAATCTTTTTTTTTTTCTTTTCTTTTTCTTCTTTTTTTTTTTTTTTTTCCTCCTCCTTCCTCTTTCTTTGTCTTTCTCATCAGCTGTTCACAAATCATGAAGTACTCTCTCTAAGCTGAAAAATATCCATTTGGGCTGAAGTCTCTTTGTTCTTTTCATTTCTTCTCCAGTATTATGGATATTATCCTTTGCAGGGCTTATCTGTTGTCCCAGCTCTTCCATCTCCTAGACATCTTTCTTTACATGTCTGTTATCTGTAGAAGTATTTATAGAATCATAGAATCATAGAATATCCTGAGTTGGAAGGGACCCTTAAGGATCATCAAGTCCAACTCTTGACACCGCACAGGTCTACCCAAAAGTTCAGACCATGTGCCTAAGTTCACAGTCCAATCTCTTCTTAAATTCAGACAGGCTCGGTGCAGTGACCACTTCCCTGGGGAGCCTGTTCCAGTGTGCAACCACCCTCTCTGTGAAGAACCCCCTCCTGACGTCCAGAACCATTTGTAACCATTATTTGTAACCATTAATCTCAGGAACTGGATTTCTGTTATGGGGAGAGCAATCAGAAACAGCATATTGCCTGCTTGAATTAACTTTATTGCTGACAGATTTCACTATTTTCTTTCTCTACCTGCTCCAAGAGCAGTAAGTCCAAGCTCTCGGACTTGCTTGGAATCAGTCCTGCTTAAATGCCACTGATCTTAATATAATAGATCAAAATGAAAATGCTGCATAAACAGGACAAAGTAAAGCTGGTTTTGCAAGCTGCCAGCCAACCTAAGGAAGGCCTGAGAGTTGTTCTTAACAACAACATTCATTTTATCTTACAATAATTTAACAAGCTTACATAATATGAAGAGAGGTATACAAGTATGTAAATACCAGAGGAGATAGAAAAAGCTTGATGAAAACTTTTTCTGCTAGAGAACATTGTGATTCAAAATGCTTTGCAAATCAGGTTGAGTTTTCAGGAATTCTCTTTTGGAAGAAAACCCAGGGGGAAAATTCTGACCTTATGACATTTACAGAATCAAGTATTTTAATTTTTCATTTTGCTACAAAGTTTCCTTTCAATATTTTCATTTGGTATTCAAAGTGTTATTTTACAGTGTCTGCTGTGGTAATAATCCACTTCAAAATAGGTTGAAATCTAATAAACATTTCAACAATACCTAGAGCACTTTAGTTTTTTACTGTCTTCACATCATTCTGATACACGGTCCATGATGCTAACCTTAATCATAGCATCAGTCTCTTGCCATTGCACCTCCCCACTGTGAAATCTCTTTGAAGGGCAGTGAAAATGCAAAACAGACTTGTGAATTTTTGCACAATGTCAAGGGTTGCACTTACCTCTTCAATGATTAGCTAAGTCCGATGTTCAGGAGGTTTTCTCTCATTAGTGGAGGGACTGGGCATCAGGATGCTTCATGTTCAACCATAAAACACACAGAAAGGTCAGCTAAATGCCTCCCCACTCCTTTACATGTACATTTCCTTCACCCTGTCAAGGATGTAACTCCATTATCTCTTTTACCTGCCACTTCTGATGGATCAATGCAGACATACTTTAATCTCTCTTGATGAACTCAAAGAGCCCTCAATGTTCCTAGCAGAGGGTTAGGAGGATCTGAGATAATGGCTCCAGGAAGGTTCGCCTGGAAGGTGGCTAGTTAGATGATTCATCTAACCCAACATTAGTTGTCTACTACTTGCCTGGACTTCCAATATAGTCAATGGTGACTTGATCAATATAGCCCATGGAAGTTGGTGTATGATTCATCTGGCGAAATGCAGCTCTCTCCTTTAGGGTGCAATGAATCATGCCACAAATTGCATGAACTCTACTTTCTAGCTCCTTGTTGACTGCAAAGACACCCCAGAGCATCTTGCTTGGAGTTAAAAGTCTAACCTCTGAAATAGTCACGTTTAGTTAAACAGAACCCAGTTCACACCTCTTAAGGGCTCTCATCACTTCTGAATTAACTTTGACAGCTGCATTTGAACATCTGAGTTAGGGAAGTCCATGTTTATGTAATCATATTTGAGAACTCTACGAAAATTAAGGTGTCCCTAATGATGCTTAATCCACTTATACTGCTAGGATGGCATAGGTTATGGCTTTTCATGATACAGAACATTGAGGTGTGTTGCAATGCTTTCCCAGTGGTTGTGGGTGAAGTTCTTTATCTTATGGGAGCATCAGAGATATTATGGAAAGGACTCGATTTAGCCTGAATACCTATGGCAAAGTAAGTAGGCCTAAGGGATACAGCTACCCCATCTCTGATCTATTCTTATCATCTGGGAGAAAATGCCTTTTTTGGGTGAGATAACAGTGTTCATGGAGGGGAGGAGAGGCAACATCAGAGTTCAGGCAACTTTGTTTTGTCTCTGATGCACTGCTCCATGGGAATAACACTGTTTCTCCTACAAACTCAGATGGAGGCTTGCTTTTAACTTTGTTAGAGTAAATAGAATAATTTAATAATTTCATCCCAGAAGGGTAAAAGACAAAATCTTGCACAAGACGGAGTTGAGGGGTTACAAAATCCTTAACATCAATACTAGGAGATTTCAGTTAGAATCTAACTTTGGAATCAAATTAAACTGAGTATAATTATAGATGTTCTACTAAAGCCAAGTGATGAATGATCTGTCCAGCTATATAATAAAAGACAAACTTTTCTGTTTCCCACATATTCTTTCTTATAACCTGTGATAAAGAGACTCAGCACAGCTGCCCTAAAAGCTAATCATGCCCTAGGTACCATATCATCAGAAGCCTCTCGAGTGGAACACAACCTTACTAAGGCTAAATACTTGTTTAAGGTACAAAATGGCCAGTAAGATTTATCAGGGCATTATTAATAAAAGAATGACTAGAAGTTTGAAAAAAAATATAATAATAATAAGAACAACAACAACAAAAACAATAATAATAATAATTACAACAACAACAACAAAAACAACAACAATAATAATAATAATAATAATAAAATAATAATAAAAGATTTTCTTGAATATAAAAGAGTTTGGAAAATTATTAATAATGCTCCAATGTAAGGGAAATCATTACAAAACCATTGGGTGGGGACCTGGGCAACCTGATCTAGTGGGTGGCATCCCTGCCCATCCCTGCCCATGGCAGGGATAGAGTTGGATAGGGGGTTGGGAATATTTAAGGTCCCTTCCAGCCCAAGTCATTCTATGATTCCATGATTACCCTTATAATCCTTTATATGGAATATAATCCATTTTAAGTATATTGTTTATGTGTCCTCTAAATGATACTGCAAGCAGCACACTAAAAGGACTTCAGGATGTGCCTATGTCAGGGCTTAAAAGAATACATCAGAGATACTGGTTATATTGCATGTTTAATATTTCGCCTTTCTGCTTAAAAGAAACATCTGCAATGTCCCTCCTGGCACTGCAGATTTAATGCCAACGCAGTACAATTTAGTCATATGCTATAGCAGGTGTTTAGAAGATTATTCAGGACATTTGAAGAGAATAAGACCAGGGCTGTTGTCTAGGGGAATGAACAGTCTGATGTGAGAAACTGTTCAGTAGTTCCCAGAAATGGTATGAATATCTTGATACCCTCCACACATGTGTGTAATGCTAACAGAATATAATGAGGTATTCTGCACTGGGAGGACACATCTGGGAATTCCTGAAGAAATCTGCAAATGTTTCTTTTGCCTTTGCAATGTCCTGTCCTCCCACAGTGACCTAGAGAAAGATTTCTAGGACACAGGAATCTCCATTTTCATTGCTGTCTCACCTATCTTTTTTTTTTTTTTTTTTTTTTTTTTTTTCTTTTTTTTTTTCTTTTTGGAAACTAACCAATTATCTTGCACATAAAATATTCCAGAAAGGTGGAATGAAAAATTAACCCTAGTTATATATTTCATTCTCTTTCAGGGAATAAACCAAGAACTTGAAAGTCATTTCAGCATATAAATCAGCCAATGAGTAAATGAGCCTCTCAAGACTGTATAGATGTGATCAGTATATTAGATAAGTATTCAGAACTGCTTTTGTTCTATTAGATATTATATCATATTATATTGCATTATATTATATATTTTTTTCTATTAGATATTCCCACTGTAAAGGCATGAAGAATATAGGATTTTTTTTACCTGTAGGAAGAATTGCCTAAAGAAAGAAGAATACTAGCAGGATGTGGGAAAAGTACCTCCATACATCTGCCAGAATACCTCCATCACAGTGATTAGCAGGGGCAAACAGCAATCCAAAGGGAAAGTAATCCCTTGGTTATAACTGAAAGAGGCTGAGCATTTTAATACCTTTTTATATTAATTATCATCTTTGGAAATAAGCACAGACATTTTGCATCTTATATTTATTTTATAGCGGATATTTTACCTAGATTGAGCTATTATCTGCCCATGGAGACAGATGAAAACCTTTTCTTCTGTTTAGATTTCCTTTATAGGGTGAATTTCCTGCTAGAGAAGCCTGAAAGACTCAATTAGGTGATTACAATTAGCTGAGCTGAACCATATTCCCAGGTCTCTGCTGGTGTACATCCAGCATGGATTTCTACAGTGAGGGTGGGACACTCTCTTTAATGCACAAGAAACAAAACTGTTCCACTGAAAGGAATAAAGAGTGATTCTTTGCCTGATTAGCCTAAAGTCAGCTGATCAGAGATGAAGAAATATGCTCAAATCCTTCTTCTAAATGTGTCAGAGTAGATTTGAGTTGGGGTTTAGTTTCAGCTCAAAGCCTATTTTGTAGGGAACAAAATATTTGCTGAAACTTAAACATATTCTGGGTTCCTCAGAAATATCCCACACTTAACCACCTCTCAATAAAGTTGTGCAGGGAATGAAGAGCAACTTAAAAGAGGTGCAGAACTGCCTTCTGCAGCAACATACACCTAACATGGAAGAGGCTGAGCTGTGTCTCCACAGGCTGCTTGCTGTCCAGGAAGATATGGGACTGCTTATGCAGCAGCTGGATGTTGTTCTCAAGGATCATACACTAACTGAGGCATGTTGAAGAGGGGCTTCACATTCTCAGAGTTTCTCTCAGCCTAGTCATCTTTCTCCTCCTATCGGAGAGTGTTCCCAGAGCTGCTACGCAGCTTTATTTCCGTAAAGCATTTCCCCATTCCTTTGGACACCTTTCCTTTAAATGTAGACAGTATTCCTCTAAAACTAAGATTCCCTGATGATTTTGTTGTGCCTAGGCCTTGCAAGATAGGCTTTATTTATATTTTTATTTATATTATTTTTTAATTTTTTTTATTATTATTTTTTATTTTTATTTATATTAAAAAGCAGTCTACTATTATTATTTTAATAATATTATTATTAATAGCTCACCTGGAAGTTTTGAAAAACTGTCTTTTCACATTAAAAAATATTGAGAGGAGGTACTATTGACTCCCTGGAGAGATGAGAGACCTTGCAGAGGGATGTAGATACTCTGGAGCACTGCGAACTCAGCAATGGCATGATGTTCAACAAAGGAAAATATCAGGTTCTGCACTTGGGATGGAGTAATGCCAGTCACAGGTACAGACTGGGAGACAGGTGCAGACAGTGGTTGGAGAGCAACCCTGCAGAAAGGGATCTGGGAGTGCTGGTCGACAGCAGCCTCACCATGACCAGCAGTGTGCCCTGCAGCATTTTGGGATGTGTTAAACACAGCGCAGCCAGCTGGTCAAAAGAGGTGATTCTTCCACTATATTGAGTATTGGTGCAGCCTCACCTTTAGGCTGAGGATGGTTGGGTTGTCTACTCTGAGAAAAGGAGGCTGAGAGGTGGCCTTGTTGCTCCCTTCAACTCCTGAGGAGGGAAGTGCAGAGGGAGGTGCCGGTCTCTGCTCCCTTGTAATTGATAACAGAACATGTGGAATAGCCACGTGTCAGGGGAGGCTCATCAGGAAAAATTTCTTTACCGTGAGGGTGGTCAAGCACTGGCACAGGCTTCCTAGAGAGGTGGTTGATGCTCCATGCCTGCCAGTGTTCAAGAGGCACTGGGATAATGCCCTCATTAATGTGCTTTAACTTTTGTTTTGCCCTGAAATGATCAGGCAGTTGGGCTAGATGATCTTTGTAGTCCCCTTCCAACTGAACTACTCAGTTCTATAAACTGCTCTGGGTATTCCTGCTTCAGTAGAGGGATTGGAGCTGATGACCTCCAGAGGTCCTTTCCAACCTTAACTAGCATGTGATTGTATCCTATCCTATCCTATCCTATCCTATCCTATCCTATCCTATCCTATCCTATCCTATCCTATCTTACTTTTTTTTTTTTTTTTTAAAGGTGTATTTCTCTCAGTTCTGAGGTGCATTGGCAGAGCCACGAAGGAGAAGCTTATGCAGCTTTAGTCCAGCCGCTGTGAGAAAAATGACTGCACCTGTTCTGTGATTTATGGACTCAGTGAGGATGTTCTTAGCAGTCTCAGAATTAGGGTGAGACAGATTGCTGCATCTGAAAATATGATGCATGATGTTGCATTAAAGTTAGACAACTGAATCTTACACTTGCTGTTATTCCTGTAGACACGTGTAGTTGGTTACTGAAGGCAAAAGAGTCATTAACATGCAAAAACATTTCTTCAGAGAATGTTTGCTCCTGAACACAATATGGAACGTGGACCTTTTGGATGAACTCCAAGTTGTCAGCAGTACGGCTGAGAGGGTGATTCAGAGCAAGTAATGTGACTGATAATTTTTTTCTTCCTGATTCTAAAGTGTGTTCAAACACATCAACATTTCCTGAGACTGTTTTGTCTCCAAAACAAGTTGTAGAAAGGGAAAGAAAGAAAAAACAGGCAAACAACAAACAAAAACAAAATACAAATAAACCTTAATTGTACAGACTGATCTTGAGAAATTTCCTTGAGAATAAACACTACTGAGCCCTCATGGTCTAATGCAAAATGAGAATTTTTTTAAATTGAGGGGTGTTGCCTGTGGAAATGATATGCACTTCACTCAGAAGATAGAAGCAGCAATATGATTTATTGATATCAAGCAATGATTTAACACAGCTTATGCAACTTAAAGATTTGACGATGGCAAGGTACACCTGATTGTAATTGGAAAATACACTTAATTATACACTGCATAAAAGACATAATATATTACTCAAAGACACTAAGTGAAAAGCAGTATCATCATAATGACTACATAAGGAGCTGGGTTAGGTGACAGTACATCAAGAAGACCTGCTCATTGAGTCAGGAGGATCAGAATGGACCACCTTGCTTTCTAAACTCCTTGAACCAAAGAGGTAAGGAGCCTCCAATCCCAGTCCCACAATTGGTCAATGCTTTACGTCTAAAGGATTATATGCATTACGTGAATCCTTTATGTTACTTACCTAAGATTATAAAGCATGCTCACAAAGCACCATTACAGCATGCTAGCATGCTGTCACTTTCCCAGTCTGCTTTCTGACTATCTGCAGCAATAAGTGTCCTCTCAATCCACAGAAGTAAACCTGGGAGGTGTCTCTGCCCAACGGGAGGACCTGGCATGCAGTCCACTGTCATGTCAGGAGAGCTCAAAGGGCTCTTGGGCTGCCCTCTATTTATGGGGTAAGATGATTGACTTATGGTAATATGTAAATATAGATGTTAGTTTCTTCCAACATTGGCTTGAGTCAGACTTTCTTCCACATTTGGCGAGCACTGTGATTGGTGTGTGTGTGTGTGCAGATCATTCCTTAGCTATTTGTCTTCTGTCTCCCCCAAATCCAGGATGCAGCCATCAGGACCGAACACATCCATCATGACCGCCATTGGTGGTTGTCTGCCTGGGACAGATGCTCTGCTTGAACAGGGTGGAGCAGGGGAGTGCACTGTCACAGAGGATACAAGAAGGTGCCTTCTCTTACCAGGATTTTGCTGTGGGGACAAAGAAATGTATATGGGTGTGTAGGACATTTGTCTGTGTGGCAAACAAAATTCTGGTAAGGCTGTCTTTATTTATTATGAGATGTTAGGTTAAACTCTGTGTAGGAGGGTGATGTAGTACTGCTGCTGAAAAATGACCTTTGTAGATTTCTTTCAGAAGTGGTCTTTTTTTGTCTGCAGCAATAAGACAGCTGTCATTCTGAAGTGTTTCTTTGAGACTGCTGAAACAACTAGGTTTTCTGGAGGTCTGTACTGATGGGCTCACGAGTGTTTGGATCCATTGATTATAGAGATAATAACAGGTCAGGAAGACAAAATCAAGGAGCTTTTCAAAGGATGCCCTGAGATGGGTGAATTTGGTTCTATTCTTTTGCCTTCAACTCTTCTGGAAAATCCGAGGTGTTGAGATGAAGATCTCAAGCAGCAGTTCACATTCCTTCACGGGGAGTTTGGTCTGGGAAGTTTCTCACCATTCATAACTACCTATGGTGAGAAAAGTACTAGACCTAATACACAGATTGCCCCACTTCACTCAGGACCTTCTTGTAAATGGATTGCTGGAAAAAGGTGTAGTAAATCTCCTTGATGATGTATAGAAATACCATACCAATTCAATGGGATGTACTGGCAAGCTCCTTGAAGATTTTTGAAGATATTCTGTCTGATACTTTCTTGATCCACTACTTTTCTATTCTTCCCCCTCTTACACCTTGCCTCTTCAGAGTGCAAGCAGGCTGGAGGAAGGTTTAGCTCTTTGCATGCAATATTTCTATTCTCAGAATATTCTGAGCTTAGAGTTGTTCTCCAAGTGCCTTCACCCTAACAGTAATAAAGCTGGAAAGTCTTCTGAGTTATCAGTGTGCTGCCATCCATGGATCTCTTTCAGAAAATTTGTTGCTCATTATTCAATGCCTTCATGTACTAGCTCAAAAATAGGAGGAATATTTAAGGGTACATAAAATGGTCTTTTATGGTTTAAGAATTCTCTTTTCTTTAAAATCTCAAGAAGAAAACAGCTATGGAAATGCAAATTGCATTTTTCTATAATGGCACAGGCACCATGATCAGTGTGATGAAGGAAGAATTTGCCTCTTAGTAAGCTGAATTTTTCTCATCAATTACTGTTTTGTTAGTAGTGTTCAAACTGCATCATTAGAATCTTTTCCTCAAGTTAATGCTTCAGTCTTCGTACTAAAGCAAGGTGGTTTATGTGTGTGTACACTGTGGAGCCAATCTGCAGTGCCTTGTGGCAGAGTTTGCAGAGAATGTAGTTAAGAGTTTAGTGCCATCTCCCGGGAATTGGACAGCCATTACTTCCAGTCATGTGAGTCTAACTTGCATATCATTTCTGAAATGTCACCCTGATACAGTATATACCTAAGTGTGAAATCCTGTGCATGTTTGTGCCACCAAATTTTGGCATGGATTTGCAATTTGAAAAGCAGAAACGGGTCCCACTAAATAAAATGGATCTCGTGGAATCATGCCAACTGGTTCCTGCTAATGCGTCCTGTTCTTCCATATTTCTCTATCTCTGTCTTACTGATGGATAGAATGATTTTAAGAAACTTTAGTATATGGTAAGGCTGCCAGGTGTGGATCCACATCCAATTATTTCCAAAAGTCAGAGGCACTTGCACTGGGCATTCTGATTTGTGTTTCTTTTCTTAATTTCTAGGTATGCTGGCAACAAAAATAAAGCAGAGGACAACTCTACTGAATATACAGACTGCTAGCTAGCTATCATTGATATAATTCTTATTATAATGTGTATTTAAAAAGAGAATAATTTATTCCATAGCTGCCAGCAGTAGGAATTTTAGTAACTTCCTCTTCCAGCACTGAGCTTTCCAGAAGGCAGAATTGCATTAGAGAGACTGATATGATTCAGTCTGGCAGTTCTGGTGTTAATAATGGCCTTAATTTCTGGAGTTGTTGAACAATAAATAAGTAAATGCCAAAACAAAATATGCCAGGATGTTTATTTTTGACATGGCAGAAGAAAGAAAAATCTGCAACAGACACCCTTTGCAGTTCATTACAGCTGACAAGTTTAAATATCAGGGATATTTGCACCTTTGGGCCAGAATGGTAGGTCTGTAGACCTACTGTTCCAAGAAACAATGAGTCATTAAACACAGTACTGAAACTTTTTAGGTCTAATACTATATTTTATCTGTCCTGAGATAGAAAAATACTTGTTTAAAACTTTCCAGTTCAAAATCCATGAAAAACTCCTCATCAAATAAATCAAAATGAGAAAGTCATATACTAAAGTGTTATTCTGAATATTTAGAAATTAAAGCTCAGATTTATATTAATTTATATTCCTTTATTATTATTATTTATTTATTTATTTATTTATTATTTAAAGTCCTGTATGCTGGCTTCAAAATTGAAATATTCTGTAGGTTCTCTAAATTACATGTTATCCTAGTGAAGATACAGATTTTTGCTTTTGGTTAGAGGGAACAGAAGTCCTGAGGACTACAATGTTTCAGATTTTGTGGAAGCTGTAAAGTTCCCCCGAAACCATTTTCATTAGTTTTGCAAAAATTGCAGCCTTAAGGCTTTAAAAAGTGCTAAGCAATCAGCAGTCACTCATTTGGGAGCCTAATTATGGAGTTGGGAAACAAATATATCTTGGTCTATCACTTTCCCTGCATAATATGTATAATGGGATTTAACCCCACACCTGCTTGCACAAATGTGTAAATACTTGTGACTGCTGAGTACTGGAGATAACTCTTTCCAAGTACGTCTCTAAGTGATATGAGAAAGCATCAGGATCCTCCAACGCATCATCATAAGTCTCCCAGTGACTGAAATAGGAATTTTATGATTTCAAATTATGTTTGAAGTATCCTTGAAGTGACAATGATGAATTGTGGGACTTGACTTGGTACGCTTTCTCGTATACCTGTTCGATACTGCACAAAGTCTAAACTTTCTCCTTTCAGATGTGGAATAAACAGAATTAAACTGGGACACATTTTTCACTGAATTGTTTGTTTCTGGAGGACACATGTTATGACCAATGAACAAAAAAAAAAAAAAACTTTTTTTTTTTTTTCTTTTTTTCTTTTTCTTTTTCTTCCATTGTTCATTGGCAATAGGAGTAGAACTTTGGCTTTTGAAAGTAAAGCAAGTACTCTGAGTGGATTGGCATTGACAGTCTGACAGAGGGCTTGGAAGGGAGACTATGCCCTCTTGTACGAACCAGGTAAGCCAAGACCTTGGCTCATTATTCCATTTGTAAATCACAACTAGGCTGATTTCCCCCTGCCCTCTCTTTGGAAGAAGGTAAATTAAACTTTGTGATCTTAGATAGGAGATGAGTAACTGTGCGGTGTGTTACCCTGGCTAAGGGCTAAACTCCCATTCAACTGATCACTCACTGCCTCTAATCAAAAGGATAGAGAGAGAATATAAGAGGGCCTGTGGTGAACCCTCCCCGGGCTGCAGGGTGGAGATCTGCTCCAGCAGGGGCTCTGCAGGGCTGCCGGGGAATCCCTGCTGCCTGTGGGCCTGGAGCCCCTCCTGCCCTCCTCCTCCTGGGGCCTGGGCCCTCTGCTGCTTCTCCCTCGCCCTGGGCCTCCTCCTCGGCCTGTGCCCGCTCTGCCCTTCTGGAAATCTGCTTTCCCCAAGGCTTCACCAGCTTGGTGCTGGGCTCAGCTGGGCCCTGCCATAGGGCTGTTGGAGCTGGATGGAAATGGCAGCCCTGCGGCCTCCAGCCAGCACCAGGGTACAGTCACCCATTGCACTGAAATGAAGCTGAGCAGATTCTGTGAGCTAATTACAGTGAAAATTTACTTCTGCTATCAAAGTCAGCACTTACACACTCTTCACAGAAGCAGTAACATGTCATTTGTCAGTTGCTTTCCTCTCTGGGTGAGGCATTCTCACCAATGGCTGTGACGTGGCCAGGCAGGCTCCATTGAAATGTGCCTATCTCCAGGCCTCCTGCCTTCATAGGAATGCGTATCTGCTGCTCTCCTGGGGAGTCATTGCAATCTGAACGGGCTCTACCTCCACATTCCTTTTAGAAACTGTTTCATTTTGTTCTTATGCTCCATAACTCATTCCAGTGTTAAATAATTAAATAAATGCCTTCTGCCACGGTCTCTCTTCATGCATATATATGTTGCCAACCATTTCCTATCAATGGGACTAAGCATCAGGCTCTGGATGCAGTATTTCATGAAAATGGTGCAATGTTTTCTGAAAGAATCAAGCAGAGGGGTTCCTCTGAGGCTGTTGAACATGTCTTTCTCTGAAATGTTGCTAAAAATGTAAAAGAATGACAAAGGACAAGGGCTTGAGTTTAGCTCAACTGCCCACTGCAGGAACAGAGCAAATGGTATTGGTCCCTATTGTATATGATTCAGAAACTGGGAGTAAGGGCACCCTAATAAAATCTGCATGGGTCATTAATCAAGGAGGAGTCACAGATGAAAGAAAAGGCAGGAAATAACACAAGGAGGGGCAGAGAAACATGGGAAGGGAAAGCTTGATGGGGGAGGGAAGTGTGGGAAGGGAAATGATAAAATGATATTGAGGAAAATAAAAACTCTGATCTGGGTGTGTTGAGGTGAAACTTATGCCAGACATCCTCCCCATAACAGAAAGGAAAAGCCAGACAAAGAAATAGGCTGAACCTACATAACATACAAAACTCCACAAGAAAGGAATTTTTCCTAGTACTCCCAACCATACTAAACCGAGGAATTTGAGAGACTGGGGATGGATTTGTTTGAGAGGTGGTGACGAAAGAAGGGGATAATGGAAAATGTCCCTGTCATCTTGTGGTGGAGCATGCTCACTCCCGTATCATTCAATGTAATTTCATTCATATTGTTAGCTCCCTAACAAACAGGAATTGTGTTTTACCTGGAGAGATTCCTCCAGGTGACTCCCTGCTAAATTTCCCATGTCGTGAGGTCAAAAATAAGAGACCCATCAGGAGAGGCACAGATCTACCAAAACAGTGAGAAAAAGATTTGAAGATTATTCTGACAATGAAGTCATAATGAATAGCTCAAAGAAGATGACAAAAAGATAAAACAGGAAAGTCAAACTGGAGATTTAAAGGAGAAGAATCAGAACTGCTAAAGCTGTTTTTAGAAGAAAACAGTTTACAGAACAGATTCTGCTCTGAACACAGCTGAGATTTGTAATTAGAGCTGGTCAGAAGATATGGCAGCTTAACTTTTTTAAAAATAAAAATCTTGCAAAGAATTGATTTGAAATATCACTCAGGGTCAAACCTATCATCCTTCTTCTCTGCTGCTTTGTATCTGGACTGCCAGCCCTCTGGGCATCAAGGAAGAAAACTTCACCTCAGCCAAAATCCAATCACATGGTCATTTTTTCTCCTGATATCCAATATAAACTATCATCCTCACTAGAAATCACCTGTTTAAATCATCAGTTGCTAATGGTTAAATTAGCCAAAGTCTTATTATCTATCTAAATGTTCAGTCCTTTTTTTGAATTACATTTATGATCTATATGATTAGGGAAACATAGCAACATACCCTACATCATCTCGTGGTAATGTGAAAAACAAAACACTAGGGAAATCCAGAAGCTTTTCACTTTGCAAAGGGATTAAACAAAGAAGTGTGCATTGAGGAAAGGTTACTTTTATTTTCATTTTGGAAGCCTCATGAAATAAAGTCCAAACAGAACACCAATAGGTCTAGAAAATTCAAAAACAAACAAAGAAAACAAACAAAAAAGCAATAAAAACAACAAAACAAAAAACAACTGAAGTGCCATTTTTTTTTTTGTTATTGACAAGCAATGTGAATGAAGAATGTCAACCAGTTCTATTTATAACTGCGGATGGGCAAAAAGATGCATTTACATTTGGATGTGGGAAGTGTTCTCATTTCTGTAGTTTGTGAAGGCTCTGTCCGATTTTTTCTGAGATGAAAAACTGATGAAAAACACATATTTTAGCTAGTTTATTGCAAACAACTTGGCTAATCTGTAGGATGACGTGTCTCCTTTTGTTATACCCTTTGTTATTATATTTATTATAGTATATCAGAACATTATTATTATTATTATTAATCATCATCATTATTATTATTACTATTATTAAAATATGGGTTAAAATGGGTTAAAAACTGGCTGGACAGCCAGTCCAGAGAATGGTGGTGAACAGAGTGAAATCCAGCTGGTGACTGGTCCCCATTGGTGTTCCACTCAGATTGGTATTGGGGCCCACACTCTTTAATATCTTTATTGATGAGTTGGATGAGGGAATTGACTGCACCCTCAGCAAGTTTGCAGATGACATCAAGTTGGATGATGCAAGTGTCAATCTGCCAGAGGGTAGGAAGGCCCTGTAAAGGGACCTGGACAGGATGGGTCGATGGGCAGAGGCCAACAGGATGAGGTTCAACATAGCCTGCACTTCAGTCAAAACAACCCCTGCAGGCTTGGGACAGAGTGGCTGGAAAGCTGTGCAGAGGAAAAAGACCTGGGGGTGCTGATTGATACTCACCTGAACATGAGCCAGCAGTGTGCCCAGGTGGCCAAGAAGGCCACTGGCATCCTGGCTTGTATCAGGAATAGTGTAGCCAGCAGGACCAGGGAAGTGATTGTCCCCCTGTACTCAGCTCTGATGAGGCTGCACCTCAAGTACTGTATTCAGTTTTGGGCCCCTCACTACAAGAAGAACATTGAGAAGGACATACAAGGACTCTGGAGAGTGTCCAGAAAAGGGCTATGAAGCTGGTGAAGGGCCTGGAACACAAGCCCTGTGAGAAGCATCTGAGAGAGCTGGGGCTGTTTAGTCTGGAGAAGAGGAGGCTCAGGGGAGACCTTATTGCTCTCTTCAAATACCTGAAAGGAAGTTGTGGGGAGCTGGATGTTGGCCTCTTCTTGCAGATAACTAGTGATAGGACAAGAGGGAATGGCCTCAAGTTGTGTCAGGAGAGGTTCAGGTTGGAAATGAGGAGACATTTCTTTTCAGAAAGAGCAGTCAGGCATTGGGATGGGTTGCCCAGGGGGGTGGTGGAGTCACTGTCCCTGGGGGTGTTTAAGGAAAGGTTGGACATGGTGCTTAGGGACATGGTTTAGTGGGTGACATTGGTGGTAAGGGAATGGTTGGACCAGATGATCATGAAAGTCTTTTCCAAACCTAATGATTCTATGATTTAAGTGAATTATTGTCCCCTCATATTGCTTGTATCTCAGCTCCATTTAGCTTTTATTCAGAAATGCAGTTTCTCATATTCTTAGCTTTCAGTGTATGCAGTCTTTTTAATGCCAAAAAGCTATTGATAAGCTTATAGATTAAAATATATTCAGATGTTTGGCTGAATTAAGCATTATTCTGGCATTTAATGCAAGGCACTACTTTAATACACAGTACTGGAGACTGCTGTGGCTTATATTATTTATTCCTGAGGGTCATTCTACTGCTCAACACATGTAAGAGAAAGGAGACAGATAAGCAGTACATGGCAGAAGAAAAAAATAATAAAAATACATCTTTCAACTGAATTATTACTTATAACTGGATTTCAGTGACCTCTCCTTACCATAAAATACTCCAGATACTTTATTTGTTAGGATTTCAAGCTTCAGGGTAGAATGATTTCTCTGATAGATGGCATCTTATCCACACTGAAAAATTCTGGATGACACCTACAGAAAGATGCAGTAGTGCATACCACTTTGTATAGCCTTATGTGTTGTGACAGAATCACAGAATGGCTGAGGTTGGAAGGGACCTCTGGAGGTCATTTTGTCCAAACCTTCTCACTTAAGCAAGAATGCTTACAGCAGGTTGCCTGGGACCATACCCAGGCAGCTTTTGAAGATCTCCAAGGAGAGAGACTCTACAACCTCTCTAAGCAACTTATTCCAGTGCTTTACCACCTGCACAATAAAGAAATGCTTCCTGATGTTTGGATGGCATCTCTTGTGTTCCAGTTTGTGCCCGTTGCCTTTTATCCTGGCACTGGGCATCACTGAAGAGAGCCTGGCTCTGTTTTCATTGCATTCTCCCTTAAGGTATTTATACACATTGATAAGATCCTCCCTGGGCCTTCTCTTCTGCAGGCTAAAAGTCCATCCAGATCATTAATGCAGATGTTACATGGGACCGGATCTGATATTGACTACTGGAGTGCTCCACTCATTGCTGGCCTCCAACTACACCTTGCACCACTGACCACCACCCTCTGGGCCCAGCTGATCAGCCGGTTTTCAATCCACCTCAATGTCTGCTCATCCAGGCCATGCTTCAACAGCTTCTGATCTTATGGATGACAGTGTCAAAGGCCTTCTGAGCCCAGGAAGACATAATGTGGTATTCCTTCATATTCTCTGTTAACATGACTTATGTTAGGTACTAAGCTTTTGTATTTCATTTATAATCAAGCATTCGTTTCACCGGCTGCATGGCACAGCTTTTACTGAGAAGTAATTCCTTACTTTATTGGGTCAGTTGCTAATCTGCCTCACAACTTGTGGGGCAGAATCATACCTTGAAGTTAACTAAACACAGCCAAAGCTACTTCCAACTTGGTTTTGACCTAACCTCTCCCTCCCTTCACCCAGTCCACCTTCCCCAGCTTCATGTTTTTCTGAGCACTCACAGCTGCAGCTGAAGTGAACAGATGAAATCCTGGCTTCCAGCTGCAAAGCTCTTACTGACCTCAGTTAAAAACAGGATTTTACCTAGTGGCAGTCATTTAGCACCTTTGAAAATTGAGGATTTAACAAGCAACCAAAGGTCAGAGCAGAAATCAATGGCAGAAAAAGAACTATACCTCTGGAGGGGTCTAACTCCAGGTACAGCTCTGGAAGCACAAGGTGCATTCCTCCCTGCTACCATGTCACAGGTTTTTCTGCCATTTCTGAGCCTGCTTTCCTAGCCCTGGACTGAGGTAGAAGTGTGACAGTATACTGATAAAGCTGCAAACTTGCACCAGCTCTTTTATCCTGCAGTGTGAGGGAATTTCAACATTCTGGGAAGATAAATGTCTCCAGGCAGGAGGAAGAGAAAAAAAAAAAAAAAAAGTAAGTTTTTGAAAACTCAAGCTGTAAAAGAAAATTGAAAAACAGAAGCTGTTAAGAGTTTGAAAGGTTCAAGAGGGTAGGAGCACTGAAAACTTGATATTTTAAGAAGGGCTGTGTTGGCTTAATAGGAATTTACCCCCAGTTCTCCTACTTTGAGAATTCCAGATTAACAATAGCATGGAGACCAGCTTCAGTGCTGATACTTGTCACTGCAATGCCAGTCTTCTGCCCACCGAGTTTCTTTCTTCTCTCTCTCCATCCTGAGCAGCCAAACATAAATCATAGAATCACATGATGATTTGGGTTGGGAAGGGACCTTAAAGCTCATCTGGTTCCAACCCCCTGCTATGGGCAGGGACGCCTCCCACCAGACCAGGTTGCTCAAAGCGCCACCTAGCCTGGCCTTGAGCACCTCCAGGTCTGGGGCATCCTCAGCCTCTCTGGGCAACCACAGAATGAAGTACAAATGCAAGTATAAACTTATCAAGCACTGAAACATACATTTAGAAGATTTAAGGTCTCTTCCAATTCAAATCATTCTATGATTTTAAGATGGCGGACTTTGTATGCTTGCTTTTTTGTCACTTTACATAAGAAATCTTTTTTGGGGGTTGGAAATTGCTCACTTCATCATATCTTCTTAAAAATGTCCCTTTTACAACTCTCCGTTTGAGTATAGAGAGTACAGAATCTCCAAAACTTACTTGGAGCACTGTAGGTGCTTTATAGGACCTTTGCATACAACTGAAGAACTGCTAATATTATGCCTAATTAAGTTCCCTATTAGCTCCTGGGGAAAGAGGCTATAGTAAGAAGATAGCAAGCTGGTATCCAAAGTGCTCCAACAAAGATACTGCTGGAAGGCTTGCAATGAGTTTTAGTTTACTACATTCCTGCCGCTTGTGCTTCAGCACTTCCAGCCCTACAGTAGTGAAGCATGATGAAAGCTGATCTCCTATAAACTTCATTCTTTAGTCGTAAGTTCTCTCAGATAAACCCCGAGTTCTGCATCTGCAAAGAAATGGGATTCCTCTTATTATGTGGGCATACTGTGTGTAATGCAACTTTACCATAGACTTCTGGCATAGATGCAGAGTCAGAAAAATAAGACTGTGTTTAGGACTTGAATATTAGTACTATATAGCCATGAGTGAGGCAGCTGAAGAGGCAGAAAGGTGCTTTGGCCATTTGCATGACCCTGGACTGATGCCACCTTAGTACAAATAGTGAATAATAAATTCTGTAAGATCCACTTAGAATTCTGAAACTCCTGCAACAGAAAACAGGTTTTGTTCTCTCCTGATGGGCTGGATAGGTAAAGATTATCTACTTTTTTTTTTTTTTTTTTTTTTTTTTGGTGTGTGTGTGTGTGTGTGTGTGTGTACAGTTAATCATTTAAAGGAACAGAACAGGGTGAGAAGGAATTTTTGACATTTGCTTTGTTGGTTGGCATGCTGTCAAGTAACTGTAGGATTCGCTGAGTCTGGAAGAGGTTCTGTGCTGACCTGCCACAAATAAATGATGTTGTTTTCCTTATTCAGTCCACCAGAGATGATTTCTTGAGTGTTCTTCATCTAATTTTCTTGCATGCTGGAATCTGACAAATATAATAATGGTATTTTTCACTCATTTGCAGTAGTGTATTTCTTTCAGTGGTGTAAAAATACCCCTCAAATGCTATATTTCTTTGGGAAAATATTCACGTATCAGTTTTAGTAATATAAAACTATTATTACTGCCTATCTCCCAGGGGTTTTGTGAGGCTTGTTTAATTGAGGTTTGAACTGTCATTATTTGTGAGATGAGGTTATCTATCATTCATGAGCTTTCAAATGAATACCAGTTTGTCTGGGAGAAAAAATGCTGGCAAATCCTAAAAGTTTCATGATTTTCAGCACAAATAATTATTCCTCCAAATATTCATTCTGTATATTTTGTTATTTGTTACTTGCTATTCATTATCCACAGTTTGTTGTTTGCTATATTCCTGCCTAGAAAATTCAGTCACCCAGTCCTGTACCAGAAGTAATAATATGTGACTTTTATGACCATTCATCCACCATAAGTAACGCATAGAGGAACTTGCACAATCTAAGCAAGCAGTACATGAATAACATGTAGAAAAAAATTGTTTACACGAACTTTTCCGTGAATATTTATGAGCTAGAAACATGTTTGTGAAAATTAGGATCAGAGTGCAAAGAGAAAAGCAGGGCCAAATTTGCTGTAATTGATGTTCTACCCATAATTTATTACTACATTGGAGTTACAGATGGGTGAACAATTTTAAGTTCAGGTGAGCTGCACAGAATTGTATAGCGAGTTGGTGGGGCCAGAAGAGAAAAGGGAACATGGCAACACTTTGATTCTGCATGGCAGTGTCTCCACTGTGTCTCAGCCCATGCTGCTGTGCTGTGATCTGTGCTAGATAGCACTATGGAAGTACAGCCATCACCAGCATAGCAGTAGATTCACCAATACTCTGCACTAGCAGTTTCCTCCAAATTTCCCATCACAGCAAGAGAGATGGTCCTCATACAGCAAAAGCAGGAGAAACTGTGAGATGAAGTCTTCAGGTAGGATGAAGGTATTTTAAATGTGCCTCAAAGGTCAAGTATTGTGGCTCCATTTCCATCTGTGCTTTCAACTAGCAGAGGTCCAGTCTATTGTTAAGTACCCTCTATTTAATCAAATACAAATGTAATAATTTCCAAGAACATTCAATTAGACTGATATGGAGGTGGGGTTTCCTTCGTTGCCAACATATTTTCTTTATATTGAAACTTTTATTTTTTTGACACATATACAAAACTACAGACATCATGCTTACAGATTTGCATTTTTACATAGCCAGAGGATCACGGGGGATAATGTTGTTGTGTATTATTACCTAGTATAAAAGACATCTTCTTAGCCACAAAATCAAGCAGGGACTTAGATTAAAGGCAGACAACAGCCTGAGAGCATAAGCAATGAATTAAAATCACCTTTTGTCTTTCATCAGGCACTAAAATCCTACTTCATGTTTAAAAAAGCAAATGCTGCTTACTTAAAAACAAAGGTTGCATGCACTATACTGACCAGCTGCATAAATCCTAGTGGCCTCGGAAAATTAATGTTTTGTTTTAAGTAAAGCTGAAGTTACTCATGTTATTTCGCTGTATCAATAGCAAGTACATTAACATTATCTAGTGTCTGCAAGCACACTATTAATTTACCTTGTACTGCCCCAATAGAGGGAAAAGAATTGTTCAAGGCAATGAGGCATATCCACTTCCACTCCTTGGGACTCCTTATTTCCAAATAATCAATATTAATGTGGTGAAGGGAGGGCAGAGAGGAAAATGATCCTCTGCCTGATTTATCAGCTAAAGCCACACCACAGTGCAATGAGAGTCTGAAGACTCTTTAGTAGACTGAACAGAGACTAAATGGTTTATCAAGGGTGAAGGCACTGTCATAGTATCCACCTGAAGTCAGGATTAATATGACACTTGGCAGTCAGGAAGCTGACAAGTATAACTTTCCCCTTCTAAAGTGATACATTCTTGGCTGCAGAAAAAAATCCAGTGAGTTCTTGAAAATACCTGCTCACCTCAGTATTAGTTTTATTTTATTTATTTATTTTATTTTCCTTACTGGGGATTTTTTTTTTTATTTTATTTTTTAAGAAAAGCAGGATTCTTTCTCTGATGAGAACCACTTTTTGCCTACAGGTCAGATGAGCAGCACAACACACAGCTCTTAACAATATCTGAGGCAACTTCAGCGAAGCATGATTGGCAGGAAGTGAGCAACTAAAATATTAGGGGGAAAAAATCACATTTTTAAGTAACATGACCTGAAATTTCCTTTTTAAACCATGGGAAAAGTAATTGCTATGGAATGGCCTTTTGTCCTATTGACCCTCAGCAAGCAAAAAGTTACTTTAAAAATTGCATTATGATAGCAAGTGCTGTAATCTTTACATAGACTGAAGTCAGAGAGGAATGGCAAGCACACTGCAGCAATACTAAAACATTTGGTCTGTCTACAATATCACATGTTTCTGCTTGAAGATATAGATAACATTCACAAAAAAAGCTCAGCCAAGGGAAAAAAAAAAAAGTTGACTGAAGCAGTGTCAGGAAGTTCAGTTTGTTTTCCCCATATGTCTACCAAGAGTAGAATAGAGTTAGTATTCTAGTATTTTATTAGTTAATTTGCTACTACAAGATATCAAATACAGGCTCTTAACCTTCATTTTTCTACTTTTAATTATTAGATCAAATTAAACTGTAAGATTAAGGAATGATTAAATTCATGCCTCTACACACGGTTTTATTATATGTGAAAAAACTAGTGCTTGTCAGACCTGCAGTTGCGGTTGTGTAAAGACAGATGTCCCAAAGCTAGAACCAGCAGGTTGTTCATATTCTGTCTTAAATGCCCAACTGAGTGCTTAACTGTGAGCATGGGGAATGCTTTGAAAAAGTGGATGCTTTCAGGCTGGAAGTAGAGCACTCAACACCTTGTAGGTGTGGACCACGACACAAGTGTACACTGATGGGGGTGATGACCCAGGCTACGCAGCAGCTGCAATGAGGAGGTATGAGATCTCCCTATGCTCTGCTCTTGTAAGTGTTGGAGAGGACCCTGCTCATGAGATATCTGTTATTTTTCTGTTATTTTGTTAGTTGCAGTGAACTGAGATGGAGCATATCTCGCCCAGCTTTACATACCTGCAGTGTGGACTTTACACAAACTAACCAGATAAGAACCTCTTTACACATAATAGAAATGGGCACTTTTAAGACATAACATCAACTTTCTTCAAAGATGAATGTTGGGATCAGAGAAGTTGCACGTTGGGCTCTGCTCATGACATCCACATATAGTCAAATGCAACCTGTTAAGGTTGGCTCTATACTCCCTTTCATAACCTGAAGTGAGGAGAGTGTCCTGGGCAGAGTGTGCTGCATTTTTTGTGCATTGGATAACACAATGTGAATGTGCCTGTACATATATGGCAGGTTTATGCACCCAAAATGTGAGGGTTTAAAAAAAAGTGAATGAAGAGGCCATAACTAAGAATAATGGGATGATATTAAGTGAGGCAAGTGGTACAGTGAGTGTCAGGAAATGCTCCTGGGCACTGCAGTGGTTTAGACTGTGGAAGATGCTCTCAGGGGATTAGACACTAGATAATGTACACTTAACTATATCTAAAAGGCACAACACTGCATTCACTGGTGCCCAGTCTAGATGATATCAGAGGTTTTGTTCCCCTTTATTCTAGGTACTAGGCCCTAAATCATTGTTTAAATCCTATATGACAACCCTTCTCTGGGGTAAATTATCTGAAGTTCTCAAGGGTAAAAAGATGCTGTCACAAGTAGGAGAAAGTGCTGCAAAGCCTAGAGGCAATACTAAGAAACAACTGAGATTTTAGTAAGAGATAAATTCAGTTTAGCTTGAGGTAAGAAGTAATTTCACTTCTCTCTAGTCTCATGAAAATTACACCCTAGAAAAACTCCCCTAAAGGTTATCCAGTTGCAAATATTGTGTTAACAAAACAAAACAAAACAAAACAAAACAAAATCACTATCTGAGGGCATACACCCAGCATTTCTCACCTGGTTCTAAACATAAAGAAAACAGGGAAGACAACAATTCCAGTGAATATATCATTGATTAAATACCTATTTAAAATATGTTATTTTAAAATGTTCTTTGAAGAATATCTGCTTACAACAGCTGCTGAAAGCAAATTTCTGTACATATTTCCATCACTACTAATTATTCCAATCCTTAGAAAGACTGATTAGATTTTTACATCTTGATTTCATGGCAGGTCTTGCTCTTACACTGAGGAGAAATTTTATCCTCATCCTTAATTTTCAAAAACTTGTCTTTGATTCTGAAAGGTGCACTGAATCTAGGTTTAGGAATTCACATCTTCAGCCCTTAACAAGGCAAGTGGAGGAGAAAGGACAGCGCTCCTTGGAAACAAATAGCAAAAGGCATAAGGTTTAGATAAATAGAGGTGACTCACTAAACAGTTAGAACGATTTTTCCTAAAATACCAATATTCTATTTTTTAACTTTGTTTTTGAGAAGTTCTGAAGGACAGATCTGCCTGTTTTCATTGCCGTTTAGTTTTTATTTTCATTTTCCTGTCTAGAAATAACAAAATGAGACAAAACCATCAATCGATTCATTACCATTCCATACTAAGAGGAATTTCAAAGCTTCTGAAGTCCTTTGAGAAAATCACGTAAAGTTTCCAGACAAATTATGTATTTTTGGAACATTCAGGGTTTTCAAAGATATTCCCCAAATATGTATAATATGTGCTGAGCAGCACTGAGATGAGGATATGTAAGGATAACTATAGGCACAAGTTCTTCATCTCTTCACATTCCCCTTTAGAAACAACAGTAATGTTGTTATTGTTGCTGTCGTCAATAGCAGCAGAGCCGAGTCTTAACCTGAATGACTAGAAAAAAATTTTCATTAGTCATTGTGAGTCTTGACTGGACAGCATAATCTTTTACCATCATATGAACAGTAATTCAGGATGTACTGGAATGTACTTGGCACAAACATGGAAGAGTGGATAAGAGAGAGGTAATTTTTGTTTGAAAGAAACATCTAAATGCCACCTTCTGGCTAACATAATGTGTGTATTGTGGACTTAGTCTTCTGCAGGAATAGCAATGCATGTTTGCAGTGTTTTTGATTTGACAGACAGAGTGGGACTCTTACCAGGAACAACATGAAGTTGTTCCCTCCCTGAATAACCTGAAGTGAAACACTGCCCGACAGAGCTGGTGCTCTGACCACTTTTCCAGCTCTACACTTGGCTTTTCCACCATCCACATCTGCAGATTTTAGCAAGAGCTGAGGCTCGGAATTACTTGGCCTCAGTGCCACACAGAGAACAGGAGAGATTTCCCCAGTGGCAGTACTAGGAAACGAAGATCCCAAAATCTTCCAGTTCCCCCATCCATAAACTAAACCAGAAGAGAAGTCAGAGCAAGTAACCTCCTGCCCTTAGCAGAGTAGCTGCTTCCTCATTAGCCCAAACATGCTCCATTCCTCTTCTTCAAGTGTAAACTTGCGCTTGCATCCTCCTCGCAGCTTCTTACCTCCTGTTCACATTTATTATTGATATCACCTATCAATAATGCTTTCCACTGCTTTGAGAGCTTGGCCTATCTGCCATCTCCTGACTTTCAAGTGATCTTTCTTTCACCTCATTATATTTTTAATGATATATACTTTTTTTTTTTTTTTTTTTTTTTTTTTTTTTTTTTCTTACCAGTCCCCTGTCTTATGAAGGAAGGGAGAGAAAGGAGGTGGTTAAGAAGGAGGAAAATGGTGATGCTTTAAGCTGCTGCTTCCACACTGTCCCTTGGCCTGCTATCCTGCTTACCAGCATCTGGTCTTACAGAGGGGCAGAAAAATAACTTGTTTGATATCTTACTCAAGTGTGGACATTTTCGTTCAACTACTATACAAAAGAGGAAAACCATTTCCTATGGTTTTGCTGGAAATAACTTTATTTGATCTTTAAAAAGATAGCCCTCTTCATCAGTTCTCCCAGCTTTATCATTTGTTATCTTCAATATAACATGATAATATAACATATTATCATTTGTTATATTCATCCCCACCTGTCTCCTCCAATTTTTTGTAGTACTTCTTCTCCAAATCAGCTCATGTCTTTTCCTTTTGTATTGGCTAAAGTAGCATCCTGTTACTCAGAAAACATAGCATCATTAGTATAGTTCTACCTGTGAACTGGATTACAGCATCTAACCAGAGACAGCCTGAGTGCTGAACAGATGCAGAATTACTAAATTATTCCAGTATTTGATTTGACAATTTTGTATAATTGAGGAACCTGAACACAAAGCATTTGCCAATGATATCAGTATAATTCAAGTATACACATTTTCAGGCCATGGAGGAAGTTTTTTTCCCCTTTACCTTTTTAACAACTCGGTTCTGACTCCAGTCTAATACAGGATTCTGTCTCTTGTTGCTATTTCCCCTGTCTGCTTGCTCTGTGAGTCTGTTTGGGTCACAAGGCACATGTGTTATATTTCCAGAAACCCAATCAACCAATTATGTCATTTCCCATTGTTACAGTTATTTAATTGGATAACAACAAGAAGAGAAGAAAAGCAAGAGCCAAGCAATGTTTTACTTTCATGGTGAGTAGATTGGTTCTGATACACTGCTGCTCCCTGTCTCTGCCTGCTCAGGGGCTTACATTTCAAGTGGGACTGTCAAACCTTTTAAGCTTTGCCACAGAATGTAGAAGTGCTTAGGTCACATGCAGTTGCTGGTCCTTAATGCTTTACAATCCATGTTGTGATTACATTTGTAAATATAAACTTCAGAGCATGCATGGAAGGGATGTAGGGTGATTTTATGTGTGTGCAAGAGTTAATTATAAGAGGCAGAAGTCAGAAAAAACAGGAGAGTATTGTGAAAACATCATAAGTATCTGAACAGAGAAGACAGCAAGTCAAGAGCTCTTAAGCTGTCTGAAAAATATGCACATATAGTACAGTTAAGAAGACATCCTCCAGACTGGAGACCGTGCTCAGACTCTGCTGCCTGGGTATCAGCAGTAAGTTCATCTTCCCACTGTGCATTAAGGACTAGTTTGACCTGCAACCAGAGATGCACAGGTACAGCTGAGCTGTCTGTGAGATGCATCTTGTTGACAGTCCCTCTGGCACAGTTTGTACCTGAATCTGAGAAGGAAACTGGTGAGTGCACACAATTTTATGCCCATTATAGTGCAAAAGGATGACCTTAGGTACTGCCTATATCCTGATCTGCCACTGGAAGTATTTCTGGGGCTTAGACAGGGCCACTTTTGCTGCAGCTGTGGCTTGTGTCTAAATGAGGGGACAAGTCATTTACAGTCTGGTCTTATGTATCACCATTCCATGGTTTCAGGACATGAAATAAACCTGAACTCTTACTTGCATGAGTAAGGCACGGCATGAGTGTGACTCTATTTGGTGCCTCGGGGTACATTATAGAATTTATAGATATGGGAACACAAATACAAGGATTTTTGTCTTATCAGATTGATGTCCTCTATGCTCATACCTTTGGAAGAGCTGTGATAATGGAGATAATCCCCATCCCTCAAAGCAGCTTTCTAAGCTGTGATTATTTTGGCAGCACAGCTCAAGTTTTATCACTCACAGAAATGCAGAGGAGGAAAGGGCAAAACATTTCTTCTTTTTGTTCATATTTAACCCAAATCAGCCCAAACCATTGAAAATAAGAAACATCTTCCTCTACACAGCCCTCCCCTGATGTCTAGAAAATGCCTCTAAAATATTTTAATCACTTCTAAATACTCCCAAAATGCTCACAAACCAGAGGATTTCAAAAAAAAAGCACGGTCCTGTTCTCTGCACAGGCAATGATCTGTAGCTGTAAACATGTAACAGATTATCAGTACATCATGGGAACCTCATACCCAAAATCAAAGAATTTGAAAAGTTTACTGGAAAATAAATTTATCCCTATCCTTCACTTAGATAAATCCTAGTAAGTGAAGTGTGTCCTTCTGTATTGAGTCACCTTGCTAACTCAGTTTTGTATGTGATCAAAAACTTGCTATTTTCTCTGAATTTTCTACTTGCTACTTTAAATCTTTCCTGTCTCTGTTTACTGGCTTTTGGTAAATACTCTCTGCCCTGATAATGTGTGGGATAATGTGAGGGTCTGAGTCCAGGCTGCACGTTTACTTAGGTACACATGACAGGTTTTCCTGACTCTAGCCTCAAGCTCTACTCCTCTCATCTTTATAATAAATGTTTGTAGCACCTTCAATTCTGCCTACTGTGTGAATACCACTGAAGTACACAGGACATTGCTGAAGTATCAATGGGGTACACAGAGGTTAAAGTTAAGGATTAAAGTGACAAATTTAGGCATTATAACACAAAAGCCTGTTAGAGGAATTACAGCACTTATGTCAACACCAATGCGCAGTGACGTCAGTTTCTAAAACCAGTATTCACAAAAGTCAGTGATCTAGGCAAGGATGTGTCTTAACTTATACTCTTTTCTCTTGTAGGTGCCAAACTGTGGAGTGCAGAAGTCCTTGAGAAACCCTGCCACTGCAAGTCAAACCACATACTGTTCTGGGACAGAACACAATGATTGCCTCTCTTTGGGAGGTATTCCACTTTATACAAAAACTTTACCTCTGGCATGGTGAATACCTATGAATTCTTGTCCTGGTACCTGGAGCGTGTAGCCAAAAGCTGCATCCCAGACCTTGCATTTTTTTTCCAGGGCTTATTAAAAAAATGGTGTTATACACAGAAGCCATTTCCAGGCACATGAAGGACAAGGTGATTGTGAACACAGTCTGGATAAATCATGGGTAATAAATGAGGATAAATCATGCTTGACCAGCCTGATTGCTTTCCACAATGAAATGGCAGGCTCAGGGGACATGGGGAGTTAAATCATTTACATCAACTTTAGGAAATCTTTTAACATAGTTCCTTTAGTATTTTTGAAGCCATAATGAGGATATATGTAGTGGATGGGTACACTACATGATGTGTATTAAATTAACTGGATTGTCAGACTCAAACATAATGGTCACCAGCTCAAAGTTTACCTGGAAGCAATTATGACTGGTGTTCTTTGCTGATTGGTAATGGGGTTGTTAATCTGTCATCTTCAGATGACCTGGGTAATATGAACACACCCTTGCTGAGTTAGCAGGTGATTCCAAATTGGGGAATACTTTGATACAACAGACTAGCTTTCTCTGGAGAAGTTTTGTTTGGGAAGGTCTAGTTTGAATTCTTGAGATGGTAATGGAGCTGGAGATAAGCAGCAATATAGCCAAACAGGGATCCATCAGGCCAGAGGGATGGACTAACAGGAACCGTATAGGATTCAAACAAAACAAAAACAGCAACAAAAAAGAAAATTATTGTAGTTGGGATGGCATAACCCCATACAACTGTACAGGCTAGGGTCTCTCAGTCTGGGGAGCAGCTCAGCCCAAAATATCCTGGGACTCCTTGTGGAAAACCATCTGAGCCACATGTTGGGCTGCTTTAGTAGTAGCATAGCTGTAGGGACATAATTATTCCCCTCTATTTGGCAACTATGAAATTACATCTGCAGAATTGTCTCCAGTTTTGGGTCTGCCAGTACAGGAGAGAGAGATGAACTGGAGAAGTCCAGCAGAGGCCCGCCAAGGTGGTTGTGATGCTGGATACCATGATGACCAAAGGCTGGCTTAGTGAACCCTGTTTCTTTAGCCTGGGAAAGAGAAGGCCTAGTTGATGTCTTCAGCTACCTGAATGGTAGCTATAGAGAAGACAAAGAAAGACTTTCCTCAAGCATGCACAAGGAACAACAGGTAATAATCACAGCTGCCATGAGAAAAAAAAATAATAAATCAGTTAGATACAAGGCAAAATTCTTCACCAAAACAAAAACAAAACCAAATTCACAGGTTCCCCCCAAAGGCTGCATCTCCATCCTTGAAGACTGTCACAGCTCCACTGGACAAGGCCCTGATGTAACACACAGCCTGAGGTACCTTCAAAGCCAGCTCTGCTTTGACACAGGGGTTGACTAATTAACTTCCAGAGACCCCTTCCACTCAAAATTAGTCCATGACTTCATTTAAAGTCATGTGACTTTATTTATTTATTTATATTTTATTTATTTAAAGTCATGTGACTTTAGGAATTAAAAGTCATTTTAATTAAAAGTTGCTTTAGAACTTCTGTGAATCAAGAATGTAAACCAAGGACTCCATTTATTTATTTATTTATTTATTTATTTTTGGCAGAGTTGCACAGCCACCAGGTGAAGGGTCCTAATGCTTTTGCTCATCTACAACGAGGCAGCAGACTGAGAGGTCCCAATAAAATGATGGAGACTCATCCAGTCACATAACATGGTCCCCCTCTCCCCCTGGGACAGACAGTGGGGGGGGTGGGAATCTTGCTGTTCTCAGAGACATGTGAAGGAAAGTGCACAAGGGCCAGGGATATTGCTTCTGTGGGACGGATCTTCATCTCTGCTTTTCCTTCATGTCTGCCCTTAAAGTGTTAACCACAGGAATAAAAAAGAGCATTGATATTTAAACATGAGGAGAAGAGAAAGGAGTTCATTGCGAGCCTGTTGTCCTCAGTGAATGCTCTTACTTTCCAACTGCTGTTAGTGGCCTCCCTTCCATTTCGTTGCTCTTCTGTCATGCTGTTTCAAGGCAATAACCTGCAGTTCTACACATATAAATACAGAAAAGAGTCAGCTAGAAGAAACCTCATTTTATGAGGACTCTGGTTTCAGGAAAACTGTGAGTATTCCTAATGCCTTTTAGGAACCATAAACTGAGAAAAGGCCTATTTTCTGGAACCCAGATAGGCATAGCATAAGTAACATGCCAGCTTGCTCAGCCCTTCCAAGTCTTCATGGGAGACTTCAGGCTCCTGAGAAAGTTTCATAAATAAAATCTCCCCTGGAGTTTAAGGCCAGTATAGCAAAATTCTTCTTTTTCAGACCTGAAGCATCTTGTCCCTTCTCCTACCGTAGCGCTACTGTATTTACATATTCAGATAGCTTTGTTTCTCTTTATTATTCTGCAGTGATGGCAAAGAATATGTAGTTGGCTGAATCACTGTGTTACTGAGTTACTGTGTCTTGAGATAAACAGCAAGCAAATAACAGAAACAAGAATCACTGTCATATTGTAAGACTGAGATGTGTGGGCACTTCATAAGAAAAGGCTTAATTGGTATTTTCACCCCTCTATCCTGTTGGCTTTTATTTTCTATGAGCTTTTCTTTCCATTGTCTACCTTTCCTTTTTTATTTTTTTTTTATTTTATTTTATTTTTTTTTTCTCTCCATCACTATATCTTATCATTCTACTACTCTGCTTGCCACATGAATTATTAATACTGTTTTTATACTAAATGTCCCTGCCTCACACATAATTTGACCTTACTTACTGAACAAGTAACTGTGTTAACACCTCAGGACATATTACCCACACTCTGTCTATGAAACATATTTCTTGCTCGTGTTTAACTTAACTGAAATTCAAAACACTTTGAACACATACCTTTTTTTTTTTCTTTCTTTCTTATTTTCTTATTATTTCTTTATTTATTTTTTGATTAGCACTTTTTCGTTAAGGAATAGAAAAGTAAAAATAAAACGCTAACCTTTCTCGGAGATAATTGCATTTTTGGTTGCCAGTGATTGGCCCTGTATTTTTCTATTCTCATCTATCCTTGAACACACTGACAGAGTGAAGAAATTAAAACTTGCCTTCTACTACATATAACAACTGGCTTGATCATCAAGAAATATTCAGTGCAGTACTCAAATGTAGTTTAGGAAGGAGCTGTATTTTGTATTCACTTCAGGATAACTGGTAAAATGTCTCAGTTTATCATATCGCCTCTCTATTCAGCAAAATGTGTTCTTATACCTCTCCAACCTGATAAAATTTTAATCCTGTACTGTGCTCAGCAGGAACAATTTTAAACACTGTCTGTCTCTAGCATAATGGCCACCATCTTTCCCATAGGCAGTTTAGTTTCATTTCTATGGAAAACTTGAAAGGTAATTCCAAAAGTCTTTTCTGAAAAGATATGCCTTTACTGATGGCCTCATTCACTTCCAGTGAGAATAATATGAGATGGCATATTTAGAAAGCAAATGTTTGCTAACAATAATCTATTACCAAAGAAATAGTTAACAAGCAACATAACATATTAATCAAGATAATTATTAGTAATATAGTTATTCTGATGAATAACGAAATATCATTTTGCTTTCTGAGTTTGATATACTCTTGCTTCAATTGTATTCTATGACAAAGAATTTCATAGTCCAATTAGGTATGCATTTCCTTTTTAAGTAGTATTATTTCCTTCAGTTCAACATTTCTACCTGTTCCTGAACTATTAGTTGCATCTCCCTTGTCTCCTTCCAAAATAAACAATTCCAGTCTTTTACAGTTTTTATCATTTGAGATATTCCTTCCTTATTGCATTCATTTCCTTGGATCCCACCAGAATTATTTCTTGTGAAAGTGAGCAGTGGTGCAGATAGGATGTCCATCACTCCAGGTGAGTTTACAGCCACTAGCACATATTTCTGTTTTGTCTTTCAACCATTTTTGATTTAAGAGTGTGCACATAGCTCACATTCAATAACTTCCATTCACTGTGGTTTCAGAAGAGAAATAGTAGATAGACTACAACTCAATCCTCTCTGAATGTATGTTTGGAGATCCTTCTCCTTGAAATCTGTCCTGTCATGGGTAGGGGAACTGTCAATCTGAATTGTCATCAGCAAATTTTTTTTTTTCTTTTCTGCTAGAGGAACATATTCTTAACAGCATGTGCTTTGTTAACTTAACTCATTCAGTCCCATTGAAACAGGGCCTCCACCACCTGCTACCCAGAGAATATACTCCTGTGTATGCTGTTATCGATGCTGTATGAGCACAAAAGACATAAAGAGGTGAATCATCATATTATCTATTTGTCTTACCTTTTGCCAATGATGAAACATATTGTAATTATATGTAACAAAGTAGTAACATCCTTCCAGTCATATCTTTGAGTGAAAAATCTAGTCTTCCCTGTGAAAGCAATATCAGTGATAAGTACCTGTTATTATTTATACTTACTATATTACCCTAATTATAAATATTGGGTAATTATCATTAGGACTAATTGTTAAAATTCTGTCTCATTTATAACTATTCAGAATGCCATTTATGTGGTACTGAAAAAAAAAACAACAAATAAAACAAACAAACAACAACAAAAAAAAACAACCCACAAACTTTTCTTATTATCCATTTGAAAAATCTGCTAGTTAGGATTTAATCATACCCTTACCAATTTTGAGGTTTTGACTGGTAATCAAAGTTTGTTTAGACTCTGTTATCTGGCTCTGACACTTGCTTTACATTGCTTTCACATGAGTGTTGCATACTGCAGTCTTATCAGAATACATTAATTGCAGGAAATATAATAGACTTTTTCCTAATAGACACCTTGAGTGTATAAATTACTTTTGAATGCCTCAAAACTTGGCAAATTAAATCTTCCATTTCTGCCTTTACATATGCAAAATCAGAAGGAAAGAGCTAGTACAAGACAAATGATTACCATCACAAATTTTACAGTAGATGCTTTTAAAAAAATAAAGTCAATTAGTTTAAATGCCAATGCCAACTCATTGTCAGGTTATGTTCATAAGATTTTTATTTTAATTTTTCCCCTTCAAAATGTCAGTCTTCAAATAAAATTGATGTAAAATATTAAATTATGTATCTGCATCTTCATTACAAGATAAATCTCTAGAGAGGAGTGCATTAACGCTGCTTTCTCCAATAAACATGCATTTCAGAGTATTTTTATCCTCTTATATTGGCATTTCCTGTGTATAGGTGGACACTGTATGTCTGTCCAAGTTGGAAACAGTTTGGGCATAAATGTTTTCATGGCTGCATTGGCAATATCTGTTGGAGAGGAGACAAATATCTTTATTTTCGTTTTCTTCCTTTCTTTCTCTTAAGAGAAGGAGAAAAGAACAATGTACAAAATAGCTGGACAGCCTGAAAAAGAGCAGTACCTTAATTTCATCACCATATCTATTTGTTTTCATGAGGAAAAATATGTCTCACCACAAGACCAAATCCCTTTCATCCACAATTCATTGACAGAGGTAGAGGTAGAGCTCTGGCATGAAGGGCTGGATTTGGGATATAAGGGATTTATATACTAGATACTATTATCTAGACTAGTAATGGTACTGTTTTTACTGCTGCTATTACATTTCATTTACATTGACTATCACTTATTTGAGTGCCCCTGGATATAGAATTCCTTGATGACCTGTGATTAATGAACATGAGATGGAAAAGATCTACACTATACTGCTTCTCTTGGCTCTTCTTATCTTAATTACATGTGTTTTTGTTTTTGCTTGCTTCTTACCAAATTACTAAATTTTTGTTTTTCCTATACATCCATGTCACAATTAATAAACTTTGGTGTTACCATTCATAGACTTAACAGAGTTTTCATAGTAAATTAATATATTTCTGTGCTACTAAATTTAATTAATTTAGAGTCCAAATTCTGCTGTGAACTTTGATGAGTTCAGCAGGCAGGACTCTATAAGGGAAATTGACAAGGCATAGCATGGAGCCCTATGTTTTCCTGACTCTGGCAAGTCACTTCTCCATCTCTCACCCAACATCTGCCTGTCTTGCATAGTCAGCTAGCAAATTTGTCTCCTGTGATGGCCAGTGCCAGCAGTACAGTGCTGTAGCAGGTGACTACTGGAAGACTGAACTGTAGTTTAGAACTGTGCTAAATCTTTGCTATAAAAACAGGCAGGTTAGCAGTGATAGATGAAGGACTATGTGGGGAAGGCAGCAATGACAGATGTTCTCTCTCTTAGCAGTTTGCCTCCCCAGTCTGAACAACAGTAAAAATCCCAGGATGCTTAAAGATGCAGTTCCCCTTTCTGGGTACTGCCTTCAAAACAGGTATAAACCTAGCAGGTCCCTTCTCCCACACACTTTGCATTCACATTGTTATCTTAAACTTAGATGGCGCTTCCTCTCAAAATTAAAAAAGAAGATATCTAGTCTATGAACCACCTTCATTCCACCTTTTTTTTCCTCCACTGAAGTAATTGTTACTGCTACTGCTGTTGTTGTTTTTGTTTGTTTGTATGTTTTTAAGTTATGGAGTTTTTGTGTGTGCATCTGTATTCCAGGCAGATAGAGAAGCTGAGGAAGGCAGGAGATTTTAGTCTGTGTATGTAAATGCTCTAAATACCTCAGCATAGTGTCAAGATGCTGAACAATGCATTATTTAAGGTGTTATTTGATAGGGATCACTGCCAGTTACCCAAATTCAATATAAACCCATTTTCTGTTCTTTTTTTTTTTTATTTTTTTATTTTTTTCTTTTCTTTTCTTTTTAGCACCTCTGGCATATAAGACACATTAGGAGTGAAATATTAGCAAGAACTTTGTGCCAGAAAAGCTCAGCTCAAGCAAGTATGCTAGGTAATCCAGTTTTAGTTTCGCAAGTTTCTTGTGGTAGTAGCTCAGTCAGAAACATACAATCCCATAGTCTGCTTCATATTAACAAGGAATTTTAGAATTCCCCTTTAATCTTAAAAAATAATAATAATAATAATTTGCCTGGTTTAACTGACAAGTGGCAAATCGGTCAGTAAGCAGTGGACAAAGATGGTTATGATTTGTAAATTACTACTGAAATATGCTTTTATGATGGCATACATCTTTCACTGTAACATCAGCTAAGTGGAGACTGGCTATATTCAGGAAAGAAAAAAGAAACAACAGTACTGCTACAAAACAGCTGAAAGTCTTTGAGCGGAATAGTGGCAAAAGAATAATTTTCTTCTGTCTTGACTGAGAAAACTGAAGAAATCATGGGCTTCACTTTAACTATAGAATTAAAAGTTCAGCTGGTCACCTAGTGACCTTCTTTCCAAATTTTGCTAGCCTTAAATCTGACTGGAATTCCAATACTGTTGTACTAGTACCTCATCCTTTTTATTTTAATATTTCCTGGTTCTGTTTTGGATGAAAGTCACAGGAAGATGTGATTCTGTGATACTAATGATGTACATGTATTTCTCTTTCCTATCTTTCCTGGCAGTAGATAATGTGAAGGTGAAGGTGAGAGTGCTCACCCTTTAGGAGAGGTCCCTTTCATGGTTCTGTTTTTTTTCAAGATTTCTAACACAAAGACAATCTAGCAAATGAAATCAATAACTGATTCCCACATGTTTTAGGGAAGTTGCTTATGAGGTAAAATACTTTTAATCTCATCACAGTCTCTAGTTAATACCTATTTTAGGTATGTGTGAAGTTTTTGTAGTTATATCTCCCATTTTTATCATCCAGATAAGATGATGCTTGCCGTATCACAATGCTTTTAGGCAATATAACAACAAATAGGATCCTGGCATAGTTTGGTAGGATGGGAGTCTAAGCTTTTGTGAAAAAATCTGTTATATTATGATTGGTTAAACTAAACTTGGAGACGACTTTGGAACTACAAAAACAATACTGATATTTTGTACCTCATAAACATTTTCCATTCACACAATCACAGGACCACAGAATGGTTAAGGTTGGAAGGGACCTCTGGATGTCCAACCCCCTCTGGAGGTCTGTGTCATCCCTTGCCCTGCTCCCCCAACTATCTTGGTGGCCCCACATTGGGTTCCTTCCAGTATGCACAAGTCTTTCTTGTACTGGGTGGCCCAGAAATGGACCGAGTACTCTAGGTGTGACCTCACCAAAGCTGAGTAAAGGGGAAGGATCACCTCTCTTGATCTGCTGATGCTATCTGCTGGCGTAATGGAGCTAAGAATTCTGTTAGCCTTCTTAGTGATGTCATAATTTGAAAAGGGAGGGGTACTACCTAGCTTGTGTGTATATAGCAACCATAGGATTACATGATAAATGAGGACACAACAGCTTTGTTCACTAAAGATTTCTACTTATTAAAAAGCAACAGAAATTACCACTAACAAGAACACTATGACAGTGAAAATACTTATGATTATAAACCTATCAAAGCCACACTTAGAGCACGTTATATATATAGATATTAACGATTACTGTTACCAAATGCATCAGACAGATCCCAGAAGGGGAACAGAACAGAGGAGAAAGGTGTGGTGGTAGTGCCAAATAAACAATCTCCAAAAGAAAACTGACCATGAAATGGATCAAAAAATAATTACCAAAAAGATATCTGACCATAAAACAGGTCAAAAAGCAGTTACCAAAAGGAAACTGACCACCCCCAGGAATTGTCAGGAAAAGAATAATGGAGTAATGGACAGATTCTCACTTCAAAGTTGATCTGCATCATCTGGTGTGGAGTGTTACAGAGATTAGGCTTTAATGTTGTCAAATCACAGAGTGAACTTGGAGTGAACTTGACGTTTTAGTGAAGCTTCAGCCTGTTTAAGAAATAAAAGAATCAAAATGAAGAATGGAGTAAAGAAAGGAGTATATGCAGCGCAGGACATTTATCAGAGAAACTTCATCTTGGGTAAAATTTAGGCCTTTTTTATATCATTGGAGACATAAGAGGGAGTAGGACATTACTACTTAGGTAAACAATAGGTACCATTAGTTTCAGTCTTCTTCCTGAGACAGTCAATAGATAATATTTCTTGTTTCAACAAGAATTTATTCCTCATGTCAATCCCCCTTTCTCAGGAGATAAATTGTTCTGTCCTTTCTCATCGTTCCTTCCTTCTTTGGTTCATATCAATGGAGTTCTCAGGTTGAGTCTTTGGGCTGTCAGACTTTTCTTTTCTCTGCATTTTAGCAGACATTTTGTGTCAGAACTTTCTTATTACAGTCAGGTTGCCTGCATAATGGCTTCCATCAAGTGTCAGGGGCACATTGCTGACTCATGTTCAACTTGGTGTCCATGAGGACTCTCAGGTCCTTTCCTGCCATGATGTTTTCCAGCTGGGTGGCCTCCAGCATATCTTTGTGCCTATGGTTATTCCTCCTCAGGTGCAGGACTTTACTCCTTCTTGTCACGAATCCCCTTCATGAGATTCTTTCAGCTCATTTCTTCAACCTGTTCAAGTCCTTCTGGATGGCAGTGTAGTTCTCTGGTGGGTCAGCCACTCCCCTCAGTTTCATGTCATTTGCAGATTTACAGAGGGCACACTCTACCCCATCCAGATCATTAATGAAGGTGCTACACAAGACTAGACCCAGTATTGACCCCAGAGTACTCCACTCGTTACGGGTCTCTAACTAGACCTTGCACCACTGACTGCTCAGTTAACCATAAAATATATATAATATATACCCTGTTTGCATTATAGGTTATATAATCATTCAGGTTATGCAGACTGAAAGGGCATACAACAATTCATAGTTAGAAATGACTGTTTCCTAGTTAATACAATTTCAACATATTATCAATTTTGGTGATGGTGGATCAGTGAAATGCTGGTCACTGGAAACCGGAGAATCAAGTTAGCATGGAGGTTTGTCATCTCATTCTTGAAATCCCCATTCTTTCTTCCTGATCTTCCTAAGTTAAGCACTTGCTTCTTTTCTTCAGTTTGTGTGTAAGGCCACTCTCTTCTACAAAATAGAGGAATTGACTACAAAGTGTCCCAGGAGCAACTGGGACGTTCAGGCATAATCACAACAATCAGCTGAGAGAACTGGGGTTGTTAAACCTAGGGAAGAGGAGGCTCAGGAGAGACCTTATGGTGGCCTTCCACTACTTAAAGGGGGCCTACAGGAGTGCTGGGGAGGGACTCTCTGTCAGGGGATGTAGGGATAGGACAAGGAGTAATGGTTTTAAACTAAAAGAGGGTAGATTTAGTTTAGATATAAGGAAGACATTATTTACTCTGAGGGTGGTGAGGCATTGGAACAGGCTGCCCAGAGAAGCTGTGGATGCTCCATCCCTGGAGGTGTTCAAGGCCAGGCTGGATGGGGCTTTGAGCAACCTGCTCTGGTGGAAGGCGTCTCTGCCCATGGCAGGGGGGTTGGAACTAGTAAATCCTTAAGGTCCCTCCCAAGACAAACCACTGAGGTTTCCACCACTTCTCTTGGCAGCCCATTCCAGTGCTTAACCACCCTCTCTGTGAAGACATTCTTCCTAATGTCCAATCAAAACTTCACTCGGCACAACTTGAGACCACTTCCTTGAGAGACAACACCCTCCTTGCTGCAAGCTCCTTTCAGAGAGTTGTGGAGAGTGATGAGGTCTTGCCTTGGTTTCCTCTTCTCCAGACTAAACAACCCCAGTTTCCTTAGTTGCTCCTAATAAGTCTTGTTTTCTAATCCCTGCACCAGCTTTGTTGTTCTTCTCTGTACATGCTCATACAACTCAATATTATTCTTGTAGTGAGGGGCCCAAAACTGAACACAAAATTTGATATGCAGTCATACCAGTGCTGCATAAAAGGGGACAATCACCTCTCTAGTCCTGCTGGTCACATTATTTCTGATGCAGGCCAGGATGCCATTGGTCCTCTTAATCACCTGAGCACACTGCTGGCTCATGTTCACCTGGGTGTTGACCAGCACCCCCAGGTTCTTTTCTACTGGGCAGATTTCCAGCCACTCTTCCCCAAACCTATACCACTGCCTGGAGTTGTAATGACCCAAGTGCAGGACCCAGCACTTGTTGAATGTTACACAGTGGGGTTCAGCCTACCCAATATCCATCTGCAAAGCTTTTCTACCCCCAAATAGATTGTCTGTCCTGCCTAACTTAGTGTCATCTGCAAACCTACTGAGTTAATGATAATTAATTAATATTTTAATTAATTATCTGAACAAGGGGGCACCTTGTTCAGATAATTAATTAAAATATTAAACAAAACTGGCCCCGGTACTGAGCTCTGGGGAATGCCACTGGTGGAAGACCACCAACTGGACTAAGCTCCATTCACAATGACTCCTTGAGTACAGCCACTTCATTCAGTGAATGGTACACCTATTCAATTCATGAGCAGCCAGTTTCTCTAGGAGCATACTGTGGGAGGTGGTGCCAATCTCATTAATGTGCATAAATACCTGAGGTGCGGGAGACAGAGAGATTTGGCCAACCTCTTTTCAGTGGTTTGTGGGGACAGGACAAGGAGTAATGGCCACAAGATGGAGCCCAGGAGGTTCTGCACCAACATGCGGAAGAACTTCTTCACCGTGAGGTTGACGGAGCACTGGGACAGGCTGCCCAGGGAGGTTGTGGACTTTCCTCTAGAGACATTGAAGGCCTGTCTGGATGCCTACCTGGGCAGCCTGCTCTAAGGAACCTGCTTTGGCAGGGGGTTGGACCCAATGATCTTTCGAGGTCCCTTCCAAACCCTTTAATTCTGTGATTCTGTGAAATGCTTTACTAAAATCCAGGTAAGCAACATCCACAGCCTTTCCCTCTTCCGCTAACTGGGTTATCTTGTCATAGGAGATCAGATTAGTCAGGCAGGACCAGTCCTTCATAAACCCATGCTGGCTGCTCCTGATCACTTGATGGTCCTGTATATTCTGTGTGATGGCACTCAGGATGATTTCCTCCTTAACCTTCCCTGGTACTGAGGTCACATTGACTGTCCTGTAAATCTCTTCCTGCCTTTCTTGTAGATTGGAGACACGTTCACTAACCTCCAGTCAACTGGTACCTCCCTGGTTAGCAAATATTGCTGGTAATTTACTAAACATGATTAGGTGAGCACTTCTGCCAGCTTCTTCAGCACCCTTTGATGAATCTCATCTGGCCTTATAGACATAAACATTCAAAACATGTAGGAGGTCACTGACAGTTTCCTATTGGATTATAAGGTCTTCATCTTGCTCCCTGTCACCCTTTTCCAACTCAGGAGGCTGGGCACCCTAAGAACAATTGGCCTTACTAGTAAGGACACATCCAATAGAGGATGGAGAGTCTCCTTAATCTTCCTTTCACTGCTGATGTATTTATAAAATCATTTTCTATTGTCTGTCACTACTTTTACTAGCTATATGGAAGAATGATGGTTTTGGCTGGGTTGAAGTTATGGACTTAACTTTCTTCACAGCAGCCTGTATGGTGTTGTGTTTTGCATTTGTGGCTAAAACAGCATGGATCACAGAGCAGTGTTTTTGCTGTTGCTGGACACTGCTTGCTCAGTGTCAAGGCTTTCTCTCCCTCTTTCATTCACCCTCACAAGTGGGTAGGCTGGGGTTAGACAAGAGGCTGGGAGGGGGCATAGCCTGGGCATTTAACCTAGACTGGGTTATTCCATACCATATGACATCATGCTCAGCAACAAAAGATCATGGAAAGGATAAGGAAGGGGGAATGTTTGGAGTTATAGTGTGTGTCTTTCCAGTCAACTGTTATGCATGCTGGGACCCTTCTTCTCATGTCACATGTTGTGTCTGCCAGCCCCATATGTCTATGCTGTCTCAAATACCTACTTACCTGCCTGAGAGTGTCTGAATAATGCCACTACCCAATGTAAGCAGTGAGGCCTGGAGAAAACCTTAATTCACCCTAAAGTAGATTGATTTGTCAGCTGAATTGCTCTCTAGGATCCATGGACCGTGCTGAACAGATGAGCAATGCAACTGGATATGCCCATGGATAGTTATCTGGTGGCATCTGAGACACCCAAAGGTACCCAAGGCTGTCCAAGAACCTATGAGATAGGACTTACAGGAGGCATATACCCTTTGGGAGTGACAGCCAGAGGCAAAATGGGATGCACTAGGTATCTTGTGTCACTGGAGATAACATTCAAGCAACCGAACCAAGTCTTTTAAATCTTGACTAGTTACAATTTAATCTCAGACACCAAGAGCGGAAGAACTTGTCTATATATAGACACTTATAACTAGTGGTATTAAACTTGAGTTGAATTCCACCTGTTAAGGACAGGATAAAGGTGCCCAGGATGGATAGGTGGCCAGTGCAACTTCATTTGCAATTCTGCTCAATTTCCAGCTGCTGTTCCAGCTGAGCTCTGCCATCCCACAGGTTCCCTGTAATAGCTGCCAGTCCCATGAAGATGTCTCAGATAACCGTGGGTGTTGCGAATAACACTTGACACCTTTGCAAATGCAGCTCACTCAAGTCTCAAGATTCATTCAAACAGCCTATTCAAAAAAAAAAAAAAAAAAAAAAAAAAGAAACAACCAACCACAGGAAATTCCAACACCTTAGTGTGCTATGAAATGCTATGCTTAGATTCTGTATAATTGCAAATAATAGAGCTGAAATGTCATTTGCCTATACTTGCTGTGATTACCTAAAATTAACCCATCATATAATCATCAATAACTGAAGGAAAAATATGTTTCATAAAAAACTGAGAGCTATAAATAACACTCAGAGATCCTTGGTATAATTTAATGTGAACAAAGCGTATCTTTATTAAATAAATAAATAATCAAACAAGAAACTATTGTGAACTTTATAAACAAAACAAAAAAAAAAGAAAACAGAACCCAACAACGGAAAAAAGTGTATGTGCAATGAGGGGGTGCTACTTTGATGGCATAAGAAAACAAATTGGCAGCTCTCTATCTGAATCTCTGAACTCTTTGACTGAGAAAACTTTGGAGTTCAGGTTTTGCTTTTAAGAAGTTGCCTAATTTTCATTAGAAAGTGCAATGTTGGCTGAATTAACTGGATTCCACTGGAACTCTATTTTAACAAAGCTTTCTCCATTGAAATTTCCTCTTGGGCATTATTCAATACAATTGGATATGAAGTTCTTTTCTTTTCAGAGCAGAGCATGCTGATCAACTGCACATCCCCAGGTGCATTTCCTCCTCTTACTATTGAAAAATCAGTTATGTCCACATCTTTGACACATTTACATGACACATAGGAGCTGTCCTTTTGTATGTCCTTTGTATAACATGTAAACATCATTATCATGCCTTTTTTAAATGCATAGTCTTTTTTTTTTTTTTTGTCATTTTTTTTTTTTTTCCCCTGGAATATCTGTAATGGTTTCTGGAGTTGACCCTCAGATCTTTGTTTGCTACATCCGCTCAAGTGCTCACATGAAATCCCTTGATTCATTTCAGTGCAAACTGAAACGAGGCTCATGGAAATCAACCTCAATTGTTCTGGTTTAAACCACCTCTGCAAAGGAGAGAATGGGTCTGTTGTACTTTGCTGTAAAGGAGAGTAAGAACTACTCATATTCAGCTGCTGTGTCTTAGAGGACACAGTAGTGAAGAGGTAAGCCATGGCAACAAACCATAGCAGTTACTCTAGGAGTCTGTGATATCTTAGACACCCTCTTAAGAATCCACGTTTCCTGAAATAATGTGATTTTTTTTTTGTTTGTTTATGATAACTTTATTAGGAAGAGATAAAGATAAAAATCATAAACTGTGATTACAGATCTAGAATATCAGAAATTGGCAATCTATAACATCACAGATTCTTCATGAAAAATAAGGTGCATATCTTCAGATGGTAAACTGGAAAATTTCACCAACATTCATGGAGCTACACTAATTTACATCAGCTGATCCACCTGTCTATCATTTTTAATCATGAGACAAAAAAGCCACTATGTATAACAAAAATACAGATCCATGACCTTATATTTAAAGAGGCTTCAAAAAGGCAGTAGCTAGTAATGTCACCTTGTGTTCTCCTTTGCAAATTCATATGCTTTTTCTTAGCTTCTAACCAGCTCTTGAAATCTTGCTGTGTAGCGCTCATATGTCTACTTGGTAGCATATTTCTAGCCATATTTCAAAACACAATAAAATGATGTAGTGATCTGTCATTGGAGCTTCCAGTTGGTATTAATATCACTATTATAGATTGTTCCTAATTAAGTGGAAAGACTTATAATTTGAATAAGCAACAGAAGCAAAAAGAGAGAAGCACATAAAAATGAAAATCTAGTTAATCTTGGGATCTATTTATACTTTTAAAACAACAAGAAGTCAGACAGTAAAACTGAGACCAGTAGTGACAGAAAGTGGGCAATTTCATTTTTGACTTAGAGCTCTGAGGTAAAGCCTCAGTTCAAGGTGCTTTAAAAATAGCTGAGATGGTCACCTCACAAACAGGGATGTAGACAAAGCAGAGATGTTTAATGATTTCTTTGCCTCTGACTTTAAGACTGATGGTGGGTGCTGGGACCCCAGGTGCCCTGAATTGGAGGATCATGACTACAGAAATGATAAACTCCCAGCCAACCCTGAACTTGTGTAGGATTTCCTGCTCCAGTTGGACGTATACGAGTCTATGCTGCCCAATGGGATTCATCCCAGGCTACTCAAAGAGATAACTGATGTTATCACAAGAACTCCCTCAATTATTTTTCAACAGTCTGGGAAATCTGGAGAGGTCCCAATCAAGCTGGCAAACATTGTTCCAATTTTCAAGAAGGGCAAGAAATAAGACCCTGATGATTATGGGCCTGTCAGTCTCACTGCAGTACCTGGTAAAATTATGGAGGAGATTATTCTGGGAGTTATTGAGAAACACCTGAAAGACAATGCAGTCATTGGTCACATCCAACACAGGTTCACCAGGGGAAAGTCCTGTTTAACAAGCTTAATTTTCTTTTATGACAAGGTCACCCATCTAGCTGACCAAGGGAAGCCAGCTGAAGAAATCTTTCTGTATTTCAACGAAGCTTTTAATACTGTTTCTCAGAGTAGAAACAGAAGAGTGTCCTTCTGGAAAAATAAAAAAAAATGTCCAGAATACAGCTAGATAAAAACATAATGTGATGGGTGAGCAGATGGGTCACACTCAGGATTATAGTACATGAGGTTAGCTCAAGCTGTTGGTCAGTGTGGAACTAGTGGGGTTACACAAGGCTCTAATTTAGGATCTGTTCTTTTTAATGTTTTTATAAATGACGTGGATGCAGGACTAGAAGGTGTTTTGAGTAAGTTTACAGATGACACTAAAATGGGAGGAGCTGTTGACTCCAACGAGGGTGGAGAGACCTTGCAGAGAGATCTTGACAAACTAGAGAGATGGGCAGTCACCAACAATGTGATGTTTAACAAGAGCCAGTACTGGATTCTGCACTTGGGATGGGGCAACGCTGTCTGTATCTACAGACTGGGTGATGAAAAGCTGGAGAGCAGTCTTGAAAAAAGGGATCTGGAGGTTCTTAAAGATGGCAAGCTGAGTATGAGTCAGCAGTGTGTCCTGGCAGCCAAAAAGGCCAATTGCATGTCAGGCATTAAACCCTACCGGGTAGCTAATCTCTATCACACCTCCTCTCTCATTCCCCATCATCAGAGGAAGGGAGAGACATTATAATGGAAAGTGCTCAAGGGCTGAGCTAAGGACAGGGAGATCATTCACCAGTCATTGTCATGGGCAAAGAAGGCTCAACATAGGGAGATTAATATAATTTATTGCCTATCAGTAGCAAAGAAGCAAAGAACCATCCACCTCATGTCATCTTGTCATTTCACAGTGGAAATGGTTATTTAGATATGAAGTGTAATTCCTACCTCTAATACTCTAAATCATTCAATTCATGACTTAAAAATAGATCTTAATTTTCATTTTATTTGCTGCACAATATTTGAAGCTATTGATCTAAAAACTTTTTTTTTTTTTTTTTTTTTTTTTTTTTTAACCTTCCTGTTTTCTAGCACTGATAGATTACCAAGAGGATACCTGTTCAATTCTGAAAATAGCATTTATTAGAGTAGAATTCCATTGATATTTATTTCACTTTAAATTACCTTAGGAACTTATCCTCCAGCTGCTTCTTTCCACCAAGACGCAACACTATCTCTTTGACTGTACCGACAAAACAACAACAACAACAACAACAAACGAAAAAGAAAAAGAAAAATCTGGTGATGCTGTACAGTAAAGTATAACATTAAAACTTAAAAAAAAAATATATAAAAAATCCATGAACTTCTGGAGAGGTTTTATTATTAAACCAGCCTGTGCCAGGTCACTACTTTTAGCCTAGTTCAATGTTTCTCAGTACAAATGAGAGAGTATTGAACTGCAGGGGGGACTGCAAGCAAGAAAATGAGGATGAAGAAGGCAGAATTTTTTAAACTGTTTGTGCAAACAAAGACAGCGTACATAAAGTCAAATAACAAGTTAGCTTTAGCATCCTTGAATTTTGAAGGGAATTGAGGTTTTTTCATACTCTATAGATTGAGAAAGTGCAACTATTGCCCTGAAGGATGGCAGAATTATAGTGACGTGAGAAAGAGAAGAAAGAGAAGAAAGCTGACATTACATCCTTGTCTTCATTCAGTCGCGGCCTCTCTTTCTGACAGTCAAGAGGCTCCACATTATGGCCTGAGTAAAGACAATTGGCTAAAGTGTTGCTTTTGACTTGGGCTCCCAAGGCATATTTTCCAGGAGGCAGTTCATGGTGTTTCTTGAAAAGTGAGAGCAGATGGAACTGCAGGCATTTGGGTGCTATGATATAAAGAAGTGAGACTAAAGAGTTGGAGAGAGTCCCACGGTGTGATCCTGCTCTGAAAAGTAATGACAAAAGCAACATCTGCTTTTGAAAATTGTTTTCTTTCGGGCTTAAGCCTTTAGGCATAGGGACCACAGAATTATAGATTTTCCTGAGTTGGAAGGGGCACAGAAGAATCATCAAATATAACTCCTGGGTCCACACAGAACCACATAAAATTCAGAGAGATGTCTGAGACTGTCATCCAAATGCTTCTTGAACTCCGTCTTGGTGCTGTGACCACTGCCATGGGGAACCTGTCCCAGTGCCCGACCACCTCTGGGTGCAGAACCTTTCCCTAACACCCTGCCTGACCCTTCCCTGTCTCAGCTCCATGCCAGTTCCCTCAGGTCCTGTCAGTGTCCCCAGAGAGCAGAGCTCAGTGCCTGCCCCTCTGCTCCCCTCCTGAGGGAGCTGCAGGCCACTATGAGGCCTCCCCTCAGCCTGCTCTGCTCTGGGCCAAACAAACCAAGTGTCTTCAGACACTCCTCATATGTATTTCCCTCTAGACTCTTCACTATCTTTGTTGCCCTTCTTTGGACACTCTATAGTAGGTTTATATCTTTATATTGTGGTGCCCAAAGCCACATACAGTAATTGAGGTGAGGCTGCATCATTGCAGAGCACAGCGGGACTATCCCTTCCCTCGACCAGCTAGCAATGTTCTTGATGCACCCCACAGAATCACAGAATTTTCTAGGTTGGAAGAGACCTCAAGGTCATCGAGTCCAACCTCCAACCTAACGCTAACAGCCCTCCACTAAACCATATCCCTAAGCTCTACATCTAAACGTCTTTTGAAGACTTCCAAGGATGGTGACTCCACCACTTCCCTGGGCAGCCTGTTCCAATGCCTCACAACCCTTTCAGTGAAGAAGTTCTTCCTAACATCTAGCCTAAAACTCCCCTGGCTCAACTTAAACCCATTCCCCCTCGTCCTGTCACCAGGCACGTGGGAGAACAGGCCAACCCCCACCTCGCTACAGCCTCCCTTGAGGTACCTAAAAAGAGCGATAAGGTCGCCCCTGAGCCTCCTCTTCTCCAGGCTGAACAAGCCCAGCTCCCTCAGCCGCTCCTCATAGGACTTGTTCTCCAGGCCCCTCACCAGCTTCGTCGCCCTAAATGTCCAGGGTATGGCTGGACATTTTGGCTGCCAGGACACACTGCTGGCTCATATTCAACTTGCTGTGAACTAGAACCTCCAGATCCCTTTCTGCAGGGCCTTCTATTCCCCAGTCTGTGTGTATAAGCAGGGTTGCCCCATCTGATGTGCAGAATCCAGCACTTGTTCTTGTTAAACTTCATATTGTTGGTGATTGCCCATCTCTCTAGTTTTTCAAGATCTCTCTGCTAGGCCTCTCCACCCTTGGCAGAGTCAACAGCTCCTTCCAGTTTGACGTTGCCCACAGGCTTACTTAATGTACTTTCTAATCCTGCATCTAAATCATTTATGGAAATACTAAAGAGAACTGGCCCCATAATTAAACCTTATGGAACTAGCCTGAGCTAACCCCATGTACTATAACCCTGAGTACGACCCGTCAGCCAATTGTTCATTCATGACATTATGTTGTTTTGTTTTTCTAGCTATATTCTGGACATTTTTTTTTTTTTCCAGAAGGATACTGTGAGATCATCTTCTATGCTGTATGCTTGGTACCTAACTGGGACAGTGCAGCCCACATATTTGATTAGAGCAGCACTTTAGGAAAACAAAAATTACAAAATAATGTACCTGTTCTCACTTTGAAAGTACCCCTATATTGTTGCAGAGTTTTTGGAAGGAGGAGGTTAGATTTCCTTATATGCTGAAAATAAGAAAACCAGAAGCTGAGTTCCTGTATGCACATACCAGCCCACTGGATATCACACCTTAGTGTCCCCATGGTGTGCAGATTTGATGTGTAGAATCATTCTTGTGTTGTCAATATATGAAATGCAAAGGGCCAACTGCATCAAAAGGGATCAAATTTCCTTACTTGGTGATGCCGCTTCTCATTTCAGAGAGTGGATGACTGATTTAGGAGAGACACATAATGTGTCTACAGTCAAATGCAATGAGTCAGAGCCCAAGTGCTTAAAAGTGGGACACTTGTACTTGCTGAAATTGTATAACTTAGAATCCATAAAACACCACAACAAAATGTTTCACCAAGCCATTTTCTCAGACACTTGCAGAATGATGCTACTTCTTAATTTTGTTCCTTCTGAATGCTTTTGTGTGGGATTATCTTTCTAATGTATCAGCATTTATGGAATACTACAGTTCTAAGTCCGGAGGAACTTAATTTCCTACCGAGTATCTAAACTGAAGAGAAAATTGATCTTTTAATATAAAAAACACATACACACATTATCATGTTATCAGAAAGAACTCAAAGAAATTAGCAGGACAGAGTTTTAAAAGCAAGGTAGAGGAAATTACTATATAGCTCACCAACACTTAGGGATTGAAAAGACTCTCTGCCTTAATTGCTTGGAAATAAATTTCCAATTAATTAGAAAAAAAGATGAGCCAGATAAGGATTCTCAGTATACAATCCTGAAAACTGAAATTAAGTCTCAGTCATTAAACTCATGTAATGTCTTTGCACCTAATTATGATTTCTCTAGAATTCTTCTGAAACTTATATCTCACATTATCTGAACTTAATGACCCTCTTATAATTGGGGAAGATGTAAACTTAGCCTTAGTCTCATGAATTGGACAAATCCTCAGTGAAGAAACTTGTTACTTTATGTGCAATTTGAGTAATAAAGAAAAGCTGTGCTGAATAGAGAGGGAGACACTGTCAACATTTGGAAGACCATTAAAACTAAAGGTGGATATTTCTCTAACTTTCCCTGCCTAGTTAATATAAATAAGCAACTTATTGCTGAAAATCAACCTAGAATGAAGCTCAAGTGGTCTTCCAAATGTGAGCACCATGGAGCCTGTGGTTCTGAGGTGCACATACCACCTGTGCTCTAGAGTCCTGTCAAAGCTGTATCACTTGATGAGAAGAGCTTTTGGATAACATAAATTCCTGGTTTATGGGAGGAAGAAAAACAACTGCTAAAAGTAGCATGTGGGAATGGTTATGTCTCCCACCTGTAGAGTACATTTGGAACTCCATTTCCTCTCCAGAACCTCAAGATACATAGTAGGCATTTCCATGGATGTCAGCTCCAGTAACATTTTGTACTTGTAAGGTGAGGAAATATGACTTTCTTTCACATATTCCGTGAACTCATTCTTAGAAGTTTATGTATCAGGTGTCCTTCTGGAAATGTATCTTTAATTCCATGGTGAACCTGGGAAACTTGTGCTACCACTGTAGTAGTCTATTAAAAATTACTCTTATGAATTAGGTAAATTCAGAGTCATGGTAATGCCTTTATGTGAATATGAGGGTGGTTGTTAGGGTTCCATGAAAAGTAGCAGGATGGTGGGGGGCAGCAAGGGGTGGAGAGAAAAAGTTACAGAATCTAAAATCAATAAAAATGCAAATATGGAATCACAGAGGCTTTTCTTTAGCTGTTGAGAGATTCTAGCAGGGTTTGTGGTCCCAGCAAGACACTCTGCACTAAGGATATATGATCCTAGAGAGGACAGCTGATTCAGGTGGGAAGTAAAATAGTAGGAAGAGATCCACAATGAAAAAATATACACAACAGAAATTATGGAAAAGTAGAACCCAGGCTAAGATTTTCAAAGGATCAAAGTAAAGCAAGAGTTCCTGGTTTGTTCTAATGGAGAATTTGTGTTCCTATGGTAGGTCATGAAGGTCTTTAAAAGAGGGGTGAAGTGGGCTGTAAAAGATTCCCATATCTGTGGTATGACCTCAACAAGAGTCAGTGAAAATAGAGAATCATAGAATCGTAGAATCATATTATATCCCGAGTTGGAAGGGACCTATAAGGATCATCAAGTCCAACTCCTGGCACCACACATGTCTACCCAAACGTTTAGACCATGTGACTAAGTGCACAGTCCAATTCGCTTTTTAAATTCAGACAGGCTTGGTGCAGTGACTACGTCCCTGGGGAGCCTGTTCTAGTGGTCAACCACCCTCTCGGTGAAGAACCTCTTCCTGATGTCCAGCCTAAACTTCCCATGCCTCAGCTTAACACCACTCCCACGGGTCCTATCACTAGAGTCAATATACCTATAAGAACAACCAAACAACCCCAGGAAGACCTCAGGCAGGTTGAGGGGTCATAAAGCAGTTTTCTCAGGACATTCTATTGACCCGTCACTACTGATAGAGGCAATAGACTTCAAATCCTAATGCCATTTCTTTTGAGTTTAACTGTTTGGAACATGGTTGTATGGGTTGAGTGGGTTGTCTAATCTGTTCCAGACAGATATCCCATGGATATCCCAGATATCCATCCCATATCTCTTATCCCTTCTTGTTCAGCTCTTAGAGTACTCAGGAAGCCCTGCTGTATCTGCCATGCTAGAACAAGGAAACTAGAAAAGCCAGAAAAAAAAAGGTGCTCCACAATACCCTTCTTTTCCTGGGAAAGGAATAAAAGAAGAAACATATCACAACTATCCGTCATGTACTGATGGAATAAACCGCTGTGGAACATTTTGATTGCAAGAGTAACGTCACATGGAGCTAAGTATAGGATCAGTACGTCTTTTGCATATTTGAGTCTAAAGTTACTGCTACTTGTCCATTTCACCTGGTTGTTGATTAGAGCTAAAGAATGAATTGGTCTTAGTGGTATAATGCAGGTAAGTAGCATAGAAATGGAAAAGTAGTTTCTGTCTCAACTCAGTGGATCCATTACCTGAGGAACATGTCATGCCATTTTAATATGTTATTCTGGATCATGGCTGTGCTTCTCAGGTGAGAAGCAGTATTTTATGCTGGACAATATCTGATGTTGCAAAAGGATGTGGGAAGCTTCTAATAAAACCTTTTATCTGTCGAACAAAGAATTTCATTAATCAATGTCATTAATATGGTTCATACAATTTCACGTCCTGACCTACATCCAGACAAAATTGTGCCTGCACTGCTACTTATACTACTTAGAAAGGTTTAAAGATTTCCTTTCCATGAGTTCTCCATGGGTATTCTCGGGAGCAGTAGGTTTGACACTACTTTTTAAAAATTACAGCCAATAAATCCCAGTTAAGTTTCTTCAGTGTGCAGTGGATTCTAACACGTTTGATGGAAGATGGGAAATTATTTCCCCATGACTGAGCCATGGGTTTAGAGTGGCATTAGTTTCTCATGATTTTCTTAGTTGCTCATGATTTTCTTGTGCAAATCAGGAAAGAGATAGGTCATAGTCACAAATTCAGGATGGATAACCTCTTAATACGTCAAAAGCTTCTCAGTAAATCAGTGGATGGAGCTTAAGGAACACAGCGATGGATGGTTTCAGATCACCTGATAAGCCCCTATCTAGTCAAGAGACTGGATCACAGGTCTTTCTGTAGTGCTCAATACAATAAACTGAAGATACTTATTGAAGCTGAAGATGCGAGTGGTATTCATTATGGACTTAAAAAATTTAGTTGCAGCATAAGCCTTCCTGTGCAGCCATCAAAGTCCATCCACATCTTTACCATGAACACCATGATCAGGGAAGAATGAACAGAGGGAGGTGATACATGGAAAGCTAATGCTACTGTGCAGTGTTAAATACTCTCTAGAATCTTAATTCCTAGCCAGAAACAAACCACAAACTTCTAGTTAAAGTTTTTGTCCTGATTCAAATAATTATGGGAATTTATAAACCTTTATGCATTTTCATAGTTGAAGAGGCATTTTTCATGTTTTGGAAACAAAAGAGTTTTGTCAGATGCCAGATCTGTGTCTATAGCTTTCTGCAGATCATCCAGGGAGCGTAGAGTGATTGTGCTCCTAGTAAAGGTGCTGTAGTTGAACTCCCAACATCAGGTGGGATGAATTTGTGTAACAGTGGGTTTGGTAGATCTCACAGCTACTTTCTTTTGACCCTTGGTTGCTTTCTGGAAAGGCTTGCTAATGAAAACAGATGTAAGAGTTTCTCAGACTGATACCAGTAAAGATAATTATTTTCTGGCTAATGCATATATTTAAACACAGATTCTTTTAATGTCTTAATGTAACCACAGGTATCAGGAACAGTAGATATCATGCTCATGCCCCCACCTTCTTTTAATTTTACTTCTATAGCATAGCAGAATATTTATCCTAAAGCAGTTATATGCTGTTTACTCCTAGATGTAGATTTCTGTGGTTTCTGGCTGCATTTTTATCTGGAATCCATTTCTAATTACATGCTTGCTGAGAAATTTCTTGATGAGTAATTTCTTTCTGTGTTGTTCAATATGATACTGCATATTTACATATTACGAAGCAGAGGATAGCTGTGGTTTCCTCTAACCACACTCAAGAAAGAAACCCTCCTTATCAATAAATAAATAAATAAATAAATAAATCATTTCCTGCCTAGTTTTCATCTTCTTGGGACCCAAAAATCTGCTTTTTGCAACTGAAAACCATACAGTATAGATTTTGTGGCATTGTGACCTAATTGGACAGGGAGAAGGGAAAAGGGTAGATTTGTAAAGTTGTTGCAGAACATGTGAAAATCAGCTACAATACAAAAAAAAATTCAATTTCTTTTGTGCAGTGCAAAACTCTCAACTATATTCACAGACTGACCGTTTGCTTTACTAAGGATATCTGTTGGTATAAATTAGTGTTTTGTTCTTTTGTACTTCGAGACAGTGACTCATTGTGGGGTAGGAAGAGTGCTGATATACCTTAAAAATCCACAAGTCCCACTTTAAAAGCAGTGAGGAACATGTAGCAGAGAACAAAGCTTTGTCTGTTTAACACTTCTTTGATTTACAGACTGACCTGGTATCTGCATCTATTTCAAAAAGAAAACTTGTTTTCTCCTTAATGTACTTCCTCTCCCCACAAAGGATATGGCAGTTTCAGCAAGAGTCAGAGGAAAACTAGATTTCCCTCCCTTTCCAAAATGTCTTAACCGAGCAATCTCATCTTCAGGCTATGTGTCAACAATGACAGAGAAGCAGGTCCTACACTCTGCCAATAACCAGTTGACTCTCTAAATCTGTACCAAGTATATGTTACAGATTGGGGTGGGATGAGGGTGGTGGTGTTTTTGTCTTTTTTTTTTTTTTTCTTTTTTTTTCTTTTTTTTTTTTCCCCATTGTGGTATGTTTGTAACTCATGAATTTTGTTTGGAAGAATTGCTGAATTGCTTTCATAATTTAACCCTGCCAAAAGTGGCTATGCCTCTGAGTAGTTTTTCATTATAAAAAATCCTCTGTGTCACCCCTGGATATTCTCAAGCCAATAAAAAGAAAATCATTATTACCTTTTTTTTTTTTTTTTTTTTTGTCAAATGGAAGAAAAAATACCCAACGTTCTATAATAATAATAGCAATAATAAAAGATACTGATGATACTTCGAGATCAGCTACATAAGCCTGTTGACTGCACTATTTTGTTTGGAGGATTTTCATACCCCTTCCTGATGAGGCTGTTGGAATGTAATGTATTCTGCCTTCCAGATGACACATTACTTTTAACTTTTGTGTACAATATAGGCTAATAACATCTCACGGCTTTTCAATTGGAAGTTGTTCTTTGATAAACTGACAGTGAGATGAGCACTACTGCAAGTTATTATTTTTGGAACAATGGAGAGAGAGTTGGAAATTCTACGATTAGTGACAAATTTTCAGTGACAATCATTGTATATTGCCAGCACTGAAATCAATAGGAAAATTGAAGAAATAATGCTGTACTCCATGTGTGAAAAGAATATGACCCATCATTAACACCTTCAGGCAAATAAGTGATGATTTAGGGCACTTAACAGAAGTTCATTTGTCTCTTAGGCTTTTGAAAATGGGGACAGGAATTGTAATTACAAGAGTGGAGAATCTTTTTGAGCACATGGGGGATTCGAGATTGAAATTGCTTGTTGGAGTAATTTATACAGTACTGTTGCACTTAAGATGTACTTTAAAGTTACATCAAGGGCATCCAGAGTGCACAGATAAGCAGTATCTGTCACATTCTAACATTAAAAAATGAATCAAAGAAATACGCCATTAGTTAGAACAGATGTTTTAGTGTTAGCATTATAAGCTTAAGGAATTAGAGCCACCAAAATTAATAAATGTCAATAAAGAATGTCACTGAGATCATGAACCACAGAATAAAAATGAAATACAAATAAACGTTCTCACATTGTATTATTGGCTTTTTAGCTATTCTCTCACACTGTTAATCAGAGTGCGGTCCAGTCAGCAACCTTCCCTTCTTCTACTGCGAATGAAGTTTGGTATCCACAAAGAAGGCATGATAGCTCCCAAATATTCTGGCATATATCTTTTTCTGGGGTGGCTTCCTTGCTTCAAAATATTTTACAGGATGTCTCAAGAGGAGCAAAACAACCAAGAGAGGTAAAAACCTTGGCAGACATGTATGTACTGATTGAAAAAGAAGTTTGTGTTTGTCCGTCCTTCCTTCCTTCCTTCCTTCCTTCCTTCCTTCCTTCCTTCCTTCCTTCCTTCCTTCCTTCCTTCCTTCCTTCCTTCCTTCCTTCCTTCCTCTGAGCTCTGCAGAGAAAGTAAAATTTGTAGCCTGACAAGAAAGGGCAGATCTGTGAGCAAACAATGGTCTTAATTCAGGACATTTTGATGTCACATACATCGAGTACTTCACATCTCCTAACAAAAGGCAAGGTTCCAGGTCAATATCTTGACTAGACGAATCTCTTCATGTTCCTTCCACCAATCTCTAATGAAGGAACATCTTCATCAGCTGTCTCTTTGTAATTGGGATCTCTTCCAATAGCACTCTATTTCATGCATGCTTTGATTCTACTGTATGGATCTCAGGCACACTTATATTGTCAACACTTTTGAGTGGGTTTCTCTTTCTCAGCTCCTCCATTTCATTCCTTTAAATCACATCTCATATTCTTCTGTTTTCCCCTTACAAGAGGTTGCATAGAAAGTGTATCAGGCCATTAGGTGATTTTCCAAGGTACATTAATCATCTTACCAGGGTGTAAGAATGGGCTTACAAGTGCTAGTATTCAAAGCTAAATTGAGCTTGGAGGTGTCCTGGTGCTCTTGAAGAAGGTCAAATAGCATAAAATAATGCAAATGAGAACACTTTTCACTAAACAATAATCCCTATAATGTTCCATAAAAAGAACACAGAAATAAATACACTGGCTTTAAAGATGATTCTTTAAATCAGAGTGTCAGAAGGGGACATACCAATCTTTCCAGCATATGCAAGTGAAGTCTCTTTAGATTTATATTTAAAAAAATGCTAGTATTTATAATAAAAGGAATCTAACTCAAACTCAGGTAAGAATTTAGTCTCTCTTGAGATTCAGGAAAAGAAAACCTAATCAGCTTGCATTAAATTCACAGCATGAAACTTTTACTGGCAATCACATTGGTGGGATATTTAAAATTTTTAGACAAGTTGTTAGATTCTAAAACTGAAACCATTTTTCTCCACTGGGATTTGAATTTCCCCAGCCTAACTCCAATGGACAGCATTTCCCCAGCGTGGCATAGCTGCAGATGACCTTTCTCCCTCTCAATGTGCAAGCCCTTGTGATTGTTAAGCAAGCAAGCAGGCATGCAGCATATGCTGGGGTGCGTGACATCAGCTGTGTCCAGGCAGTAGGCAGCTCTGGGAGAATGCACTTACTAAGGAGACTTCTTTGGAGTGGGATGCAGGTAGGAACCCAAAGCCATCTCTTTGCTGATTCCCTCACTGGGTGGAAAAAGACTTTAGATTGTTTGTGTCACTATGTACACAGGAGTCCTGCTGTCTGTGGGTAAAATGAGATGGGATTTAATTTACTTTAATCTGGCTGAAGGCATGAGACCTGACAGCACTGTACATGGCAAGGCAATCTTATCCCTAACCCTGGTGTGTCTCTGAAGTTTAGCATTCTTCTCTGAAGATAATTTCTCTAACATGGGACCTAATGTAAGTACTGAACACAGAAACTGCTGCTCATTTCTTAGCCTTCAGGCACGTTACAAAACTTTTTTTTTTTTTTTTTAAGGCCTCATCCATCAAAACAGAGGCAATGGCAGACATGAATATCTTGGCAAGTCTATCTGATCATTACAAAACAGGAGTGGGAGACGATGACAGCTGTGTATTTCAGAAAGAGAGACAGGAATTTCAGCTTTCATTTGATTATTTTCTTACTGGCTATTGGAAATAGGAAGCTTGCAATGTCTTCATTCCCAGAACAATGTCAACTCCATAAAGCCTCAAATTTAGTAGAATTACTTTTGAATCCAGATATCATTCCCAGTCACTATACAAAGGATATTAATGCTGGGATTAAACTACAGAATGACATCAGACACATTAATTTTCTCCCCTTCCATCTCCCGTATCTTCTCTGTAGCTTGAATGGAAATTAATTTCCTATGGAGAGGGAATGGCTGTGAGAAATATTGAAGCAATTAATTAGTGTTGATTTTATTCTTCTTGTCCGAGGCATTTTTATTTTCTTAACACTTAATTGAAGTAGAGTTTGTGAGTAATGGGATAGAGAGAAACTGAAGTGATGTTATGTACAATTGCATTGCATGCCTCTTCCTGCACATCATCTGGAAAGTTTGTTCACAATTTGAAAATGATTTTCAGAGTTAAAACTTTTGGACCATAATATGGAAATCCTTGAGAAACAGGTAGAAATATTATTTGGTCACTGTTTAAAGGCAGAGCATGCTGCAAACAGTAAATGTATATTAAAAATGTAATAAATGATGGTTAAATCTATGGTTGGGTTTCAGACAGTCAGTAGACTGTTTTTCTTTGTTATCATTACATATTTAAATTTAAATTCAAGATTTCAATATATCATTCACAGAGCTGTCAACAAATCCAAATAAACTCACCTCATCTCAGTTTTTTTTACAGCTGATTTTTCCTCTTTTATCATCTGGCATCAGAAGCACAGTGTACATATGTCTGCTTGTATTTGTATATGTCTGGATTCTTTAGGTTGAAATAATAACAACATCTTAACTCTTATCCAAGCATTACACAACATTATAATCAAGCAGCTCTTCCACAACTAACAGCAATACAACCCTTGGTTTAATAGCTGAATGATCCTTCGTGCCTAGTGCAACAGAATTCTGGAGTCAAACTTGCCCAAACATGGGGATCAGCATAAACACAAAGCATGTCACTTCATAAGACAGCACAGAACTTTGAAGATTGGGCCAGTATCCTCTACAGAGACAATATGCAAACCTTTTTGCCAGTTCTCCTTGCTTTTCTCCTAGGAAACTATCAGTTTAGAGCAGTTCATAAAATAATAGAATACCCCAAGTTGGAAGGAACATACAAGAAACATCAAATACAACTCCTTGGTCCACACAGGACCACCCAAAAATCAGACCGTGTGTCTGAGACCATTATCCAAATACTTCTTGAACTCCAGCAGGCTCGGTGCCATGACCACAGCCCTGGGCAGCCTGTCCCAGTGCCTGACCACCTCTGGGTGCAGAACCTTTCCCTAACCCCCTGCCTGACCCTCCCCTGTCCCAGCTCCATGCTGTTCCCTTGGGTCCTGTCGCTGTTCCCAGAGAGCAGAGCTCAGCACCTGCCCCTCCGCTCCCCTTGTGAGGGAGCTGCAGGCCACCATGAGGCCTCCCCTCAGCCTCTGCTCTGGGCTGAACCAACCAGGTGGCTGTGGCCACTCCTCTTAAGTCTTGCCCTCCAGACCCTACACCATTTTTGTAGCCCTCCTTTGGCCACTCTCTAATAGTTTTATGTCCTTATGTTATGATGCCCAAAGTGCACACAGTACTTGAGGTGAAGCCGCATCATTGCAGAGCACAGTGGGACTATGTTTTCCCTTGACCAGCTAGCAATGCTGTGCCTCATGCACCCCAGGGAACAATTGGCCCTTTTGGCTGCCAGGATAAAATCTTAGCTCATATTCAGCTTGCTGTGAACCAGAACCTCCAGATCACTTTTCATGGGGCTACTCTCCAGCCTCTCATCACCCCGTCTGTAGATACAGGCAGCGTTGCCCCATCCCATGTGCAGAAAGCTGCACTTGCTCTTGTTAAACTTCACATTGTTGGTGATTGCCTACCTCTCTAGTTTGTCAAGATCTCTCTGTGAAGTCTCTCCACCCTTGTTGGAGTCAACAGTACCTCCCAAGTTAGTGTCATCTGTAAACTTACTCAAAACACCTTCTAGTCCTGCATCCACGTCATTTATAAAAACATTAAAAAGAACAGATCCTAAATTAAAGCCTTGTGTAACCCCACTAGTTCCACACTGACCAACAGCTTGAGCTAACCTCATGTACTATAATCCTGAGTGTGACCCATCTGCTCACCCATCACATTATGTTTTTATCTAGCTGTATTCTGGACATTTTTTTTTATTTTTCCAGAAGGACACTCTTCTGTTTCTACTCTGAGAAACAGTATTAAAAGCTTTGTTGAAATACAGAAAGATTTCTTCAGCTGGCTTCCCTTGGTCAGCTAGATGGGTGACCTTGTCATAAAAGAAAATTAAGCTTGTTAAACAGGACTTTCCCCTGGTGAACCTGTGTTGGATGTGACCAATGACTGCATTGTCTTTCAGGTGTTTCTCAATAACTCCCAGAATAATCTCCTCCATAATTTTACTAGGCACTGCAGTGAGACTGACAGGCCCGTAATTACCAGGGTCTTCTTTCTTGCCCTTCTTGAAAATTGGAACAACGTTTGCCAGCTTGATTGGGACCTCTCCAGATTCCCCAGACTGTTGAAAAATAATTGAGAGAGTTCTTGTGATAACATCAGTTATCTCTTTGAGTAGCCTGGGATGAATCCCATTGGGCAGCATAGACTCGTATACGTCCAACTGGAGCAGGAAATCCTGCACAAGTTCAGGGTTGGCTGGGAGTTTATCATTTCTGTAGTCATGATCCTCCAATTCAGGGCACCTGGGGTCTCAGCACCCACCATCAGTCTTAAAGTCAGAGGCAAAGAAATCATTAAACATCTCTGCTTTGCCTACATTCCTATTTGTAAAGTGTCCATCATCATCTCATCATCAGGTAATGGACCAATGATATCTCTGGTCTTTTTTTTTGTTTATATTATTATTATTATTTTATTTTTATTTTTTGGCCCCTACTGTACTGGCCCGATTCGATTGTGATTGACCTTTTGCTGCATGAATTTTCTCCATTTAAAAGCAAAGAACATTTCTGTAGTCCTCCCATATTGCCTGACCTCGTTTCCAGTGGCCATAGACTTTTTTTTTTTTTTTCTTTTTTTCTGGCCATAGACTTTTTTTTTTTTTTTTTTTCTTTTTTTCTGGCTAAGCTCTAGAAGATCTCTGTTCAGCCAAGATGACTTTCTGCCCCTCCTGCTTGAATTCTGACATTTGGCAATTGTCTGTTCCTGTGCTGCCTAGTGATACTTAAAAACTGACCAGCATTGATGGACCTTAATACCTTCAAATCAGTTTTGCAGGGACCTTACTAACTAGTTCCCTGAGCATCCTGAAGTTTGCTCTTCCCAGAGAGAAAGTTTTATTGGCAGTTTTCCTCCTATCTCCAAAATTTTAAACTTGAATACTTCATAGTCACTATAGCCACGACAGCCACCAATCACCACTACACCCATGAGACCCTCTCTGTTTACAAGCAAAAATCTAAGAGGACACATTTCTTAGTCAGCTGTGTTAGTTCCTGTACCAAGAAGTTATCATCAAGGTGTTTTAGGAATACCCTGGACTTCTTTGTATCTGCTCTGTGGTATTCCTTGTTAACATCTATCTAACTGAAGTCACCCATAAGGACAAGGACAGGTGATCTAGACATATTTCTTAGTTTCTTAAAGAATAATTCATTGGTATTGTCATCCTGGCTGGGTGGTCGATAGTAGACTCGCACAATGGCATCTGCTCTTTTTGCTTGTCTTTTAATCCTTACCCAGAGGCTCTCAGCCATTTCACCACTTACTGCAGGCTCTATACAGTCCAGCCCCTCCATTACATAGATGACCATACCCCTTGCTCACTTGTTCCAATCTTTGTCATCACTGACTGATAGCAGAATTTTTTTACTATATCTTTTGTCAGGTACAGGTTGTAGCAATATGTGTTTCAAAAGTTTCATAAAATTTTGGCACCCTGCACAATATGCTAAAGCCCTATAACTGCATTTGTATCTAGCACCAGTTATGTGTGATCAAATACATGGACAGCAATGATCTGCCCCAAAAATCAGAAGATAGTTTCCAAACATCTGCTGAATAAGACAATCTTTAAGATAAGACAAGTGCTTGGAAGAGGTAAAATGCAAGACTAATATGGGTGCCATCGCTATGCTGAATGGAACAAAGTGCCATCTCCAGTCATGATGCTTACCTTTTAGACAAGAATTATGGACACATTCAAATCTGATAGACAATGTTTAACTAGACCATGAAATTTACTGCCATATGATATGATGATATTGCTGAGGCCAGGAACTAACGACAAAAGCTGACTGGGAGTTTATATGTATAACAAAAATATACTGTTAATTCTAACAGCAACAATGTATTTTGACATTGGAAAGGCACACGGAGAACACTCAGTAAGTGGTTAATGATCTAGATGACACTTTTCTGGTTAATTTATACGCTACATTTTTTCCTCATCCAAACCATCTATAAGAACTGGCCCTGCTTATGTACATTTTGTAAAACCCTTGTGACTATTTTCTGTCTATGTGGTTTCAAGTCCCAGGTTCCCCTTTGAGTTTTGGACTTGAAGTTGACAATTAAGCCCACTGTAAATTAATAATAATAATAATAATTTAAACTTGCATTAAACTCATCATTTTTGTTTTGAAGAGTTTGAAGATAAACTTTTCTCACCACTTTCACACACCAACTTTGCAAATCTGCCTTTACTTTCATGGTTGTTAAAGTGCCTCCTGCCCTGATCTTGTCACTTAGAGCTTGATTAGAGCTTGATCTCACTGCCTGATGTTAGAGATCTACTAACATCTAAACATCCACATGATGCTGACAGGTCTGACAACACTACCTCTGGGAGACCTGAGCACTTCTGGAGCATGAGCTGCGGGGGGGGGGGGGGGGGGGGGTGCTCTTCAAATCATACATGACTACATGATTGTTTAGGCAATCAAATTACACTCTCATTTATGTAAGTAGGGAAGATTAAATAACCTCTCACATGAATGGAAGCTTCAATTCTGTGTTCTTAATTTTGTCTAAATCCAGAGGTATAGCTTCCTTTTAGGCACTGCTGCTGAGGCAAATTAGTTAAAGCAAGTCACTATCACCATTACTTGATGGGTTGATACACTAAAAATGAGTAATTCTTGCAGCTGAAAGATCCATTTCTCTGTACCTGTACTTCTATTTACCAGATACAACGTTCTTTAGGAGCTAAACAATTTATACCAGAATATATAAATGATGTTACTGCTGTAAATATCTCATTAAGCCATGTCTGTATTCAGATGAGCAATAGCTTTTGCAAAATCACATGCACATGCCACTCTGTCAGGATCATGGATAATCCCAGGAATATTCAATAACCACAGGTGGGAATTCGCTTTATAATTTGCAAAGATGTCCTTGGGGATTTGAGCTATACCACACAATGACTCTGCTTCCAGAAGGGTCACAAGATATTTGTGATACTGCACACTATCCTGAATGCCTATTAATAATAAATAAACCAGGTTCAAAGATATAATCTGCTACACAGGAACTTCCCTGGAATCTTCCTTCACCCTAGTTCCCCCCAGAGCTTCCCTATTATCAGTTTGGGTATTTTAAAAAAGTAACAACAGCATATCAAATAAATAGTTACTGAGGACTTTGTGTTTTCCTAGGAGATGCCTGGAAACACCTTGAACGTTCAGTCCCAAAAGGTGTCCCTACCAGTTAAGCGACAGACAAAGAGGATCAGCAGCTCTCAGCAGTTCAAGGCAAAGTCACCAACACTACCTAGTTCTGCTTGTTTGATGCTGCTGTTACAAACAAGCATTCACACCTTTTAAAATGGCTTTATTTATTTATTTATTTTCAATAGAAGCTCTTGCTTAATTTCCTTATTCAGTACATATGGAAGAGCTGCCTAAAGCATTGGGCAGGAACTTTTGATATTTCTATAAAAACTTTAGTGCTTTAGTGCAATCAATAACAGATATTGAGGTCAGAACTGTAGCTACTGAGCAACCTCTGTTAGTTACTGTAGTTTACAGAATGAAACTATTTTTCATTTAAATCCACAGACTTATGATAGATGCTAGTGAAGGGCTATAGGGATGACATTATGTCAAAATGAGAATAAATTGTCAGTATAAATCCAGGGAGACATTGTCACAATATCAGCTTGAAACAAAATGACACCGATGCAAATTTTATAAGAAACAACTTTAAGATGTCAAGACAGTGGTAAATTGATGTCAGTTTAGGTCTGCAGAGAGACTGTTATGATTAAGAAAAGAAAAACCCAAACAAACTCAAAAACATACCCAAAGTGATAGCTATAATAAGAAGGTCTCATCTTGGAAGTTGAGGTTAGTTATAGCAACGCAAACAGAAAAAAATCATGATTCTGATGTCAAAAAGAAAAGAAAAGAAAAGAAAAAAAAAGTAAATACTGATATAAATACTGTATACACTTGATGTATGTTAAATTGTATGTATGGGTAGACACTGACATTCACACAGTTTAGATTGTTTCTATATTTATATAGATAGTCTCAGATGCTAGTTCAGTCAACTAATCAGAAATCTGGAAGGTTCTTCATACCATCAAAACCTCCTGTAGCTTTTTGCTCATGCAAAATGCAACAGAATTTAAGGTGAGTTGAATAGATCGAATAGACAGCAGGAGCAGAGCCTAGCTCTTCCAAAGTCTCTCATTAACAGGCTTTGCTGAATCTCCTTGCTGTCAATTCACGTCTTATAGTTCAGCATCCTGGCGAATCTGATCTTAGCCCTGCCAGTGACCACGAAAGTTTAGAAGCACAAATGGATATGTTTTGAAAATCTTACAGGTTTTTCAAAGATTGTCTTGAAGCATTGGTTTTGACCGATGGGATGTTGGGGGCAGTTGTGAGAACACTTAATGCCTGGCATCTCCTGAAGTCATTTACATTCAGGCAAAAGTGGGTGGAAATTCTGCCATGTGAAAATGACATCTGCAAATGTGTAAATGACTGCACAGCACTCGAGGCAGTCAACAACTGGGGCCCCTGCTTAGTATTGTGATTCTGCCATGTAGAGCATTAACCTTTACCGTGTTCTGCTTTTCTTGCATACAATAACAGCAGATCCTTGTCAGGGGGTGGCTAGACAAGACGGTACATATGCTTCTAGGCACTCAGTCCTTGATCAAAAATACCTAGCATGTAACACTGAACTGATCTATACTCATTCCCCCATTCTACATTGATTTGAAACACTTTAGGGCGTGCATCTGCCTTTGAAGGCTTCTTGGCGTATATCCTGCATTATTTGCCCTGGATATTTCAAAAGACACACTGTTATGTGATCATGTCTGAAGTGGATCAGATTTATACTGCCTGGAGATCCGATAAACCACAGTTTCTTTACTTCAACTTAGTTGAAATTAAGTATGTTCTGCAATCTACTTCTGCATATATGTTTGTAAAACCCAGTGAAACAACAACTAAAAACCATTAATATTAACTAAAGCTATTAAATCATTCCTTTTCTCTTTTGGACCACAATTCATTCTTGAGTTTATGCTTAGAAGCTGACTTAAAATACCATAGGGACAGATTTCAATACCTTCCGTACTGGAGCCTATCTGCAGTGAAACCATTGACGTCAGTGGAATGATTCCAGATCTATAGCTGCCAAGTTATGCACATCTCCGTATGTGTCACTTTATGCTAGTTATTTAATGCATTAATTTGCATACCGTAAGCAATTTGCATAGAACCAACATTTGCATACAACATCACGTAGCCACATCAACACATCCGAAGAAGCGAGGTGGGTAAGACATCTGGAAGTTGGGGTGTGGGTGTCTGTGCCTGTGTGCAGGAGGGATATGAAGCTATGTTGCTGATTTGGGTGTCAGAGGATTGAATATGTCAATACATATGAGCGATGCTGTGTCTCTTGCCTGCTATGTTTGCACATGAAAGTCGTGCAATAGGGGTCATAGTAGCAACCCCCTGCATTCCCTACCCAGGGGACTGATGCTGAGAATGGGGAATGCAGTTTGGCATGTTAGGCAGAGAGGACTGAGAGAGGAGGCCACACTTTCTGGTATCTGTGAGAGAAGCACTTGATGGCTAACAGTTGCAGTGCTGAGTTAAATTTGCAGCCAGATAACAGCAGGCTGGTAAATACATGTGTGAAAGATATCATGAAAAAAACATGGACTTGCTAAGCCCACAGATGTACTCTACAGTAAATGGAATGGGAATTTAGGTAAGATTGACATGAATCATTGACATAAAGAAAAATCTTGTTAGGAAAACCAGGCCTCTTCAACAAAATCCTAGCTACTCCCTGCCCACAGCATGCAAATCAGGGGCTGGTCCCTTAAAAGAGTCAACCGCATTTTTAAAAGCCAGAAACCTGATTTTGATGGGCTACAGGAATTTTATTTGGAAGGACCACTTGTGAATTCAGTTTGTATCATTTACTTCCTTGGTCTTACAGGACAGAAGTAGTTTTCCTACTCAGAAATTTCTCTGAGATTAATTGCCAACTGCTGCTTTCTCTATGTACACATCACTTCAGACAAGACCTTTGAAGGGCAAGCTGGGGTAGATTGCAATGTCTCCCAGGTTGCCTAGCTCATCAGGTACCTAATGCCAGTTGCAGCCTATGTTTTCAAAAAGACAGTCTCTGCAAATCTAAACTCATGGCTCTGAGCAGCTTTCCCTCTCCAAAGCTTCATCAGACCCATCAAAGTAGATATTATTTTCTCTAAATATTTCAGTGGCTTCAAGAAAACTTGTCACAGATGCAGGAATAAGGGGTGCAGCCATACTCATCCCAAACCCCAGTTAAGGCAGTTGATCCACTGTGAAAAGTGGAAAAGAAGTACTGGAAGCATATTTCATGCTCAACAGATGCTACCCCAGTCATCTTCCCCATTTTTTTTTTTCAGTGTGCCTTTGTTTGCTGGAACCAAGGAGATCTTTCCAGATGTCCTAATGATGGGACTGAACCAGAATGCAGCAACTGTGAGGGCAGAGATCTCACCTACTTCAAGGGCTTTGTAACCTGTTTGTTTCTGGAAGGAAAGACAGGGTGTCTGCAGGACAGCCGCCTCCAGAAACAAACTCTCATCCAGAGGCAGTTAGCTTAGCAATACAGTAGGCTCCCAGCTCTCCTTCTCCCAACACAAACTATATACATTGTAGGAAGGAAAGTGGTGGTATATGTCCTTAAACTTTATATTCCTTAGGAATAAAAGGTGTGTTCCTTATTTAAAGGTGTATTCCTTATTTAAATTAGCTAGCAGAAATTAGTTTACTTGCAGTAAACCCAAGGCAGGTAGCATGTTTTCTGGCAGTTATAAAAAAGACTGAGTGCAAGTTTACCAAGTAGCCAAAGTGGCAGAGATGCAGTTACAACTGTATGGCTGCAAGTCCTCCAACCACCATCAGTCTGCCACTGATTTAGTGGGTTGAACTGAATTCTGTGGGCTCCAGGTTTTAATTAGATCTGCTAATCTTTATTAGCAACATTTATTGACATGAACATGACTTTTCCTCTATTTATTTTTTTGGCTTCCTTTCAGGTAATCTGCATTTTTTCAGAAAACAAACAAACAAACAAAAAAACAACAACTATTTTTCCAGACAGAAGGCAGTGCTTTTCATGGCAAAGCCATCATTTTGGGCAAACACACCAGTAATGGTTAAAGGAGAAAATCCAGTTCTTATGAACTGTATCCTGGTTCACTCAGAAATATGTTTTTTTATTATTTTTTTTCATTATGAATTAACTCAGGTCATTTAGCTTTATAAACAAAAGCAGAGCTCAGCTGCAGCTTTCAGTAATTGTCATTAGTGAATTGCTACAGTGACTGACAGATTTCAAATGGTCGGCTCTGTTTCCCTCACTGAAATCTAGATTAGATAGTCAGCCTGGTAATGATAATCATTCCTAAGCAAACAAGCAAACCTCAAACAAAGCAGAAAGCCCACACACATTTTTTTTATTATTATTATTTTTTTTTTTTTTTATGCAATCCTATATTTAACTCTAAATGTCTGGTTGGCTGCAGTTTCTGCTCTTTTCTATTGTTCTGCATCTCTGTGTTGGTCTCTATCGTTTGCTGTCACATTTATTAAAGTTCTTTTCTTATGAAAATATTTTCTAATCACAAAATACATCCTTCTACTCTGGCAAGTTAACAAAAGCCACTCACAATATTTCAGGTAGCATAACGCCAATGGTTCTCATAAACCTCTCCCTTTTTGTTTTGGTCACAGTTCTGCTCTAGGGCATCTGAAATACCATTTCAATACTTCTAAAGGTAAATAGAGTTCTGTCAATAAACTGAAAATTGCTGACCTTGTCTTGTTCATCAATTTGGGCACCGAAAAAATTCTGCCTCCTGGGATTAGCAGTGCTTTTTCATCCGAAGTGAAAAATGCTAAGCCTGCCATATTTAATGACAGGCCCAGGAGGGTTAATGAAAGAATATAAGTGGCATTTCACCTTGACTTGCAGCTGCCCTATAACATTGCCTAAGGGTCTAGCTAAGTGTTAGCTCCATCTGAGAAGTACAAGGCAGGAGTAAAGACCTATTGAGGATTCTTACAGGATATCCTCGTTTGCCCTGGTTGTTGCCCTGGTTGCATTTTTTTTTTTTTTTTTTCATATGAAATCCATAACCAGTGGGGCCTCAGAGATTTTTATGTCTTCATGGGTTACAAAAGTTCTGCAAACACTGAAAAAATTATCAAGAAAAAAATGGACACAGAATGACTAAATGAACTTCCAGCTTATGTCTGGTCTCTACCAACATTTCAGATTTTGCTTTCTTTATTGATAGCTTCATTTTTATAAGCTAAACATTGATGATTAGTCTAGACTGCTAATTAGAAGCTATCCTTTTACAGAGAGGCTTGGATTAAAAGCTTTTGTGATTTCGTGGACTCTGGTTTGTGTGAATGTCAATTTGATCCTTTTAGTGTGTTTATGCTAAGTATCAATAGGCTCCTGGGATTCATGGAAGTGCAGTGCTGAACCTCTTAGACACTAAGCAACAGCTGGGGTGCCGCTTCCATTTGAAAAGCTTTCTTCTCTTCCCGCTAATGGAGGATCAAAAGTCATCCCTTCAATTAAAAAATAAACTCCTGGCTAAAAATATAGAAAGAATCCCATTCTTTGGCATTTTATGTCTAATTAAGGATTTTAGTGGTAAATGTACAGCAGTGCTCACTGATTAATTTATCAAACGCAAAAATCCCCTTTTCCTCTACCAGTCCAATTAGCCAAACATTTTATATGGCTTTGAGACTGGAACACTGCTACTACATGGAAACCAGAAGCTCTTTGCATTTGAAATTACATGGTACAGAGACTGGAAAACTTCTCATCTTATATCAGGAGTATTTTGGGCCCGATCCTGTGAAATATTGAAAATCCCTGCTAAAAAATGTATGGCCTACTGAAGGTACATTCTGGCATGATATTCAATACCCTGAATACACAAGAGCATCAAGGAAAAGCACAAGATGCTGAATGCCTTGGAAAATAGAGCATTTACTGTATAAAATGTCCAAAGGGAAGAATAGCTGCTGCTTAGAAGATCTGCTGCACTGTAAAGTAATATCCACAAGTAAGCTAACATCTTCTTATCATATGCTGAGGTCTTTCCACATTTCATAAACTGGGATTGATCTCTCCTACTGGAAACCTGTCAGAAGCAATGTGGAAATATATTATCAATCATTTGTCACTCCCGTATAATACAAGGATCTTGAACAGCACTCCTGTTAGGCACCTCATGCCCCTTAACTATACATCAGTAAGGGTTATTATAATCTCATTTTTCCTATGCTGAGAGTAGACATGTTAGTCACCACAACCAGACCATTTTCCTTGTTGCATAAGTATCTCCTGGAAGTGCATTAAGGGGCATAAATGGTACTCTTCACTTGCTGTTTATCTGCTTATACTTTTAGGATGGTGTTTGGTAGAATGCTTTGTTTTGTGGTATATTTGTGTTTTGTTTTGTTTTCACACATTTTTGATTTTGTTGTTGCTGTTTTTTTCTTTTTTTTTTCTTTTTTTTTGAGAATGAGTGTTGTCTGGATTTTGCTATTGAAGGAAAATTTAAAGTAATACACCCAATGTTTTAAATAGATTTCAACAACTCTAGAGCATTGTGATGTCTGACAGACTGTGGTGGTTTTACCCTGCTGGGCAGCTAAACTCCACCACACAGTTATCTGACTCCTCTTCCTCAAAGGAAGTGGGGGAGAAAATACGATGGAAATGGGTTCAAGGGCTGAGATAAGGACAGGGAGATAAGACTGATGATTGTGAAGTAAGAGTATAATGTGATTATTCTTAAATATGCTTTTCACATACCGCCCCTTCCTCCTCACCCGTGGCCCTGCCCCAGCGGGGGCCCTGCCCTCGGCTGCAGCCCTTCAGGAACACCATGCCCCCTCGGGGGCTCACCACAACCACAGCTCCCTCAGCAAATGTCCCCCTGCTTCGGCATGGGCTCTCCTCGGGCTGCAGGATGGATATCTGCTCCAGTGGGGGCTCTGCAGGGCTGCCGGGGAATCCCTGCTGCCTGTGGGCCTGGAGCCCCTCCTGCCCTCCTCCTCCTGGGGCCTGGGCCCTCTGCTGCTTCTCCTCGCCCTGGGCCTCCTCCTCGGCCTCTGCTTGATCTGCCCTTTCTGCCCTGACACGAAAGCTCTCACAGTGCCTGGAAGCTGTTAGGCATTGTTTCACCATGCCAGAATTTTCCAAGACTGAACCCAATATCTTCCAGCTGCTAATGAACCACCACATCTGTGAGATTGCAGCAGTTTTTCTAAAACAACAGAGTTGGTCTAAGCCCCTACATGCAGAAAGGTGCAAAGTAAGGGTATCCTGGGTCACCAGTCTACCACCCAATGTACCAAGAAAAAAGGAAAAATTTAAAATCCTAGCCTGGATTTAGATACTGTTAGGCTGTACAACCTAGTGCTGCAGCCTCAGCCTACCTTCTGACCAGCTGGGTACATGTCACCATGGTTCAAAGTATGTCTTACTATTTAGTGTAGTATCACTTTTCTCTGCAAGGCCTGTTCATCTGAGCACAGTGATAACACATATCTTAGAGAGACGATCTTGCCACAGGTCTTCTGTCTGGAAGATGGGTGACTTAAAGAAAGTATAATAAATGTGTTTAAATTTGTGAGTGACAGGAGAAGATGCATGGGGAATAACTGTTCATGGTGTCTTACAGTGGGTGATGTAGGAGGCACCAAATGAAAACTTCAGATTAAACAAATGGACCAAAGCAAATTGTTTATTCCTACTGTAGGGAAGCAACTTGCTCTGCATGCCCCTTGTACTTCCTTGTAGTACATGATAGAAGTTAACATCACTTCAGCAAACAGCTAGACAAATTAACAGAAGAAAAAATATCAAGGACTAGGAAATGCAGACACTTGCTCAATCAGTCTGGTACTGCAAGAGACTGCTGGGGCTGCTGGAGATTGTAAGGGTGTCCCGGGGAACAGACTGTCCCTGCATGTCCCTGCATCTCTTAGCCACTGTTGGATGGAGAATGCTGGGCCAGACAGACCTTTGTTCAGACATAATATAGCTGTTCCTACACTTGCATGCTATCTTTACCCAAAGTTAACCATGGATCTCCCAGTGTGTGTACATGCTTGTCATTGCAGAGAGATTGTCATTGCCTCATCTTTTGCTGGTGGAGGGTCTGTACCTCCCATTGTGTAGACTGAGCTCTGGATGAAATGCAGAGTACCCAGAGAGACATTATTTATTAACTTCTTAATTTAGTCACTGCAGTATGCCAACATGATTAAATAGTAAGGATATGGGTATTTTTCTAAAGACTCCTTGATTCAAGTAGAAATAATAATACAAAAATAATGAACTTCCTCCCCACACAAAGACAAACAAACAAAAAAAAAAAGTTGGGGGGAGTGCTTAGAACATTTGGAAGAATTTACTGGCAAAGGCTTAGAGTAGACAGAAATGATTAGCAAGATAGAGAAGATAAAGAGTATTTTGTTTTGTTTTGTGGATCATTGGATTGTTTGAATAGCAAGAAGAGTCAGGCCTTATGAGTGTATCAAGAAACAGATTCTACATTTACATTGACTATTTGGTGAATTTCCCTACTTGTCCAGCTAGATATATTAGAAACTCAACAGTATGGTTAAAATATAGAAAATAAATGCATCAAAACTGGAAGCCATATTAACACCATTTCTCTCCCCCAATACTTTATATGCTATCATTTAGCACTAAGGAGATTTTATTTATTTATTTATTTATTTATTTATTTATTTATTTATTTATTTATTTATTTATTTTTCTGGGAGATATGTGACCTTTTCTTTTGCAGGTCGTTCCTTTGACTTTCTTCTGTCCTGTATTTTCCATCCCCATGAATAGTTGATAGTTCATACCTGAACTCCAAGAGTAAACTGTGAATAGTAGTGTCAGGCACATAAGGTATATTATGAAAAGCTTCTTTTCTCTGCACCACTGTGGTTCTATGAAAGCAAACCCAAAACCACAATTAATATGTAGATGCATTCTGGTTGGAATTTAGGTTCTCTTTAGCTGTCTTTCATTGCTGTCTGACAGAATTTAAACTTTAAAACTCTAGGGAACATGCAGGGGAGTAGTGTAGTGATACCTCATATTTCAGCAGCATTTGGGATACTAAGGAATACCTGTAGTCTGCTTCCACAGCAACAGGAAAAAATATCAATAAACATCACTGTCAAAAGTAAGTAGTTTAAAAATATTCTTCCTGGACAGATAACAGATGAGAAAAAAGGATCTGTCATCCTGGTCAAGGCAAATCTTTTCAAGGCATTATCTTTTCTTGTCTACTTCTTTTCTGTACATCCTGAGGTTTTACAAGTGAGCTGCTTTTTCTAATGTCTTCAATGCAGAAAGAACTTTGGCCTGGGGAAACCACTGAAGACTACTCTTGCCTCTGTACATATGGAAAACATGATCATACCTGAAAATGGAGGAAAGGAGTCATGTTAATAGTTCTCACACATCAATTTCTTTGTGCAGTAGGAAAGTGAACTTGAGGGGAAAAAGTAAAAACCCTGACATAACAGGATGTGTTTCACACCCAAGAAATACACCACTTTGACAAAAAAAGAGCAAGAGCAGTTCATCGGGATTTTTTATACATATCACATTCTTCAAAACTGTCTGCAGTTTTGGAGAATTCTCTTTTCAGTGATAGTGCCTGAAACATCATCTGAATATTTTCAGAAAATGCTGAGTGTTACAGAGCAGGTACATGCCTCCTGACTTCCAAGGCTAAACAAGCATGACTGAAAATCTCATCCAGCAAGCAAATAGGTGAAGAGCTACACTGTAGGAGACACTAATTCATGTTGGAGAATACTTTGATATCTATGAGGCACGTTGGAATTTTTGCGGTGTGAGGAAAAGATAAGTATATTGACTTTGCCTCTTTTGAAGTATCCGTGCACTATGCTATAGCCTCCTTCCTTCTGCTTGATTCCTATTGATTATCTCTACACTAAAGTTCAGCTGACCATTTATATTTCAAGTGAGAAGGAGGCAGTGCTAGAGATTTAAAACAATTTGAGCACCTATTGCTAGAGTCAATGTTTGAATGTCATCAGCAGTCATCAGGAACCAGGCAATGAAATTCCTGACAGTGGCTCATCATGATTCAATTTGTCAGCATTTCAAGCAGAAATACACAGGTCTGATGCTTCAGTCCAGGAGGTATAAGCACAACCAAAAGAGAGTGTGTCTACATGCTCTCATCAGTAAAATAGAAGGGAAAAAAAAAAAAAAGTACATAACACAGACCTAGCTGTATATGATTAAATAACTGTATCACTGTATCACATGATAAATTGGGGTTGCAGAGACAGAGGTGACTGGAACACCTCCTTTCTTTGAGAACTTGCTTTATCTGTAGTGTTAATTCCTCTGCACATTATACATTTTGGTCTACAGATACTGAGCACCTTGGGGTAGGATTCTCTGCGAATCATATGTGAAGGTATACATGCCCTTTTACATACATATTTATGTATGTGACCTATGCTTTGTTTGTAAGTGTATTTTAGGCTATAAGATGTCTTAAAAAGAATCTGCAGTAAGCTTCTTCAGTTTTTTGTGATCCTATTTTCTTATTCTTTAGAAATGCTGGAAGATCTGCACAGACAAGAGGGGAAATCAAATTACCAGCAGACAGTACAGGGTACTGACTATTCACCATTATTCAATTCTGCCATCTCTCCTGTTGCCTGTTTTATCTTTCCAGAACACGTACCTAGTACACTTTGTGTTATACCTGTGTTAAATCTGTGCTAGGGTTTATTTTTTTCCTTTGTTCAGTACACTAGGCAATAGATTGGTGACCCAAGATGCCCTCACAGTGCAAACACGTGCCAAAGTGTTGTTAAAAGCACAAAGCACACAGGATAAGAAAAAGGATATTTTGCTTTCTTGTCTTCTTATGGAAGGTCAGATTTTAGGTGATGAACATGCCAACAGCAGTTTGAAAAATTCTAACTTTTTCGTAAGTGCTGAATACTTAAAGTAGTTTCAACTAGTTATGAACTACTGTTTAGGTTTGATGAGCTTTTATACTAGACTGTGTTCAGACTCCAAGGAAACTGATGGCTTGATGTAATACTCATGAAGTGTTCAACTAAGAAGCAAACCTCTAGTTTACAAGTTTAGAGTTAATCTTAAAGATCTATGTTTTCTCCAGTAGAAAGCCTAGACCTTTACTGAAACTGGAAAAGTCTGAAAACTAATTCTATAGATTGTGTCCAAGCAAAACTTACCTATTAAACCCTGTTTAGACTGATTAAACCCTGTATACAGAAGTGAAGATAAGTAAACATGTACAATACTTGGAAAATAGTAATTCATCTATGTTGGATTTTAATATTTATTTATCTATAAGAATCTTCTATGTCATTTCATGTAATGATGCTTCTCTGTGGTGTCTTTTTAATAAAAGATTCAATATGCTGCTCCTGATATAGCTTATTCAAATAACTGATTAATAAAGCTTCAAGAAAAGTAGGAACAGGTTTACTTTTACTGCAGCAGGATGACTCTATTAGTATAGATCCTTTATGCTGCTTTTCCTTCCCTTTCCATACACTACTCTCTTTTTGATAATTTCATTCAAATGTTCAAATTACAAATACAGTTAACCCCAAACACTCATAAAGCTTGAATTCTTCTACAGCAGTGGAATTTAAAGTAAAGGATGTGTTTGTGAGCAATTTCACACAGTAATGTCTTTATAGGGCAATGTTAGTTTTTATTAACTGCTTCTGGCTGATTTTTCAGGAGGTGGGAGATATTTTAAAAATTAAAAAAAAAAAGAAAAAAAAAAAAGAGAGAGAGAGAGAGAGAGAGAGAGAAAAGCTTGTACTGTTTTTTTCCATAGAGAACTGAAGGGTAGCATGATGATGTTAAAAGCTGAAAAGAGAAAGGAAGGATAGATTAGAAATGCTGGGCCTGAAGTGCAGGAAGAAAAAAATATGTCAGCCGTAAGGAAAAAAATCAGCAATCAGCAATGCTCAAAGAATGAAGAATTATTATAAAAATAAATATTTATCCTGTAAGTATAAACAAAAAGTCCATAAGTATTAGGATTCTATTTCAATTCAACACATGTTCAATAACATTATCTGCCTTTGTCTTTAAGGAAAACGGGGTATAATAAAGAAAAAAAGAAACAGAATTGAAGCTTTGAAATTTGTAAAAGTAGATGTTTGTTTGCCAAAGATATACACTGGAGTAATAGGAGAAACTTACAAAAATCCTGTACAAGACCTTAGGGAAGAGACTTGCAGAGTTACAATGCCCAATTCTGATAAATACTAAGAAATAATACCACCTCTGTTCTCCCAGGCTGGACTCTTAAATAGGGCTTTGCCTTTCCATTTATTTTTCTTTGAAGTTCACTCTTAAAAATTCCAGAACTGGATGTTGCCAAAAGCCTCTACCACAGAGATCAATAATCTTAGAAAATAGATATTCACACATATTACATCTAGCTATTTTTTACTTGGTGCCATGAATATTATAACATCTTCTTGTACAGCAATAATTAAGGTGGAGATGACATTTCCATTAAAAAGATCATATAACTCAGTGGGGAGAAACTAAATGTTCCAGCTGGGCTGAAGTTCAGTTTTGGAATGATCTGCCTGGAAAAGAATGTTTCTATCATATTCAGATTTCAAACTGAGATGTGTCTAAATAAAAGTTGTAGAACTATGATTTTAGGCTCTAAAATACCTGTAAAGTGCTATCAAGAGAAAAGCATTCTGACATTTGCCCAGTGGAGCTCTTGGTGAGGGAATTATTTAGTACAAGCCATACTTTTCAGACTTGGACTAAAATGTCTGAACCAGATAAACAATTTTGCAGTGCCATTCTGTGGAATAAAGCATTTTAATTGAGGTGGTAACTCAGTTCTCAGTACATCCAGGTCTTTAAACGTCAACAAAATGTAGCTGATGTTTGAAAAGGAGACCCTGCCCAGTTCTCTGGATATGTCCCGATGTTCCCAAATTTCACTTTCTCTTCCTCCCTTCAGACTCAAGCTAGGCCTTGTCTTCATAGATGCTACAGCAAGTATCTTGCTTCTAGAAGGCTGAAGAGCTGGACATAACAAGAGACTGTTTTTAGGGAGCAGAGTGATACTCAGGTATCTCAAGACCAGAAACCAGAAAAATCACAGTCCACTGTGACAGTGGACCCCTACTGCCCCCACCTTTGGTCTGGCCGTTGCCTTGCTCAAACACTGGCTGTTGCACCCAAGGCCCTGCTCAGCAGATAGCGATCACAACATTGAATCAAGCTGGGTGCTAGAGGAACTGATAGGCAGGCATCTTGCTCAGCAGCTGACGGCCAACAGAGCACGTGCTAAAAAAATAACATGACTATTAGTCCATCATCTTACCCCATAAATAGTGAGCAGGCCAAGAGCCCTTTAAGGTCTCCTGCATGACAACAGACTGCATAAAAAGATGTCTCCTTAAGTAGGGATGCCTCTTGAGGTCTTGCCTTCTGCAGAAATCCCTTATTCCTCACCAGAGATTCCTTGCCACAACAGGTCCTTGGTATTAATAGCTTGCTAAACTTTGTAAGATTATATCTTAAACTTTGCCTAAGATTATATCTTAGACCGATTGTACACATAGAATCCTTAGACATAAACTGTGAACCAGGTCTGGGACTAGGAGTGGATTCAGCCACAGCTAGGCTCCTTATCTCTTTGGTTCAAGGAGTTTAGAAAACTAGGGGGTCCACTCTGAATCTCAAGACTCAATGGGAGGGTCTCCCTGACACATCTGACTTACCCTGTCCTCTGTGCAGTAAATAATCAAGTGCACCTTGCCATCTTGTACCTTGGTAAGCCACTGTCTTAAGTGTTAGATCACTACAACATATCAATAAATACACTGCTGTTTCTCTCTTAAAAGTGAAGTGTTTAACTTCATTCATGACACCCCCACAGCTGAAGCTTTTGTGTAGATATGCAGAGAGTGTCTGATCCCCAAAAGTCCAGGAAGATTTCCTCTACAGTCATCTCATAATGAGATTATTAAGAGCAGAACATAAATGTAATCAGAATGGACCCTGATGCATTCATATTAAAAAATGATATGGCATTTGGGATAATAAGGCCAGGTCCCTGTGATCCTATCATTCCCTTCTTCAAACAGGATGTAATTTGATTCCAGCTTTGTTCTAAGGATCAGCCTGGGTAGAGCATGTGTATGCATGTGATATATAAGGCTATAAGGCTATAAGGCTATAAGGCTAACCTACATGTCCCTTGGTATGAGGCTAAAGCAATGACTCATCATCTTGCTGACTGTTCTTACAACAGGACAAGGTCTTTCATTAACCCGGATCTTCATCTTTCAGCATACAGCTTGTTATACACTATTTACTTGAAAAGCAAAGCAGTCAGAAAGTTTCTTTAATGAGCACAATAGATTCTGATCTCTGCTCGCTCCTCATTTATCTCAAATCTATATTCCATAGTCAGCGGTGAGTACAATTGGGGGAAGAAAAGGAGGAGGCATAATGGTTAGCTAGAAGAGAGCAAACTGCAAAGATAACAGAGGCCAAGAACAAATATGACAAATTTAGACAAAGGAAAACAAGATTAGGAATGATGTGAGAGGATCTAATGTAGTCAAATTAAGGCAATCCAGAACAACGGCTGGCGCTTTAGGTCACATTCTGTCTTCATTTGTGTACAGGTTGGATGGGATATCAGCCAGGGCAGAGTCTGGACATTCGTTATACACTCTGCTCTCCACTGTGTAACTGCTTTACTGTATGCTGTTCCCTGTTCTGATGGCAGGTATAAATATATGTAACATGTACATCTAAAATACTTTCAATATGCAAGCTAGAGTCTAAACTACCTTATCCTGTTTCTTTGTGTGATTTTGTCCTGTTTGAGTCTATAACATTTATATAGAAAAAGCTTCTTGACATCATGACTTTTAATTTATTATTATCAGTGCAACTGCAAGAAAGCTTTTCTTCATGATACAGAAACTCAGCTGTTCTCTTGTAGTTGCCCCACAGCAGTCTAAAATTTTCCTCTCCAACTCAGAATAAAATTATACATAATGGATATTTAGTTTGGATCACAGTTGTTTTTGTTTGTTTGTTTGTTTGTTTTGTTTTCTGTTGCCACTGTTGTTATTGTTGTTTCCTTTGGACATCTTTCTTTGCACTTTGCCTCTCTGATAATCTTCCCTGAATCATTATCGAATCACAGTATCTCATTAAACTTCTTGGTTAAAAGCACAGAAGTAGAGAATAAATGTCACTTGTTCTGTTTGCACACTTCCCAGTTTTCCACAAAGCACATAATGATAAGACCTAAATGGTTCCTACCTGAAATACAAGCAAATTGAATGAGATCACTAGGGGAGACTTGCAAGAGGGTGTTTGTGGCAGGTCTTTTGTTTTGAACTAGTGTGTAGCTTACAGCAGAGACCTCTGTACACCCTCAGGACATAGCCCCTCGGGTCCGTCCTCTAGTGGAAAGCTGACATCAGAAAGTGGGAAGTCTCACTTAGTTACCACCATCAGAGCCAGAAAACCTAACTGGCTTTCCCCTTGTGTTATTTGAATGGAGAGTAAGAAAATCCCTTCAATCTCTACAGAGTTAACATAATAACCAAGCATGGGAGGTTCAGATCCTCTCCTACCTATATGATATGGGCCTGGCTCTTCTGTAGTTTATCATGAACCTCAGAAGCTAACGGGACCTTCAGGAGTCTCTGCCTGAAGTGAGGTCCAGTAACTCCATGTTTGGAGCAATACATGAAGATAGAAAATTATTTAGGTCTTCTCTGATTTGCAGACAGTTGCTATGAAATAGTAAGTGTGTTGGCAGCCTGGGGAAGAGATACGCATGCTTCTCCCTCCCTCGCCTGCACTAATGTTTGTTATTATATAGACACTCATCACAGCTTCTAGCTCCAGCTAGAGCTCTCATTAATCACCACCTGGGAACACCATACACAGAGCAGGCATACGTGAGCTTTTGTGAGAAAAAGTGGAGAGGAGGACGGCTGCGTGTCATGCGGGGGTGTGAGTGATGATTTTGGGGTGCTGAGTGAGAGACTGAAGTGAGGAAGAAGTAGTGTGTGTAGGAAGGAGATAAAGAACACCACAGGAGCTGTTTGGGGAGACAGAAAGAATAAGAAAACACAGAGGAAAAATAAAGTCATCCCGATTTCAAACAAATTGTGCAAATGAGGAAAGAGCTCACCACTAACAATAGCCCATTTCAACTGCTCTTGTGCCACAATTACTGTCAACATCTAAAAGACAAAATTAAAATCAGGCCAAGACCAATGGCTTGTAGCAATGATGAGGCCAGGAGGAGCCCTTCCCCCTGTTTCTGGTATAGTACTTTCCTCCCTGCAAAGACTTTCATCTAGAGCTCATTATGAACAATTTTCTTTTTGGTCTTAATTTGTACTAAGAACAGCACAGAAAGTATCACAGGGCAGGCATCTCTTCCATTTCCTGCAAGGTTTTCCTCTGATCTCTGGTAATTGGTGGACTGCTAAAAAGGTTATTATTATTAATTATGTTTATTATAGTCATGTCTAACAGCCAATGAACGATATGGTTATCTTATGCTAAACACTGAATGAACACTGAGTGGTAGAAGGTCTCCTTGCCCCAAAGAATTTGTAGTCTACATGGAGACATGAGGTTAAAGGTTTAATGCAGAGAATGAAGAAAGTGCTGGCAGTATATGGTGTATGGCAATAGCTCCTTGCTTTTATTTTACTGGCACGATGAGAGGAGTTAACTGCAGAAGAAGAAATCTTGAAGTACAGAAAGAAAAAAAAGAAAGATGCCTGATGTGATGTCAAGAGGCTCTAAGAGTACAAGACAGGACCATTCAGAGTTACAGATATGTCTCTGAAATTCAGTAGTCCCCTGGCTTGGAGGGTTCTGCTTGCAGCTGCTTTGTGTCCCTCAGTGGTGCCTCTCTATGATTTTTTTATTTTATTTATTTATTTTTTTTTCCCCCTTGGAGTACACAGCAAAGCTACTATGCTATCACTTGGTAAATTACACTCCCACTGGGAAGCTCAACAGTTGCTTGGAGAATAGAAAGGATAATAGTCCAGCACAACTGTTTTAGGAATAAAGTGGACAACTTTTGTGTTGCAGACGAAAGCCAGTGCCATGTCAAAGCAACTTTTTCTGGGCTTGGTCACTTTCCCACTGTTTTCCAGAGTACATACAGGAATAATGGAACAGCGCATAAAGACAGAAAATTCTTTAGTTCTTTTCTGATTTGCAGACAGAATATTTTCTTCTTGAAATGTAAGGAATCTTTCTTTTCTCTGACTTGAAAACTGGAAGAAAACAGTTTCCTTAACTCAGAGATACTGCCCTCCTACACATTACAGCATCCACAGCTGCATGGAAAGTTCACCTACAAGTCATCAGGGATGTCAATCCCACTAAATATGATAAAGGACTGCATGTATGATGACTCTTCCTATTATAGATAGAAAATCTACATCCCTACTTTTAAGGTAGGTGCCCGTTTTTTGGATCAGAGAACAGACATCATGGTATAGCTCACATCTAGGACAAGAGGAAATGTCCTCAAGTTGTGCCAAAGGAGGTTCAGGTTGAAAATGAGGAGATATTTCTTCTCAGAAAGAGTGGTTGGGCATTGGAACAGGTTGCTCAGGGAGGTGGTAGCATTACTGTCCCTGGGGGTGTTCAAGAAAAGGTTGGAAGTGGTGCTTAGTGACATGGTTTAGTGGGTGACATTGGTGGTAGGGAAATGGTTGGACCAGATGATCTTGGAGGTCTTTTTAATTATTCTATGATTCTATGATCTCTCCAGATAAATTGTCTTCCCCTACTCCTCCCAAACAGGGTGAACCTAATGTATACTGAATAATGAGGAGAGTCCCTGGCTGATGCTATTCCCAGAACATACTTGGGGAAAAAGTGCTAGCTGCCACAGGAATACTGTGGCATTAAATAGTATTGGTGAGTATGGACCAGCTTTGTTGCTATGTTTTGGCCCTGTCTAGTCTAAAATGTAGACAAAACTGAAAGAACCAATTCTGTAAACTTGTCACAATGAAGCCAGGCAATGTCTTTTCAATGTTACACTTTTATTTCAGATCCTTGTTGATGACTGCCTTGACAGAATAGTACTTTTTTTGTTTTTTTAAGTTGATTTATTTGTTACATATTTTAGGTTTTCATCTTTGAGACCTTTGTCTGAACCTGGCCATGCAAAATGAATGGCCTTTACTGAGAACAGCAGATCCACAAACTAGAGCTGGAACACTTTGATCCTAGGTCTTTTGACTTTTTCTCTATTTCAGTCCAGTTGACAAAATCAGTCTAAACCATTTCTGTGCTTAAAGCTGCTCAGATGGTTGCTGGATCAGTATGCAAGTCATATTTTTTGACAACAGGGAATGTCAGACTAGTGTGACATGTTGTGTTTCCTTTTAGGTAAAGCTGGCAGTATCTAGTGGTTTGGTGACTGTGGCAGTTTTTGTCTGATTCGTTCAGCAGATGGCTTCGATATGCTGGAGCTCAGTCCCTTGCTTTGAAATACATAATTCTTGGCTAATTTTATGATGCAGAGACAACATGGGACACAGAATTATATACCTTTTACCACAAGAGGCATTACACATTCAGCGGCATGCTGCCAATTATGCATTTCAGGATGTCTTCAAGAAATCAAGATGTGCAAAAGTTTTAATGTGAAGGGAAAACTTAAAGATAAATTAATACTCTTACTGTCAGATCTGTTTCTATGTTGAATGTTCCATACCACTTGAATAATGAGATTTGTAGATGTATATCATCATTTTCATTTGAGCTTCACTGTCTAATTTCATTGCTCATTAGTATCACTAATACAGAATGGTGCTTTGTTATAATTGGGGATCATCTTCAGTTAGCCTTTGGGCCACCCTTATCCGTGTGTTATCTAAAAGGCAGTATATTTTATCATGCGTTTCAGCATTCTACTATCTATATGCTTTGCAGCTAAGTTCACTTGGTAGATTCTGCAATGTAGTTTTAAAATTTGGCTTCCTGTACATACAGTCTTTAATGCACACATTTTCTGACATCTTTAGTAATGTGCTAAAATGGCAAAGAAAGTTTTACAGGGAAGAGAAATTGTTGGTTTGTGCTGCTGAATAATTCTTCAGCTCTTAACTTAAAATGAAGATGTAGATATAGAAATGAAAGAGAGAAGAAAACAAAGTAGGAGATACAAAAACTCATTCGTGACTAGGAGCTACGAGCCAATTACTGTGCTGTAATTTGGGAAACAGAGTAGGATTGTTCTATAGAATGCTTACTTCTAGGCTGACAAGGAAAATGCAAAACTGCCTGTATCACAAAGTTGTGAGGTACATGTGAATCACTGATAATAGGAATGCCTAAGTAAGTAAATGATATTTGTTTTAATGCTTAACAAGGCCACATAATTAAAAGACAGGAGGTGACAGTGAGGTATTTTTTAGGGAAGTATTAGAAGTGTAAGATTCTTGCAATTTTCAAGTAGGATGGTTATTTTAATCTTTATTGTAGATGCCTATAAGAACAGTACAAATCAAGGCCCCAGAATGTTCCTCTCTAAAAGGGTGAAAGGGATTATCTGGCTTTTGTGTTAATAATTTGTCTTACAAGAACATTTAGAATTATGAGCAAAACCTCACTGTCATTCAAGGAGTGGGGATCCCCCTCTGAAGAGTGTATTACCTCCTGAGACAAAATGAACTCAAAGGATTGGCCTTTGAGTGTTGCATTAGTCGCATTTTGTAAAGGGGACCAGTGACAAACAGTTATTAAATAATGTACCAAAACCTATACAAAAGGTCACAGAAAGCATCTAGAAATTAAACCAAGGTCATAGGAGCTCCAATACAGTCATTGCCCTGTTTCTACCATGTGCTAGTCTCCAGGTACTCTTGAGCCCAAAATGAGAGGGTTTCTTCCAAAGCTCAGCTTTGATATGTCAGGTGGGCAAGACATAGCACTCTACACAAAGCTATATTTTGGCTCCCTTCCCAGCAACTTCAAGGAGAAATTGACTTATAAGTTTGTTGGCGTATAAACACCTACATAAGTAATTGGAAGTTAGTTGACTTAAAAATAAGTGAAGTACAATTATAAGGAGAATCTAACAAAAATAAATAAATAAATAAATAAATAAATAAATAAATAAATAAAATATCTTGTGGTTTTGGTAAAGACTTCAAAGGAAGGCTTCCAGTATGAAATACAGAAAGAAAGCAAGGAAATTGCTCATATATTGTCTTCACCTAATATATTGCATGTAGGACGTTCAGAAATGCAGACACAACTGGAGACAGACTTTGCTAGCAATGATAAATATGGAAAGATAACGGTAAACATGCTGGAGGAAAAATAATGCCTGAAAGAGAAGACACATTCATAATGTTTGTGCCCCAAAGTACGAATATGTACGGAAATTATTTTACATTTAGATATAAGCAATAATCTTTCATAATATTTTATTTTAGTACCTTTGCAAGTATTAATAATAGTTGATTTTCTCCTAGCCCTTTATAGGCGAACTTGTTGAAAATCAGCGCAAACTTTGTTTAAGTGAGGACTTCAAATTATAACTTTTTTTTTCTTTTTTCTCAGAGATAAATTCATTTAGTAACTTTTTGTGTAGGCTTTCATCCTCTAACCACGTACTTTGCTCCTCCTGCATATGAAATATGTCAAATTAATTGGATTTCTTATGCATTGGTATGGAGTATGGCACAAGCAATCTGAAATTCTGATTCTTATTATTTGTAGACTTTATCATTTGCTTTACAGCTGATATAGCTATGAACATGGCTGTGCCAGTACCTGAAGTAAGTCAGAGCTCTGAGTTGGATGGAGAGCACACCACAGATACCAAACAGGCTCTCCGTCATCACAGATGGCCTTATGGAAACACAAGCAAGAAATAGCTTCTAAAGTAGAATTTTTAAATGAACATTCAAATAAAAAAATCTGTTAGGTAAAATAAAAATAAATGGATTTGCACTCAGATTCCCCCTCTTTTCCAGCTCTGGTTCTTATAGCATTGGGTTCAGTTCGGTAATTTACGGTACCTCACTGGGTACGACAGGAGTCGGATGCACTTGGACTACGGAAAGTCTTTTTTTCTTTTTCTTTTTTTTTTTTTTTTTTTTCTTTTTCTTGTTCTTTAGAAGTTTACCAGTCTCTGTCTGTGCTTCAGGTTCACTGCTGGTCTGCTTCTGCTCTGTAATCCAGCTACATTGTTTGGGATGCTCCCATGAGGGTCAGAAATTCTCCTCAGTTCAAAAGGCATCACCTCAAACAAGGAATATCCATCAGTTCAAGGCAGACAAGTAGCTTTACTTCCTGGACATTTTTAACAGAAGGGATGTGTAGCAAGACAGAGCAGGTTGGAAGCAAACAGATTAAACAGTTGTAACATCCTTCACTATATCATTCCTTAATACAGGCTCCCTCATAAGCTCTTTTTGGATTCCCTACTACTGTTTCTTGTATTCATTTGTTTGGTTTGCTGGAAATAAGATTTTGAATTCTTCTGGGCTCAGACTGTTTTCTTGAGAGTCTGAACAACTCCTCCCATAATGGAGTCCAATTTTCTTTCACCCTCTTGGCCACTATCAGAATACAGAATATAAATTATAATGGTAATATGCCTGGGTGGAATACTTTTGTTCCTTTAATAGTCCTTCCTTCTCATTCCTGCTTTGTGTTTCAGAGAGGTGCTTGGTAATAGCTTAAAGTAGATTGTGTTGCATGTATGTTAAGAGTACTAACAGAGGGGAGATAAAAGAATTCTTGTTGGAAAAGTGGCCGCTGTGCTCATGGGTCAATGTGCAATATTCATTTGCTGTAATTTCAATTTCCAGTAAGCTGTCCAATACATCTGTTTCAGTGCCTATTATATCTGTGTCATCATCTACCCCCAGACTAATAAGAGTAATTTCATTAGTCTGGACATTTGAAAAAGCAAAACTTTTGTCTGAAATTAATAACTCCCACAGATTAATCAAAGGTAATTATATTAGGAGAAGTTATGTCTTCTTGTATCCTGAGTCATAAAATGAAATTCTCATTAAAATTGTATTACATTCATTACCCACGTATACCCAGATTCCCAGAGATATACATTATATAAGAATCTCCATTTCAATATTGCTTGCAAAACTCATTTTGATTCAGGCCAGTGTTTCAGCATGGTAACACTCACTCTGAGGAAACCATGCATTTCCTACACATGCAACTTAGATTGTTCTGTTTTGAATAAAAATGCAGCATTCAGCTTTGCAAAAGCCAAAAAGTTCACTTAGTTCAGTTGTACTCTCCAACTGATTTCTGACTATAGCTATCCACCACTCTTTCAGGAGGATAATGAAGTTGATATTACACCTCTCCCCTTTAGAGTATAGCCTAAAATCACTGAATTTTGTGTTACCTGATAGGTTTTGTGAGCATGACAAGTTGGGCAGAACCCTAGCAACTCATGTGACAAGTGCTATTTTTTACACCTACTTTCACTGAGCTCCCATTTTGCCCTCTAGCTTTTTATCATTTCTTTCTATTGAGCTTTGAGCAGCAACTTGCTCCTTCTGTGAATCTACATAGTGCTCAGCACAATGCAGCCCTGACCTTGGCTAGGGAGCTGTAGTGCTGTGAACAAAAAAATATTAATTAACCGCTATGCCCTAGCCAAAACATTTTCCCTTCAAAGGTGCATCAGGATTTTGCTCTACGTATTGCTTGCAATAACGACTGCCAACTCTGTCCTTTTGTGGTGAAATGTGCTAAAGAAATAAAAAGTGTTAGTTTTTTCCAAGGTAAGGTAAATGTTAGCAAGGTTGCTCTTAGTAAGAGACAAGGTTACCCACTCCTTTTCTGAGGCTAATAATACATTAATTACTTGGACAAGAAAGAAAACTCAAGGAGGGGAGCTGCTCTTTTAACTTTGCTCACCAGCAGCAAGTCATTTATTGATGTGATTTTCTATCTTATCTAAGAAAAATTCCATAGCTGCCACTTTCTTTTGAACCACTTTCGCTCCTACAAACTTCCCTAGAAGTCCATCTTGCTGTTCAAAATACCACAGTTAAAGGCTGCATTCCCTGGGAGTTGTCCAAACAAGGATGGTACAGAAATAATTAGTAAAAATCATTAGGATTTGGAAACCTCATCTGTTTCTTAAAATCTTATCTATTTATTTATTTATTTTCTTGAGGAGTCCCATTATCACACTGCACTTCCTCCTTTCTGGTACCAGTATGAATTAAATCAAAGAAATGAATTGCTGTGTGTGTTGCTAATCTAACAATGACCTTCATTTATTTATTAAAAAAAAAAAAAAAAAAAAGGCAAAAACTCAATAGTCAAAGCAATGTCCTTGAAAACACCAGAACCTGTTATTAAGTGGGGTATTAAGCACTATTTCCATAGTGCTTTATGGAAAATGAAGTTGTTCTTACATCTCCTCTTGTACCTTATTGACCAGATTTACTGCTTGGATCATAACTGGACACACTCCATCTTTATTGAGGGGCAGCTCTGGCTATGGAGCTCCAGGTTTAGTGCATGAGATGAGATGATTTAACTGGGAGTACCCACTTTAGGAGTTACCAGGGCAAAGGAACAATCAGAAGTGTTCCTTGTACAATAAAGCAGGTTTGGCTGAAAATGTTTTACCAGCTGAGAATTATATAATGAATATTAAGCCAAAGGAAGACAACTTCAAACCAAACAAGAACAAGCCAATCTGTTCCTACGTTACCAAAAGTAAGCTGTCATGTTCTTGTAATGATTTTTTTTTTCTTCTTACAGATGCAGCAAAGCATGTGAATAGAGCTAATAATGTGTTGGAGGCAAAGAACAAAAAGTGAGGCCATATTGAGTATCTGACTACATCACAGCTGTGCCAGTAATAGTGCTTGCACTTCCAAGGTGAAGGAGAAGATGCAATATTGGTAGGATGCAATTAAAGAGAAGAAGAGATTGGACTGTGAACTTATGCACATGGTCTGAACTTTTGGGTAGACCTGTGCGGTGTCAAGAGTTGGACTTGATGATCCTTAAGGGTCCCTTCCAACTCAGGATACTCTATGATTCTATGATTCTATGAAAGGTAATTGCCTTCATGGTCCTAATCTGCGCAAGATGTGACCCACTTCTCTGAAATAACAATGAGGGAATACAGACATGCTTTCAAGGTACCACCATATGAGGATGCTGTAGGGCAGGACCCCATACACAGATGAAAGAAGACCAGAAACCAAACACATTTACCATAACAGATTCTTTTGTTGGCAGGTTACTACATGGAGTAACTTTTTGAAATGAAAGATCTATGAATGACAGCTTATGTTCCTATATGTAATATAGCCAGTGGGATCTTGCCATATGTCTTGAAATTCAGTAGAAACATTTCATTTAATGCCTCAGCACAGTACAGGACACTAACAAAAGCCTTCTTGACTACAGCACAGAATAAGTACAATCTTGTAAGGAGCTCCTGAGCAGCAGAAATGGCAACACATCTGTGACCAGCCTGTCAGCTATAATATGCTGTGCAGGGTAGATTTCCAGCATGCCTCTCATGACAACAGGCACAGAATGTACAAAATATCCAAACTTGTGACCTGCAGCCACAAACAGCCAGGGCTGCAAGGGCAGAGACCATGTCAGCAGTAGCAGGTGTGAGGACATGAGTCAGTCATGCAAACAAGTGTGTATTGCTGCACTGACCACCCAGAGCATGAGTTACAGAACAAAGTTGTGCAAGTGGCAGGGTTTTTGCTATTCTGTTTGTCATATGAGACATCCTGATGATGAGTCTGGTTACTCCTCTCTTTCTTACACACTCCTTCTTTGTGCTGACCTTGAGATGCTTTTTCTCAACTTCTTGTGTGTTGGAATGCATCCCAAGCAAATTCTCCAGAATTTGGCAAAACTAGCTCATGCAAATTATGGCTTGATGTCAACTGGGTTTATTTTTATTCATAGGGAAGCTCGCGGAAGGTGTTGTGAAAAAGGTGTGGACAGAAGGATCATTTCAACATATCTGAAAAACTAAGTGTGATGGAACTGGATTAAAAGAGAGATGACAAAACTGGGCAGAAGTCAACATTATTCCCAGCAGCCCCCTAAGAAACACTAGATGGCAACAGCAACAAATGAAGGGATAAAGAAAAAAAAAGGTGTCTTCCTCCTTTATAAAGCTACTCTAGCATATCGGGATGTTGAGGAACTACATCTGTTGATCTTCTTTTTTATTCCCCACAATATTGTAGGGCATCAAGAAAACCTTTTTTATTTCTTTAATTCACTTCTACCAACTGAGAGTGGGTTAACCCTATTAACAGAGTAGCGGAGAATCTGGAGCTTGACTAAGTTCCACTCTGCTCTGAGAAATATAGGTACTTTAATAAATATTTTTAGTCCCATCCTGATGTGCTCTAAATTTGTTTAATGTTTATATTTAACCATAGCATGAAAGTATTACATGATATTCCTTAAAGGAGAATAACACTAGTATTGAGGCAGGCTGATTTTTTGGGACTTAATCCAAGACCCATAGATCGACTGTTAGAGAATGTGGCCTTCATGCGGCCCAGTTTATTTTTAACCACAAGATCATTTTACATTGAAGCAAATGACAGCAGTCTGACATATCTGAATCTGTGATCTTTCACTTCTTTTCCTTAGCTTACACCTACAGTGCGTTTATGAAAAATGTAAAATGTAACAGTTCTTTCAAGCTCATAAACCTGTGATATATTTTTTTCTAATTTATTTTTTCAATGCTCATTCTTCTGAGGAAAAATTTGCATGATAGTATCAAAGAACTGAGTAAAATTTGTAATTAAGAAAGGAATTTTCTAGCAATTTTATGTGCTAGATGAAATAATTTTCCAGTAATAAAAGCCTTATTTGCTATCTGTAGCATGATTTAATCATAAATTACTAAAAGGACACTGTGATCCAGACAGCCTTATGTTCACTCTCAAGTATCTAGTCTGTAACACTAAGAACTTTTCAGGCTTTGTAACCTTATAAATAAATGCATGTTATTACATATGAATTGTTGAGACTTTTTATAGTCTAATCATCAGTTTGGCATATACACTTCTTCTATTTCATTGAATCATATGAAAATAAAATACTTTCTAAAACTAATTTCATTTTGAGAAAATTTGTCTTGTTGACAATTTGGTGCTTCTGCCTAAATCAGAATGATTTTTACTGATAAAGCATTATGATAATTATTGTCAGTAGCAGTAATTGTTAACTGTAAAAATAACTATTATTTTCTTGTTTAATTGCCAGGAAACCAGAAATCTCTACAATGAGCAATTTACCCAAGAACAGATTTGTATTGGTGGTAAAATATGTTCAAGACTGAAGTCATTAAAAAAAAAGATTCTTCTTTACTGTTTCTATACTGGGTTAAAAGTATAGGTTCGTAACTTCCCATCTGAAATTATTAGGCATTTTATAAATCAAGTATTGTCCTTATCCTAATTCTTATAACCTTTTTATTATGTTGAAATTATTTATTATGTTAAACAAAAATGTATTTGACATTTTTTTCTAAGTTAAAAAAAAATAAAAATAAATCTGACATGTAATTGATGCACTTTAGAATGCTACAATAATACACCTTGTCCTCAGCCCATCTTCTCCAAGAATTGCATAAGTAGCACAGGAGGGCTTGTGCATTCTCTGATCATGCATGAAGAGATCTGACCAGCTCCTGACATTCACAGTTTGCTCTTTCATCCTCTCTGCAGCAGTGAGTGAAGTGCCTCTTTTGAGAAGCCATTCTTCACTGGTTTCAACACACATTGCTGAGTATTTATCTTAGTGAAGGCAAAGCAGAAACATGGACTTTGCAGCTGTAGCAATAGCTGGTGAGGTTTGTGGTAGTCTTTCCTCAAGATGATTGTCTCTAGGCAGTCATTTAGACACAAAGCTAATCCCATGTAACTCTCAGAGTACTGCTACACTCTCTTTGATATTGTGCCTAGTTGTGAGCCCACAGTTGTGATCCTTCTGCCTGATGCAGTGGAATATGAGCTTGACCAAGAGCTCCTAGTCATCTATCCATCCTGACAAGCCAGCTGGCATCCTTCATGGCATTAGCCATCATGTTGGCAAATGTCAACAGTAGTGGGATTTGGGTCTAAGCGTGAGCCTTGGGCCTGTGCAAGCATTAAAATACAGATGAAATCCTCTGAAATCAATGCTCAAAACCCCAAATTTCTTTAGTTTGGTAAGCTGTTACTATAAAGAGAAGACAGTAGCCTTGATATTGGGGAAAGGGTTATATGGGTAAAGTTTTCACAGTGGCACAGATGATCTTTAGCACTTGGCCATTTGAGAGGCTGAGGGTGATTTGTGGATAGTCCATCTCATATAAGTTGGCATCAACTTCATCTCATGTTGATTAAGGCCACCTGTTTTTATTCTAAGCCTAGTTGGTGGCTCTGGGTATCATGCAAGTGATAAGTGTCTATTATGAGGGACATGAATTGTCCCTAGGCTATTTATTTTCCACTTTAACTTTTGGTAGTAACAGGTAGTTCTCTGTCATGCTGTATGAGAGCAATGGTCTCATACATTTATTTTGTTTTCCTTCTATTCTATCTCACCAATTTGTATAAATGATCTCTTTATGTTTAGGGATGCTAATTAGCCCATAACATAGTTAGCTGGACATCTGACCTAAGAAATTATTAAAAACACATTCTAGACAGAGGTTCTGCTTTCTCCTATTTCAGGGCCTAAAGTATTCTCATGTGGCTGAGCTATGAAGATAAGAACAATTTAAAAGCTTTGCAACAGTGGGTTCTCCCGTGTGTTTCAGCACATGTGGTCTTCACAGCAGTGAAAGCTTCAGAGGATCAAGCCATCAATCTTTTTTTTTTACTCGGTGGGACTACCTACATTCTTCCAGTGAGCTGATAAGTCTTGATGCCAAAGGACCCAGGTCAGAACCCAAGACTTCACAGCTCTGGATGGGCCAGGCTGCTTCCAGGTCTACACCAGGCTGCTTCCAGGTCTACACTATTCATTCATTAACAAACTGACCAATTATGTAGGGTCTTTCACATGCCAGCAGCAGATAAATGAATAAAAGAAATGGGAATGATGTGATATGGTATGCTGTTTCATATTTACAGTTTCAGATGAAGTCAGCAGCACAACTCGTGACTAAAGGACAGTAAGGAAAAGATTAATGGGAGTAAGATCTACAACATAGGCTTTAGTAATGGCTTCAGTCATCCTATTAAGAAATTCAGCTATTGAAATGGATCTGTTTTTATATGCCAGCTGCATTGTTTTATGATTGAAACACCTACAGAACAGAAAACTCTTATGGGGAGCATGTGGATGCACAGCTGTTTTGGAAATGGCTGTAAATAAATATGTCAAATTCTTTTTACCTTTACATTTACAAGAAGGTCAGAGCTGCAGTGACAATTTATAGGACAACGTGGAAAATACTCAAGATTAGTAAGAGTAGGCATCCATTTTCTTAAACTGTAGAGAAGAAAGACTGAAACTTAGCCATCAATATATTCTTTCACTGTGCTGAGTAAACAGTAAAAAGAAAGTGGAATTTGCTCACAGGCTATTTCACTGCAGATAAGAACATGGAAATGGCATATTTTTGCTTAAGTTATAAATATACATGCATATACAGGAAAATTTACTGACTTCATTTCAAATATTGATAAATATGTACAAATGCCACGTATATATTGTAATAAAATTAATAGCCTTTGAAGAGAATGAAAAGTTGACTTGCATGTTTTCAACAGTTGCGTTCCCACTTTTAATATAAATAAAGCACTCATGAAAAGACATTAAATAATCAGTTGCTGGTGCTTGAGAGTGTGTAGGTACGAGTGTTAGGGATACCACCTTTGAGGAGAGAAGTGTCTTTCACCTAGATTCATGCCCTGTGCTGACATTTCTGCAAAGTCCTGTAGCTAACATACAGTTAGAAGTGCCAGTCTCCAGATATGGCTGGAAATAAATGTCTTTTCAACCTGTCTCCATTTCATGTGGCTATTGACAATCCATGGAAAGTTTTTAGAAGGCTCCTTATTATCTTGGGTTATCAGTATTCCTTGTATCCTGAAAGGCATGTGCACCACCTAAGGTTTTGACAAGCTAATGTCAAACATTAAGCTGTGTTCACAATGTGCTTGCACAGGAGTTTCTCTGTGGTGTATAAGGAAAAGTATGGTATAGTGCATGGACTGAACAAGTAAGACATGAGGGTCTCCTAGACCAAAATAAAATCCATCAGTAAAGAAAGCAATTCTGACTCATCTGGTGGAGTTAGCCAAAAGGCATCATCGGTATTGGTGGGTAGCTCCTTGTTAGTAGGGCTGTACCTGATGACTATCACCTTCTCCAGCTAGTATGTTTCACAAAACTCTTGTGCCTCCATTCATAGTCTCATTGTGTGAGCTCAGCATCCAGATGAAGTGTAGTAGGTGCCCCACACATAGCCTGAGGAGACTCAGACACCAAATGGGAGAAGGAGAAGGTGTTGCTGCTCACTTTCTTCACCCCATAACTAAATGGCTGAAAGCCCTCAGCTAGCTTAGAGGAGACTTGACTCTGCTTGAAGGGGTTTGAAGCCACATTCTGTCACTGCCAACTGCACAGGTCAATTATGCTGCATGTACAACACAAAACAGGGTTATTTTAGGGCAGGGCTGGACGAGAGAGAATAGATCAGAATTCAAAAAAGAAATGGTGTTCCTATGGATGGATAAGTGTTATTTTCTTCTTCCTTACCTTCTGCTGAAACATCTTAACTTTTTTATTTTATTTATTTATTTTTTTTCCTTGAGGGCATGATCTGAGAATAGTGAACCTAGACATCCCTTCTTTTATCTGCTCCCTCCTTTTCAAAACTACTGTCCCAGTTTCAACCCCCCATACATATGAATAACTTGGTTAGGAAAGATGGCAAGGATGAGGAGAGCAGCTTATTATCCTCTTCCCTACCAGCGATTCTTGATACCAGCTGCCACTGTGACATTGACACAGTGGGATCAAATCTGATGAACCACAAGGTGCCACTTTAACTGTCACTTCACATTCCTGGAGTCTTCATACATTTAGTCATGTTTATTTATAAGATACATTTCCTGTTTCTATATTGGCACCAATTTTATGCTGCCTGCAACTAAGCATTGCCTGTCAGAATGCGTCTATCTTTTCCTAAGCATGTATCATGGTGAATATCATTTTCATAACCCCCAAAATGATTCTTTCAGTCTAGGAAACCAACCGTCTATTGTATTCCCATTTACCCTCTAGTCCAATCAACAACCCCATCTTTTTTTCAGTTTTCAATCTAGCAAATATTCCTTCATGTGGCTCTGAGCTAATTTCCAGATTTCCTTGACTGATTTTCAAATCACCTGACCATCTGTTTCAGATTTAAGCATCCCAAGATGCAGTCAATCTAAATACATAAAGTATGCTGTAAATTATGTTCAGAGCTACACTTTAAATTAACTGTTTGTTGTTGTTGTTATTGTTGTTAACTATTTCATATGCAGGGCTATAATTGACTTTAGAATCTGTAACCACTTTATTATCTAGAAGAAAAAGCTCTTTGTTGAAATAATGCAGATGATGGCAACTAACAAATCAACACCTGAAGTACACTCACAGACAGAGTAAGTAGAGAGGGAAGGGATTCATTAACAGTACGTCACACAGAATCGGTGAGATTGGTATCTGTGATACTCCAGCTAGAGCTACGTCACATGAGGTTGATGAACAATAAACCATTTCCATGTTCCCTAAGGATTAGTTCAGTTTAAAAGGAAGAATAAACATCAACCTGTTTTTTGTAAGTACACAAGCTGCTGTTAGGAGTGTTATATACAGGTTAAGACAGGGCAATTTAGACTTTTACTATTGCCCTGAGAAGTCATTATTTTCTAATGAATACTGACGTCTTCATGGAAGTACATAAGTTCTGTTGTTTTTAAATGAAAAGCTTCACCAGATCAAAAGTCAGAATATTTCTTCTGCCACAGAAGTGCAATGCATGAATTGATTGGGCCACAAAAAGTCAAAGAAACCGATAGAAACTTCACTCCAGAATAAGGTACTGGAAGAAAATTTTCTTTGCTGTCTCAACAGATCTCCGTGGAGAGAATGAAGACACCATTCTCCACAGCAGTTAATCTGAGACCTTGCACAAAACCTAAAATTTACTTTATATAGCTAAAAGAGAATATCAAACCTATGTGAGACTATCATTAAGTGTCCCTTGGCTCCAGAGCAGACTTATCTAACGAGCATTCAGACTGAAGCAACACAATTTCAAAAGCATTTATTGTTTTCTGTGAAGGCTGAGCTCTGCTGCACACAATCGTTTGTGTGCAGGACTGATGAATAAGAACTGCGCTTATGGATCCAGGGGGATCCAACAAGTGCCAAGTCAGCAGAGAGAGACCTGCTGTGTGCGTTTGCTCTGTAACCACCATTAAAAATATGCAGCAGCATGAGGTGCCAATCCAAAATAGAAATGGCTTCCTCTAACAATGTAGAAGATGCTTTTAAGATGAACTGAAGTTTGCCTTTTAATGAAATATTTTTGATGAGTACTGATTTTCAATTTTTCACATCTTTGCTGGAAAACATGTCTGTCTTGATTCCACTCTAGACTAATTTTTCTTTTTTTTTTTTCTTCTTTTTTTTTTTTTTTCTTTTCCTGTTCCAAAAAAAACATGCAAAAAACATGCACCATTCACATTTCCTACTTTTATCTCCTTGTTCACAGCAGGGCTTGTTATCCTTACCATATTGATTGGTGGAACCAGTGCCCTGTTTGAGGCAAGTCTTGCTACAGCCTCTGTATCATATTTCCCCATGACAGAAACTGGTCTTCTCAGTATCAGTAGAGACGTGTTATAGGCACAGACTCTGAAGGGAAAAGCAAGAGCAGAGATCTTTCTTCATGGGAATGGGATGAAAAGGCTGGGTGTTTCTTCCTAGCATTATATCAGCCCAAAGAGTAAGTACATGCTATGATCCTAACCCTACTGCAAATGCACATAAAACTCCAATGTTTTAACAGGAACTTAGTAGTTCTGTGGGAAGATGTTGTCTGAGGGTCTTCTAAATTATTGGTCAGCTAGTGTCAATCACAAAGAGGCTTTTCAATCCTCTTCATATTTATCCTCATTCCAAGTGATTTGCTACAAGAATATGAGTTAAAATGTTTTATTCATGACAAGCTTCCTCACAAAGCCAGCAGAAGGTTTTATTTAATTCATAAAGACGGTTAGGATCAAGTGGGTAGTGTAGACCTAAAATCCATAGCCTGCTAATTTCTGTAAGCTAGAAGTGTGGGACGTATTTTATCTCTTCCAGGCTCTATAACATATGTTCTTCAACCAAATATACTTGCATTGTAGTAAAATATTCTTTTCAATAGCACATCAAGATGCAAGGGAAACATATTAAAGCTTCACCATTAAGTAAGTTGTGGTATTTTAACTTGAGTTTAATTTGGTATTAATCTGCAATTCACTTAGCTTGGTCTCTAAAGACTTTTATACTACACATTGGATTCCCCTTCCTTAACATACTTTTGATGGCCTCATTCCCTTTACAAAGCTCTGCCAAGCCCCTTCAGCACTCACCTGTTGTTCTCTGGGCAAGAGCCAGAATGTGTTGCAGTTGATTCACAATTATGTTTGTGCAGAATGGCTATCATACACACAAAAGCTTGTTGGTCAAGACAGACCAGATAGGTGAGAGAGATATCAGCTTTCCCTCAGTCTTCTCCCTCAGTGTGATGCTAGCTCAACCACCTCTCTCTGACAGATGTGCTGATCTTCAATAAAAATGGACAATCATACAAGAACTGGGCTGTCTTTATAACAAGACTCCTTTGGCAATAAAGTTTGGAAACGGCTAATAAATTCAAAAGTTATTACTGGTAGAGGAAAGGGAACCATTAAACAGACAGCTGGACAGACAGACAGATGGAGAAACAGTGAATTCCTTGGGCAGCCAAGCTAAACTTTTACACTGCTTTTTTTTTTTTTTTTTTTTAATAAAATTTTCTTTACTAAGAATTGCACTTCCTGATGCTTTTCATGTGTTAATAATAACACCAGCTAGCAAGACATTCCAGGGTTTCATGGATGGTTGGAGATCACAATACATTCTGCTTAGGCTGAATGAAGCAGAACAAAAATTGGCAAAAACAGGGTTATTATCTCTGTTATTTAATATTCGTAATAGAGTGATACTCAGATACTAACCAAGTTTGTACTGCGGTAGTTTTTCAGCTTAGTCCTTCTTCAGCAGGTTTAAGCTCTGCAGTCCTGATCCAACTGTCTAAACAGGTCTCTGGAAAATCTGTGATTTAAAGTATGATTTAGGCGAGAAAAGAAGATTAAATCAAGTACACAGCTTTTGGCCAGTTTCAGTTTCAGTTTGAGGCTTTCCAGGTGTGAGGACACAAGCAAATCATGACATGAATTAACATGATTATCATATTGGTGGGAGGCTACTAACTTTGAGGCCACTCTTTTGAGGATATTAGAAGGAATAGAATACGAATATGCAGGAAATCTTTTTAGGAATCCTGCAATTCTCTAAAGCAAGGGAAGAGAGAAGGTGGCACATTGTGGGGGTTGCTTATGTGCCAAAGAAGAATGGTTCAGCTATGCAGATGTCAAGTATTGTCGTTGGGTAGCTTAATCTCAGCCATGGATGTACCTATGTCAAGGAAACTGAATTAGTTACAGCAGCTAAAACTGGTTTAAATATCCCCTTAAAAGGACAAATCCACACAAAATTGGCATGTAAGGTGTATATGTTCTGTTGTCTCCTTATTTAAATATCTAAATATAAGAAATGTGATTGAAGAATGAGACCAAGTCTGTTGCCTTTCTTCCTTTCTCTCTGATCCCATTGCTCGAAGATCTTTTGCAAGCTCATCAAACTTGTGGCCCCTGGAGCATGGATTTTTGAAGTATTTTGGTATTAGACACCTTCCTAATTATGTCTGCTTGATCATATTGATACTTCCTGACAAATTTATGTGGAAATTATTAGATCTTGCATATTCTTCATTCTGGTGTATTTCTGAACACATTTCTATTCTGAAAACAGTTTCAGGCTTGAGTTACAATTTAGGGAATAAATGTTCTTCAGTAAGAAAAACAACAACTTCAAAACAAGTTTTTGTTTATATTCAGTCCTTTCTTCATGAGATTCACTTGTGCTTGTTTAACTCTCATCTTGTAGACGACTCAGTTTCAAAGAACAATGATAGTTGTTCTAGTGTGAATCTAGTGTGAATTCAAAAGGGTGGTGGAGGGGTGGGGGAAGAGATCTGGGCTGAGGAGAAGAGGAGAGTTCAGCCTTGAATTTTTGCCTTCCTCACTTTTTAACTCAGTAAGTTGAAAAACTCCTATTGTTTTCATCATTCTTCAGATGAAACTGGAGCAGCTGAATTTATATTTTAGTGAAGGACTAAACAATACTGCAGTTGTGTTTTTAAAAAGTTTCTACAATACTTTGAAACACTTGTTTTTTTTTTTATTTTTCCAAAGGAGAGCAGATAAAATCCTAGGTGCTGGCATTCTGTGTGCATATCTTCCCTTCTGTTTAGAAAGTTTAGCATTCCATTTTGATGTTTCGTAACACTTTAAGCACACATAAATATTTCTGTCTCAACTGGACTTATTTCTAGACTGAGTATACTCAACAATCTCATATTTTGAACTTTATGTAGGAGCTGCTTCATACAAGAATTTGTCTTGGGAAATGCTTAGGGACACTGCCATCAGAGTGGCACCTTCCTGACTTAATCTACTGTTTTCCAGATATTCTCCCTATGTTGAAAGATCTTTTCTTTTACATTCAGATAATCTCTTCTCAAAATCTGACAGCCAGGATAGACTGAGGTGAGAATAGAGTTGAAGAGACTAATATATCCACTGTCAAGCTATACACTGTGGTTTAACCTCAGCAGGCAGCTCAGCACCACACAGCCACTCACTCACTCTCTCCAGGTGGGATGGGAAGGAGAATTGGAAATGTAAAAGTGCTAGAATTCATGAGTTGAGGTAAGGACAGTTCACTAGGTAAAGCAAAAGTCATGCGTGCAAGCAAAGCAAACCAAGGAATCCATTTGCTATTTCCCATCAGCAGGCAGGTGTTGGTCATGTCCAGGAAAGCAAGGCTCATCACACAGAAGGGTTCCTTGGGAAGACAAATGCCATCACTCCAAAATATCCCCTACTTCCTCCTTCTTTCCCACAGCTGTTATTGTTGAACATGACACCACATGGTGTGGGACATCCCTTTGGCCAGCTCTCCTGGTTCTGTCCCCTCCCAGCTCCCTGTGTACCTCCAGCCCCTCGCTGGCAGGGCAGCACGAGGAAGAGCTGGAATGTCCTTAGCTCTGGGTGAGCACTGCTCTGCAGCAACTAAACCATTGGTGCGTTATCACCAATATTTTCATCACAAATCCCAAACTCAGCATCATGCAAGTTTCTACAAAGAAAATTAACTTTATCCTAGCAAAAACTATGACACTGTACATGAAAAATAAATGGAGTTGTTTGGGGGATTTGTTAATTTTGTTCTTTCTTGTTAAATACATCTTGAAGTGTGAACATTTCGCTGGCTACTCAGCCTGGGTGGCTACATATGGTTATGCTAACACAGTTTGCTGTCATTAGGCTGGAGTACTCCTTTGGCATGGATGAAGGAATTTACCTCAGTGACAGTATTAAAAGAGTTACAGAATCCCACAGTGTGGCTATGCATTTGGTCCACCAGCAGGTCCTCCATCAGAGTAAGGCCAAATAAGCTTCAGCCTCCAATGTCCATTAAAGGAGCGGGCCTTTAGACCACTATTTTTTTTGTAGGCAGCTCTAAAAACTTTACAACTCTGGCCAATAGAAATGGAATGACCAAGTAATATATCCTCAGAAATTAAAAATAGGAATTAGTTCTTTTAAGACCTTCTTTCATGCTCAGTTTTTCTATTATGACAAGAATGTTCTGCTTCTTTATTTCCTCTATGAAACTGTTTTTAATAGCTTTTCAGCTTTTGGTACTTGAAGTTATACTAAAATACTTTCATTTGCATTTATTCAAAAATAGGATCTTTTAAATAAAAAAGTATTATGCTAGAATAAAAATAAAAGACTTTCTTCAGAAAGTCATATTTATCATTAAAAAGCGTGTAAATGAAAAATAAGCCGTTAAACACATGCCCTCAGAAATGCAAATATCAGATTTTTATTTCTATATTTATCAGTTTGCAGTTGTAACTATCCAATATTCATGTAAGGGCTAAGATGCCAGCATCGGTTGGACAATGTATTTAAACATCGCAGTATGTAGTGCACAAAACTTAAAACATCCCCTAAAAGTGCAAGAGGGATTTAAAGAACAAGGAAATAGGTGTGTATGGGGTCAAATTACTTGCCCTAAGGCACACAGGTACTCTGTGTCACAACTCTCAGTCAAGTCTGGTTCTGCATGCCAATCGTGTCCTTCACTCCTAACACTTTGAGTCTGCATTTATACCAGCCATTACAAATTCAAATAAATGCAGCGTGAATTCCCATATATATATTCCATTCTCACATTGCATATTCAGAGAAACACACGTTTATTATTAATGTTGATAATGAGATATTAAGCTGTCACAGGGGATTGTGATGAGCAGCATCAAGGCAAGTCTATTGCTAGCATCCACAGTGGAATTTCTGCCAAGGAAATGTAATGAGGAAGATTGGGGAAAAAAGGAAAAGAAGCAACAGCACATGGTAGTGTGAGGGGTGTGTGGGCTGGTAGCACTATCTTGGGAGATCACCAGTTCTGCTTGTAAAGATGCAAAGTTTAGCCTGTCATTTATTTTTTGGTAGATTTCCTTTTGAAATGAATATCATGCTCATTATAGGTGCTAAACTGACAGCCCTTAAGATTGAAGTTCCCTCTCAAAAAATCAGGTGTAGCAAGTAGGAGCAATAGAAGCTTTTTCACACATGCCTGTCAATAAGTCTCAACCCTGGCCAGGCAAGGAAGAAAAAGTAGTTAAAATTCATCTTTACTCTCTGTACGTTGCCTAGTAGCAAGCAGACTTTTAGTGACACTTTTGTGGTTTCTTCTTTGACTTTTCTCCTCTTGGAAATGAATTGAGATCAACACATTTCTCTTGGGTCACTAAGCAAGCCAAAAAGAGTATCATTTGATTATCCTTATCTCATCTTCTTATTGATAAGTGATCTTTAACACCAAACATGCACCACCATCACTTAGCAAAATCTCAGGTGGTAATTAAATTCCTAAGGATCTTAAGTGTCTCATAAGGAAGCATCTTACATGAAAAGCTGAATGAAGCTTACTGTAGGCACAAATATATGCCTTTGAATATTCTACATGTAGCTTTGCCTTTGTATCCCCCAATGCTCCTCATGCTTTTTTTTTTTTTTCTTCTTTTTTTTTTTTTCCTCTTTCTCCTTTTCAAATATTGCCTCTCAGTACCCAAATTCCAGGAAAGCTGTCTGTTAAACTCCTGCTTCTTTGCGTTTTTGTGGCATAACTGAATTGTCCAGTTCTCAGGTGTATTTTTTTTTTTAGTTCTTAATAGAAAGTAAGACAGAAAGGACCATAAAGAACACGTTTATTTCATAACTCTGTTCCATGGAAGCATCGAGTTTACCTAGTCTGTCCTGATGGATATTTGTTTAAGGCATTCACAAAAACCTTAAAGAATAAAAAATCTTTGTTTCAAGAATGACCTTCCAAAAACACTGTACCTTCTAATGGTACCAATGGACTAGGAAGACAGGCAAACTTAAAGGTGTGAATGCTCTCAGGTAATTTTCTGGCTAGTCTATGCAGGATTAAATCAAATCAGTAGTTCCTCCTGTTTTACTGAAACTGGGATTTTCAGTCCCCTAAGAAAATTAAGCCCTAACTTTTAATTTTATCTCAGTGGAAAGTGAGCCTTTATCTATATGAGTACCTATAACCCAAATTAAATCTTTACTTTTCTCACAAAAATACAAAGACATAGCGGCATGTGAAGACTGAGGATGAGTCCAGGCATTAGTTAGACTCAGAAAAAGAAGCAGGAATAAGTGTACTGATGATATTTTTAATTCCCTAATTAACACTTTTAAAATGGGAACATGATATTGATTCATTTGTCATCTCTGCCTCATCCATCAAGTGTGTGCTGCCCTGTGAAAAAACCTAGCTGGACCCAGCTGGGCATTAAAATGAACTTTTGGACACAGTAGGGATCAAAGATTAGGATATGATGCCCCAGCTTCATAGGGACTGCAAGGTCAGTGTTTATACTCAAATTCAAACAGTTGCTCCACATGAACTTTGCTTCTCCCTGTCCTGAGAGTTACTGTTCGTTATCCCATTCCAGTAGCACTGAACTTCTGTAGCTTCATAGCAGATAAATCCCAAATAAAGAGCAGTATGTAGGCTCTCACTGACTAAAGATTTTTAGTCTTCCAAGCCACAGCCTCTTTCTCTGCTTCAATATATTACAGTGGCATCAGACATTGCCTATTCCCCTCTACAAAGCAATGCTGGCAGAAATTGGGTCAATAGCAAATCCACAGAACACAAATCTGGAGAAGAGGAGCGTTCTTGGAAGGGGTCCACACCACAGAGCACTCAGACACCAAAAATCAGAGCTAGCTGTCTCGGTGCAAAACTTATTTCTTTGTACAGGTTTTACCACAAAACAGATGAAGTTAGTGACAATTTCTTGATAGCTGCTTGAGAGAACCTGTACAGAGATATAGATGATGGAAGGGTAGGATCAGAATGCCAAGGGGTTTTGTGGTCAGCCTTAAATATTCTTTCTGTTTACAACATTGTAAATGCAGCCAGATTAGAAATGGTGGTATGGGAACAGGTACTTGACAGTCACGCTGCCTTTCTGTTCTTTATGTTTTTTTGGTGAGAGTAAATGCTAAATTTATGTTTTGAAATGTACACAGAGATTTCTCTGGAATACCTTAGTGTTTAATGTTACACTTTCAAGTAAGAGAAAAAAGAAGTAAACCACAAAATTGTCAACCCTCAAAACTCTTCCTAAACTCTCATTGTGATGTATTGACCTGGGAAAGCCTGCCAGACCATTTAACACCTTTATTGCTTGATCCTGGGAGCTCAATATGTTATTTACTGATCCTTCTCCTGTCACTGCTCATGAACACATATCTGCTTATATTATTCCTAGCAGGTTCTCCAGCACACACTGGTTCAAAAATCAGTCACTTCCTAGATCCATCATTTCTGTCCCACTTTTGGGCAACATGTCTGGAGTGCTAATCTGCCAGAGATGGACTAATGCTGACTACAAGTAGTGCCTTCTTTTACCACATAAGGAAAGGAAGGCTTGCCTCATGTGTCTTCAGCCAAAGTACTCTAATAAATAGATGGTATGGATGAATAAATACATATATCTTTCCAACAGTACAGAAGTTCCCTGTTGTACTTTTATTTATGTTCTCTGAATTTTCACATGGTTTCACCATTCCTCTGGGAAGATGGTTCTTCAAAACATCAATTCATCAGGATTTGTTTGAATTACCTTCCTTTTATACTACCTTGAGCTTAATTTCATCCCATTACTTATACTCACAAGTGATATTCTAAATCATTCTCATCTTCTTGTTTATTCCCTCTATAATGCATGTTCAGCCAAGATACAATTTTTTAGCTTTATTCATCTATCTTATTGTTCATTTATTTCTCAAAGTTTTTAACATATGCTTTTGGGTAACTCTTTTGATGATATTTCATACTTTCCCAGCAGAGTGGAAAATGATGTTTACCTAAGTACTGGCCTATTTTGCTGTTACATCTCATTGCAAGCTCTTCTGCAGTTTTTTTGTCACCTTTCTTAGAATTGTACTTTCTAGGTTACTCATCTTTCATGTTGTAATGAATAGATATCTTATGGTTTTGTTAATTTGCAATTCCTGTTTTGTTCTATTTTCCTATCTGTTCCTAACAAATTTCTTAATTCAGGTAATTTTGACCCATTTTCCCATTTTTCTCTGATGTTCACAAGTCATTTACTGCATTTTCAGACTACCATTTGTGCTAAGTTTTGTAAATATAAATGAAAGAAAGGCCCTACCATAAAGAATATTCATTCTAGGCTTATAACATAACAAAACAAAGAAACAAAGAAACAAACAAACAACAACAAAATACAAAAACAAACAAACAAAACCACAGGAGAAAGAAGGATAAGCACTCAAACAGGGAGGGAGAACAAGTTAGCAGTGAAGACAGAGGAGGGTGGGTCTTACATTCTACTATTTAGAAGTATTCCTTATTTCACATCCTCAGTTGGAATTGAAAATGCAGTTTTCAGTTTAAAGACTCAAAGTCTAACCAGTTACAGTTGTAAAGTTGGCTGTGCACTATTTCAGATACACAGGAATACTCAGTTCTGAGGAGATGAAATATACATTTTTTTGCTGTCTCATTGAGGGCCCTGTGATATAGTCAAAAATACAGCATTTGGAAGCAGCTCTAAGATCCTATAATGTCATAACATGGGGAATGGAGATGAGAGGCACTTCAGGGAAGAGTCACATAATCACAATCTTTTAAAGAAGTACAAGAAGGGTGAAAGGGAACAACCTCATAGTCTGAAATAACTCCAGAACTGTTATCAGAACTGCTTAAGCTAAACGGGAACATCCCTTGATCATCTGGATTTACACTGGACTCTCTTGAGTATGTCCAGGTCTCTGTTGCACTGCAGGGTCCAGACCTGGACACAGGGCTTCAGGTGCACCTTCACCAACTCTGCATATAGTGTTAGGATAATGTCTCCTGATCTGCCAGCAGTATTTTGTCTAATGCATCCCAAGATACCGTTAGCATTCTTTGCAGCAAGGGCACACTGGTGACTCACATTCAATTTGGTGTCCACCAGAATCCCCAGGCCTTTTTCTGCAGGGCTGCTTTCCAGCTGGGTGGCCCTGTTGTGGTTTAATACAGCAAGAAGCTATACACCATGAAGCCACTCTCCTTCTGAGTGGGATGGGGGAGAAAATTGAAAAGTGCAAGAACTTGTGGGCCAAGATAATGATAATAAGAAAGAAAAAAGTGTATAATATATAATTATATAATATGTAATAAGAGAGAAACTAAAACAAAACAAAACAAAACAAACAAAAAATAACAACAAAAAGAATAAACAAAAAAAGTAATGAACAGTGCAGTCGCTCACCACCAGCTGACCAGTGCCTAGACAGTCCCCAAGTAACACCAGCCCTCCTGGCCGACTCCCCTCAGTTCAATATGACATCACATTGTATAGGACATCCCTTTGGTCCATCTGGACCAGCTGTCTTGTTTCTGTCCTCTCCCAGCTCCCTGTGCACCCCTAGGCCCTCGCTGGCAGGGCAGCACAAGGAGCTGGAAAGTCCTTGGCTCTGGGTGAACGCTGCTCTGCAAAAACTGAAACATCAGTGTGTTGTCAGCATTATTCTCATCCTAAATCCAAAACACAGCACCATGCCAGCTTCTGGGAACAAAATTAACTCTATCCCAGCTGAAACCAGGTCAGGCCTCCATCATGTTCTGGTGCCTGGGGTTGTCCCTTCCCAGGTGCAGGACTTTGCACTTCTTGTTGAATTTCATGAGTGATATTGGCACATTTCTCCAGCCTTTCAAGGTCCATCTGGATAGCAGCATGGCAGCCCTCTGGCTTATCAGCCACTGCTGCCAGTTTTGTGTCATCTGCAAACTTCCTGAGGGCACACTCTGCCCTATCATTCAGATCATTAAAGGAGATGTTACACAGGACTGGACCTGTTATTGACCCCTTGGGTACTCTGCTCAGTACCCAGCAACAACCATACTTTGCACCACTAACTACTACCCTCTTGTCCTGGCCATTCAGGTAGTTTTTGATCCACCTCAGTTTCTGCCCATCCAGCCCATATACAAACAGTTTGTCTACGGGGATCTTTAACTGTACTGAGCCCAGCAGCTATTTTTGGAGAATATATTAAATACAAAGAATATATATCTTCAGAATATTCTCAAGAGTTGCCAAACTCCCTCCACCAGGACAGTCTTTCTGGCTTATGAAACTCACTCTGGAGGAAAGCAATTTCTGTAGTCTTTGCCACTTTCTTACCACACAGTTGCTGAGGTCAGAAGGGACCTCTGGAGATCATTTAGCCCATGACCTGCTCAGAGGACGATCAGTTACAGCAGATTGCTCAAGATTATGTCCAGTTGGGCTTTGAATACGTCCAAGGATGGACACTCCAAAACCTCTCCAGGCACAATGTTCCAGTGCTTGGTCATCCTCAGAGTGAAAATGTTTTTTCTTATGTTTAAACAGAAACATAAACAGTTTACAAACAAATTGTTCCTGTGTCTCAATCTTTGTCCATTGCCTATTGTCCTTTCAGCATGTGCCACTGAACAGAGTCTGGCTCCTCTTTTTTACAAGCCCTCTACTCCTCAGTCAAACATTTATATGCATGTAGAAGTTTCCCCCTGAACCTTCTCTTTTCTAGGCTTAACATCTCAGCTCTCTCACCTTCTTGTACATCAGATGTCCCAGTCCCTCAGCCATCTTTATGGCCCTTCACAAGACTTGATCCAGTACATCCAAGTTTATATTGTCCCAGGGAGCTCAGTACTGGACACAGCACTCTGAATGTATCTCATCTGTACTCAGTAGAGTGGAAGGATCTTCACCTAAGTCTGTTTAGGGGCTACCCCTGTCTGTGCTGTCAAAGAAAAAAAAAAAAAAAAAAAAAAAAAAAAAAAAAAAAAAAAAAAAGAAAGGGAAAGGGAGAGGGATAGGGATAGGGAGAGGGAAGATTTAGGCCCACATCAAGGTTTTCAGCTCCTTGGATGGCTCAAGGAGCGCTAAATAAGTTTTAGCACTATGGGACGTTACATCATTTGTATGTTCTCAGAAGACAAGAGAACGTATGTCAGTAAGAATGTCATGTCCTCGTGAGTTGTATGCTGCTGATCTAGACCAGTTTTGATGAAGTCTACTTGTGAGCGTGGGTGCCCAGGGAGTCTTTTTCCCAGACAGGTTTCTTAGTTTTTAAGGGCAGCATTGGGGTGTGCCCTGGTATAAAATGAGGTAATGAGGTAATGAAATCTGTGTGATATGCTTCTTTTGAAACACAGCTCTTATGAAAAATTCAAGAGGAAGTGCTTTCCTTTTCTTCACTGCTAGTTCATCTAGTTTGCAGCTCAAGAAAAGAGAGATGATTATTTTGGGGTACTTTAATGTGTGGGAGCTTTTAAGTGTATATAGATTTGTTCTGTTTGTTGTCGAGGTGCCAGAAGTTCTTGAAGCCTGATAATGCTCTCTCCATGTTTTATTCAGGTTGTCATCAATAATGACATATAATTTAATTTTACTTTCCTATTATACTTTTCTCATATTACTAGCAAAAAAAATGTGCAGAATATTTTTTTATCACTGCTCACAAACAAGGGAGCTTTAAAAACAAATGTATGCAAAGAATTAATGCTTTTGCAGAAAGGCTTTAATTTATTATTTAGCTCTATTTCTCCAGTGATAGCGAGAATATGCTTTTTATGAACATCATAGTACACTTAATTCTTGAAGACAATTTACACATTAAAAATAAATTGTAAAATCCCAGTAGGATTCAGCATGTTGACACATTTTAGATTAACGATGGTAATGTTGATGACTGCTAACTTTTAAATATGTAAGTTATACAGAAAGAAAAAAAAAAAAAAAAAAAGTGATTAGCAAGAGCTGTGTTAAAGAAAAGCAGGAAAAAAAAAATTCCTTGAGACAGTTAGCCTTTTCTCTGAAGGATAGGATCTCAACACTTTTTCATCTATGCTACTGCTAAGAGTCTTGGCAGGCCTCAGTCTGGAGAGAGACTGCAATTACAGATCTACCAGGTCTTGATATTTGTTTCTGCCCTCATTCCTGTGGGAGCTGGTTAGTCTCTCATTGTCTTGTCTGTTACTGTTTGTACTCTTTAATGTACTCGTTGTGTCAACTCAGTGCCCAGCTGGCTGGCAAAGCAGAAACTGCTGCAATGTTTCCTGCTGGGCAGAGCTGCTGAAATTACCGAGCAGACTTCGCTTGAACCAGTGGAGGAGCCCTGTCCTACTCATCAGGAACACTGATCCCCTTCAGGCATTTCATCACTGGCCCCACTGAAGATCATGGATTTCTTGCTTCTCTCCACCCCGGCATGTCATTGCAGAAACTCATTTAGTGCTCTGGCTGCTCCACCATCAGCACCTCCTGTAGCCCTGACACCCATTTTCTAACAAAAATCTTCACCCTTAAGACCTCCCCAATCACCCATATTCATTTCCCCTGAATCTTCCTCGTCATGCTCATAACTCCTCTCCCTGCTCCAAGACTCACATTTTCTTGAAACAGATCTTAAACAGAACTAGCCCTTTGGCTATCAGGTACCTTTTCTGTCCTTTTGCAGATTTTTACTTAAATCCTATTTCTTTTGCATTCCTTCATTATATTGCTGTCAAACCTCTGTGCATTTTTGCCTCAGGATAATAGACTACATATGCATAATACATAGTTTGGATGTCAATAGATTTTATTACAGTTTGGGATAGTGGTTCTGCTTAATTTCATGCTATCCACAAACTAGACAGTAAATTGTTGGCTCTGACAGGAAGGTTATACTGCAGGCTAACTTTTACCCTGAGTTACATTCAAGCAACTTTCAACCAGAGTCAGGATTTGGCCTTTAATGCATCTGGGAGTGAAACAGAGAAATTCTTGTCTCCTTATCAGACCTGCCATACAATCCCGTTATATGACAGATGTACATCTCTGATATAAAGAAAAAGGAAAATCCCCAATTCATGGTGAATTTATATGGTTAATATTATCTGATAAAACACGAGAGAATGAACAGGACCTTGAGGGAAGGTTGGGTTGTTGAGGGAGACAAAGCATCCAGGGAAGCACTGCTACATGCCTAGCAGAAGGGCAAAAGCAAAAATAAATGTAGGTCAAAGGAAAAGCCATCAGCAACAATGAAATACTGAGAAAATTCCAGAAGAAACAAAGCAAAAGTGACCTGCAACAAGGCTCAGTCCTCATCACATCTCTCAACACAGTCGGTCCTAGTAAAGAGCAGAATGAGCTCAGCTGTATCAGTCTGTTTCCTCTCCTTCCTCAGCACTGTGTGAGAAATAAAGTAGCAGTTTTGCAAACCCATCTCTTGACACCCACCGGGCCACAAATTACTGATTAAAAAGAAATCACTTGGGAATATCACCAATAATTCCTTCCTGTCCACCTGAGAAACAAAACCCAGCATGACACTTATCTGATCTCACTGTGTGAGTAGAAATGCCATCCACACCACTCTTGGAAGGATGGCATGTTTTTCACTTGACTTCCCAGACTTGACTGGTGTCACCCAGACTCCAGAGTTCAGCAATAACAGGTTGTCCCACATGCTGTAGGGAAGGGGACAGCAAAGCTTGTGTGAGGTCTGGTTCAAGCCCAGCCTACAGCAGCTGTCCATACAGTCAGCTGCTGCTTTTCTTTCCCATGTTTGTTATCTGGAGTCTAAATAAAGGGCAATTGTGTTTTGTTTTGTTTTGTTTTGTTTTTTTGGCACATGCAATAGCCATAACAGAGAATTGTGAGTGTGGCAAGGTGTGCAAGAATAAGGAGCACACTCTGAAGATACTGAAAAAATAAAATAAAAATTTGGCTGTGCTCGTTTGTCTCTCTTTTTCCCAGATTGCCTCCTGTGATTTAATTTCTGTCTTATAAAAGTAAAAATGTGTCAGACATAAGATCACTGGGACATTTTCAGGGTTGATTCATCCACAGATTAAGAGATCCCACCCACAAGGATGCATCCTTTTTGTACAGAGCAGACTTTGTGGCAGCACATAATTGGAAGTAATTAATCACACCGAAGACAAACAAACCCAGACATAAATCATTAAACTAACAAGAACACGATCTGCTTCTCTATCCCTTCCATCTCCTCATCTGCCTCCATGCTACTTGGAAGGAAGACCCTTGTCTTGTAGAGAAAATACATAGTTGTCACTGCATTTTATAGCTTACAATGACAGCAGGAGGGCTTGTTTTATTTTTTCTACCGTATTCTTTTTCTTTTCCTTATGTAACGATGATGTGGGTATGTGTCTCTGCAGATCTTCCATACTGAGAACACCAAACATATATAAAGAGAGCACACACTATACAGCCATCATTATGTATAATTTGCAATCTTGTATTTTATCATCAGTGTACTGTCCATTCAGCAAGTCTTCATGCTTGAAATACTCACGCTGACCCCTGAGATGTGTCAGCCAGTTTGTGCAACAAACTAGTTCTGATAACATGTTTTTTATTACTACTTCTTCAATGGCTCAGCTCTCATTCACATTCATCATACAATACAAAAGCCTTGCATCTCTGACCTTATTCCCCATGACCTAGTTGTATTACTTTAGGTTTAATGGTCTTATTGTTGAGCTGCCCTTGGAGGGATCCTAATACTTTTCCTATGGAAGTTTCATTGAGATATGGTGTCTTATCACAGCATTTGCACTTCAAAGTACTCTAGGAGGGCCTAAATCACAAGCTGTTTCACCAAATATGCCTTCTAACTGTAACACAAGTTCGCTTGTGTCCTTCAAGAAGGGCGGTTATTTTAGGAAATGAGAACAAATTAGAGAAGGGCATGCAATAGACTGTTTCACCAGCCCATTCTCTTTCAGCAGGAACCTCAAGAAAAGCCCCTAACCTCTCTGGTGCAGAAAGCACACTGTAGTTAACTCATTATCAGTTGATGGGAATCCTGGAAATGGAGAAGGGAAGTTACACATTTGATTATATTTTATTGTATGTGAAGAAATAGTGAGAATTTTGATACAGGCAATAATGAGAGGTAAAACTACCTGGAAAAAAACAGTTAAAACAGGAGTCTTGAAATTTGACTGATGTAGACTTGAAAAAAGGATGGGCACAAGTGTGAATGCAAACACGTGCATGATAAAAGCGCAATAAGTGTGCAAATGAAATAATCAGCTACTACATACTTACTGTAAAGGAATATCTACTTCTGCTGAAGAGGAGAACTAATCATCAGACTTTGGGCTACTGGATGCTTCAAACTCATGGCAGGCTGATTAGTCAGAAACTGTAAGGTTCTGTCCCATTCCTACTCTTTCATGGAGGGTCAAATGAGGCTGCAATGAGGAGACTCTGAAATATTAAAATATTTTCCCTTGAAAAGAGGGATTGAGAGTGCAGTTAATGTTCTCCTCTATTTTCTCAGTTGGAGACTGGGACCCAAGAAGAAGGAGAAGAATGGATCAGGTGAGTGATTGGCAGCATGGCTTATGCCACACTCAGGGTTTAGGGTTCTGTGATCTCAGACACACCTTTAATTGACTGTGCATGTTGACACCAGATGGGGCACACCTGACCAGGTGGGGCAAGAATGTTCTGGGCAGCAAGCTGACTCAAATTGTTATCAGAGCTTTAAACTAGATTCAACAGGGAAAGGGGATGTACTTCTGAGTGATGGAGAAGAACCAGGTAACATTGACACTTTTTGAAACAACAGGGAAATAAATACCTGTGAATTGTCCCAGAGGACTGAGGGAGGGCTTCTCTAAAAAGGTAATGTGGGCAACAGCACAACTGAATTGCTTCTACACCAATGCATGCAGCTGGAAACCACAGTGCAAATAAAAAAATTATGACCTAATTGATATCATGTAAATGTGGATGTGTCCCTGGGCTATCTATGTAGTGTGTGGCATCCCTGCCCATAGCAACAGAGTTGGAACTAGATGATCTTTAAGTTCATCTCTAACCCAAGTCATTCTATGGTGATGTTATATGATGTTCAATATAAATTTATTCTCATAACAAGCAAAGATCTTATTTGTGTTTATCAGTAAGTTAGATGACCAAAATTTTATCAACTTATCACCACCACAGGACCCTTATTTAAAATATAGCTAATTAGTCAATGATAGAGTGAAAGTCCATTTCTATTTAAAATGCCTTTGGAAGAACTCTTTCACCTGGCTTTAAATGTTTGCAATGTAGAAACCTCTGTCTCAACTAGCTCCAATTAGAGTTGATGAAAAGAAATAAGCACCCTCAAGACATGAATCATCTGATCTGTTTTAGCTTTCTATTTTACGGGATGAATCACCTCTTGCCTGCTTTTCTTCAGCTACATCAACGAGATGACTTGTTCACAGGTAGACAATTACCTTGTAGATATTTCTGTTTGAACAGATGTGTATCACCTTTTCTGACATAACACATCCTTTGGAGCTTTTTGATATTTTGTATGGTCATATGGAGAACTGATCATATGTAAAGGTTTTGAAAGCATACAGAGTATGACAAGAAAGCTACAATGGCAGCTGCTGAAAGAATAGATTAGATCAGATTAGACCACCCTCTGTGTTTTCTGATCACCAAAGAAGAAAAGAAAGACTCTCTTAATGCAACCCTAAGCTAGCAGAATTAATGCCACATACTGTGTCACCTACTATACTATACCTGTGTGGAAAGGCAGAAGCAAGGGTGAATAAGACTACAGCATGTACCATGCTCTGAATTTTGTCTTCTCCCCATGCCAAAAGTGTTACTGCTCATTGTGTAGATGTGCCCAGACACTTGCAGCTGTTGAATTAGCAGAACAAACTAGCTATTCCTGCCACAAGTGTACATTACTACTCTTGTATAAGGTCACCAGTGTAATTCCTATCTATAATGGGGAGAAGGGCTTACAGAAGTAATAAGTAATAAAAAATAAGTAATTAAAATCAGTTGGGAATATAAGGCTGGATGATGGGAGGACAGAACAAAATGAGCTTGTTTTTTTGGGGAGAACTAGCCAAGAGAATTTGTAATGCCTGGGAAAATTCTAATAAAGTAAACAAAAAAGGCAAAACAAAGGACATTTAAAATATATATATAATATAGGTAGGTAAGAATCCCACAGGGGTAAGAATCTCATTTTAATAGCTGCAAGAAAGAAAAAGAGGTCAAAATATAAAATACAGACTGATGTAACATTTACTGTATTCCTTTACATTTGTGACTGAGGCATCTTTACTGGAAGCATGAGAAAGCCCTCTGGTCCATCCACCTCTTTCTTTACAGTTATTATTACAGAACTGACAGCTCTCTGGGAAAGCAAACATTGCCAATGTATTTGTCTGAAACCCAAAGCTTGGTACCCTGGCTATAGGGTCGCTCTACAAGTGGCTATTCTACAAGTCTGAAAAACACAAATTTTTTTAGAAGGATCTCGATATAGTCACGGAATGATTGAGCTTCTCACTCTGAATAAATGGGCTGTTTGGGATATCCCAGCCAAAACAAAACAAACGAACAAACAAACAACCACCACCAACAACAAACAACACCATGAAGTACTGCTGTTATTCTTAGAACAATTTTTAAAGCAAAAAGTGAATCAAAGAGAAAGAACATGTTTGTGTCTACAAACACTATTCCCTATTTAAACAATCTCTGGCATCAAAAAAGGCCAATTTTCCATGCTTTGAAGGGGATATGAACACAAAAATATGAGAGAAAATGACTATTAAACATATCATGCACCAGCAAGGAAATCTATTTAAAAAACAAACAAAGAAATAAAATAAAATAAAAATAAAAATAAAAATAAAAATAAAAATAAAAATAAAAATAAAAAAAAAAAAAAAAACAGAAACAGTGATAGTGGTAATCTACAAAGAGATGGCCGTAATTTCAAAATGTTTCCCAAATGCCTACCAGCTACATGCAACACCATGAAATGTAGCCACTGTCTGAGGAACAGCCCCCAGATATGTTAGGCACACCATAGAGGGAAAAGAAGAGTGATCATTTGACTAAAGACACGCTGGAAAAATTGCTGTGCCTGAAGGTGTTTACTGTTCACGGAGAACTGGCATGACTCTGCTACCTGATCCACACAATAATAATTAAATGTGGAAGGGGCAAATAATGTAATAATCATTTGATGCTCTTAGATTTTGGAAAGTAACCAAGTATGCACAACTTCCAATCTCCTAGTAAATACAAAGTAGGAGAAATGTAACATTTTACTTCACTGGTATTTTACTTCACCTCTAACTCTCTGCATTTTGTTCAATAACCTAAGACTATCTTGTCTTGAGCAGCAACCAAAGTAAAGAGATTAGTTTTTAAAGAGTGCTTAGTAAACTTTTTTTTTCCTTTTTTTTTTTTCCTTTTTCTTTTTGCATTGATTTTAAAAAATATCAGACCAGACATTGCCTCTGGTTGCTACTAAGATCCACCAGTATCTGACGGATTTTGAGAAAATTAAATCTCTTAGTTCAAGGAGAAAGAAGTCACCTTCAGTAAAATATATATTATCCCCAAATTTTATAAATTTGACAAGAATATTTGGCTCCTACCCCCACTCCCAACACCGGTGCTATCCATCTCTGAAGACACAGCACAAAGGAAATACAGTTAAAAAGATCGATGACCTTTGAACACACAAGTCTCTGAAAGCAAAGTTGTTTTGCTTTGTTGTCGGCAAATTTAGTATTCCATTCATGAAGCATAATTTAGCCAACCTATTAAAATGCAACCATAGATCTCATTAATGAAAAGCTGCTAATTTAGCTTTTCTCCAATTATAGTGTGAGATTTGGTGTAAGAAAAAACAACAACAACCAACAACAGAAAAACTTCTGATTTTTCTAGCCCTTCCGTTGTTTTCAGTCAAGAAAAAAAAAAATAGTTTTCTTCAGAAAAGAGGATATGAAAACAATTATGTTACTCTTCCCTTTTTTAATTTCCTTTTTCCTGTCTACATCCCCAGCTCCCTTTATCAGGGAGGGATTATTATCAGGTATAATAAAATCGATTACTTAAGGGTAGAAGATAAGTAAACCTTATGGAAGATGAGATTTTGTGCACCATTCATTTGCAAAGTTTTTTAATGTTCATAACCCTTTCCTTCTAGTGATTTAAAGCTGTATGGCTTGAGTCAGACCTCTGTTGGACCAGTTTTACAACTAAACAACTCCATTGGGCTTGTTTCTCCACTGCATTGCGTTTTGCACAGTAATTTATACCTGAAGAAAAGTGAGTGCTAGAAGTTACAGCTCTGCTTTGGGACAATTCCTCATACACCTTGCAGAGAGGCAGATGATTACCTGCAAGGCATAAAGCAGCAGTGAGCTGGACCCTTCACTTTTTATGGTTTTATTATCGACTTACTGCTGCACCCAAATCAGCTGCTTTGCAAAATTCATTCAGATGCAAGCCCAGAGTATATTCTGTCAAAGAAGGCATAGGTATGAGTAGTGTTTACTTCCTTGTCCTATCCTATCTAGTGCAGGGATCTGAACACTAAACTTATTTCTGCAGTATTAAAATATCTTCACAGTACTACATGTGAAAAAAAGTACTAATATCCACAAACATTTTTCCCTCACATGTTCTCCCTTTATGCAAAGGGAGATGTGCATTAGTATTTTTCTTTAAGAATCTGTATTGGGTTTACATGGCAAGGTTTTGGTAGTGGGGGGCTGCAAATGTGGCTTCTGTGCAAAGAGCCCAGCAGCTGCCCCATGTTAGATAAGGGCCAGTTTTAGACAGCTCCAAAGGGACCTGCTGCTGGCCAAAACTGAGCCCCTAAGCGATGTTGTTTGTGCTTCTGGGAGAGCAGATTTAAGAAAAGGAAAAAAGCAGAACAAAACAAAGCAAAACTGCTGAGCAACAGCAGCTGGGAGAGAGGAGTGAGAAATGGGAGAGAGAAATTCCTACAAGGTGAGTACAGCAGGAGGGCAGGAGGTGCTCCAGGCACGCAGCAGCAGTTCCCCTGTGGCCTGTGGAGAGGCCCCTGGTGGAGCAGGCTGTCCCCCTGCAGCCCATGGGTCCCACATGGAGCAGATCTCCATGCTGTAGCCCGTGGAGCAGGTGGATGTGGCCTGGAGGAGGCTGCGGCCCATGGAGAGCCCCCACAAGAGCAGGCCCCGGGCTGAAGCTGCAGCCCATGGAGAGGAGCCCACACAGGAGCAGGGAGTCTGGGGGAAGCTGCCGTCCACCAGTGGGGGACCCGTGCTGGAGCAGTTTGCTCCTGGGGGATGGACCCCGTGGGACAGAGCCATGTGGGAGCAGTTCCTGAAGAGCTGCTGCCTGTGGGCAGCCCCCGCAGGCTCAGTTCGGGAAGGATGGCATCCCGTGGGAGGGACCCCATGGGGAGCAGGGACAGAGAGGGACCATGAGGGAGCCATGGAGATGAAGTGTCAGGGTCTGACCACAGCCCCCATTCCCTGTTCCCCTGTGCCAAAGGAAGTGAATGAGGGTGGAGTGAGGGAAGGTATTTTTAGTTTGTCTTTAGTTTCTCACTTCTCTAGCTTGTTAGTGCTAGGTAATAAATTATATTAATCTCCCTATGCTGAGACTATTTTGCCTGTGACAATAATTGGTGAGTGATTTCCCTATCCTTGTCTCAAGGCTTGAGCCCTTTTCATTGTATTTTCTCCCCCTTTCCCTTAGAGTAGGGAGTTAGACAGCAGTTGTGGTAGAGCTCGGCTGCCCAGCTGAGTAAAACCACCACATTATCATAGAATTATAGGATCATCTAGGTTGGAAAAGACCTTCAAGATCATCAAGTCCAAGAATAACGCATGTAGAAAGCCCATGTCGTTCTGCTTTCTGAAGACAGCCTCTCAGCAGGACATGGTGGCTGGCCATAGTGCCACACTACAGTGGCTGACTGGCATCGGAGACTACTGTGCTTCTGGTCATCTCAGTGCGTGTGCTGAAGAGTTTGGAGTCTGAACCTACCCTTGGTAGCATAGGCAAGTGTTTTGCATGTCATATGGAAGAGAGTTGCTATTCCTCATGATCTTTATTCACCCTGTAAATCCATTTGCAGACAAATTCCCAGGAAAAACTTCTGCTTCTAACACAAAAGAGTTTTACCTTTCTTGAATTCTTTGCCTAAAGAAATCCTCTCAACCCTTGCCTTCATGCTAGAGACTGACTTGTTTTTCCACACTTCATGCATTGAAGACTTCAAAGCGGGCGGGAGGACTTTGCACTTTATTTTGCTGGTTAGGCATGGTAGGCAGGGAAAGATTTGTATGCCACAGCCAGTGGGTGTCTGCAGTGGGCTGTATCACCTAGGGTTTCTTAAGCTTTACAGCCCTCCTGCCACTTCATCCAGCTGAAAAGTGACAAAGGCGTGAATAACCCTGACCAGTTTATCTCTGGCTGGAATGATGGAGGGAGTACACTCAGTTCTGCTGTCATATACGTTAGAGATTGTTGTGAGTTATTCCAGACCATGACTCTACCAAGCCATAGTAAATTTCAGTAACAATAATTTCAACATATCTATGCCTTTTCAGATAGCAGCTTAATTTGTAACTAATAAGGAATGGAGCTTCAAGTTGGATGATCTTACAACACATGTAAACATGAGAAGGCTGCCAAGTCTGCCAGCATAAATCTCCAAGACTGCTATTGCCTTGTGTTGAGAAAAGCTACATAAAAATGTAGGTGATGCCTCTGCTTTCTGAAAAAGTAAGCAAAGGGTCTATTTAGTATGTATTTTCTGGGAAACTGCTTCTGAAGACAGAAGTCTGAAATCAGAGTATAAATAATCTAAGACTGCTCGATGTTTCATGTATCACACATCCAGGAGTCAGGAGGGAGAGCACAGAATACATCATTGCCTGTGAGATCGCAGGTTTAGGAAACAACCAGTTCACTGTGGGCATGCTCAGAGGCCTATTATCCTAGTCACTGGTGGCTTGATATTCAACACAACAGCAGTTCCTCAACCACTGTAACACTTGAAAATTTAATGTGTTAATCCTCACAAGCCCTTTACATCATAGCTGAAGATTATATCCATTACCCTGGGAAGGAGCCTGAGGCAATGAGTGAGAGCTTTGACAGAAAACTAAAATGAAATGGCCTAAGAGCATCACTACGCAGCTTTCTGCCCCACAGTTATTTCAGAGATTTCCACTGCTCCTAAGACAGAGAAGCTGTAACCCGGCCTATTAAGCAGTAGGATTTCCTCATTGTCTACTCAGTTCTTCCCAAATTCTTTCCCTTCCCAAACAGAAAGCCGGGTCTCTCCTCCTTCTACCTCCTCAGCTCATTTTGCATTTGGTGATGAAAGTCAGCAATGGGGTCTTGAGCAAGACCTCTTTATCTTTTGTGGCATTTCCCAGTCACCTCAGTGGGTTGGAGTTTTCTTGGTCCAACTCTAGAGGCAAAAATTTAACATGAAATGTACCAAGCAGTTACAGAATCCCTGGAGAAGTGTCTAATTTTAAAATAGTCAAGATGTTTAACTTTGGGCTCCAGTTGCCGTGTAAGCACAATGGGTGCTGTTTCTGTGCCAAATTCAGAAAATCTTAAAGTATTTCAAATCCCTAGTCAAGCAAAAAAAAAAAAAAAAAAAAAGTCCATAGTCAAAGGTAAATATATTTGCCTGACACATCCTAGGATCTTTATCCCTGACAACATGAGAGATACATGAGAACCTAAATCCTAAACTTTTTTTATATATATTTTTTTAATAATTTTACATATCTGGGTGTCCTTGTTTGTACTGTTCCCTGGGTGGATTGCACTTCATCTAAATAGCAAAATAGAATAGAGGAAATGTTGACCTTGTCTTCACTCTCTTATTAGCATTTTAATACCTCACAACATTACAAATGCACCATTGATAAGTAATAAAAGCTATAAAGATAGTAATTGCATTTATGGGCACTTGATTGGTTTGAATGTGAGTCTAGCGTGAGTGGTGAAGCATGTCCTGCTTACCTCCTGCATAGTCCCTAACCCTCCCATCCATCCTTATGCTAAGTTAATAGCACAGAAAAACTAAAATCCACAGTCAACAAGAAAAACAATTACAGGAGGTACTGTGATAAACAGCCAATGCATTTGTCAAGCAAGGTGTCTGTAATTGCTTAAGACAATTACAGAAGTGGATGTAAAAATGCAACAGGAAAAGGAAAATTATCACAATAAGAACTCCTAGAAGATGAAGCAGCACTTGCAAAGAAACACTCTGGCAGTTTTGCTAAGGATGAATTCCAAGAGAAAAGTTTATGGTTGCCCTTTTGGCCATATTTTAATGATAAGAATGAACACCCTTGCTGTTCTGGGGTCTGTTCACATCAGCAAGGAACCCCAAATTAATTGAGATGCTGAGTTAAAATTGACCACTTGGAAGCCTCATAACTAAGACCAACTGGAAAACAAGAATGGTATTTTGTGAAAAAAAAAAAAGTCATCTTTTGACATTCTATGCTTTCCTCAGTCCTCCTGGTAATGGGGAGAGACAGCAAGATAAAAAGGTGAGTCCAGGTCATCAATGTCTGGCTCTAAGACTGAAGCATCTGCCAGATTTTTGGGTTCTATGTCATGGAAGAGTCTTCAAGATGAAAAGCCTGCTGGAGCCACTTGTCTCGATTGGGGGAAAGGTTTCTTGGCCCATAACCTGGTGAGACTGACTGAGAGGGCTTTTAAACTAGGATTGGTAGGAGAGGGGGATATGATTAGGAACACTGAGGTTAAGTGTATGCTACCTGAGGGTGGCAAAACTAATGGGAGCATCTGTGGTGCACATGGAAGCACTTCAGATTCAGGTGTACATCTGAAATGCTTGTATACCAACACACACAGTATGAGGAACAAATGGGACAAACTGGAAGCCTATCCCTGAGTTATCATATCATTGGTGGGATAAATCCCATGACTTGAGTGCTTGTGTTCAGGAGGGTTAGACAGGACAGGCAAGGTGGAACTGTTGTGCTGCACATAAGGGAAAGAAAAGACTGTACAGCCCCTGATGTTAGGGATGACACAGTAGAAAGCTTCTGGGTGACAATTAAGGGGACAGATAGCAGATGTTTTTGTGTATGTCTACTCTCAACTGTCTACTCAGGATGATGGCATGGATAAACTATTCTCTAGGCAACTAAGGAAAATCTCTGAACCCGCTGCATTCAACCTCACTGGGAATTTCCTAAAGTATGTTGAAGATAACTTCCTGTCACAAGTACATATTGAGACACCTAGCAAAGGTGCCTCCTACATCTGTTTTTTTGAGAACACAGAAGGCCTTGTGGTAGATGTGGCAGTAGGTATCTATCTTGGCCACAGCGGTCATTAAATAGTTGAGTTCAGAAGTTTTGATGAGAGGACAAAAGAGGTCAGCAGGATTGCCACCCTGATATTTGAGAGAGCAAACTTCAACTTTTCAGGGAGCTAGCTGGCAATACCCCTTAGGGATCTGCGCTAGAGGACTTAGGTGTCCATGAGAGTGGGTCGCTTTTCAAGAATCACCTTTTAAAAGCCCAAGAGCAGGCAATCCCACTGTGCCACAAGTCAAGCAAGTGAAGCAGAAGACTTGCTTGACTGAACAGAGAACTCTGCCTGGAACTCGGCAGAAAAACAAAATATATAATCTCTGGAAGCAAGGTCTGGCTTCAAAGGGAGAGTACAGATCTGCAGTTGACATCTGCAGGGAGAAAACAAGCAAAGCCAAAGCTCAGTTTGTGTTGACACTGACAAGTGTAATATCAGAGAAAAAAAAAAAAAAAAGGCTTTTTTAGAGTATGTCAACAGCAAGAGGAGGTCAAGGGAAAATACTGGACTGCTGTTCGATGCAGATGGTTGCATAATAAGTGAGGATGAGGAAAAAGGCAATCCCCACGTATAAGAAATCAAGCTGGAAAGGCAGGAAGACGGGATGGCTGAGAAAGGACCTGCTGGTGAACTGAGGTGCAAGAAGGAAATGCAGAGGTGGAGGAAGCAGGGACATGTGGCCTGGGAAGAGAACAGGGATGCTGTCTGGATGTGCAGGGATGGGATCAGGAAAGACAAAGCACAGACTGAACAGAGGTTGGCAAGGGATGAAAAGAATAACAAGAAGGGATTATATAGGTACTTTAGACAGAAAAGAAAGGTCAAGGAAAGTGTACCCCTCTGACAAATGAGAAGGGAGAACTGGCAATGACAGACATGGAGAAGGCTGAGGTACTCAGCAACTTATTTGCAAGAACACCTGATGAAATTGAACAGATACAAGTCTATTGGGCCCAATGCCACACGTCCCAGGGTCCTGAGGGAACTGGCTGGTGGTGTTGCCAAGCATCTCTCCATCATATTTGAAAAGTCCTGGAAGTCAAGTGAACTGCCTGGTGACTGGAAAAAGGGAAACATCGCTCCCATTTTTAACAAGGGTACTAAGGAGGACCCAGGGAACTACAGACTGGTGACCCTCACCTCTGTGCTGGAAGGTTGATGGAAGAGATCATCCTGGAAGCAATGTCAAGGCACATGAAAGACAAGGAGGTGATCCAAGACAGCCAGCATGGCTTCAGGAAAGCCAAATTTTGCCTGACTAGTCTGGTGGCCTTTATGATGAAATAATGGCATTATGTGTCAAGGGGAGACTGACTGATGTCATCTACCTGGACTTCTGAAAGACTTTTGACATGGTCCCCTATGACATTCAGATCTCCAAATTGGAGAGATATGGATTTTAAGGGTGGAATATTTGGTATATAGGGAATTGGCCGGATGGCCACACCCAGAGAGATGTGGTCAACAGCTCTAGGTCCAGCTGGAGGCTGGTGATGAGTGGTGTCCCTCACGGGTCCATCTTGGGACCGGTATTGTTTAATATCAGTGACATAGAGGGTGGGAGGGAATGCACCCTCACCAAGTTTGCAGATGACACTAAGCTGAGTGGTACAGTTAATACAACAGAAGGAAGGGATGGCCAGTCCACAGGGACCTGGACAAGCTGGAGAAGTGGGCTGATGTGAACTTAATGAGATCTGACAAGGCCAAGTGCAAGGTGCTGCACCTGGGTCAGGGCAATCCCAGACATGAGTACAGACTGGGAGAAGAACTCATCGAGAGCAGTCCTGTGAAGAAGGTCTTTGGGTTCTTTTGGGCAAAAAGCTCTACATGATCCAGCAGTGCATGCTTGCAACCCAGAAGTTCAACTGCATCCTGGGGTGCCCTCATGAGGGCCCACTTAAGGTACTGTATAGAAGTCTGGGGCCCCCATCTCAAAAAGGACATGGACCTTTTAGAGCAGGTCCACAGGAAGGCCACAAATCTGATCAGAGGGCTGCTGCACCTCTCCTATGAAGAAAAGTTAAGAGGGCTTGGGATGCTCATCCTGGAGAAGAAAAAGCTCCATGAAGACCCCATTGCAGACTTTCAGTACCTAAAGGGGGCCTATAAAATGATGGAAAGTTTCTTTTTACATGGGCAGATAGCAATAGGACTAGAGAGAATGGTTTAAAACCTAAAGAGGGGAGATTTAGATGAGATGTTAGGAGGAAATTTTTCACTCAGAGGGTGGTGAGGCACTGGGACAGGTTGCCCAGAGAAGCTATGGCTGCCCCATCCCTGGAGGTTTTCAAGGCCAAGTTGGATGGGGACCCTGGGCAATCTATGTAGTGTGTGACATCCCTGCTAGTTGCAGGGGGGGTGGAACTAGATGATCTTTAATGTTCCTTCCACCCCAAAACATTCTATGATTCATTCAATGATTCTATGATTCTATTTTTCTATGAAGGTGGAGACATTCAATGACTTTTTTTTGCCTCCGTTTTTTATAGTATTGACTATATAAAACAACAACAACAACAACCAGCACAGCACAACATCCACCTTTGGCAGAATGCTGTCTTGAAAAATACTGCTGTTTTGAAAATTTCCTAGTTAGCATTTTTGGGACAATTCTGTCACCACCAGAATTTAGGGTTCTTCATAATTTATTGCATAATTTTTACTCCAAATTATTCTCAGAACTGAGTCATTCTCAGCTGGACCATGGAGCAAGACAGGTACTATACTACCTAGGCCTCATATAGAGTTTTCCATTTTACTCAGTCATGGTGTTATTAGCCACACTATGGACAAAGCCAAAATGCAGACTTGAGTAACTTTCCTACTGCTACTGTCAAACAGCTTGAAAGCTTTCTTTGACCACTGGTAATCCAGATCTCCTGCTTCCTACTGAGTGCAGTCAGACTGAATCAAAATGTCTATTGTCAAACTAAAAAGTCAGATGGGCAATGAACTAAAATCAGCGCAAATGGGCCTGAATCTCATGTGGTTTTAACATGGCTCAGCTGTACAGTCAGATGGGTTTCACTTAACAAAGCCAAAGCTTTGCAAGCCCAAAGTTGACACCCTACTTAAATCTCTTATCAAGGGCAGAGATGGAATTGATTACCTACCCTAGTGGCTCAGAATGTGTAATGATTCCACTGTTCATCTTGCCCATCATAGTTCTCCCCAGCCCTTTCTTCATCCTCATTTCTTAAATCCTAATAAACTCCTTGCATAGTTGCTATTACATCATTTTGAGCTAAGCTCTCTTGATAACTTTCCCTTGTGTCTTGCCTGGCCAATCCTTGGATATGAAAATTTTATAAACTTATGAAGCAATAACATGGATTCAGTGTGGAGTTATTTTTCCTCCTAGAGAAGAGAACTATCTGGGGATGTTATGGACCAATTTTGGATTTTGCAGTACTGTTAAGTGCAGTTCTTTTCCAGAAAAGACTAATCAGCTCAGTCCTTAAAAATGTCATGTTATTTCCTAGGTACTTCCTATGCAAGTATTGCTGGCTTTGTGGGAAAATTTTGTACTTTTTTTTTTTTTTTAATTTTAATAGTATTCATCAAATCTAGGTATACTTAATTGAGTTAGTAGTATACAACTACATTTATAATCAGTATCACAAATTTCAATCTAAAGTAGATACCTACTTTAAATAAAGAAACTTCAAAGGTGAACAATGAGCTACAGTGTAGATAACCACACTGCAGATGACTAAGCTTTAGTTGGGACGAACCCCAATTTTTTTATGCTTATCTAATTTTCTTCCTTCAGTCATATGTAACACCACCCATATTGGATCCTGCCCTGCTCTTATATTCCAACTTAGGGTGTTGATGTTGAGGCAGATGTTTTGACTGTTCAGTCTGGATGTGCTTTAGCAAAGGCTGAAAACAAAAATATAGCCAGAAGGTGTTAGTCCAATGCATTTACTCCTAAACAAGATGTTAAAGACTACTAGCTTTTGGAGCAGAGATGTTTAGATGCTGTCTCTAGATGTTCTCTAGTATCTGAATTTTTATCAGGCACTAAAACATGAGCCAGCAGTGCATGCTTGCAGCCCAGAAGGCCAACTGCATCCTGGGCTGCATCACCAGAGGGGTGGGCAGCAGGGGAAGGAGGTGATTGTCCCCCTCTGATCTGCCCTTGCAAGGCCCCACTTGGAGCCCTCCATCCAGATATGGGGCTCCCAGCACAAGGGTGTGAATCTGTTGGATTAAATCCAGAGAAGGGCCACAAAGATGATTAGAGGGATGGAGCACCCCTCCTATGGGGAAAGGCTGAGAGAGCTGGGGCTGCTCCGACTGGAGAAGAGAAGGCTCCAGGAAGACCTCATTGCAGCCTTTCAGTACTTAAAGAGTGGCTACAAAAAAGATGGACAGTGACTTTTTACATGGGCAGATAAATATAGGACAAGGGGGAATGATTTTAAACTAAAAGAGGGGAGATTTAGATTAGAGGTTAAGAGGAAACTCAACTCAGAGGGTGGTGAGGCACTGGAACAGGTTGCCCAGAGAAGCTGTGGATGCCTCATCCCTTGAAGTGTTCGAGACCAGGTTGGATGGGGGCTCTGGGCAATCTATGCACTGTGTGGCATCCCTGTCCATGGCAGGGGGGTTGTAACCAGATGATCTGTAAGGTCCCTTCCAAACCTAACCATTCTATGACTTAATCATTCATTCTGTAATTCTATGATTCTGTGACTATAAGTTGCTGCTGTAGCCTTTCTAAGCAAGATTTCTCTTATCTACCAGAATCCATCTACACTGCCATGAAGGTCCAGATGGCCAAAGCATATAGTATAATAGTAGCTTTGCAAGTGAAGACAGATGAGTATAAAGAGTGAACCTCCATGCATAAGAAATAAAGAATTGCAAGGGAATGTTTTAGACAAAATAATACTGATTATTAAAAATAAAAATCAAATCATCCAAATGCTCATGCATGGGAGTTCTATCAACAAATTGTTTTCCAACTTCTTTTCATGGGTTAGGTTATCTATTTCCTCTGTAGCAGGATTTGGAAGCTGCTTAGTATCAGATCTACTTTTCCATACAAAATCAATGAAATCAAATGAACTCATGATACATAAGTATGCAAAGCACTTAATGCTTGTGCAGGACATAAAATACCAACAAGATCCTGTGCAGTATGCGGTGTGGGATTTCACACTCTTTCTCTTATTTCCTGGGTGAATTTCATTTTTCTTTGTCCTGTGGAGCTGGATTATGATTTCTGTTGGGTCTAATAGGAGCTTTTTGATAGAAGTACCAATGGCACCTTTCTTTTGTTCAGAGCATTCACTTTGTTAGGCAGTTGGGTTTTCTCTCATTTTACTTTTTTTTTTTTCTTTCTTTCATTCTTTCTTTCTTTTCTTTATTTTAAATTAATGCAAAGCCCACTGCTACAAGAAAAGAAAATTCATCCATTTTCACTTTCTGCCTGATACAGATCAAACAGATTCATTACTTCCCACCTCCTCCCCCCTACAATCTTTTTATTTAAAATTTTACCAGTTCTCATTCCTTAATAGGCCCAGCTCTGTGGGTTTCTATTTGATCAGAGTGTGGTGAGATCCATAAAACCCAGTATCCATTTCATCTTACTTCAGCATCATCATCCTTCATCACTGTCCCATAACACAATTCTCCTACTACCATTCTATTCTCTACTTTCTGTTTACTTTGTCTCACTTAATATGTTGATTTGGACATGCTGCACGGTAATGGCAAGACATATAGGCCTCTGTGCCACTCATAGCTGTGGTTGATTGACTGAATATTTCCTGAGCTTGCTTCTTCCTGGACTTTCTGTAAATGGAAATCATAGACACTGTAAGTTCTGTCCTCATTTTCTCTGTTGAAAAAAGTAGGAGAGAAATGCATTAATGACAACAAAATGTGTTTGCGATGAAGTCCTTTGACTTTTCTACTTACTGTGTGAGGATGTATGTGCTTCCAAGAGCTGAATAATAACTAGAAAATGCCTGTGAGATTTATTGTACTGCACCTGACCATTGGCTCATCCAGCTCCATGTATTGTCTTCTAAACTGATGCATGAAATTAATGGAGACAGAAACAAGGTCATTTCAAATGAAAAAGACTCCTATGCACAGGAAAAGAATGCTGCATCTGTTCTAAAAAATGTAAAAGCTAACAAGGAGCCAGAGCCTGAAAGCATGTGTAGACAAGAGACTGTGATTAGCTGGAGGGGATAAAAACAGTGATAAAGAGAAATAAAGAGGTATAAACTACACTTTTTTATGCTTTCAGCTGATTAATATAACAACCAGCAAATGATCAGTATGATGCTTGGGTCCTTAACAGAACTCATAATTCCAGTTCTGTGATGTCAAACATAGTGCCAAAGAAGATGATTTTGTGCCAAACTTTCTATAACACCTAGTGCTAGGAAAATAAGTTTTACATATTTTTTTCTCTTTTATTAAAAAAAGACATTCCAGGGATTCTTCTCATGAAAGTATACTATCCTTTAAGCTCTGCATTCTTATTCTCTCTCTTTTTAAATAAAGACACAACATATATATTCGAATATTCTCACTAATCATGTACTCTTCCTAAACGAGCAAAAAGACAACCTCAAGGTGACTCTCATTTCACTGGCTATGAAAGCCACTTCACTCATGTTAGCATGTATGACCTTGAATCCTACTGAGGCATAATTACTCATGCACAATTAGTTTTGCAGAGTTTAACACATTTCATTGGACAAGGATATGTGACATTCAGGTAAAACAGGTCCTGATATAACCAATGGCCTGAATTATGCACTTAGAAATATGAATGTTCACAACAACATCTCTTCAGTTTTTCATGTGACTGCCATTCTGATCTGAGTCAGAATCAAAACCAGGCTGTTAAGATACTGATATTGTTAGCATCCTACTTTTATTTCGTCATTATCAACAACAGCTCTTCAAACACTACTTAAAGGAGTTTGGATCTATCAGGACTTCTTCTAATGCAGAAATGGATATTTGGGCAAGAAATTATATGCTCAGGATTGCGCAGCTACAGAATCCTACTCTCTATCCAAGGCTCAGTATTATATCACAAAACAACAATGTACTTCTGGTGGTTTGACCTTGATCAGTTGCCAACTGCCCACCCAGCCACTCTCTTGCTCCCCCTCTTCAACAGGTTAGAGGCAGAAAATAAGATGGAAAAGTGCTCATCCCTAGGTGAGTCTTCTTTTGTTGCCATTTGTAGGTTCAGCAAGCAACCAGGATGACCATGTATCAAACATACAAAAACACAGAGCAGACAGATGGCCAGGTGTGCCAACCAACACAGAGACCAAGGCCTTTACTAGCACCCACGTAAACACCACCAGCATATGCAGAGACATGAAAAACACAGATGACTTAATCCTGCTCCTCCTTTCCAGGTGATCGGGATTGAGGTTTCCTTATGGTCATACAGGCTTTTAAGTGTGTCCAGTAACTAAGCACAAACTCTGTCCCCCTTTTACAACCACAGCCTCCAACCTTGCATCTTTCCAGGTGCTGGCTGGCTAGACCAGCTTGAGGTTCACAAGCAAATCATACAGTACAGACAAGGTTGCACAGAAAATGGGAATAGGATTTAATAAAATAGAGCAGTCTGCAGTTCTCAATTTTCCCATGTTTGTTCTACCCTGATCTACCCTTATCCCTCCCTTTCCTACATTTGTCCCTTCCTTAAATGTCCCATAATAATTTTCATAAATTTCCAAAACCCTCTATTGTTTATCGCATAAGAAGCTGTATGCAACCTCACAAGTCCTCTTGAAACATCCCATCATCAGTTTTCTCTTTCCTGTGGGACATGTCAGAAAGTTATTTCCTAATTTCTTATCAGTTACGAAGTTCTGATTGAACCTCCTCAAGACTTTGACTCATTTCTTCAATGGCCCCTAAGCTAGTGACCTGAGGTCTTTGGTCTTTGCTGTTGTCTATTATCTCTTGTTGTCCTTAGGGCTTGTATATCTAGATGTTTAATTTATTGTTTTTCCTGTCTCTTATCTTTGCCTGTTATCTTTGCCTCTTATGCTGATAGCTGTTAACCAGATGTCCTTACATTCCACATTTCCTTGCATCATTCAGTCTTTGGATGAAAGAGTCTGAATTAAAAAGAAAAAGACAGCAAGTAGAGCTGAAAGCATGCTAAAGGCTTTGGCTCCAGGGGCTCAGCTCAGCAGCTGAATCCTGAATTTCAGTTTACAAGAGGTGCCAAACATCCTTCCTTTCTATATTTATCAGCTATTTATATACATTACAGGACAGACCAAGGCTATGTGGAAATGAATGTGCTGTGTATTCAGTGTGCAATAGGCTGTATAAAGGTTAGTAAGAGCTATTCTCAATCTCATGACACTTTGCATGAAATTACACAAGAAATGAGAGAAGTAGTATTATCTCTAATAGGCTAATTCCAAATCATGCAGGAATTTTATAATTTTATGACAAACTGAGAACAGGACCTTTCCCTCTCAAGTCTCAACGTAATGATTTAGCAGCATGAAAACATCCCTGAATTCAAATTTGGAACATTCTCCAGATGCAAGGGTAAAGATAAAATCAGCACTCCCCTCGAGAACACTTCACAGCTTCCCTTAAGGCCTGCCAAGATTTTCTTCTTCTTTCATAGTCCAGGAGGGTCTTCAAAACTTCCAGTCACAGACAAATCCTTCGCCTTTTTCCCAGAGTAGTGCACCTCTGATCTAAGGTCACTTTTGTACCAGTTTATGCTTCAGTAAGAAGGTCTCACTCAGTTCTAGTTGAAGAAGAGTGAGCAAAAAACATCAGGGAAAAGAAACAAATACACATTTTCACCCTGATTTAACCGTATGACCTAAATTAAATTAGCACTGGCATGCTGGCACATTCCTCAGTCATGGATGACTTTGTTGTAATGCTGCAATCGTGCTGTTATACGCAATGAAGTCTAAACAACCCTTTTCAGTCAGTTACTTGGCTGTCGTGTCCATAGCATGATCTCCTCATCTTCACCTCATTGCCTGTGAAGTCAACAGTCTGCCTGAGGGCTGTCTCTGGTTTGAGAATTTGCTCACGTGCACAGGGTTTGCTCTGCTCCAGAAAGCACCTTCCAGCCCTAACTTGCAGGCTTACTGTCAAAAAGGATGACAGACATACTTTAGAGGGTATCTCCAAAGCCTAGAGGAGGTATACCAATGCATAAATGCTAGGTGCATGCTTTGTGGTGTTAGTGACTCTTACTGATTCCTGACCTCTGGTCTGTTGTGCACTCACCTGATCTTGACCTTGGACAAATGCTCAGTAGAAGCCACCATACTCTGCTCATGGAGAAATCCAAACTTCAGCTCTTCCAAACCTCTTCTAAAATGCAGAATAATCAATTCTTTGTCTCCTACCTTCTCTTTCCTCTAAAGAGCACAACTAGCAAATCTTAATATAAATTATTAGCATCATGTTCTGTTCATTTGTCCTTAAATACAAAATATTTAGTATTTAGTACAGCAATACAGAAACTGTGGATAAGAAAGTGAATGTCCTGAGGTAAATCAACCTGTGTTTGAGATATCAATCGTAGTAATTGGAATAAAATCTACACAGTCCACCAGATGAACTTTTTTAGATATTTCCATCCTATTGATGTTTTCCTATGAACTTTGTGTGAAATACAAATGTTGCTTCTAATCTGCATTTCTGCTTTGTTGATATTTGCACATATGAAAAAGTGTGTGATGGAAGAATATTGCTTTGTTGCTAAGTGTCGATTTTTGAACACATGTTGACAAAGCCAACTCATGCAGAGCTAATTTATTTGGCTAGAGTTTCTTAAGTTCTCATTTGTGCATAAAAATATTTTTCTTGTTGGAGAAATATTGGAAAAGAAATAATTTTAATTTCAATGATCCTTTAATTGTTGGTCTTTCTAAATTGGAAGTGTGTTTGTCTGAAAATTTGCTTATCATTGCTCATAATCAAGTTTTGTTTAAACTTTTAAAATAAGCTAAATGTTTAAATACTAACAGCCATAACTGAGGTATCTTATGAATCTTACTCTACTAAGTCTGTCTATCTTGTAGTGAAAAATAGAGTGTCTTTTGGAATCAACTTCATTCCAATAAAAATGAGAGATACTATTATGTTATCATCATAACTGTGTAGCCATCTTCATCCCTCTTTTTTACCTCACTTAGTTTTCTTTTCAGTTTTATCTTATTTCTAAATTGTCCAGAGTTGACAAATTTGTTTTGGTAATGTTTGTAAAATCCCTATAACAATAGTATCTTTAAATCTGGTACAAATATCTTTAAAGACAGGTCTGTGAAAGGGTGTTTCCCTCTCAAAATCCACAATACAAATCTATAATTTAATTTTGTTTTACCAGGAAATAAATATTCACATTGGAAAAACTCTTTCCACACCATTTCAAAAATAATGAAAATATGAGCTCCAAAATCAATAGGTTGATGTAGCAATGGAAAGTATCATACTCCTGAAAGAATAAAGTCAAAGAAACTGGTAGATTGTGATGCAGAACTAGCCATCCCACGGGAGAAGTATGATAGTCGCTTAATACCCTAATCACTGTTGCTTTTTATTTCCAAGTTCAGGTTCCCCATCTATCAGTTAGTACTTGATTTATGGCTAAAATGTTTTAGTTTATCCCATTAAACACGGATAACAACTGTTATCAGCTCATGGGCAGCCCTTAACTCAAGTTTAGCACATGTACACGTAGCTATCTGCAGAGGTAGCCTAAGCCGCAAATATTAATATATATATATATATATATATATATATGTATAAATCTACTAAATTCCTTTAACATGAAACGAGATGAAGGATATTTTAACTTGGCTTGAGTGAAGAGTACTTTCCAAACTTAAGGTAACACTCATTTTTGTGAATGAAAAGTTTCCTCTTGACTTTATTGGAAGAGGAATGGCATCTCCTGTTTTCTCTGTAGACAGATGTGCAGACCCCTCTCATGCTTTCTGTGTGCATTGACAGACCTATAACACAGAGAAGAGTGGTATGACCTTATGTTTATATGCTCAAATATGGAGTGAGACCTAATTTGAGACACTGTTCCTGCAATCCTGCAAAGTAATGGTGGGTAGGACATACATACACTGAGAAAACAGTCCCTCTTGTGCCTTTTTTTTTTTTTTTTTTTTTTTTTTTGTCTTTTTAAGGGCTAATACTGAAGAACCAGAGGCAACCTACGAAAACTCAAACACCTACTTTTGCAGAATATAGAATATCCTTTACTTTTTTTCTCTGTCCCTCTCATATAGCGCAAAGAGAGCAAGAACTGTACCAGCTCTCATCTAGTAATGCTTTTACTTGGTGGCCGTGGGGTAAGTAAATAGCTGCATGCTGACTACGGCATGGAAAAATGAGGTCTCTCTTGATGTTTAGCATATTAAATCATTACTTTTCAGCTTGAAAATGTTTTCTTTGCCTGCTGACCCTTTCAAATTTTTCAGTTACTCCAGGCAAAAGAGTAAAAATGCCATTTCTCTGCTGTACCAGGAACTTTGAAACCCAGTTTAATTCTGGAGATGTTGTTCAGCCCAGAGGTCTATGAAAAAAAAAAACAAAAAAAAAACGCAGGCGGTAAAAAAGGGAATTACCTAATTCTGTTCACTTTGCTCATCCCCTCTCATGTCCATAATGAGTTACTGCATAAATTAAAAGAGAAATAATTGCATGACATTTCAGACCATGTGTTGTGGATTTTAAAGCTAAGATTTCCTGATGGAATCCAATCCATGTGTTTAGTTTCTCCTTGTTTACTATAGCAGTTTCCCAAGTTTTTTTTTCACACTGGAGCACTTGAAATGTGGTTTCATGCATAATAATCAGATCAGGGTAAGGTTACATAACAAGTAAACTTCACTTTCATCCTCTCTAGGTAATAGATGAGCAAGTCAGACAGGAAATCTGTCTGCTTTCATACAGGGTATATTTAAAAATTTATGATGCAATGATATCTTGTACTCCCTAGGTTTAGAGGAAAAAACATGGTTTGATAAAGAGGCATCCTATATCCAAAGCAAAATGTTAACAGAATAGCCAGTGTACAACAGGATACAGACCCACTGACAATATCAATCCTTTTATTAATCATTCTGTTGAGAACGGCTATTTATCAAGCGACGATTTTCCCGGTAACTATGGCTTACATGACTTGAACTTAAAGAGCTCTGAGTGATCCCTAAAGGATAAAGGAAATGTCAGATTTTCACATAAGTCACACAAGCCTTTGGTTTCCTGGGTCAGGGAACAAAATATGGAACTACTGTTAAGGCCATAATGGTTAGGCTTCTGCCTGTTGCAATAAATCAGGCGAGGAGCTACAGGAGAAAAAAGCAGGAACGTAACTCTCAGCTTCCCTTCTAACCACCTAAACACATCATTGTAAGGAGCAGGTGGCAGAACAACACTTCCTGTAGAGGAGAAGCTGGATGTGTCCATCCAGACGTGTTAAGATGGGGTCCCAGCAAAGCTGTTGTAGGGTAGAGGAGAGTTCCTGGGTGGTTCCTCTTTTTCCAGGTTGGAAAGGAGATAGACTGATAGGCTTGGAGCCTCACTCATCTTCTCCAGACCTGCTCCAAGTTTCCCGCAAAACAAAGAACTGAAGGAGGTGAACTGCAGAAGAGGTACTGGCAGAGACAAACTTCCTGACAGAGGTGCTAACAGGAGGTCAGCACCCATCCCAATGACTGCAAACTTCTCCATTGTGGTTACTACTGAGGAGAGGACTCGGTGTAGGGAATGAAGTGGGCAGTTTCCCACTGAGGAGGGATAGTGGGGAAATGTTTTTGATGCCAGCACATCAATATATGAGTCATTTATTGAGAATCTTTCTGCTGGCTTTAATGAAGGAGGGAAGATGCACTGCACGGTGAGGGAAGTTTGCCCTGCTGGCAGTGTAACTCTCCATCTGTTCTTCAGGCAGAGTGAAAACTTTGGCGTCAAGAGCAGTGACATCAACGTTAAATGTAATTTTTTTGCTCTTTTTTTCAGGAAAAAATAAATAATGAAAAGAATCTGAAAAAAATGGATAAAAGTGCATAACTTTCCACAGGCACTTCTCCTATGAAAAAAAAAAGAAAACAGTCTGGGTGGATGCTGAGTTGAAAGAATTCAAGAGTGAATATGTCAGTTAACAGTGATTTGGCTTGAATGATACATTCCCAGAGGAAAGAGGTAACTCATAAAACTTTCCTTCTGGAAGCGCTCAGATTCCAACTAATTAATTGCAGTGAGGTATCTTTTAAACTAGAGGTGTGCCAAGGCAGATCCAGTTGCTCCTGAAACACTTGCTGTTGCCAACTCTTGCTATTATTACTTTAAGGACCAGCTCCAGCATATATCAACACAAAAAACCTTTGGCAGTATAATGATAATGCAGAAATTTGGCAGATTTTTAATGAAAAATAATATCCCAAAGAAGACAAGAGGGGAGGGATCACAGGAAAATTGGTGTTGCTATGAAGCCTTCAAACATGAATGCTTTGGAATAAAGTTCTGTGCCCTGTGGGCTCAAAGGTTGGTGAGCAGTGCAGCTGCCTAGGGCGGCCACATCATCACACATGTTTTAAATATATAATTGCACAGATTTCAGGATCTTGCCTTGTAACAGCTTCATAATAGCCGTACTTACCTGACTTGGAGAGTGTTGTTTCTTCTGTCGTCTTCACTTGGCTTGAGACTCCAGGAACAGGGTTTGTTCTCTACTGACTGTCTGTTCCTACTTCTACTGTGTGTACTGATGGGGTTTGTAATGCAGCATGTTGGTCTATTGAGTAAGCAGGAGAGAGATTTGTAGGCTCCAAGAGTGGCACTGAGGCTGGGGGATGCTAAAAGGAGAGCCAACAACATCTCGGGCTCTTTCCAAGCAAGGTGCAAACTGATGTGTTTGACTTTGCTCTCTCACGGCACCTTCCCCAAATGTGCCAGCTGATTTGTGCTTTTTCTTGCTTGGAAACAGAATAAAGAAATTCTCCTCAATAACCTTCAGCTTTGTTCCTGATGACAAAGCTGACATAGGTGGAGTATGTCTACACAATTACACATATGTAAATAAATAAGGATGGACTTCTCATTCCAGTTTATTAGCTCTGGTTAAAAAAGCTATGTAGACAAGGACACTTTTTAACTAGCAGTAGCAGCTCATGGCAAAATACAAAGCATCCTGACACACCAAACAAAAGCTTATTCTGCTGTTTGTTTCTTTTTCATTTTCTTTGCTGTTTTAACCTGTGATAAGATCACAGTTTTCTCATGCTGGGCAGGTTGATCCAGACTAACCCTTCCCAGGTTTTTAGATGATATAAATATGTCCAAATACCAGGGTGATGGCTAACCTTAGAAAAGCCTTTACATATAACTTGCAATTTACGTGCAATACAGAATGAAAGATTGAAGTTAGTGGCATCTTTGTTTTGAATCTCTCTCTCTCTCAAGAAAGAAAAATCCAAAAAAAGTGTGTGGAATGACCTAAATAAGCTGTATTTTATCATGCTTAAAAATGGAATGCAAAGTGTAACCTCCATGTTTATAGCCCTGAGCCCCACCGAGCTACAGATGGAGGTTGCCACTTTGAATTTTTACATGAACGTTGTTCCTTAAAAAGTGCAGAGGAATAATAATAGGTAGCAGAAAACTTGCTCAACTATTCTGTTAGAAAGATGTAGGAAAAAGAGATAATAATGATTATCACAAAGTAGGAGAATAAGGTGGAAAAACAAACTATAATTTCAAAGCCATAAAAGCACTTGGGAGGCAGTTTTTCATCCACCTTTTTCTACATCTGACTTTTGCACATCAGAGCAGAGAGATCTCAATAGAAAGACAGTTGGAAAAGATTGATGAGAGCTAACAAGACCGGAGTTTTCTTTTACAAGTGACTCTGCATTTTGATTTAATATTCAGGCTTATTAGATGCAAAAGTATAAAACTCTCAGTTCTGATTCAAGACAGAGCCCAGAAAAATGGTAATGCACAGAATCTGAGGTAGGGATTGTATAGCCTGGATGGCTCTGATCAGTCCTGCCATGACTGCCCATGCTCACATTTCTTCCTGAGGTAGCCTGACTTCTTGGGGTCCAGCTACCTTGGCTGCCCCAGGTGCTCAACTAACTGAGTTCACAAGCTAAAATTGGTGCTGATTTGCTTTAAAACACTGTTATAAATTGCAGAGCTTCAACAGCTGCTGTAAAAAACAGATGAACCATTTCTGCAGATTTTCTCTAAGAAAGGGGTCAGAATGACAGCTGTGGCCAGGAAATATCACTGCTGTCCTGATTAGAGCTGTGTTCCATACTGAAGCAGAGCACCAATGTTTTCTTATTCTAGGAAGCACCTAACTGTGTGCTTACATTAAGCATGAACTTAAACTCCATTGACTATAATGGAGTTTATACATACATTTGAAAATAAGCATATGTTTATGAGGCTTCACAGAAGGCATACAGTTCTGAATCAGGATCTAAGCTAATTAAGACAGCCAGCTCATCCTGAAAGCAACTTCAGTGAAGTCAAGAATACATTTCTGTTCTTACTAAAAGAACACCAAATTTGTAGGACATACACGTTGCTATTCCAAGAGTTTATTCCTGCTACAGAATCCAAACCACTGGATATGGGAAGGGCAGGATCACCATGCATTCTTTGCATACATTCTAAATAACACAATTCTCTTAACATCAGGAAAGCACTTAAACATTTTACCTCATTAGAAAGTTCTTTTGAATTTCAACACGGTCTCTGTGATCATATGATCAAAGAATGTGATCATGACAGTGAACTTGCAGTAGACATAGGCAAAGCGAGGTCAAATAGTTCAGTCTAGGACCAAAGTCTATGTGGGTACACACTAATGCAGCTGTCATGCTCACAGATATGTTTGTAAACAGTGTCATATCCATCTAGGTCCTGTTTTTACTCTCTGTAGCTTCAGGACAAAGGAAAAGTCCTAAAACCTCAGACACTAGCCCAAGTGACTTATTTTTACAATACATTCAGTAATACATACTATCTTGCAGAAATAGTGCACAAATGTTTTCAACATGAAACCTCAAGACTTTTTTTTTTTTTTAACAGCAACATGAAATGCCTTCGTTTGCCTACCTGTTAGAGTTTTCTAACAGATATCTGTCTATCTATGAAAAGTAGCATAGCTGTGTCCTTCTCTTTCTTCCTTCTTGGAAGAATCCCTGTTTTCCTAGCTTCATGAATCTAGGTCCATTTTGAAAAACTTGGACTCTCATTTATTCCCTAAATTTCCCAAATATTCCTATTTGCTCCTTGTATCTCCCTTAGCATCTTTTTTTTTTTTTTTTTTTTTTTTTTTTTTTTTTTTTGGTTCACTCTGCTTCTTAAATGCTTTTTAAATGCTTCTTAAATTCTTATATCCAGCTCTCTCCTTTACCTCCTTTACTCCCTTTTTTCCTTAGAGTTTTTGTACTTGTATCATGGTTTATAATCCTACAGATGGCCTCTTCACTCTGCCTAACAGAATTGTCATTGCAGATTTTAACAGCTTTTCACATATAGCCAATATCAATAGCAAAGTCTCTTGGACATTTTGAAGAACCTTCTGTCATCAAAGCTATAGCTGAGGGTAAAATGGACAGGTACTATCTGATCTTTGTTCAAATTCCTGCTAGACTCAGGAATGCAAAGGAATGGTCATCCACATTGTGTCACTTACAATGTGAGAAACTTTGAGTGAGTCAATGTGAGAGAGACTCACTATTTGGGTATACCTGATCAGCGGCCATTTGCTAAAGCTGAGAACATTTTAGTCACAAAAATATGTGGATCAAAAGCTTATATAAGTGAGATGGGAGTCTTAGACTGGTTACCAGGTTAAATCTAAGTATTCAAGCTTGCACTTGAGATGGACTGAAAATAGTAAGGAACTTACTCCACAGGAAGATAAACAGTTGTATTCTTATACCAGTGGGAAATGTTTCTCATGTTCTCTTACTGGTTGTCAGGGGAAACCTAGCTTGGTGGTAAAACCACCTGGATTATGGCAACTGCAGTCTCCTTGCCCCCTTCAGACCATTGTACCTGGCCTGACAGGCTTGGTTTCATACAGAAGCATCACCCAGTTACGTATAAAAGCAGGTGTGGATTTTGCAGTGCTAAACAGTTTGAGCTCCACAGATCATCTCTTAAAGCTAAGAAAAAAATGCAGTGTAATACCTCAGACCCCCAGCAGCTTCAAGATATGGCACTGCAGTATTTTACAAGCATCTTTGTGCACCACAGCAATTTTCTCATGATTTTCTCACTTGAGTTCCCAGCCTATTGTAACAGCTGGGTTACAGGAGGAACGAATTGGCCCTGAGGTCTCCTGTGACCACGCCTTCTTACATTGCACTTCTGCTCCCTCCCTTTGGGAAGGGAGTTACACTGGCTGCAGCTTTTATTTTCATTCCTATTCAGTCTTTAGCAGTTCCCCTTTGATGCCTCCTGCCATCTCTCTCTTTCTTGCTGTGCTTTGACGGCTTGCTACTGCAGGCACAAGTAAGATCATGCTGTGATGAGCTTCCTCAAAGCAACGTCTTGCTGGTAACAGGTACCTCTGCAGTGGAAGCTGGCAGAGAACTGCTGCAGGGAAACAATATGCTCCTCTCTGTCTTTTCAGATTCATCCCCTCTTGGGACTCACAAGGCCACCCCTCTTGACCAGAAATGTCAAGCCACAGTTTGAAGCTGGCAGCAGATAAACTGTGACAGGGTTCAACTCTGCAAGCCCAGAGAGTAGTAGCTTGCCTTGATGTGTTTCCTAAAGGTCTGTGCCTGCATTAGGAGTGCTGATGATCTTTTCCCTTAAAGGTTTAGGATTTAACAAGGCACCAAAAATAAAACTCAGGCATGGGACATTATCCCATTTCTGAGTTCCTGTAGCTCTTAAAACAAGGCCTAGAAGTAGTTAAAAGGAGTTATTTCTCCTGAGAGGTGAGACTTTTTTATTTTTAATAGAGTTCCCTAATATGTATGCAGAAATAGAAAATAATTGAGGAAAGGAATGTGTATCACTTTTAAAAATTCAGAATGAAGAGCTGAAATTATTCCAAGTGTAAGACATGACTAGGCTGCACAGTGAATAGAAACACTGAAAATACACTAGATTAGAGAAAAGCTCCTCATGCATTCTGCTTACTCCGAGGAAACATAGTTCCAGGCTTAAATTCAGCAAACACCTTGAGCTGAACAGAACAGAACAGAATAGCACAGTTCAGTTTTGTTTAGTTGAGCTGAGTTGAAAGGGACCTTCAAAGATCAAGTCATCTGACTGCCTGACCACTTAAGGGCTAACCAAAGGTTAAAGCATATTGAGAAGGTCATTGTCCAAATGTCTCTTGAATGCTGGCAGGCATGGGGCATCAGATACCTCAGTAGAAAGCTTGTGCCAGTGTTTGACCACCTCATGGTACAGAAATGTTTCCCAATATCCAGCCTGAACCTCTGCTGGCACAGCTTTGGCTGTTCCACTCATCCTTTCATCAATTTGTGGCGTTCCCTCGTGTTCTATCATCAATTACCAGGGAGCAGAGACCAACACCTCCCTCTGCACTTCCCCTCATCAGAGCTGTGCTGACCACTGAGGTCACCTCTCAGCCTTCCTTTCTCCATACTACACAAAACAATTCTGGTGACCAGAACTAAAAAGTCACTGTTTCCCCAGACATGGTCCTTCAGTTCTGAGGATCGGACAGATCAAGACTGTTGTCACTGTAAAAAATGGAGGCCAAAAAAAAAGGCATTAGTTGCTTCCACCTTTTCCCCATCCTCACTTGTTAAGTGACCACCTGCATCAACTATCAGTCCAATGTTTTCCCCTGACCTCTCTTGTTGTAGACATACTTAAAAAAGCAGTGAGGTCACCTGTTGTGGTTTAACCTCTTAATTATTTTATTCTCCAGACTAGACAACCCAAGTGTCCTCAGCCTCTCCTTACAGAACATACCTCCCATCCCCTTTGCCTGCTTTGTTGCTCTCTTCTGGATACTTTCAAGTAAATCAACATCCTTTTTATGTTGTGGAGCCAGAACTGCACACAGTATTTGAGGTGAAGCTTCATTGACACTAAATACAGTGGGATAATCACCTCTTTTGATCAGCTGGCTATGTTATGTTTAACATATCCCAAAATGCAGTTTTCCCAATTGGCTGCAGGCACACTGCTGGCTCACGTTGAACCTGCTGTTGACCCAGATCCCCAGATCCCTTTCTGCAGGGCTGCTCTCCAGCCACTCTTAATCTGCAGGTAGGAGGACTGAAGAATAGCCAGCAAGTGTATGATTCCTCGGAGACACAATACAAAGAGATATTCTTCAAAGATATAATGTAGTCAAGGTTAGCTACTGTGTTACATCCTTAGCCTGGAGACAAGGAGAAAAAAATACATCTTTCTTTCACAGTATACAAAATAAACTGAATAAGATCTTCCAAACAAGTAAGATCTCTGCTCCTCTGTGTCTTGGGAGAAAGAAAAAGAACAAAAGAAAAAAAGAAAAAGAAAAGGAAAAAGAGAAAAAGAAAAAGAAAAAGAAAAAGAAAAAGAAAAAGAAAAAGAAAAAGAAAAAGAAAAAGAAAAAGAAAAAGAAAAAGAAAAAGAAAAAGAAAAAGAAAAAGAAAAAGAAAAAGAAAAAGAAAAAGAAAAAGAAAAAGAAGAACAAGAACAAGAAAAAAAAAAGAAAGAAAAAAAAAGGAAAAGGAAAAGGAAAAGGAAAAGGAAAAGGAAAAGGAAAAGGAAAAGGAAAAGGAAAAGGAAAAGGAAAAGGAAAAGGAAAAGGAAAAGGAAAAGGAAAAGGAAAGAAGAAATGTGGTTATTTTTGTGGTTATTTTTTAGGTAGGCACCTGCATTGCTTACTGATGAAGATATGGGAGCTCCCTCCTGGTTTTGAAGAACAAAATATAGCGAACTATCTCTCTGGAAAGATGCAGATAAGGCTGATCCTCCTCTTACGGAAGCTGCATGGTCTAGGTGACTTCTTGAAGTCTTCTCCAGCCCTACCTTTCTATGAATTTTATTCCAGTAAGAAAATGAGAAGCAGGTGAAAAAGCCTTGGTTCTACTAGCATACAATAATTTCCTTTGAGAGAAATTGACTATTAGAAGAAGGACTGTCACAGGCCTGGGCGAAGGGGAAACCCAAGTACCCAAGTTCAATATTCTGAAACATCCTTTATGGGTGTAGATTACACCTTGTCACCTTTTTTTTTTTTTTCCTTTCCTTTTTTTTTTTTTTTTTTTTCCCTTGTGAAGATGCCCGCATGAGTGACCCTTAAGAGGCAGAGTCCAGACTTCAGTGACTTGTAAAGTTTTTGGAAAAACTGGTCTCAGCATAGAATTCTGCGTACATTTAGAAAACCAGAGGAATTATCCAAGAAGCATTCACTTGAATGCTTCTGGAAGCTGTATAAAGGAGCATATAAAGAAGCAAAATCTCCTGGGAGAGGTGAAAAACAAAACAAACAAACAACAATAACAAAAAAAAACCAGACAGTTTGTATTTTTGAAATTGTTTTGACTGTTTCTTGTTAAGTTATGCCTACATGCAGATGATCTGAGCTATAAAAATGAAATTGTTCTGACCTGACACCTACCAACACTCCCACTAACAGTAATCAGTTCAAGATATTGGCATTCATATGCTTGTGGGAAGGATGAGCGGAGAGCACTTCACTTCAGGTCAGCCTATCACTGAGAGTTCCCTTTAAAACACTTTCCTGAAGAGTAAAGCAAGTTGATACTTAAGACCAAACCATTTCACTATTAAAATGAGACACGTATTTTAATTAGATATCCTTGGTGAAGAGATGGTTTTTAACACTTTTTTTGTTGTTGTTTTTTGAACATAGAAATCATAAAAATTATTTATTTGATGTCCTTGAGTATTTGTGAAAAAGGTTCTTCACAAGAGAGTATTTTATACATAAGTGCAGGGATCCATCCAAAGACACACCAACACCCTATTGTTGCTGCAGAAACAGACATTTTTCCTTTGCACTCTGAACTACCACAATTCTGCTGTAACTATTCAAGCCCTTTACAAAAGAATTAAATTTCATGTGAAAGCAGAAAAAAATACTGAACGAGCTAGTGCAGCATTTTTCTGCTTCCTTTCAACATCTTCTTTTCTTTTAGCTATCTTTTGTTTCCAGTTTTTAAGTCTAGTTGAAGAACAGCCATTGGTGCAGTAAAGGTGTTTACTCTCATTTTACACAGTATGGTAAGCTTGATATACTGCTTTAAATAAATGTTACAGATTAAACCTGCTCTAAATATTTATAAAAATTTTAAACCTCATACTAATATAGTGCTGCTGTCCTTAAAGACATAACAAAGCACAATCCTCAAGGAAAAAGCTATGAAATAAATAAATAAATTTTAATAGCACATTTCTTCATTTTGCATGAATTTAACACTGTGCTCTCTGTAAAATATGTGCTCTTTTCTCTAACTCCCCATAGACATAAAGAGCTGGGTGAGATGTCACGAAAGCAACAGAAGTTTTGGAAAACACCACGCATTAAGGATGCTGAATTTAATTTTCTGCTTTTGTTTAGGATGGCCTACTTACTCTTCAAAAGCCTTGTCATGTCATAAAGCAAAGTGGGAATGAAGGAACTATTAGACTATATTTAGCCACATATTAAACCTCAGCTGTAAACACCCAATAAACAATATTCATGGAAGCCTTGAGGTGTCTGTAAAAAAATAACGGCATGGTGCAGACACACACAGTTCAGAAGAAGAGTTTGTATTGTACATCATGGTCTACCAGTGGTTTTACTTCCAGGTAGGATGGATATTTTACAAGTTGATAAATACGGAAGGAACAGGTGCCTGCAGAGATCTGCCTGAAATTATGTGGTCTAAGTTCATAATTGGTCTCCATTTTGGTGAATTTAAAATGAAATATGTAGTTATTATTCAATATCATTTTAAAACTTGTACTGATTTAGGACCTGATGTTCATGTCTTGCACAGTTGGTTTTCCTTTGCTTTGCCAGAGGCTTGGCATTCATCCAGGCTTTAGTGCCTTGATTTCAGTTGTCGGTTGATTCCTCACTGTGAAGCAGGTCCAGTTCTTTCCTTTTCAGGTGATGCCCAGGACACGATGTTCCAAATGAACATATTGGGTTGCAGGAAGGGATGGAAAAAGTTACAGTTAGTGAGAACTGTCATATCATATATGCTAATTCTAGTAGCATTGATAAATTTCTAAATTAGGAGGCTTGTAACTTTAAATAAACTCATTTCAGAGTGTATAATTAGCGTAGACTTGATTAAGTTGTTTCTTAGTCAACTTTGCCTTATCATCTAATAATTTTCTCAATTAACAAAAAAAATGGAGATGATTCAGCTTGTCTGTATAGAAGGAATCAATGAATTTGGGCTGCTGGAACAGTCCTTCCCAGTTTAATTTCTCTGAAAAATAATGTGTGTAATGAAAATAATTTCCTGTCACAAGCACTGAGTGAGCCTAACAGGAAAGATACCCTACTCAAGATCCATTGCTTGAGAATACAGAAGACCTTGTGGTAGATGTGACAGCAGGTAGCTGTCTTGGCCAAAGAGGTCATTAAATAGTTGAGCTTGGAATTTTTGGTGAAAGAGGTTAGCAGTGTTTCTACCCTGGACCTTAAGAGAGCAAAATTTAAGCTTCTCAGGGAACTAGTTAGCAATGTTTCCTGGGAATCGGACCTAGAGGGTCTAGGGGTCCATGAGATCTGGTTGCTCTTCCAGAATCATCTCTTAAAAGCCCAAAAGCAGGCAATCCTTGATTTGTGCTACAAGTCAACTTAAAGGGGAAGAAGACTGGTCTGGCTGAACAGGGAATTCTTTCAAGAACTAGGGCATAAAAAGAAAATATAGGACTTCTGGAAACAGAGTCTGTCTTCATAGAGAGAGTGTAGAGCTGCAGTTTGCATTTGCAGGGAGAAAACAAGCAAAGCCAAAGCTTAACTTGAGTTGACTCTAGCTACTGTGGTGTCAGACAACAAAAAAGGCTTGTTCAAGGATGTCAACAGGAAGAGGAGGTCAAAGAATATAGGACTGACAGTTGATACAGATGGTCACTTAACAAGTGAGGATGAGGAAAAGGTGGAGGCAACTAATGCCTTTTTTTTTTTTTTGCTTCAGTTTTTAATAGTAACAACATTATATTGATTTATATTGATCTGTCCTGTCTTCAGGGCGGGAGGACCATGTCTGGGGGAGCAGTGACTTATTATTCAGATTATTTCTGGTCATCAGAATTGGTTTGTGTAGTCTAGAGAAAAGGGAAGCTGAGAGGTGACCTAAGAGGTCAGCACAGCTCTGATGAGGGGAAGTGCAGAGGGAGGTGTTGGTCTCTGCTCCCTGGTAATTGATGATAGAACACGAGGGAACGCCACAAATTGATGAAAGGATGAGTGGAACAGCCAAAGCTGTGCCAGCAGAGGTTCAGGCTGGATATTGGGAAACATTTCTGTACCATGAGGTGGCCAAACACTGGCACAAGCTTTCTACTGAGGTATCTGATGCCCCATGCCTGCCAGCATTCAAGAGACATTTGGACAATGACCTTCTCAATATGCTTTAACCTTTGGTTAGCCCTTAAGTGGTCAGGCAGTCAGATGACTTGATCTTTGAAGGTCCCTTTCAACTCAGCTCAACTAAACAAAACTGAACTGTGCTATTCTGTTCTACTCTACTCTACTCTACTCTACTCTACTCTACTCTACTCTATTCTTAAAAAGCTCAAGAAAAATATCAAAGGTAATGGGTTCATCCAGGGTTTCTATGTTTCACTGGCAATAGTATCTTCAATGATTTTTTTTTTTGAATTCAATTAATTAAAAAAAGAAAAAAAATATTTCATAAAAAAAGCTTGCACGAAACCACACATGGCAGGAAACCATATGCAACTTCCTCAACGTGGGACTGCGCATGTTCTAAAATTTCTTCAGATCAGATACTAATGAGCCAAACCAGTAGTATTAGTCTTCAGTGAATAATGTAATTTCTTGCACATCTGGTTTGCAAAAACTGACTCTCAGGGAGAAATGTCACTTGTGAAAGAAATATATATTTTTAAAGTTTACTTAATTAAATCTACAGATGAAGTAAATATTTTGGCTTTTCCCTATATGTCATTGTTTTTAAGTTTTGTTTTTCTAATTATTAGAAAATGGTGTTATAAAGTATCTGTTTAGCTTTTTTAACTCTGTCTTTTTTATTTGGCTAAAACTTAACAAAATACACTGTAAGTTTACAAATATGTATTCTTAAAATCCTTTTTTCAGTGATTTATGAATTAATAACATAGGGCTTAAACAGTAGGTATGGAGCTGGATGAAATACATTTATTTCTGGTTTGACATTGAATTTAATAATTGTAAAAAGTAATTTGAGTCAAAATGAAAAAGAAATGTGATTATCTTGGGTACTGGCAAAACAAAAATGATATCTAAAATCATTTTCTTTTAATCTAAAACTTTTAAAAATATACCAGTTCTTATATACTCAAAACCTTTTCCAGATATACTAGTTGATATAACAAAAGATTTATTCTTTATAATATTTTACTATCGCTGTAAATCATTATTGCTAGGAAAAAAAAAAAAAAAAAAAAAAAAAAAGCTGTAAAATAAAACCTTACATTTTACAGTGTAGCTTGCCTCTTAAAACATGTACAAAATCTAGCAAGTATGTGTGCATTATTTTCTCCCCCCTCACCAAAACCTCTATTTTCCAGTATTTGTCAGCAAATTGCTGTTTCTATTGTAAGCAATCATCAGCATTAAAACCTGAAGAGCTGCAAATCTTCATGTTTCAGGGAGATACATTTTTGGCTGTGCTGAAGGAGAATTTCCCTTTTGTGCGACAGCACTCCACAGCGATGGGCATTATCAGAGTCCGAGCCGGCTTCCCACTCTCTCCTGTGCTAGCTGCTTTCCCAGGTAGGGTGCGTGAAACCACACCACAGTTCTTATCATTTCAGGCAGATTATAATTACAGTCTAAGTAAACTGACTTTACAAGTGATGACAACATTAAATGCAGTCCATTAATCCACCCCTAACTGCTTCTCAGCTATGCAGAGAAGCTTGCAGATGTCTCTAATATACACAGCATGATAAGTTAGAAGACGACTACATTAGATTCCTATGAGAAACTCCTTCTGAAGATCCCTCATGTTAGAGAGATGTATAGATTCTCTTGTTCTCATATATTCCTGGGCAAGCATGAGGTATATCTGTCTGCTCAGCCTTTCAAACATATTTCAAATATGATTTTCACTGTTAAAAAGATTCTGAGAAACTCTTGCCAAAGAATCAGAACTGTCCAGTTACACTAAAAACAAGCAGTCACCACAAGGTGGATTGTTCCTGTGTGACCTACATTTCTGTACCAAAGATTTCCTTCAGATTAGTCCAACAAAATAAATGAGTTTTATACGTATTTTCCATAACCACAACAGAAACCTTGGTGGCAGAAAGGGCCACATTGATATATCTGAGGGTTACTTGTAGACTTCACAGATCATTGCTTGAAGCCCTCAATGTGATGTGTGGAAAAAAAAAAAAAAAAAAGAGAGAGAGAGAGGGAAAAAATAGAAGAAAAAAAAACAAACAAACAACAACAACAACAACAAAAAAACAACACAACAACACATTTCCAAGTTCCCTTCTGATGGGCACATTTCCCACTAAATCAAGGAGAAGTTTTATTTTGAGAGACTGGGGACAGAGCAGAGAGTGATTTTGGTCAAAGAACAGCATATGAATAGGAAGACTAAGAGAAATATTTCTCGCTGTAATATAGAATCATAGAATGATTAAGGTTGGAAAAGACCTTCAAGATAATCTGGTCCAGCCATCCCCCTACCACCAATGTCACCCACCAAACCATGTCCCTTAGCACCACGTCCAACCTTTCCTTGAACACCCCCAGGGACAGTGATCCAACCCCTTCCCTGGATACCATACATGGCACCTACTTTTTCTCACCCATTTTCTCACCATCCTGAACTTTGGGTGAGCAAATATCCTTTTTTACATTCTTCTTTCTGCTTCTTGTCTTCACAGAGCTCCTCTCAGAGTTTATAGCCCCTGCTTTCTGATGTGACTTCAGTTCTCTGGATATCCCATGGAAAGGGGGGTTCCTTCTGCCTTGCTGCCATCATGCAAACCTTCACATCTTTCCTCTCATTGCACTCTCATTTCTCACCATGTGGCTGTATCTTGGGCTATTCTAAAGGGTCTCAAGAGTTGCAAGGTCTCAGTTGTGACAGCTGCCTTCTCTGACATTCTGTAGGAAACTGTTGGCCTCTGAGGAGATGCATTTCTATTTGGAGTGTGTTTTTTCCTGGTAGGGCTCCCTATGAGGTGCTTGTTTATCCTTCTGCAGACAGACTCAAGCTCAGATGATGAGGAGTATATAAACACCTGCTGCTGTGTAACAGCCGTAGACATAAAGGCTGCCTTCACTTCATATCAGATCACGAAAAGTGGAGGCAAGTTTCCTGGTATATATTTGGAAATTTCCCACACTACATTGATTTTTAGTAAATAAGTGTGCCAAAATCACCAGAGTTACTCAGGTAAGTGAAGTCGTCTATTTTGTCTTTCCTTCAGAAAGAGGAAAAAGGAAAGCCATCTATTTTGTCTTTCTTTGTCAAGAGATACTGGAAGGAGTTCACTAACCAATGATCTGCCAGCTCTAGCATTAAACGGGAGATTAGGGGATTTATGGGGCAAGGGAGGGAAGAGAGCCATGTCTTATTTTCACCACCCTATGCAACATATACAATGCGATGTGATGATGGCCATGTATCTGCTCAGCCTTCTTCATCTTAGTTTGCTGCATCTGGCTTGCTCTGATGCAACATCTGTGAGTTCAAGATCATTTAAAAGCCTGTCCCCTAGTTACCAGTCTGCAAACTTAGGTTCCTTATTTTTTTCTCACAGTGTTGAGGACATAAAATAGGGACATTTGGCATATCCCAGCATACAGCACTGCAGAACATGGCTGCAGCTCTCCCAGAGGGCTGTGAAGATCTGTCATGGCTGGTCTGGCTCCAAACAAAGCAATAATGGCTGCTATGTGAACACCAGAGCAAGTCTTGCACTTGGATGTGTGGCATCCATAGGTCAGTGAGGGAAATATGCGTGAAAGCACTTTGCCCTTTTGAAAGTCGAAACAGGAAATCCCTGTCTATGTGAAATTGCTGCAACTTAATGGCCGCTTTTTCTCTCACAAAACCAGGGGCTGTGCCTGATTGTGCATGGCTAGGTACAAGAGGTCAAAGTATAAATTTTAAAAGGTTAAATTTCAGACATTTCAGGTTTTTAATTTCTTATTATCCTTCAGGCAAGCTGCTGTGCTGAGTCTGCTAAGGAGAGAATGAAGATGAATGAAAGAATCTGGAAACTTGTCCTTTTGATTCTTTTTCCTGTATGTGTTTGTGTGTGTATAGGCTTCTGTGCAGACAGCTATCTTTCTTTCTGTGGTCCCTGCACAAAGAGCAAGGCTTTATCTCCTTCTGTTGGCACTGGTTAGGTACCAAAAAGCATCAATGAACCACAGCTCTACCCAATGCAGCCGTTCTGTGCAGCCCCATGGGTCAGAACAGCCGTGAGGAAGGAGAGTGCTTTGTGTTGGTCCAGTTTATACCACAGGAGATACAGCATTCTCAACCAGCAGAGAACTCACTGCTAACAGTAAGTGTTGCACCTCCAGAAGTGTTGCACCACAGAACCACAGTCATGACAAGAACTCTCTAGGATGACAGCAGTTTAGAGAAAGAGCCAAGAAATACGGACTCACCATGTTTTTGTTTGTTTCATTTGTTTTTTTCAAGGATGTGTCCTTGAAACAAACAAGGATGTGTCCTTTAATGAAAGGAGGAGAGGAAAAAAACAATGAAAACACACATGAGGAGGACCAAAAAGGCCTTTCAAGGAGCTAAAAGTACTGTTGCCTTTATCAGAACACCCCAGACTACAAAGTGCTTAATTTCCCGTCAAAAAGTTTTCACACGAGCCTGGGGTATTAGAAAATGGCAATTGCAGTTTGTCATCAAGTTTAATTACCTTTGGACATTTGCATAAAAATCATTCAGTGCAGTGGAGGGGAGGACCGGTCTGAATGGGGAAGAACGAGTTAAATAAAAACATGACATTGAGTAACAGATTGCCATAGGGCTGACTAGTGGAAGCTTGCAGTCGTATCTCTACCAGGGCAAGACAGATAAAGTAGCTTTTTACTGGATCAACAATTACTGTAAAAGGCATTAAAGGTCAAAATGGATAAATATCAAGTCATACAAAGCTCATCTTTAGCTAACGGCAATTTGGAAGATTGTGCTGTTTCAATAACAACCCATTGTACAAGAACTGCTGGAAATGCATCACGGAGTTGCTGCAGAAATCATATGTTGGAGCTCTGTCTTCTTAGCCATTAATAATACTACAACAAGTATCGTCCTGTATCATATCAGTGGTTTTTAACTGCTCTTCATAAATATTTCTGGAGTTGGTTGAATTAGACTTCTAATGATTTCTCCATTAAATGTGGTCTGATCAATTTTTACGGCATTGCCTGAGGAATGAAATCAAACAAATGTCATGCTGCACTTGCATTCCTTCTATGGATTTTTGAGGCATTCCTTTAAAAACATTTTTTTGTTTGTCAGCAGAGACATCAATTTGACAACTTGCTTTACAAAATTAGAGTAGCTTTCAAGCAAGGTGGTTATGCTGTGTGATCTGTGTGCTGTTTCACTGTTATTTGAGGTTTCAGCTCACATCCCAGTCACATGGGGCAATTTGTCATTATCTCTGCTAATGACTGTGTGAATCTGGATCAAACTGAGTAGCTGATAAATAAACATGTTGATTTCTGGCAAACTACTGACAAAGAACATTATTTTAATATTTGTCATTAAAAAAGCATCACTGCCCTAAATACTACAACCTTGAAGCAACGTGGCACTGTGGAAGATGAGACATATCACTTATCAAAGGTATCATTTTAAACTTAATCTGTGAGCAGAGGACATGTGAACGACCAGTGAGTCAGGCTAAAGGCCTCCAGTCCTGTATCACATCTCTTGGCCTGATAAGTAGTTGCTGCCTAGAGAAAGGCCACAGCCACTGTTGAAGTTAATTGGGATAGCTGGATATTATATGTTCATCTATTAAATGAGATAGCAAGGGTCATTTTACTCAAAAAAAAAAAAAAAAGGATTTGCTAAGCTATATTGTAGAAAAAATGCAGGAAATGTAAGGCTAAGATAAAGAGCAAAATGCGTGGAGCCTAGCTAAAAGCACCTCATTAAAGCCCCATTTCATTAGCACAGCTTGTTAAATCAGTAACTTGAGGCTTAACGAAGGTCTTCCCACTGCAGTGGCTGTGGTCCTGCAGGGTTCTAGGTGAAACATCAATTGAATTATCTTGACAAACAGCAGATATGGGTCTAACAGCTTCCTCACTGAGGTAACAGATACTTTTGCTGGTACATACTGAAAAGATAGCGGGTTGTGCAGGCAACCTTTTTCAAGTCTTGCAAAACCACTGAAAATGGTCAGGTTTCAGCATACCTGAACAATAGCTCTGACTAATTATCATCTATGCTGAAATAAAAATAATTGGTTAACTACCTTGTAATGGGAGCCTGTGGTGAGCTTGCAGAAGACTTCTCCTCTCCTCCTTTTTGAAATGGCTTTCTTTGTGTTTAATAAAAATACTCAATGGTCCTTTTGATTTTACATTTATAGTTATGAATAAGACTTTGACTCATACCAATTTTCCATAAATCCAGGGAATAAGAAGTTAGAGGAGATCATTGTAAGCTTTTTATCCTGCCCCACCTGAGCTCTTGCACCAGTCTCCTAGTTTTACGCTAGGTGAAAGCATATTGTTTAAGAAACACTTTATGTTTTATTTTAAATGCATCAGGTAAACCAGAAGATGAAAATCAGTGGTGTCAGGAAAAGCTGTGTATCTTGTATCATGTCTACATGATATCTGAGTGCTTTTTAGCATTGAAGGGACAAATTCTTTGTCAGAAAAATAACTGTTGCTCATTGGATTGCATCTGTGTAAAAGATTGAAGAGCGTAATATTTCATGACCACTACCTTCACATGTAACATTGCCTGCATGAATTCAGTGAGTATGAATCATTTGACACAGAGGTAGAACCTGTCCAAAACTTGTACAATGTGAAGCTAGGAAAAAAAAGAAAAGAAAAAGAAAAAAAAAAGTCCAAAATGAGACAGGAAACAGCTTTAACACAGCCCCTGGTGCTGAAATTCCATTTGCCGCGAGAGGCAGATAGCTGCTTGTCTTCACCGAGAATTTTAAGAAGGAAGAAGGATGAGATAGGCACCGATTATTCACACTGGGCAAATGGTGTCCAATTCTACGAAATATTGTGGCCAAAAATGGGATTTTTCAGATCGTTCAGAATTTGTCTATCAACAGAGGAGTTGCTTAGCATAAATTCTGTAATGGTAGCTAAGCAGAGGTTAGAAACCTAACTCCTTCCATTGATAGAAGTCTAATATATATATATATATATATATATATATATATATATATATATACATGTTTAAAATCAGTGAGCTTTGATCTCAGAAGTTCCACGCACTCACAGATACCAAATAGTCTTTGTGCCTTGGGTTTTCCTGTATTGCTGTACTGGGTATGGCTGGGCTAAAATTAAGAAAATTCCTTAATGTGTTGTAAGCACTGTTCAGCAACAATTAGAACATCAGCATGCTATCAGTGCTGTTTTGGTCACAAATCCAAAACTTTGCACCATATAAGATACTATGAAGAAAATTAACCCTATCCCAGCCCAAACCAGTACAATTGCTAAAAGAAATGACTAAACTTCACTAATAGCCTGCACTTGTTCCAAGATCTGTTTTCTTCCAGGTTTTCCATATAAACCTTATTTATCATAAATATACACACCCTCACCTCCACTCTACCGTGTTATAGACCTAAACTGGATCTAAGTGCAGTGACTGGCATTGCCATAGGTTTTAAAAAATATATTTTAGAAAATCAATCTCAACTATGTGATGAAGAGTTAAAGTATTGAACACAAGCTTCACTCAGTTGAAAACTTTGCATTCCCACATCTCTACCATCCTCTTACCTACTTCATAACCAGAATGAATCTCCATATGTTCAGAATAATCCAGCTCATGGTGAGACTAATCTCCTGAAAACCAACTCATTAAATTAACCTCAGTGATTTTCTTGACTTGGGGAAAACTCACTGGGGGAACAACATGTCCTATGTGCTATAGTGCCATGACATCACTGCCATTGAGCTGAACTCTATACGTAGTTTGAACTGCAGCAGTAAAGTGGGCAACTTAATTTCAGCTGTATTGGAGTCAGATAGCAAAACACATGTATCTGCCCCAGCAGGACAGCTTTTGCTGATGCTTATTGGCAGAGGATTCCTTCAGAAGAAAAATTCTTTGGCAAGGCTTCTATATGCACAAACTAGCTTATTGTTAGAATATTCAGCAGTCAAATAGATCATCCCTCAAATAAATGACTGAAAAAAGAAGTACCGCACTGAAGTATTCAGAGGTTACAAAGGATGTGATATTGAGCCCAAGCCAATACTACAATGCTATCACAAAAAGGCAAAATTTGCACTGGATTGAATTCATGGAAGTATAATGTATTAAAAATGTTCAGTAGGTTTTTCACTGTGATTGACTTGAGTTAGGTCTCAGTGGCGGTGATTTATTGCTTTTGGTTCTGGTGTTACTGACCAAATTCTTTTCTGGTGTCATGACACTGATTTACTATATGTATTTGTCCTGGTTTCAGTTAGAACAGAGTTAATTTTCTTCCTAGTAGCTGGTAGAGTGCTATGTTTTGGCTTAGGATGAGAAGAGTGCTGATAACACCCCGATGTTTTAATTGTTGCAGAGCAGTGCTTATACTAAGCCAAGGACATCTCAGCTTCTTGCTCTGTCCTGCCAACGGGCAGGCTGAGGGTGCATCAAGAGCTGGGAGGGGACAGACCCAGGACAGGTGACCCAAACTAGCCAAAGGGGTATTCCATACCATCTGACATCACGCTAAACAATATATAGGGGTGGCTAGACAGTGGAGGGGGCCGGACTGCTCGGGGTTAGGCTGGGCATCAGTCAGCGGGTAGTGAGCAATTGCATTGTGCATCACTTGTTTGTACACATTATTATTAGTGGTACTATTATCATCATTGTACTATTATTATTATTGTTATTATCATTATTGTTATTATTATTTTCCTGTCTTATTAAACTGTCTTTATCTCAACTCACAGGCTTCACTTTCCATTTCTGTCCCTTGTCCCAGAGAGAGAGGGGGGAGGGCGAGCGAACGGCTGTGTGGTGTTTAGCTGCCGGCCGGGTTAAACCACAACAGTATTGCTTTAGAAATAGGTGCCACTCTCATGAACCATGGCCCTCTCATTCTGGGTGATTTAATACCATGGGATGGAAGCATGGTTTGGGACCGAAGAGCTTCCAGAGAAAGAAAAGGTACAGCCAGATGGAAAAGCAGAAGGAGCCAATGCAACAGCAACCTCCATAGTTGGTCCTGGTCTCAGCACAACTGCAGCGCAATAGTGCCAAGCTTGTCACTGGTACCAAAGGAATTTTAAGGTAGGATTTGAAGCAGGGAAATTAAAGGGCTTGGGGAGTTTTCAGAGAGAGGCACTTCTAAGCATGCAGAGGAGTCTGGAAAACTCATGACTGATATGGAGAGGAGGAAGCTGCCATCTTGTTAGAGAATGGGCAAATTCTCAGGGAGAAAGTCATTGAAAATGAATGAAAGATTAACTTTGAGACAATGAAGAGGGGGGACTCAAAAAGAGAATAAGGGAGGAAAATAACAAGATCAAAAATCCCACAACTGGAAATTAAACTTTAAGCAGTATTTTGAATTGATACATAACAAGGTGTAAAGATCAGAATACAGACATGAATAAAATTAATAAGGGAATGCAGCGTAAGGGAACCAAAGCATGCCCAAGCTTGTTCTAGGCAATAGTGAAAGGAAAAATGGGGCGATTATGGACAATGATACCTCTTTGGTTCAGTTCCTGGCTGTCACACAGAACTCCTGTACAGTTTTGGATAGAACACTTAATCTGCCTGAACCTCAGCTCATTCCCTGGAGGAGATGCATAACTGTTGTAGTTGTTAGGTATTCATTTGTCAGAGAATGTTCTGACCATGGTTTCTGACCATCCTTCATTTAGTACGAGTTTGACCTTATATCAAATTATATATCAAAGCTGCAGCACTAAATAATAAAGTCTTTGAAGAGATCCTGGCAAATCTAAAACAGTTTGTGAAAGAGGAGGAGAAGATACTAAACAGAGAAAATACGAAAAAGCCACTTCTGATAACTGAACTGCATCCCCAAATTTGTACGATCTCTGTAAGGAATTCACTAGCACAAATGTGGTGCTGGAAGCACATCAGGTTAACACTTCCCTTTGTTCATCCTGTGGGTGTCCCAGCAGTGTAGCACAGGAACCCAAGCAGATGTTGTCTGCTGTGAATGCTGCTAGCCTCTGAGAGGATTCCCATCTGCTTAATTGGTTTATCGGTTCTTTTGGTTTGTTACAGGGCATTTAGGAGGAAAGAGGTTGTTGACTTTCACCCTAGCTGAATAACACAGATAAATGAATGCTAACTGCAAGCCAATGGGTCTGTGTGGGAAATTTCATAGAACTGGACATGTTTATAGATAAGGAACAAATTATTCAGTTTCTTGACCTCTTCTTTCTTTCTGCCTTATTAACTTAGATTGTTTAGTTAAGAAAAAAGTCAGTTTCTGCTTATTTTAGCTTGAACACAAGGATCCACTCTCTCTCCAGAAAAACACAGATTATTTGTCACTTGATTCCTATTAGGGATTGTGTTTGGGCTATTGAAAAGTTTTACATGGATTTGCTGAAACACTCCCTTTGCAAAATGCATAATATCTAGGCAAATTGGCAACCTATCAGCACACAGCTCTGGCTCTTTCTTCAGAAAGGGAATACTGTGCTCAGTACATAAGGAAATACAATCTATATAAAAGAAAGCAAAACAAACAACACAAACATCACCACCAACAATGCTAAGAAACCTTTAATAGGGTCTCTATCCTTTGGGCTTTACAATAATAATAGTAATAGTAATAGTAATAGTAATAGTAATAGTAATAGCAATAATAAACAACAATAATAATAATAGAAGAAAAGGTCATTCTCTTCCCAGTTTCTCTCTTCCCTGAAATCTCCATTTTAAAAAGGGAAGAGACGACAAGATTATACCATGAAAACTGATGATTTATATAAAAGAAAAATAATAAAAAAATCAAAATCTCTGCAAAAGTACTCCTAAAAACTGCATACATAGGCGACAACATAGTAACAAAGGAAAGAAAAAATTAAATCAACCTGGAATCAAAACCTGTTTTTATTATTGTGATGGGAACATGATTTGTGCTGAGAAATTAAATTCCAGTGATGAGCCTAAGTTACATTTTCTCATTCATGTGGGAGCAAAAAAAGTGGATACATCTCCAAGCCACAAGAGAGCAAAAGTGCCCAGGAAGAAATTAATACAATAGGTGTTAGAAAAGAATGATGAATATTTGTATATGTTTCAGCTGTAAATGGATCCCATTGCTGTCTCACAGAAAATCTTCACAAATCAAATTACCACAGCAGAGGCTGTGGTTAAGAATTTTATAATATAACACCCCCCTCTTTTTTTTTTTTTGAAAGCAAGTGATTAATTTGCTTCATATCATAAATCTGATCAGCTGGTAGGATGATTAATCGGACATGCTAGTCCCCTCTCTCAGATCATTCCTTGTTTATCGATTATAGCATGGCTTTTTCTTTCCTGCAGTTAAAGCTCACTAGTTTTCCCTTAAAATGATCAGATTAGACCTGAAATGTTTACTGTGTGTAAGCTAATTCTAGTCACTTGAAACTTCATGTAGAATATGTTCTGGCTAAATCTGATTAAAATGGACAATTGACTTCTGATTTACGCTCACTTCAGGGGACAATGTAGCAGCCCCCGATGTGTAATTAGACAAAGCTCGCAGAGTCCCCTATGTGGGAGGAGGTGGGAGCTCCTGGCCAGTCTGCCACTTACCATTACCCACACAATCAGAGGATGTCACTGAAGCAAGAGCTGAAGTCAAAAGGCAGAGACTGAAAGTGCCCGGTTTCTGAGTGCTATAAATGACCTTGAGACATCTGCAAATGTCAGGGAGTCTGGCAGTATTCTAAGACAAGAACCCATTGTGATGCTTTACTCAGTTATGAAATGCTATTTTGGAAATACTGTTCTTGAACTGCAAGACTCACGAAGTTAAATAAAATTTGTGGTAGGCAGATCTATTTGTATTTACAGGAGGCTTTGTGCTCCTTCTGGATTCTGGACTGCTTCTGCTTGTCTATGGTTCCTTATTTCTGCTCTGCTGTTCAAGGTCTTCAGAGGGCTCTTGGTCATAGTAAAACTCAAGTGTCTGTTTTCTTCTCATCTGCCTTGACCTCTCAGATGCTTCACACGGTAAACCACTTTCTTCCTTAAAATCTTGCTTTTTCTGGCTCTCTATAAGTGCTGTAATTCCAGGTTCCTCATTCCCTCTTCCTCTTTTCTGCTCATGCTTTTACCCCTTCCATTCTGTAGATTTCACTATTTTACTTCCTCACCTCCACACTTCCGTGTAGTTCTCAGAAGCGTGACCCCTGCTCTGGTGGTCTGATTTCAGACAGTTTTGACTACTGCCCACAATCATAGCTTTCAATTTACAGCATGCCTCTCTCTTGATGAATGGTGATCCATTCATCAGTGGTACTTCTGTCCTTGCTGGCAACTAAATGTAGCTGAAGGGGACAAAGCAGGTTGCTTTGGCCTCTTACCCAAACCATCCTGTCCATGCTCATTGCAGAAAGGATGCTGGACAACATTTTCATACCTGAGCTGATTGACCCCCACTTTTAAATCTGATCTCCAATATCCTTTTAGCTTATTATAGGCACTACACTCTTTTTTCCTTGTGTCCCTTTACATTCCCTTTGTGAATTACTGACATCAAATGGAGGTTACCTCTATGTCTTTACCCTTACAAAAAAAGTTCCACTTGCCCTTATACTTTTTCATGACCTCCTTCCCAGGTCTCTCCTGTTTGCACTCCTCTCCTACAAACCCTCTTAAATGGTTTTCAGCAAGAGTCTGCATGTCTAAACTAAACTTCATATATAACCTCTGAAGTCCAGCTCTCTTTCAAATTCCTCCTTCAAGTCTCTTCAACAATGCCCTCCACTTCTGCTTCCTCTAAAAAATTGCCAGGATTGCCCAAAAGACAAGAATCCTCTTCTATTTGTCTCTCTCCTGTGCTATATATCTAACATTAATTTACTAAATCCCAAGTAGATAAGTATAAAGCTGACCTGTCTGAACATATACTGTTCCTTCTGCTCCATTGCTCTCTCTGACTGTGACACCTACTTGTTGAATTGTTCACAAGTAAGACATAGTTAATGAGGAAAATGCACTGCACCTCACACCGTGAAATGATCTTAACTGGAAAGTCTCAGCTCTCTTGTAGTATAAGTAGTAGAAAACAAACACACAAACAAATAAACACAATAAATAGACAGTGATTTAAATGTCTTAAAAAAAAAAAAAAAAGCAACTGAGTTTTTGACACATCCCTATAGGCACGAACCTTTGTGAAACACTGATTTTAGTGTTAAATAGACAACTTAGTATCTTGTAGAACTATCTTGTGAAACAACAGAATTAGGCCAAAAATATTTCAATAAGACAAATAGAAGAAGTAACCACTTTGGTCAAAGTAAGGAAATTAACTGACCTTGCAGTTTCCACAATAAGAGATTATTTTTATTATTTATTTATATGACTTTACTGAATTCATTTTCTCTCATTAAATAGTACCAATTCATCAACTTGTAGGAATAGTGTGTCCTTCTGCAGAAGTCCTGGAGTCTATTTTCTAGACTCAGAATAACAACAAATCATGCAAGTGCTTTAAAAATGGATCAACTTATAGAGGCAAGAATGGATGTAAATTGTAATCTGGGCCAGAATTTTCTTTTATGTAGTATTATTAATCCATTTCAGAGTAATTTTTGTGTTTTATATGGTGTTTAAAGTTATATAACTGTATCTTCTAAAGAAAAAAGAAACCAATAAAAACCAAAGTAATTCCTTTGCTCTATAGACAATTGCCATTTTTTTTAACTTGATATTAGATATTCAAGAAAAAAAATCACGGGGATAAATTTTAATGAAGTAACTGGAAAAACAAAAGTAACAAAATCAGGGGAAACAATGTAGAGAAAAAAAGTATGTTTAACTATAATATGAAACTTCCCATCAAAGTGCTTCTCTTCTAACTTGTAAAGTTAATAATCAGAGAATACAAAAATAGCCTGGTTATTTTTGCATAATCATTTATCCTTATATTGGGTAGTCAACAGCAGGTTTGAAGAAAAGTTTTGAAGAGCAGTTATATATCACATGTTGATTTATGTTCACACATACACACACACAATTCACAAAGAATGAAGATCTGCAGATCACACAAAGATATCTCAGCCATGTTCCCAAACAAGTGGATGACCATGTTTTCCACCACTGAGTAGTGTGCTCAGGGGATATCTTCATATGTAAGATCTGGCCTGAGTTTAAGAGCCTTACCAGACATGTCTTTTATAGATTAAGTACTGATGGTCCATGAGTATGTCATCTAACACAGGGACCAGGAAAGTGCCATCACAGCACATCTGTGCTGAAGACAACTCCTCTACTGGGCATTTTTCAGCACTATTCTAAAATAAAATGACCAATTACCACTGAACCATATAGCCATATATTTCCTCTTTCAAAAACCACATAATTTACCTAGATAAGTCCATATGAACAAGTTACAATAGGTTCTCATACGAGCCAGAGGAGTTTAGGACAGGGTTGATTCTCTTAAAACTGACGTTGACATTTGGTCTGGTGAATCATGCTACAAATACCTAGAAATTCTGTGATTCTGTGATTCTGTGAAATGTTGTTGACTATCAACTGAATCTCTGCTGAATATGCAACAAGTTTCAAGGTGGACATCACCATCACTGATGCCTGAAATTAGGTGAGATGGATCCCACTGTAGGAATTCAGTTGCCTGAACAAAGGTACTGTTAATGCATCTTTGAGATGTATCAAACCATTCCAGACATCTCACTCAGGTAACATATATGGCACAAGATTCTTGGGAGATCCATATCCTTATTGTTTCGAACAGACATCAGGCAAGATACAGGACATTGCACTTGAATATCCTTATCAACTGGAGCACATCTCATTTATGGATCATATTTTGTAACCTTGTATACTGAAAACTCAATAGAAATGGCTATATGAAGACAGACAGCACTTCTAAGAACTTTAAAGAGCAAAAATATAAAGCAGAAGATGTTAACAGTAGTCACTATTACAAGTGCCAAACAGCATAAAGACTTCTAAGATGGCAGGTTGCTGTAAGTAAAAAGGTAATAAACCAGAGGTGCCCTATAGATAAGGACTAGCACTAGGCTCTAACTCAAAAGAGAGGTAAGAAAGCAAAAACAACAATTTTAGAGGAATGTGCTAATATCTTGTAGCATTTCTTCCACTGTGTTTCTTCCATTTCCTTCATGCTGTTGGGCTTTGGGCTTTTCTCTGCTTTGACATTTTGTTCTGTAGCTTCAAGTGTTTATTTTACAGTTGGCTGTAGATTAAGTATTTTTATTTGCTTGTTTATATGACCAGACCTCTGATTTAAAGGGAATATTTTGTTTTGCTTACATGTAGAATACATTTTCTCCAAGAAATTTTCCTACAAGTCAATGGCTTTTGTATCGGAGGAAAAATAATAGTTCCACAATGCTTTAACAAGATTGTGTATTATGATGCTCTAGGATAGAGTTGAAAAAGAGATTATAAAGCCTGCAATGAAGATAGCATATGATTTATCTTTTATAATGAATAGCTTGAACTCTTTTCTTTCTTCGTTGCTATGGTATCCTTTTGTAACTTTATTTATAAGTGCTTCATGTAGAATTCATAGCCAGTAGATTTTTCTCAGGTTGGGGACTTTTTAAAAATCTCTCTGTATTGCCAAAGCCTCCTGTACCCAGATTTCAACAAGTTCAGACATTACCGAGAATACTCAGATCGGATATTTTCAGAACTATGAGATAATTGGTAACACCTCTAATTTTGTCAAAAATCATATTGTCTTCAACACAGATTGTCATTCTGTTGCTGTCAGTACTCAGTCTTTTAAAAGTCTATGAACAATATTGGCTTCCTCAAACTCTTCCAAGAGATCAGTGACAGAACATAAGTGCCTATTGGTATCCTCACGAAGGAGTTAACAGGGTTTTCCAGATAATATTTATGCATTTTCCTGCTCATTTTACTTATCAAAAATAATAAAATTTTCATGGCCTAGAAAATAAGAAAGCCCAGATCTTTATACAAATAATTAGACCATTTAACATAAAAATGCTTATTCTTTAAAGTGTGGAATGGCTCCAGAAGAAAAGATGAGAAACTAGCACCAAAGTATCCAGTAGCCTTCTGATTGGCTCCCTTTCTGAAATTTGGGTTCAGATATCTCTGTAGACTAAAAGACTGAATCCACACCTCCTGCATCATAAATCAGTGCCGTGACCACACTAGAAAGTAGACATTGGCTGGGCTCCAGGTGTTTCTTCAGGTGTTTCTTCTTCTACCTTCTTAGCTGTGCTCAGAAGAAAAAGCCTTTGAAAATCCTAGCTCAGGTCTTCCTCTATAGCTAAGGATTTGAGCAGCATATGAATATCAACAGGCAGAAATTAGATGCCTTGGGAATTATAAAAGAGATGAGTTTGGTTCTGAGCACTTAAAAAGATAGGCTGGTGTTTTAAGTCCACCCAGGTTTCAGTGGTTTATAGGGCTAGCATGGTTTAGGCAAGCTGGATTTGAAAGACAGCAGTACACAGAGGAGTCAGGAGATTAACATCTGTTCTGGCCAAAACTGCTGCCCTGGAAGAGGTACTCACTCATAGGCAGTGGCAACCTGAATCTGAACTGAGACTTATTCTTTATTTCTGTAATTATGTCAGGGCATCAGAGTTACCTGCTGTCACTCAAGCTACCTAGGGAGATTTCAGGGTCTGCTCTTCCCCAGCTCCCAAAAGACACAAAATCACAGGAATTTAGAGGATCTCCCTGCCCTGGGTAGTCACCTCGGGGCTTTGCAGCAGATGGGATGAAAACTGAAAGTTTTGAAGCTGAAGCCTGTTCTGTGTGGATGTTTCAAAGCCAGGTAAGTGAAGGGACAGTCATCATTCCTGTCAGATGTCAGATTTCAACAAGTGGTCACTAAGGTCTGCAGATAGTCTGTGGACAAGATACAAAGCAAAACCTTCACACAAGCTTTTACAGGTTGTAGTCAAAGCCATTTTTCTTGATTTTGAGGGTGACTGTAGTGTTTTTCTATGGTGGTTATGAACTATTATTTCTGTAGCCACAGGCACAGCCTCTGTCCTGCTGCACACTAGTCCTACAGCAGTATTTTGCAGTTCCAAAGCCTGGGTATGCAGCCATTGCAAAGGGCTGGATTGTGAGTCTGCTTTCCTTCCTGCACAGCCCATTATACTAAATTTGCGATTTCTTTTTCTTGGATACTGCGAGAACACTCTGCTTGTTCCTGTTATATTTTGATTCTTCATGTCCCAGAAATTCTTCACAACCAAATCACATATAACAAAGATGTTCTCAGGTATTATTGCTCCCTGCATGGCAAAGAAAGGAAACACAACAGGTTCTGAGTGCTACTTTCAGCTGTTCACAAGGGAGATGATAAAATCTTTGCCAGCTGGCTTAACTGCTCCTATGATCTTGTCTGATTGTTGTCATACCACTTGTTTTTCTCCTGAGTATTTCATGCTGATGCTACAATCCATCCTGACTTGTGTGTTGAGAACTACATCTGAGACGGGACCTTTTTCACTTTGGTGTCTGTGTTGAGACAACCATTAATTTGTCTGTTTTTCTTTATGATTATTATTCAACTTTTTGTTAAACAGATGTGATAATCATACTGATAGTGCAGTGACAGGATTACACAAGTTTGATTAGTACATAATGAAAATTGCCTGTAACATAAGTATTTTGCAATTATGTAGAAAGCACAATGCCATCTGGGTTCTGCTTGTCTTTCCTTCTCTCTCTCTCTCTCTCTCTTTTTTTTTTTTCCCTAATAAATGACAACTAACAATAAAATATAATTCTGTAGTAAAATGTGCAGTACAGCAACAAGAATTTATAAAAAGCATTTTGTGTTTTCTCTGAGCATTTTAAGACTTAGCAATCAGTCCAGCAAATGCTTAGCCTGCTGAGTAGCCCTTATTCACAGAAGGAGCCATTGACTTTAATAGCGTGACCTATCTGATTAAAGATTATTTGCAAGAGCCAAATATTTCCAGGTCTGGTGTAGAATGAGGAGGGATTGATTTAGGTTCCTGCAGAGTAATCATTCCCTGTCTTTTCTTCATTCATCTGTTCCATTAAAATATGGTAAATTGTAATGCTCCAGACAATAGTGTATCACATCATTTCTATTACTAGTGTTACTTTGTGCATGTGTATAGACACAAAGCATTTCTCAATGTTTGAGTCCCATGGTGGGCATAAGCCAGAGGCCAAGAGCTTGGCATTTGCTCGTCTCCTTCTCTCTGACCTCGCAGTAATTTGGCTGTCTGTGTACCACTAAATCCAAGTTCCTTTTTATTTGAGTTATCAGAAGTAAGTAAAGGCAACTAGCCTGTCAAAGCCCTGTGACAATGCTGATGTAAATCATAGAATCATAGAATATCCATAGTTGGACATGGATCATCAAATCCAACTCCTGGCATCACACAGGTCTACCCAAAATTTCAGACCATATGACTAAGAGCACAATCCAAATGCAAATGAACTGATGAAAGTCCTAGTATGAGCCAATGAAGGAACTGGGATTACACATCAGAGTTAACTGGATATCAAACTTATGTGACATCTGCTAGTGAAAGTTTACCCAACTCCTTGTTAAAATTGTGGGGGGTGAGAGGAGGAAGGTAATTATCCTTCTATAAATGTTGAAAATTAGATAAGAATTTCTGAAACAAGGGTCTGTTGGATATGGGCTTTTATCTCTGTAGAACAGTATTCCTTAGGCACCAAAATACATAGTTAGAAAAGTTCTTGCAAGATTCATGTACCCATGCATGTATAATGAATTCAAACAAGAATTATATAAACCTCAGCTAACTACTTTCATCTAAGTATGGAAAGTCCTCTGTGCCTTTGCGGTCAAAATGCTGTTTTGTGATTACTTTGACTGGATGTAAAGAATGGCCTGTTTACACAAAGAAAAACAGCACAATGTTGCTCTATAGCTGCAGAAAGAACTATAAAAAGGAACTCTTACTCCCGGTGAGAGGTGGATAAAGCATTTCTCCATGCTTGTTGTGGCCCGCTGGGAATAATGTGTCTTCATTTTCCATTGGGCATTGAGCATAGGGCAAAGGGATGATGAGAGACTATGGATCAGAAAAACCATATTTCCAAAAGAGAAGCAAGTGGGGAGACTGGGCAATTCTAGGAGGTTTGTCAGATGAAGATGGACTAAATGACAAGGAAGGGTTTATGCCAGTATACCTGGAGAACAGTTCAAGTGAGGGAAAAGGGAAATATTTGGAATAAGTTACACTACATAACTTCAATAGTATGCTAGGTTTAAAAGTAAATAGATGGATAGATTAGATATATTAGATTGATAGATAGATAGATAGATAGATAGATAGATAGATAGATAAAAATTGAAATAAGAACATTAGTAACATGAGATAAACAAAATGAGATAAAATACAAAGTAGATTATCAAAGGTAATGTTATTCCAGAATAGTCAGATATCTCCCTCTGATAGCAAACTGATTACCTAGACAAAGGCAATGCAATAGATGATATCTGTCTGAATTTAACTACAGCATTAGACACAGTGCCACATGGGAAGTGAGGTAGAAAAATGGAGCATCCGTGTAACACCTGTAGAGTGGGAAGAGGATTAGCTGAGGGAACCTGATAACCAGCTGTGCTCCAGCAGGGGGTTGTCAGGCTGAAGAGAAGCTATTAAGGAAGTTCTCCAAAGTTCCTTCAGATTTACCATTCTTATTATTTTAATTACTGAGCATGACATAAAAATGTTATTGAAATTCTCCATTGACCCATGGTTGGGATAAATGTATGGATCAAGACTTCATGGATCCAGAGGAGAGGTACTTGAGTCCTGCCACATGAGAAATGGGACAGTATTCACTTGTTCTGAATGCTGGGTCATGTGCTACTGACCAAATACCAAAAATTTGCACTCTAAACTGGAGGTAAAGTTGGAAAAAACTGGAAACCCTAGGAAGATGTAAAAAGGAAATATTTTTGTTGTTGTCGTTGATGTTAGTTTTTTTTTTTTGTTTGTTTTGTTTTTTTTATCTGTTTTTACTCATCAGTTCCTCTTAGAGAAGTGCTCTCAGAGAGGCAGTGCAAGGAGGGGGAGGGCATGCAGATTATTTCCAACTCATGTTTTGCATATGAGAGAAGAGCTGGGAGTCAAAAGGAACAAAGGCCATCTCAAACTGTCATTGCTGCTGTCAGCAGCTACATCATGGCAGGTCTGCAAGTGTAGACAACAGAAACTGATAGAAAACTGTTCAAACCTTTCTGTTTCCCATCGCTGCAGCTCGGTGATGCTCCTCATTAGCTCTCCCCAGCCCACAGCAGCACCTCAAGCTGTTAGTGCCCACCTCAGGTTCATCTAGAGATTACCTGTGGTCTGATGTCACAGTTAGACCCTCTATGACACTTGGATGTCAATGACAACCAAAGGCAAAATGATTTTTAACTGTGCTTTGAAATGACTTGCAGACTGTTTGAAAGCCTTTCTGCTGGAATCTTTTTATTATTTTTTTTTCCTGAAAATAAATAAATAAATAGATAAACCTGTCATTTAAATATTTCTGAGAAAACAGTCATGTTTACAAAAATATCATAGTCATACAAAGTGTTGTTAAAAGCAGTGCTAGCAATTTCCAAAATACATTGCAAAAGTTACAAAAGCCTTATGTTCGCCTATTTTAATTTCAGAGGAATTTTTAATAATAATAATTGAGTTTTATAACCTGTTTTTTCCTGAATTAATTTGAATCAACTAAACAAGTGATATAGTTTTGGGACTATTTCCTGTTTGCAAATTGTTTAAGTCCATACTAATTTATGGTAATTCTTATGTATGAAATGTATTAATCCTGTGGAAAACAAAATACGTACTAGCATTTGTTTAATGAAGCCATTATCACTGAACACTTATCATCTGTTTAATGAAATTCTGCAGTTCACAGATGGTTGTTCTCTTATACGGCAAATGCATGTTTAACAGAAAAAAAAATGTTTAGAAATAAATATAGGCATAAGTATTATAAATCTGACTTTTTTTTCAATGATACTCGGAAGAAATATTTTCAAACACAGATATGGACTATCAGCACACAGCAAGATTTTTATCTGTTTTGAAGAGTCCTCTTTGAAATTAAAAAGGGAAATAATCTGCTTTTTGAAATAGCAGATTAAAACAACAACAAAGTGGTACACTATCCTGATCTAGAGGCTAGCAAGTATCCAGCCTTCACAAATCTCCAACCATCATGTGTGTAATAAACTTTGCTGAGGCTGATAATTATGCTGAGGCATTATCTGGGATTACAATGGCATTCACTGTTATTTCATATCCAAAACTGGTATAAGTTTAGCCAGCCTTCACCATAACTACATTTCTTTTGTTATGCAGAATACATAGCTTTGCAATTTTCCTTCTTTAGACTTGGACTGCCTTAAGGCATTTACCCCTCACTGCCTGATTTTGTTCTGCTCAGCTTTAGATGTTCTCAGTTATTTAACTGTTCCCATATGAAATTCTGGGTCTGCCTGAAGTCATGTCGTGTTGAACTGAAGCTGAGATGTTAAAGCATGTGATTTAGCCATACAGCATAGCCTCACTCCTCTCCCACATCCATGCAAGTTCTGGGGATAGAGCCTGACAGTATGTGTACAGAATCAAATTTCTTCTCAACATTTTGTCCTTGGGTTTGTTCTTCTTATATTCAAGGACAGCAAGCAGGAAAATAACTAATATAGGAAAGAAAGCTGGAAGGGAGCATTTACTTATAAGGATTAAAATGATACAGCACACTGACTTTACAATCTACACTTTAAAGTACCAGATGTCCCATTACAATAATCCCCTTAATTTAAAGAAATACATGTAAAATATCTTTTTGTCCTGTATTGCTCTTGTTAATAAATTTTATGTTGTTTTAATGTTGGAAAGGCCAAATTTTTCTGTTGATTTGAAGACTGCTAACAATCTCAGCATGAAAACATAATGATCACAAGTATGGCTTTATTCAAGAAATAAATGTCAGGTGAAAGCAACTGTTTTATTGTAAAACTTGGCAAGAGCTGGATGCTTTAGAGGTAGAGCTGTTTACACTGAGTGGAATTTTAGTTCATTAAATATAGATTTCATGGTTTACCAATTCACCACTTTGCAGAAGTGGGAGAAGCACTACATGTCACAATATTCTTTCAAACAAATGACATTAGCAGAAACATTATGATCCCTTCATGAGGAGTTTTTGCAGGATCAGTCCAAGCCAAAGTAGTTATCAAGGGTATTGTCTCTCTCTGGTTACGGACAACACAATTAGGAAATCAGAGACAACAGTGGCTGCCACACCGGGATCACTAAAATTTAGGGATAGATTTCATTTTTAATCACAACCATGAAACTGGAAAACTTGGCCTGCAAAAATTCTCTGTGGAACCTCAAAGCCTAGGTAATTACTGCACATTTGCCTTCCAAGTGCTTATGTGTCACTTTTGTGTTTCTCAGACTTGCATTATTGAAAACAAACAAAAAACTGAAGGGCATTTTCTCTCCTCTATTGCTTGGTTAAATCTTTGAAAGCTTTCTATTTTTATCTAGCTCACATCCTTCTCAGACTTATCCCTGCACACACTCCAACCAAGAGAAAGTACAGATTATATGTTAAAAACATGAAGAGTTCAATGCATATACACAGAATATTTAGAAGATTTTTTTTTTTTTTTTTTAAGATATTTCCCTTTAAATCTTGTTTTACCCCCAACCCTGAGATGAAGATCATATTTTCCCTTCTTTAGGTATTCTGAAAGCCCTCAAATTAGTTCTCTTAGCAGTCTCATGCATTTAATTCAGTTAAGCAAATTTAGTTTGTACCAGTTTGTTGTTCCTGCCAAGGTACTGAGCCTGCTGTTAGTTCACCGACTGCCCAAACAGCACTGGGGATTTCATCTGGATTTACAGACAACAGAGGAAATTTCAGTACTGGCAGACCCTCGTGTTTGTGCTGGACTTGGAGCCATCAATCATTTCCAGACACGTTTGCCAAAAAGGTGAATGGCCAGATGTCTTATTTTGGTAAGTTTATAATCCTTTCTGAACTGGGGAATAATCGTTCTCCAGCAGACACAAATCTCCTCCAAAAGCATCACCTCTGATTATGAAACTCTACATAAGACAGTTCATTGGCTTTCAAAATACTGAATTCAAACATCCTAGCTCCAATAGATCAAAACAGGAAGATTTAGGCAATGAACACATTTGTGGCCTGAAGTTTGCTCCATCAGTCTGAAGTCAAGCAAAAAAATAAAAATGTCTGCTTTGTGAAAATGTCTACATTTTGGAGTAGGTTTACTTCAGGAATCAGAGTAATTTTAACTAACAAAGTATCTGTTGGTTTCACTGTGCCATGGGCCAGGAGACGCTTTTTCTGCTTAATATATTTCAGTGAGTCTAAAGTCAGAGTACCACTGACGATGGTAAGCAACCACAACCCTCCCCAGCTCTCCAGCAAAAACCATAGTCAGCTACAGCAATGTCAGCTGCTGATTATCATTTTATCTCATTTCTCATAAAATAACATATAGAATATGGCACAAAACCTATAACATAGTAAAAGAGAAAATTCCAAATACAATTTTCAAAGTAAGTTTTTCTCCACAAATCCAATCTTCAAAATCTTCAATCTTCAAAATATTTTCACTTCAAAGTATTTTATCCATGACATTTTTCTTTACAATTGATGCAATTTCAGAAAAAAATGTCTTCAACACACTTTGCAACAATAAGGGAAAAAAAAAAAAATTGAACCTCTTCCAATACCCTGCAACTAAGTCCTCATCGAGTTTCGTCACTGGTCTTATTGCAGCCCTGTGAATGAATAGAACCATTTGGTTCAGACATGTGTTCCAGTAGATAAAAAGACATCTTTCCCTGCCCCATAAATCTTGTAATCTTAATAGGGATTTTATTCCTACATGCATTCACAAGCAGATACCATTGTCAGCAAGCAAGCAATTTGTTCAGCAGGGAGCTGAGTCTAGCCTTTAGCCTAACTTCGATGTACTCTCATATACCTCTGAACTGAAAAGAGAATCAAGCACGCCTGCTGCAAGTGGGAGCAAGATGATGTAGCAAACAGAGTAAATATTTCTCTGCATTTTTTTGCTGAAGTGCTGACATCACATAAATGTAAGGAGATAAAAATGGTAGTCAAGAAGGGAGAGATCAATATTTGTAACAGATCCTCTGAAAGCAAATGTTATCTGGATTTGTATTATAAATTAGTATTATTTTTTCTCACTTATTTTTTTTCTTCATTATATAAAAAGCAAGTAATAATGGTATTGGCATCATCTGCTGAGCAATCTGATCAATGATGAGTGAGGCAAGGAAGACAGCTCATCGTTTGATCTTCTGTATGGATTTACTGAAAAATTGAGCAATAACAGAAACAAGCATAGCAGAAATAGAAAGGGTTAATTGTTTCCCATCCCTAAGGTGGAGTTTAGGTGGAGAGAAGTTAAATATCTTAGAGGTTATTGACAGATTCTAGTGCAGGCCAAGAACATGATCTAGAGCTTCCCAATTCCCATCTGTGTCACAGGTACTGGCTCACACCATCTTTTATAATACAAAATGATCCTAAGATAGAAAAAAGGTTTTGTGGATTTTTGTACAGTATATGCTTAAAGAGTTGCTTGAGAGGAAGGTGAATAATAGGTAATCAGTTTACAACTTTGTCTCCTTTTCATTGAATTACATAGCTGGAAAGAGAAAACATTTGTAATAAATATCAGCTGGATGATCTATAATATTCCTAGATTCATTTGCTTGTATGCAAGCAAAGCCATTTCAGACAGAAACAAAACCCTACAGAATAATGTCAAGCACTGAGGTTTTTGTTCACCTGTCTGTACATGTGTGTCTGCGCTTATAATAAAGTCGTATTTACCATATGTATTCAGCTGCATTCAGCTCTGTGGAACCCAATATAGGAGATACAGGAGCCTGTTAGAATGAGTCCAGAGGAGGGCCACAAAGATGATCAAAAGGCTGGAGCACCTCTCCTGTGAGGAAAGGCTGGGAGGGGTCTTGGGATGCTCAGCCTGGAGAAGAGAAGTCTGCGTGAAGATCTTACAGAAGACTTCCAGTACCTAAAGGGGGCCTACAGAAAAACTGGGAAGGGACTCTTTGTCAGGGGTGCAGTGACAGGACAAGGAGTAATGGCTTTAAAATAACAGAGGGTAGTTTTAGATTAGATATAAGGAAGAAGTTCTTTATTCAGAGTGTGGTGAGGCACTGGCACAGGCTGCCCAAAGAAGCTGTGCATGCCCCATCCCTGGCAGTGCTCAAGGCAAGGCTGGATGGGGCTTTGGGCAACCTAGTCTGGTGGGAGGTGTTGCTGCCCATGTCAGGAGTTTGGAATTGGATGATCTTTAAGGTCCCTTCCAACCCAAACCATTCTGTGTTTCTATGATATGTTTAGTTATATATCTGTCCATGTTTGTGCATTGAGATTTCTTGGTCATATACCAAGATGTCTTCACAAAGTGGCTCCATGTTTAGTTATTGACTATTTTGTTGGATCACACTGAAATCTTTCTTTGGTGCTCTTTAACTATAAAATTGTGCCACAACTGTGTAAGGACAATATTATAATGTAATTAAAAAAAAAAAAAATCAAACAAAAAAGTGTTATTTTTTGGATCAATTCTTCCATATTTTTTATTTTATTTCCTCAGGCATATTAATCCAAATGCAAGGTAAGACATACTAAGATTTGTTTTTATATTCAAGTGACCTAATTTGATGAGTATTTATATTTTTACCAGAATTCTTTTGATAGGGATTAGATAGCCCTCGTGTAGTGTAAAAGTCACAAGAAGGAAAGATCGTGAAAATAACAAAGGGTTTTTAACAGCAAGCTGAAAATAGAAGCCACAGCAGTTGACAATCTTTTGAGTAGAAGGGTTGTATAAAAAAAAGATCAGTTTCTAAAAGGAGAAACAGAGGCAGCCAAGCGACAAAGAACAGGTCTATGTCACAGGGAAAGCAAGCGAAAAGCGAAGGTACTGCATTACAAAACAATTACTAAAGAATTTGCTGACTCTTCAACTTTTTTAACAGTGACCCTAACAGAGAAGTTACATTTCTTAAAAAATAATAATAATAATATTTTTTTTAAAAAAAGGCATAACATTTCAAAACATTTCATTATGCTGGTAGTCAGATCACAGTATTTAAAATTATCTTTCTGTTATACATGTCTTTTACTTGCTTTCCTTATCATAATTCATTAGGGTGAATTCATACATAATGAATTTATGAGTTTTTTGTTTTGTTTTGTTTTTGTCAGCTATTAAAATACTTCAGTGAAATTAGGCCTTAAATGAGATTTTGTATGTGACCAAGATAGGCCTTACATAAATGTGCAAAAATGGTATGTAATAGTCAAATCAGTTTCTGACATCCTAATATACCTCCACAAATATCAAAGAAATCACATTGATTTGCACTGTTAAGGACTTGTCTCAGTGCATGTATCACATATATACACTGTATTTTTGGTCTGTTAAACAAACACCACTTTTCAGATGAATGACACACTACGTGACACAATATAACAAGACTCTTGAAAGAATAATCTACAACGAGGTCCAGAGCAGAATGTTTTGAGAAAGTGGAGCTAATTTTTAAGTTATTTTCAATAATAAAATCTATACTTTTCCTAAATTTTCAAGAGATATATGCCATTCTTGCCATTTGTTATGATGAGATTGTCACACAGTTGAGAAATGTAATATTCCATTAAAGTGCAAGAGAAGCCAAAGGGTGTTTGTGTGTCAAGAAATAAAGGTGGCAGTCAAAGCACCTGCCTATCATACTACATTTTAGCTGTGCTCTGTTTAGCATGGTCCCATCTGTAGTTGATCAAAGATGGAGATGTCACACCCTTGTTTACAGGTCAAGTGCTCCAGCCTAACTGTGTGCTGATGTCTTTCTTTCGCTGGCGACCCCAAAACTGGATGAACTGTCCTTCACTTTTCCTGGATGCCTCTGTTTCTTTACTTACAAAAGCTCAATGTTGTGTTTTGTTTATCTGTCTGTTTGTTTGTTTATTTTTGTTTTCCCTCTTGAGTAACTGTCAGATCCAATGGAAAGTGAAAAAGACTTCTACTCAGTCCATTCTCCATACTGTCAAAGAGTTTCTGTAACCAGAAAATGTAATCCCAGCCTTATGAAATCAGAAAGGCAAATCTGGGACAACCTGCTTTCTTCTAGAAGCTGTATTGCTTACTCCTTGTGAAGTCTGGAGCACACACCATGGTTATTTTCATTATTTTTTCAGGAAAATGTCAATACATCCTTTGCTCATTCTTCCAGTAACAATCTGCTGTATATTCATAGTATTCTCCATTCAAGGATATCAAATAATAGTTGATGAGACTTTGCAGTGCACCTCTTGACATTTTTATCTCCAGACAGGGAAATCGTGACACCAGTTCATGTGATACAATTGTAGAAATACAAGTGTAGGAGCAATAATAGTCATTCATCCTGGGAGATGCACACCAGTAAGTCTGGCTTCCATCACTCAAAAAATAGATGAAGCTGTAACAAATAAGGTCACTTTTTTTCATGGATAAACACATAAACAGTGTGTTGGATTAAAGTTGTCAGGGTTTATCTCAAGGGAAATCCTGCCTTAGTAACCCAACCACAGTTTTATTGGGATTCAGTAAGCATGTGGCTAATAGAGGTGCAGAGTACATTAGAAATTTGAATCTCAAAAATGCCATTTGGTAAGATTCCACAACAAACATCATTAGAGAAACCAAGTTGTCAATGGATCAGTAATACAAGCTTTTGGATTGAAGTTGGTAAAAGTATAAAGGTCAATAAAGTGGTCAATTTCAGGAGGTAGTTAGCAGTGGGGTCCCCTTAGATCCTTAAGAGGGTCATTGTCCCAGTGTAAAACTAAGCAGAACATTTTTGAGGAAAATAAGACAAGATGAGACAATGAACATTCCCTTTAAACTTGAGAAAATATATTAATACTTCAGTAATTTAGAAGATACTTTCCTGCTTCCTTCCCAGACATTAGGAATAATCCTGACCCTTACAGCTGTGAGGAGGTGATGAGTTAACTGATCACTCCACCACTTGTATACCTTCTCACAGTTAACTGTTCCAGCTTGGAGACTGCATTTTGGATCTATCTCTCTGTTTCTTTTAAGTAAATTGCAGTTCGAGTGCTCTCCTATGTCTCTCATCTCTGGTCATAAATGAGCCCTATTTTGGAGTCCTTCTATTAGGCTGCTAGTCTCAAGTAATCTGAGGTCCTCACCAGTACATCAGCTAATATCCTCCTCACTGTTTTAGTTTTCCAGAGAAAAATCAATATTATAAAGAATCACATTGGTGTCCTGCCTGCAAATAAGCCCTCTGAGGGGAAAAAAAAAAAAAAAAAAAAAAAAAAAAAAAGCTCATTTCTAGCTATCATGGAGAAGAATCCTTTGTTCCAGCAGTGTAGTTCAAGGTTTCCTACCTCCACCCAAGATATGATATGATCCTGTTTTCTTAGTTGACTGCAAAAATTTATTTATTTAACCAAAACATCTTACAAAGCAAAATGTATAACAGGAAAACAGTGTCCAGATCAGTAGGTGTCTGTTGCCCCATGAAAGTTTCTTCCTAATTAATTCATTGGTCCATCTGGATTTCTCACAATCCTTTCTCATCCTTTCTCTTCATCCACCAATGACCGCTTCATTCCCTGAAAATTTAAACTCCACACATTTCACTTACACATCTCTAAACAAATTCTGAGGGAGAAAACAATACGCACAGAGTTGTCTGCCTGTATAACCATTACAAATAAATTTGAAATACTCGCACTTAAATAAGAAGAATTAAAGACTTGAATGAAAATGTTACCACAATCAGTAACTCATTTAGATGAGAAATTATATTAAGTACAATATGAAATATGGGTATCATAACAGCTGAGATATCTCTGGATGTCTTTTGGGTTGGTAAGCAATAACATGTTAGTCAGAGGCACAGATCCATACCCTTTATCCATCCTGACAATGCAAGCACAGATTTCTTTCTTGTTCAGTGTCTCATTATACCTATTTTTGCTACAGATAATTTTAGCCCTATAAGTTCTCTCTGATAGTTATTTACAGCATGCTTCTGCTCTTCAAAGTGACAGTGGAGCTCCATAAGCATTGCACATCAGTGATTTTCATATCAAATAAGATCAGTTTAAAGATTGTGGGGTTTTTCCTTCACTTCCTCCAACTCTACGAAGTCAAATCTGTGCCTACACATTGCTAACCAGAGCTGAGGTTTTCCACAGCGAGCACCACGTGGATGTACCCACCAACAGTCTGGGCACTGTGTTCCAGGACTGTGCTTGCTCCGCCGTGTACTTATATGCTCAGAGTTTCAAGGTACAGATATGTTTTTCTTTTTTTTTCATATCACTATTGGAAATAAAGGTGGAATCACAGTTTTATCCCTACCGTCTTCAGGTTATAGTCCACTGTCTCCACATGAGGTTTATTTCCATCTCTAAAGGGGCATTTTCTGCAGAGTGGTTTTCTCTTGCTGTAACTTTGGGAACAAGCAAACAGCAATAGGGTTATGAAGGTGTTACAGAATTGTTACTGCTGCCAGTAAAGTGCCATCAGAGAGAAGCTCGGTTTGACTGCCAAATTCCAAACTGAGTTACCAGCTCTGACAGCTAAGGAAAAGAATGAATACACATCTTTTTGCTGGTGATCACATTTGACTCAGAGCCCCTGAAACACTGTGCACTTGGAATGATACATTGCAGCTTTTACAGTCACTAATCAGTGGAGAAACATCATTTGCTATAACTTCTTTTTAATGCCGACATCTGGATGAAATAAGCTAACTGCACCCAGAAAGTCTTACATAACATGAACTGCTGATCCAAAGTTTTACAATAACCATACATACCTACGATAATAGTCTGAGCTCCCTAATGTTTATTGCATGTGTAGTGCACCGTTGTGGTAGAACAGTACATATTACAGTCCTACGTTTTTCAGCTCAAAAATTTCAAGTAATGTTAACCTCTCTTTAGGCTTGATATAAATTTAACTTGCTTATATAGCAAACTCCAGCCTTTCCCTGGATAAATTCTACATTCCACTTCTCTCTTGACTTTTGAAAATCTTCCCCATGACTACTAATCAAAACACTCTGTATATCAGAAATTCTTTTAGATCTCACTGGAAGATTAATCATCCTGTGTTCCAAAATATTCAGTGGAGGATCTTTTAGCTAGTTAATTTCCTCAAATCACATTCAAATACTGTCTGAGTAATAAAAATTGGCAGAAATGATTAGTGCCAGTATCCTACACTTGCCATTGAAAAGGACATGAATACTTCTTCACCAAAGATATTAATTCCCCTAAGTGTAGTTTCTGCTTCCTAAGCTAGATCCAATAAGTGAGACCTATGCCTCGAAGCTAATACATGACATTAAGAGGTCTGATTCCCCCTAGGCAGAATCCAGAACTCTTTGCTGAGTTCCTGGGTATGAGACATAAAGAATAACACACCACAAAATGAGACTCGCAGCAGCTACAGTGCTGAGCAGAGAGCTGCCAAGAGTATTTATGCTCAGAGTGCAGCCACCTAGGTGTTGTCAATAAAAAAACATTGATGGGATAATTCTGGACATGGCTTTAAAACAGTTTAAAAACACCACTGCTCTGGCTTTTTATCTAGTTTCTTTCCAGGAATACACAGAATCTAAAGATAACCCAGATATAAGAGCAGACAGGTCTAAGAACGGGATGTCAGGATATATCCTCCAACTGCCCCAGAGGACACTGGAATTAAGAATGACAGACTCCAAATAACTTGCCAAATTCAAGGCTTGCCATAGCTAAGACTGTAAGATGTAGGTGCATTTGTGTGTTTGGAGAGAGTGTTCATGCTGACCTCAAGTCCCTTATCCATCTGCTGTCTGATGGAAGATAGAAAGGTAATTGGGTAAGTTTCTTTGCAACCTCCTTGAACCAAGGGTGGACCAGATAAACTTCAGAGGTCTCTTCTAAACTCAGCTATTCTGCAATTCTGTGAAAAAGGGGGCTTTGGGATTTCCTGCTTGGACATGAGGCACACAGTGGGGCATGCAGTTTCTGTGGTTACTATTATGACAAGTTTAATTTCTCCTTCCTATTGTATTGGAAACATGCATGTCCAAGTCGAGAATTTAAGAAAGTCGAATTTAAGAAAGAGCCAGCTCTTTAATAACAGAGTCGTGTAGGTGCTCATCACTTAATCTCTGCACTTTTCCCCAGAAACTTCTTTTATTTTTAATTCAATTGTATATCAAAAATTCATCACATAATTATGTTTGTAGCAATTCTCCTTGGAAAGTACCAGCAGGGTTTTTCAAGATGAAAGACACTTCAGAAACATATTAGCTATCATCGTGATAATGGGACTTTTCATTTGCAAACTATACAAATAACATAGTCTTAGTAGATTTCCTAACTTTATGTTTGGATTCCCACAAATTGTTTTCTCCCTTGGGAACCTTCACCACCAGATGGGTGACTATATGGATAGAGAAGGACACTTGTTTATAAACCCTGCTATTTATGCCCATCCAGGGGAAAATAAATCTCCCTTAGATTTTGTTAAGGAGACAGACGTTAAAGTGTTATCATTCCAGAGTAGTAGGAATTATGTTTTCCTTGTACCTTTTCAATAGAAACTAGTGAAAAAACTTTTTTTTTTTTTTTTTTTTTTTTCCAAAGTAACTTCTTAAGGAATGCAAGGACTTAAATCAGTAATAAGGTAAAAAGCTATTAACTGTGCAACTGACTGCATCACTTTTTCTTCTCTACAGAAAGAGCACAGAAAGGTAAAAGGAGAAAAAAATGTGTCTGGCAACAAGACTGAGTCTGATAAAGAATATTGGGTTTTTCTCTTGTGCAGTGCACTAGAAATCTCAGCTGGAAAACTAGCAAATGAAACCTGCATTTTAAGTCCTACTGGTAAGGGCAAGGGGTCCAGATTTTGATCTATTACATTAGTAAAGGTTCAGAAAAAGTTTAGTAGCTCTAAGTCAACAGTTATCTGCATTCGCACCAGCATAATTGAGATCAGACCCTGGCCTGGAAACTCTAATAAAACTAATAATATTAGAATAACACTTTAGGCTAATGATAATTTACATTACTTAATTTTCCTTTTACCTAAAGCTGCTTAATCCCCTAGAAAAATTAATTTGTTGTTAAAAGACCTTTTATATCCCATTGAATTCAATGGACATTGGATAAATCTTTATGAGTTCACAATAATTTTCAAAAGGAAATGAAGATAAATAGAAGCTAGTTTTAATACTGCTCAGTTGATAGAATGCAAGTAAAGGGTATTATGAAACAATTTATACCAAATCATTTTTACATGCTTTGTGTACATTAGTATAAGAACTTTTTCTAACATGAGCTTAATAATCTATTACCAATACATACACAAATGCCATTGCACGGGGTCTTGCACTGAAAAGAAGTCCAAAATGTTTTGTAGTGTATAACATCAACTCAACACTGATACAACAGGCAAGTAAAACTTGCAAAGCCATTGGCCCCTACAACAACACATCTCTACATATTCATATTTATATTTCTATTCTTTTTTGTATTAATATCATATGCATATTCACAATGAATGACTAAAACATGGCCAAGAATTATAAGCAATGAAAGAGATTCTCTCCATCTATTCCTTGAAAAATTGTTATGGCCATCCCAGGGCATCATCATTTGCATTCTCCAAGCCCCTGACCTTCCAGGCTGAGAAATTTAGTGGGTCCTAGGAGCAGCCTAGGAGTCCTCTTCATCCTCCCAGTTCATGTATGAAGAAATAGAGGGTTTCTAGGTCTCATCAGGACATGAAGTCAAATGTGAGCAGGACCTGAAATTTAATATGGGACTTGGAAGACACATCTCCCATTGCTTTTTATTATCTTACTAATTTATTTATTTTTAGATATAGCTCAAGAGACTGCTTGGTTTGTGCTTAGCACCTACAGCCACTTAAAAATGGGTTATAACTAAGCATAACTTACATTTTCAAACTGTTGGCTTCAGCAACATAGCACTGCAGGGAGCTTTTACAAAGCAGCTCACCTTCAAAGCCCAGTGTGCAGGAATGGCTGGTTTCCCTTCTGAAACCCTGTAAGGGAAATAACAAAACTGTGAAATGGGGGAACTATTTCTCTGTGTTGCAATTCTCAATTTATACAAAATTCTGACTTACTTTGATATGAATCAAGTTAACTCAGCTGTGAGATCAAATTTAAGTAGAAGGTTTGCATTGGCACTTTTCCTCCTTCCCCATAACCCTTCAGTAATACTCTCAGCAAATGTAGCTGCCAGTTGGCTACCCTGCTCAACTACTGATTTCTCACCACTATGTGAAAGATCCACACTTCAGCAACAGAGCAGCACCAAAATTCCTCTATGGTCAAAGATTCTTTCTCTTTACCCACGCCACATAAATGGAGCTTTCACGTGGAATTTATGGCTGTGTCTATGCCTTATATTAATCAGTGCCAGGGAAAATTCCCAAACACAGATTTGATTCCCCATCTGCACTGCTAAATTATTCAGATGGTCCCTGGTTGTGTTTTGGCCCTTCCCAACCAGAAATGCCCAGAACTGTCCAAGCATGGTTTGGGAGTTAGCATAGGTTAACTCTTACAAAGTAGTCTGGAGGTAACCAGCCTGTTTAGGAAGCTGTTTACATCAGCCATTAGCTTCAGGGACATATGATGGTTTTGGTCACTTCAGATTTGTTAGAATAGGAGTAGTCTATGATTTTGTTCTATGAAATTGTACAGGCTCAGAAAGAGATGAACACAAAAGGCTGAAGTTTATAGCCATCATTGATTACAGACAGAACATTTCCATTGTAGTAGTTAACAATTAATGCTGTTAAAGCAACTTATTAAAATAATAAATACAGGAGATGAAGACAAGTCCAGGGAAGATGGATCCAATAGGTGCAACATACTTTGAGGGTGCCCAAGCACCAAATAGGTTTCCCAGAGAGCCTGTGGAGTCTCCATCCTTGGGTACATTCAAAAGTCATGTGGACATCATCTTGAGAAAACAGCTCTGTCTGTACTTGCTTGAGCAGAGGGGTAGGACCAGATGACCTTTAGAGGTCCCTTCCATTCTAACCCATCCTGTGATTCTGTGATTCTAACAAAGAAAATAATTTTAAATTATTCTGCTCCAACTGTGTCAAAGGCCACAAATAAGATGAAGGAAAATGTCCCTGCTTCCAGGCTGTTTGTAACAGTTGATTGTCTTTGTGTAGCTGCATAAGGTTTAGACGGCAGGGAGTTTGACCCAGGAAGATACTCTGTTCATGGATGTGCTCCTGTATTACTGTGCACAAAAAGTGAGAATGGGACAGGTGAGATAAGAGAGCTGAAAAAAAAGAAAAAAATAATAATCTCTGCCACCTTTCCCTTTCTAGTGATAAAATATCAAACCCTAGTACTGACTAACTCAAGCTGGAATGTAACTCTTCCTTGAAATGTGGAATATATTTCTCACAAAAGGTGATGAATTGTCCAGCTTCTGAACAGAACAGGAAAAGCACAGGGAAGAAAAAAAAAAAAATTCTTTGTTGTGGATTGACAAGTATGTTATTAAAGCTATTTATTCTGCAAATGTGCCTCCAGAACAAGTAAGCTGTCATCCTGTCATCTGGAAGAACTGCAGAGGCCAGCAATTAGGGTCACTAAATGGACGTCTGGCCACTAGAAACAGGGTTGAGATCACTGAACTGTTTTTTGACCATGGGCTACAGGATAAATGGTCTCAGATCCCATAATTCATCAGATTTATCAAGTCAGAAATATGGCCACATCTGTGGTCCTATTTACTGAATATGCTTGAGTGTTAAACGACCAATAAATCAAATTTTAGGTAAAATCTTCAAGGAAAACATTTCAGATGTCTCTTTAATATTTCACAGCTTGAAGAGGTTTATTGTCCCCTTAACTCTCTCTTCTCAGAGGGCTGAGAGATTGAAAGGTATGTCTGTACCACCTCTTTCTCATCAACAGAGCCATGTTTTTCTTTCTAAATAACTTATGTTCTGAATTAGAGTTAACAAGCTTTTCTTGATAATTAAGTAGAAAGATCTCAATTGTATTAGTCAAATATTTATTTAATCAACATTAATATATATATATAGTGAAAGTTACAGATGTTAACTACTTTTGAGGTCATGACTCTAGTCTACTTCTAGTACTGAAACACTGATGCTGTCCACTGTAATTTCAGCTCCGTTTCAAATCATGGATTTGATTGTCAATTGATGAAGGTAGTGGTGATCTTACTATTCATCTGGATAGTGACAAGAGAGAACTACATACAAAGAACTATAAAGATTTATTTTTTATGATTGTATTGATTATTCCTTGAGGGAACTAAGAAATAGTAAAACTGTATTTTATTTTATGACACAAATCATAAAAGTACTTAACAAATAGCTTAGCCCTATGCTTCATGTCCACCTCTCCCAGCAAGTCATATAAACCCCTGTGGAAAGACTTGATTAGCTTTTGTTCCAAGTTCGAGGTTCCAGGTAATCAACAAAATATTTGTTTATCAATAATATTGTAGAAAACACTTCTGGAAGTAATTATTTAATTTATTTATCCAGTAAAACTAGCCACATAAACATAAAGTTTGATATTTAGCTTACATATTTAAGTGATCTAATTTCAATAGTTATTGGCATACAAATAACATGAAGATAAGAAATGAGATAAATAAATAAATATATTATTCATGTGTTAATATATACCTTTGTAATTCTGTGCATTGAGATTAGATGCTGCTTTTGGAGAGGCTCACATGTATTTCAAATATTCATCTCTGAGGGCTGATTATTTCTGATATGCATCTTCCAGACAGACATGTAGAGTTGCACTGAAGTTTCAGCAAATGTAAGTTGTACTGCATGGATGTTGTCCAGCTGATCTCTATTTGCACAACCATTTTGAGATTTCTCAAATGGGTCAACCATGCAAACAGTGGAGGTTGAGTGGCTCCTTCTGCATCTGAAGAATCACAGAATCACAAAATCATCTAGGTTGGAAGAGACCTCCAAGATCGGCTAGTCCAGCCTCTGATATCCAGCCCTTGCAGTTGTACATAATTGTGCAAAAAAACTATAACTCCACTCACACTAAACTTTCAGAAAAAAAAAAAAAAAAAAAAAAGGTGTGACGTAATGTGGACATGTGGCACCCAGAAACCACTGGGCTCTGCAAAGGTGAGATGTGAAGCAGAAGAAGGTAAATTAAAATGTTTAACAGATACTGTAAATTAAAAATAATTCCTTTAAAAGTTGAGCATTAAAGAAATCACAGCAGTAGGGTGACAATGACAGTGGACCACTGTCAAGATCTCTGCAAGTTCACAGCTCTCCACTTATTGTATTTTTTGAAGGATTTTGATCTTGAGAGATCTTCATCACTTATAAATGAACCAGTCATTAGCAGTCTTTTATGTATCTCCAGAGAGCTATCACAGCTCTCATTAACCACTATATCTAAACAACTGAAGCAAGTCTGCTGTTCCACAGGCATGTATTTTCAAGTCTGAATCTGAATGTCTTGTCTTACAGAAGTGGAATAAAGCCAAAATAGGGTAAACCACAAATCTTTCAGCACTGCCTCAGTTACTGTTTAGGACATATACAAGTTATATTGTACTGAATATTTCAGTCTCAATGACTTTTTCAAGAAAATACGGAGATCACAAAGAACTGTCACAAAGTATTTACTCTGAACTGACAGAACTGTTTTGTTTCAATAAATTTTGTTGATCTAATCTGTATCATTCAATGAATGTGAGCATTTAGGTTGGGAAAAAAAAACAAACAACAACAACAACAAACAACAACAACAACAAAAAAACACAAACACAAACAAACAAGCCAAAAAATTATAATCAAAAAGTTTTTATGCAAGACCATTTAGGACAATTACTAAATCCTGTCAAGAAAAGTAGCTGTCTTACTTGTGCTTTTTTTACTACAGCTTTCTACAGGAAAAATAAATAAAATAAAATAAAATAAAATAAAATAAAATAAAATAAAATAAAATAAAATAAAATAAAATAAAATAAAATAAAATAACACAAAAATAAAAATAAAGTAAAAATAAAAATAAAAATAGATCCAGCAATGAGTTCTCACCAAATTACCAGCTTTCATCCTGCCCTTATCCTTTTCATCCTTAATATATACTTAATTAATGAAATAATTTTTCTTCTCTTAGTCTTACTACCAACCTTTATTTTAGCTAAAAAATACATTAAAAAAAAACATCCCTACTGAATTAGAGAAAAGGTCTATTTTGCTCTGTCCTGTCTCCAATAGTGGCCCATAGCTGCCATTTATAAAAAGGTATAAAATCAGACTAAAGGGCTGATGATATTTTCCCTCATCCCTACCAGCTCACAGCAAAAATATCATAAGTTGCTTTGTACTAGCCTTTTAGCCCAATTTCTTCCCTTCCTGCTAACTTGAAGGATTTTATGAAGCACTATAACTACACAATCACTGTCCTCTTTTATGGGCACAGACAACATTTCCCCCCACCCTCCTCTTTTATTACGTTTATAGTCTTTGCCTGCCAAGATACTTTTATGGCAGTGGGAATGATTGCCTCACTCTTGATAAAGTCTGGAGTATCCCTTGGTGCTCCATATAACTTGTCACAATATTCTTAACAACAGTTCTTCACGTATTCCTGCATGGCTGACGCTTGCTACCAACTCCCCTGATGTGCTTTCTGACACTGTTAGAAAAAAATCCTTCTTTATAACATCTCCCACACAGTGTTGTGCACCAATTCTTCCCAACTTCTGCTCTTGGTTTCCTCACTTGTGTTAACCCCTGGGCTTTTGCCTTTGGAGATGATTAAAATTTATACATCTTCTTTACACCGAAACTACACAAACAATTTGATGTAAACCATTCCCTTCGTTACAGAACATTTCTATTGAGAGCACTGTGTGTGTTCTGTTGAGACTGCTGTAAGGGGTATATCCCTAATGTGTGATTTTTTGTTATTATTTTTTTTTTAACTTAACTGGAAGCTAGGCATGTTTACCTCACAGCACCTGGTGGAGAGCAACTTGCATTGTCACCAAATCTCAACTCTCCATTCAGCTCAGCCTTGCTGCCTGTTTCATTGGCATTTCCAGCTCACAGAAGATTACACACGTACTTTCTGTTGCAAAATGCGTGACCTAAAGGGAATAAAAGACCAGGCAGAAGCATAGATTTGGTTCTTCTTCAGAGACCTGAATGGAAAAGTTATTGAGGATGCTGTTAGGGCCCCTTGCTGAATCATTGAACTATTTTGCAATGATAATTGAGACAGCATATAAATACTGCATAGCTATCTCTTTAGGCCCTCTTCATAGACCAGTTATATTCCATTAAAGCATTTTTCTGTATGGGTTAATTGCTCAGAATAAAAGTGGAAAATACAGCAACAAAATAGGACTATATTTTCACTACTCAATAAAACTCTCTTCACTTGTCTGCAAATAAATGATTCCCAGAGGCATCCCCTCCAGGGTTTCTGAAGACTCAAAAGGGCAAGGAAAGGAATTCAGAAATATCACAGCCTGCTCCCACATGCTCATAATATTTATTAAAAACAAATAAACAAACAAAACAGCAGGTCAAAGGCTGTCCTGTTTTATACTGCACGAGCCTTGCTGATTTACACAGTATTCAAGTTAAATCAGATTTGGGCTCCATTTTACTGTCAGAATACATGCCTGCTATTCCCATTGATTGTGATAAAGGTGAAAACAGCCTCCCAGTTAACATAAAGCAGAAAAGGCAGGGGGGGTTGTTTGTTTGGTTGTGTTTGTTTATTTATTTATTTATTTATTTATTTAAAATAAGAATGGCAAAAGATACTTGATGATCAAGACAAATACAAGGTATGAAAGAAAAAGTAGAGCAAGCTGTAATATCACACTCGTATTTTTTTGTACATCCATTGCTTTTTTTTCTTGTCCTGTCATTCTTTTTAGTAGCAGTACTATATCTACAGCAACAGAGCAGTACCTGATATATTCTGGATACTACGATAGTGTAACCACCAGTGATAAAAATACATTCTCGTTGCAGTTGCACACATAGGAAAGTATTTCAGCACTAAGTATTGGATCGATTTTGCATTATAGGTTAAAAAAATACAAATGTGTCTCCTAAAGGAAGTGAAGTCCCTCCAGTATCATGGCTAGATTCCATTTTCAGGGTACTTAGGTAGACTGCATTTATTTATAATGTACCTAATTAAATTCTTTCTGCCATTCAATCCTGACACCTTTGTCCTTTACTTCCTGTCCCAAACTGCTGGATAATGGTATTGCATATTTTTCCAGACTATTTTTCTTGCCCAAACAGTGGTCTCATTTTCTTCACAAGCCCTTTATTTCCTCTCAAAAAGTGTTCTTTGAAGAGTCCGAAAAATGCTTTGGGATCCTGGGGGATGAAAGTCTCTACATAAATCTTAGTTATTACTATTAAAAGAACACTGAGTGAGTTGTCTAGAGCCAACTCCAGTATGTGGTTTGGCTGTTTATTGATAAATCATAGAAACCTGCATTGCTCGTTTGCTTTACTGTATATGAAACAAGTGCCGGATGACACCTTGTGTATCACCAGCTGCTTTCATGCAATTTCTCAAAGAAAGTAACACAATATATGGCCCACCTGCTGGGAAAACATCTGAAATCCTACAGACAGTAAAAAGCCTTTGAGTAAAGTTCTTCCACAGAGTCTTCTGCTGACTTGCTCTATATCCTTTACTCAATTTTTAGACAGTATTTCTCATTATGCATGGCAAAAAACTACTCTTACACTGCTGTTCCATTTCTTATTTGCATGAGAATTTGATGAGAATAATTTTTTTTTTTTAAATATTCTTTTTCCTTTTGTTTTAGTCTTCTGTTTATAATAGTTTCATTCATGTCTGCACAATGGATCAATCAGCCCATTATTGCCTCATTGCTACTAAGTACAAATTTAGCTCCTGCAAGAGTCCTAACAAAGGGCTAATCTTGTATCCTCCACTTAGGTAAGTAAATTGTCAGATGTTAGTGGAACTAATTAAGAAAGAAGAGCTTTCTGCTTTCATCAGGACTTCAAGGCCTGAAGCATTGTCAATATATACCACTGCCTTCCAATACCATCTTTATTCCAGATGTTTAATAAAAAATAATTGTGTTTTTTGAAGAATGTGAAGGAACTTTATAAACATTCATTCTTGCAGTGGCCTGGGAGCCAGAGCCATCCTTCAGACAGGTAGATTGAGTCACAGCCTGATCAGATGGTTCATCCAGCAGATCATCACCAATGATCAAGCAACATTTTCTGTAGCCCACACAATTCTCATCATTAGTTTCCACTTGATTCCCAGCAAGCCCTGTATTTCTTTGATTTATACTCAATTTCTCTAGACCTGCAAAGCAGCCACTAATTGTACTTACATACACAGTGGAATGGGACCTTAAGGGATAGGTTTTTAGTAACTCTGATGACACCTTTCTAGTTAGTGTGGTGTAGCACTATCCTATTTAAGACTGCTTTGTTTAATTATTGAAGAGCCATTATAGTAACTGGATATACTCTAACTGTAATTTATTAACTCATACATTTGAATTATCCGAGTCTCTATATCCACTTCACAGAGTTGCAGAGGAACTAGAAAAAGTTAATAATATCAAAATTACTAGAGAGAGAGAATATTCACTCTGCTGGGAAGTACAGAAGCTGTCTGTTGTGGTTAACCCAGCAGGCAGCTGAGCACCACACAGCCCCTTGCTCACTCACCCCATTGGAATGGTAAATGTATAAGAACTCATGCACTGAGGTAAGGACAATTACATAAATATATATATATTTATATATCTGCATATATATATAAGCAAGTGATGCACAATGCAGTTGCTCACCACCAGCCAACCAATGCCCAGGCCACCCCTGAGCAACAGAGCATTTCCTGGTCATTTTTGTTGTTCAGCACAATGCCACATGGTGTGGGACATCGCTTTGGTCCATCTGGGCCAGCTGTCCTGGTTCTGTCCCCTCCCAGCTCCCTGAGCACCCCTAGCCCCTCGCTGGAAGGGCAGCATGAGGAGCTGGAAAGTCCTTGGCTCTGGGTGAGCACTGCTCTGCAACTTCTGAAACATCCGGGTGTTATCAGAACTATTCTCATCCTAAATCCAAAACACAGCATCATGCCAGATTCTAGGAAGAAAATTAACTCTGTCCCAGGTGAAGACAGGATGCTCTCTTACCTCCCACAGCAGAAGGGTTCACAGGCTTTTCCAACCTATGCAGCGAGACTGTAAGAATCATTTCGTACTCTGACAGCAGCAGTTGTTATTCATATAGACAGTATTAAGAAACTATATTTTATATATAGGTATATGTATATATATGTAAATATTTACACTTATATTTGCTTTCACAGACATTTCTTCAATGTGATACTGCCACTTGCTTCCTTTTCTTTTTTTTTTTTTTTAATGTAAAAAATGATCCTGCATCCATCTGTTCATTTCTTCCCTCTTTCTCTGTTCCTCCGATTATGCTTCTTCACACCCTGATCCTTGTCTCTTTTTCTACTCCTGTGCTTACTTTCATGTTTGCTACATGTGTTTTCTAAGCTAGGCTGCCTTGTTAAATGGTTCCTTGCCGTGGATGTCCTGCCCATTCCCCTGAATCCCTCTTCACCGTCTTCCTCTGCATACACTGCCTGTCTGCCTCCTGCCAGCCTGCATGGGATTTTTTTATTATTATTTATTATTATTATTATTTTTTTTTTTTTTCTCTGGAAAATGACAGCTCTGGGAGCAGCACCTTGAGAGCAGTTCTTCCTTGCTCTAAAGTTCTTGCCATTGGCAGCCAGATTCTTTTCTTGCTCTTCAGGTGCTTTAACGCTTCTCAGAGCTGTCATTTGCAAAAAGAATGGAGACACATGGAGAAGCCAAAGAAGAAAAAAAAATAAAATAGACTAAATCATGTGAGCAACCAGCTCCCTGAAAGCCATAGCAAGCACTCACCAACCAGCTCAGCATCATAAATTAATTTAGAACTGCTTAGAAGGGAAAACTTTTGGCACTTGAGATTCTTACTTATAGCAATCTCTTCAACAGAATATTGCTTTTGTTGCTGCATGTATCTTTCTTAGCCCAAGATGCTTACAGGAATTCTGCTGTGCTCCAGACAATATGTCATAAACATCATGAACGTGCAGAGCTATTACAGGTCCAGGATTCTGGGCTGCAGCATCCCTGCTGTTCAAATGTACCAGCACAGGACAGAAAACTGATAACAGTAATTCTACAAAGCTTTTGAGCTAGGAGGAGGAGAGGATTGCATCCAAATACTGCCCTGGAGGCTCAGATGTTCTAAAGTGAAAGGAAGAAAAAGTCATCATTTACCTGGACTGGCCACTCCTAAATATATATATATATATATATAAGAGAGAGAAAGAAAAAAAGTTATTTGCTCTAAACTACAAGCTTGCCAAGACCTAAAAGCTACGTAGGCATGCTTGAGAAAGATTATTAGCAGATACAGAGTGCTTTTCTGCTCAAACAGAACTGTGTGATCACTGATGTACAGCATCCCTCTTGCACCTAACCTGTATATGCTACCAAAGTACAGTGTCAAGACCGTCCTTCAAGCACCTGCCTGTAACTGAAAGCTTTTAATATCCTCCCTTTGCCTCCCTCAAAGCTAGGCTATCTGGAACATGGAAAAATTTAACCACTTATTAAACAGCGCTACCTTGTCAGACAATATGTTCTTTTCTGCAGGGCACTAGTGAATTGAATGTGCAAGGGAGACAAAGTCTGTAACAAAATAAAATAAAATAGAATAAAATTGCTGCATGACAGATCACTTCTGCTCTCCCAAGGAACTCGGCTGGCAAGGAAACCTCCTCGTGGAGCAGAGAACAAAGAAATCCTACAGCAGGAAATGATGTTTTAGGAAATCACACAAATGAAATAAGGATGTAGAAAGAGACTGCTGGACATGGCAATTTGTAACTTCTTTTGTAAATGCTTCTCTAATAAGAACTTGAAAACTTGGAACCTAATTGCTTTGGTGACCTGGCTCATGGCGAACCTCCCTCTCCCTTCCTCTTTTTCTGCAAAGTGGAGTTGGAAAAACTGCCTCTTGCTGCCAGGTTTGACACCACCACTGCACAAACACTACACCAGCATGAATAAGCGTACAAAGCTGAGTGTACCAGGCCTTATGGCAGTACTCGTAAATTTAATTGCATGAAACAAATATTGTTATCCAGCTGTCTGAATTTAACACTGCAAGAAAGCTGTCATTGAGAATTGCTCTGGTGAAAGAAAATGCAATAAGCCATTTTTCCATGGCAATATCAGCACATCTTTGTTGAACTGTACAGACTCACGTGTGTGTACCAACCTAGAGGTCAGCACAAGCCCATGAACGGCCGTGCTACCACACAGTCTGCAGCATCCATGGAGGCAGAGCAATGCAAATGGTTCATGATGTATTTACATCCTACATTTATATGCCACTAACTCCTGTCTTCCACAGAGACCGGTGCTGATGCATATTCCCACTAGCTCACAACTTTTGCCTGTCTTTAATGTTGTGTCTAAATCCATATTGTTCTCTTGAGATACAGACACAGGTTGTACATACAAAAGGCGCTAGCACTTCTGGGCTCTTCAGATTCTGATACCCAACATGAGAGGCACTGACCAACTTACAATATCTCCATTTACTCTGGAAATCTCTTCTACTTTGAGGACACAAGGGTCTGTCAGTGCAGGCACAGACAGAGAAATTTCCATGTAGCATTGGCTTTCCTGTGACTGCACTGTACCCACATATACTCAGCAAGTCAGGATTTAGTTGCATGCAGCATGAACACAGTGGCCATGAGCCCAGCCAGGACCAACATCTGAAACTGCTGGACATATTTTATATTTGTTTTTCCTCTTTCTCTTTTCCTTTTCTTTTTCTTTTTCTTTTGGATGCGATTCCACACAGAAAAAGAAGATGCAGACAAGAATGTATGTGTGGATGGCAGCCTTGAAAGTCTAAGCTTTAAGTTTTTCTGCTTAAAATAACAGCCAGAAAATGGTTGTCTAAAATTAACAATTTTCAGAAAAGTAGGTTGTAACTTTTACAGGGTCTGGAGCATCCAGTGCTGTTGCTCTAACATCGTGGGATGAGGCCTGAGCAAAGTCCTAAGGTGACTGAGAAACAAGCAAGCAGAAAGACAAAAACAAACAACAACAACAAAAAACACAACAAAGTAACCCCCCAAGACTACATCCCCAAACTAAAAGACATTGTGGTTTTAACATGAAAAGTAAAATATTAATATAAACATTCAAAATTAACTTTAAAGCCATAATGTTAAATTTACACAGTTAATCTAGTTTTCTTGTTAATTTTACCTTTAAAAAAAAGGGAATTGTTTCACATTCTGTAAAGCAGACATTTAATTAGCTTTTGTAATTCACATATAATTGAATAAAATAAATGGAAAAGGGCATATTCAACTACTTATTTCATAGCATTGTTTGTGCTAATACAGAATGCACTTCAGAAACAGTGGCTATAACTTGGCAAAATGGAAGTGTATTGTTTTAAAATGGAACATTAAAAATGAGGACGTTTGTGAATTGTTGCATAATCAGTCATTTAAGCTCCTTTCCTCTTCCTTCCCACATTTATGGGCATGGCTTACAGAGCCTTCTGTAGCAACCTTGGTAAAGAATAAAGTTTCTCATCCAATGTGTGCCAGGTAAAGCTGACAGCTTCTGAGACAAGCTTCTGGAGATGATCTGAAATCCCAATGTGGGTTGTAAACTTCCAGATCTCACTCTTTGGGGCTTACAAAGAAAGTTGCCCTTTGTCAGTTTCAGCTCCACACTAGTTGTATCCTGCCCATGCTCAGAGCTCCACACCTTATATACATTACGTGTCACAGAATATGTCTATAATGTGATCATGTTTATGTTTTTCACTTATGTAGCACATGAAGAGTTAAAAAGAAGCTGTCTATAAACGTGACAGTGGGAGCTGCTGGAGCAAGTGCCCAAAACTTGGGAGAGACTGACCCTTCTTCACCTTGACTTTCAGCTTTTGAAAACCCAGGCACATCTCAGCAGTCTGAGTGGTTCTGCAGTCTTTGTGCAGGGGGGTCAAGTGGGCCTGGGCACTCTTGGAAAGCCATAAGCAACACAAAGAAGCTAATGCATATAATTAAGTTGAAGTATACAGAATACAGACTCATTAAATCATGAATAAAGCTTCCATTCTGAAAAAAAAAAAAAAAAAAAAAAAAAAAAAAGATAAGTTGCTAGCAATTAGACGGCTCAGTGTGCTGCTGAAGAAAAGGCCCTGGACCCGTATTTGACTTAAGGAATATAACGCGTTGCACACCTCCCTGAAAAGTCTTGCCAAGTCAGGATGAAAAGAAAACAATGCGGTAGGGTTTTCGATCTGAGTCACAGTTGTTGCAACTGAAGTAGAGTAATCATACAAAAAAAGCCAGAAAAAAAAAAAAAAAAAAAAAAAAAACACCCTGCCAATGCACATATGGGTGTAGTGATCTATTATTGTATACAAAGAAAGGAATGTGCTCACTTGTGTGCATTTAGCATCCACCACACAAAAGAAAACAACATAATTTATTTCAGCCAAAAGAGCAGCTTTCAAATGCACAGGCAAGGAGAATGAATGACACAGGAAGCCACCGGGAGGCAGTGTTGTCACTTTGCAAGCCCGGTGTCAAAGCTTTTTCCCTTCTGCTGCTGGCCCTCGACCCTACAGCTCTGGGAAGCTCAGCGGTGTGTGCAGCCCAGCTCCCGAGCAGGAACAGCAGCGTGCAGAAAACAGATCACCTAAAGACCTTTAGGAGCTGATGCATTTGTCCCTGCCTTGCATAGGATTTAAAACATTTGCTATAAGATTGATGAATGACTTGTGCTGGTTAACTGAGACTAAAGCTTTTAGGGGATATCCATAGCGTGAGTACTTTTTCGTGATTGCAAACTGCTGTGGAAAATAAGATGAAAGTGATGATTTAACATGACTCTTCTCTTACTTGACAAAACCCTTAAGTTTGTGTTTTATTAATTTTCCACTGTATAAGCCCCTTGGTTATAACCTCACAAGAAGAAACAAAGCTCTGTGTGGCACAGATGAAAATCAGAAACTGCAGAAGCCTGAGATATTCTGTTGTAGTGCTGTCTCTCATCAGAATAAAAGTTCAGAAAATGCAACTTTTTTCTTCCAATACACCTAAGTAAAAGCTTTTTCGCTTTTTTTTTTTTTTTTTTTTTTTTTTTTTGTTAATGTAACAAATAATAATACTGCAAAGTGATAAATAGTGTAGATCTTTTTATCCCTACATTCAGTGATTCTGCAGGAATTTCATCAAAACCTGTGACCCTCACAAAGTACCACAAAGGAGGCTTTACCTACTAATTCATATACTTATAGAAACTGCCATAAGCTCGGAGGAATTTATCATTTATAAATTTTTTCTATGTATTCATTTTTTATTTATTTTATTTTATTATTTTTTATTTTATAACTGAAATATCATATGAAAACTACATTAAGTAACATTTTATGATCTCTATGTGTCCATATGTTTGAGCTCAATTCCTGAGGCTAACCCTGTGTATAAAATTTTCCTTTTCTGCTGTTACCCACAACATCTTTTAAGAAGGATATTAGCTCTTTTTCACCTGAAGGCAGAGACACGCACACCTCTAATTATTGATAAAGGTGCTATCATCTCTCTTGACTGCCCAGCAACAATTAACTCAGAAAGATCTGCTGACAGCATGAAGTATAGAAACATTCATAGTGTAAAGAACTGAAAATGGACAATTTTAAGGCACATTATACATTGAATTATTTAGCTCACTACACAGAGTAAATTGGGAGAAACACAATGCACATCTCAATTGAAACTCCTCTTCAGTAAAGAGATTATAATGTTAAAGTGAGCATACCAGGTTAATCCATGGGAATATCAGATGACTTCTGGCATATCTGTCTGTGCCAAGAGTGGGTGCTCAGGCAGGCAGAAACATCTGGCTTTAATTCTGTCTCAACTCAAAGCTAGCAAAGTGCAAATCAGCTCCAGGTCTGATAGCTGTGCTCATCTGAGAGCATCACCTGAGATGATGGATACGAGCACAACCCTGGTACAATGACATGAAATAATGCTGCTTTTACACCTGGCTTGCACTCTGCCATGCCCCAATGTGAGCAGAGCTGGCCCAGGTCAGTATGTGACCATGAAGACATGCCAGGGCACCAAAGGCTGGTTTGCTGTATAGGGTGCTTGCTGAAACCTAATCCACTGCTATGTCACATCTTATCTGCAGACAATTTGCTGTACTTTGGATTCTCAAAAACAAAAGCTGAATTCTCTAATTATCACAGAATTTAAAATATAAATCTTCTAATGACTGTCATGCAGGTTTTCATAGTTGTAATGAGGCTTATCTAAAACGAGAGGTCCATAGAGCTGTCTTCTGCAAAACTGCAGGAAAGCTGGACTGTCATTTCTTAACATGCCACAGGCATTAGACTCCCAACAGTTTCAGGAAGAGGAAAAAATCTATTCATTTGATGCACTTGTCTATTTCTTATTGCTGTACAAAGGGAATAAAGAGTGATCATTAGTTCCATCCCAGAGAGAAAAAATAAAATGCAAAGTTCAGCTAGTGCTGGCTGCTCACTTCTACTTTTATTAAACACAATGTGTGAAATTCTAAAGTCAAGTTAAACGTGGGATTCAGCCCCACCTGTGATTCATGCAGTCAGAGCTTATGAAGCAGCTCTGTCCGCACACTGCTTATTGCCTGGAAGTAGTGCCAAGAGTCCCAAGGAATCCACTTAGGAACACAAGATGACATAGGTGCTTATGTCCATTCTTTTATTGATGGGAGTTAACAATATCAGGGAGAAAAATAATTTTTTAAAGTTGCCATTTCCAACCTTAATGTCAGAGGTAACCTGCAGGTAGGAAATGGTTTCATTGATTTTATTGCACAACTTGTTTTTTCACTTAGCCTTGGCTATCTGGGGTTACGGGCAGGGGCCAGACCAGGTTTCCTGAACCAGTTGCACTTGGTAGCTCATCAAAAAGCACACTGGATAATACTCCCAATGTTGTCAATCTAAATCAAACCACCCAGGAAAGACGAACTAAGCCAATTCCAGTGAAATCCTGAGTTTGAACAAATGAAACTTACCTACCATCATTACTGGAAGTATGAGTTTGTACAGGACTAAGGGTATCATTACTTTTTTTTTTTATTATTATTATTTATATATACATACATATATATATATATATGTATTTTTTTTTTTTCCCAGAGAACAATACTATTTCTACTAAGTTGGTGGGAGAGGAAACCTATAAACAATGGCTGATCGGTTGCAAATTAGGCTGCAAATTGCAGCTGTACTGAGTAAAAATCAGAATTATTAACTTAGTAATGTTCTTTACAATATCACGACCTGGTAGAAGCATTAACCTATAATTAATTATCTTTCTCATTTGGATTTGTTTATTTATTTATGTATTTTAGAAACAAGAATAACAGTATTTGTCCTGAACTATTTAACTGCTGGCATTAGTCACTGCAAAATTCTTTGACAGTGAAATTTTGTTTATGATTTGCACCAATGAGAACAAAATTTTATGCATAACTCCTGCAAATTTCATTGAAATATGCAAAAGATTAGCTTGCTTTTACCAAGGTACAGAAATATATATATATATATATATATTTTTTTTTCTATAAAAAATAAGATGAGAATATGCACACTTAACTTTAATACCTGGAATTTGCTGTCTCTTTCTTTCACTTTAATAGCACAGTGTCTGTAGAGGACATTCGCCTGAAAATGTAGTCTTTGAAAGTTATTGGAAATACATACTTTTTATGGAAAAGTGTAGCAACAGCAGAAAGACAACACACAATCAATGAAGAAATGTGGCTGTTTCCAAACCCTAGTGTGATGATGTTGTGTTGTTCTAGACACCAGAAATGCACATTTACCTGCAGAAAGGCTTACAGAGCTTTGCTTACTTCTCAAAAAGGATTGATAAGCGGGGAAAACCATCCCAAAGAATTACCTTTGCTTAACAGAAACAGAAGCACTTTCCAATACTTTTTTTTTTTTTTTTTTTTTTTTTTTTTTTTTTTCCTCACATCTTCCCTTTAATAAAATGACTTATACACACAAACTGTTTATTGTCAGTTTGCATGCTGTACAATTTCGGTAGTAATAACGAGGGCTCTGAGGACTCCTCTGTAAATGCTTTTCCCATTTTATTTGTTTGTTCAACACAAATGTTTATCTAAACCCCAAATCTTATTCCCCCCCACAGAAATAATAATAAATTATTAAAAATAAAAATAATAAATAAACACACATATATATATATAATTTGGAGATACTGAGGTACTAAGGTATGTTGCTGTCTCCGCATCTTCCCATCTGTGGAGTGGATGGAATGGGAATGGGAATGTTTACTTTCCTGCAGGATTGACTGTGAGATTTATTGCACTTAGCTTCACTAGGTGTTTAAGTTCATTTTGTAACAGCTAACTGTAGGATTGAGAGCTAACTTGTATGCTTTCCTCTCAGAAAGCTACTGTAGCCAGTTAGAAATGTACTCTTTCACATCCTTTCTCCTCCTGCCCTCATGAATCTTTCCTTTTCAGCAAAGGGGAACACTTTGAATGTGCCTACAGGCTACTGTGTTTTTCATTACACAATCAATGGATAAAAATAATAAATAAATAAATAAATAAATAAATAAATAAATAAATAAATAAATAAGGAATCTTGAGGGCAAGGTGAGACTCCAGGACTATACACTTTTAAGTCAACTCATTAAGCACTATTGTAAAAGAATTTCTTATTTAGTAAAACAGGGATGTTACAATGTTTTTAGAATGGTATCTTTTCCATTTGTTCACATTAGGCATCTTCCCTCATAAGTGGGTTCTGGCTTTTGACTTTGAGGAGTTTTTGTTGCATCTCCTTTGCAGAACTGACAGTGAGTGGTGCCTAAACTGCAGACCAGACACAAAATCTGGACCTCTCCCACGGTCAGAATTTTCCTCTGGTAGCTGTTGACTGTGTTAGCAGATCCCTGTTGAATCCAAGGGTGTTTGGATTGCCTCTCCAAAGGAACTAGTTGTCCCCAGTGCATTGCACAGAAAGCACTCTGAGGGGTTTGGCTTCCATTTGTTTTGGCACCAGCCACCTAAAAAATAACCACTTCAAAAAATCACTGCAGTTCTCTATCCATCTGTCTTTAGTGGTGGTGTGAGACAATTTTATTCTAAGTTGCTAGCACTGAAGGAGTCCTACTTCAATGAAGTATCACTACAGAACAGAAGCTGCTCTTCAGAATATTTTTGCAGGATCATGGAAAAGTGAGAAGATGAAGAAAGTTCATTTTGACTAAGGTTTCTGTGGCTCTCTGTCTCCGTTATAGATATGCTCATTAGAAGCCATTGCAACAGGCCCGTGTATACGTTTGAAGTTAAACACCTGCATAAACTTTGGCACAATGTGATCACAGCAATTAGCAGTTATACTGGTAGTTATTTTCATTTGCTCTCATGCTAGATTGATTTGTATACTTTAAAAGGTTACCAAAGCACCATGAAGTCATTAAATATTGTCAGGATATGAAAAGCTTGGTGAAGAATTTCAGTTTCTATAGTAACCCTAATAAAACCACAGAGGAGCAAGCATATATATTAATATATATGTATATATATTATTTTTTATTTTATTTTATTTATTTATTTGGTAAGAATCTGCCTTACGTAGCAGACTTGGTAAGTGAAAACAAACCAGCTAATGACAGATTTCATTGAGGTTTCCATCAAAGAAACAGATTGTTGCCATGGGACACACCTCATTTACAAAAAAAAAGTAAACACAGTCTGAAGTCAATATATTTGTTTTCTTAACTGAAATGAGAAATTACAATCATTCCAACCATTTTTTTTCCTTCTTTTTGGTCAAAGAAAATAGTGTCTTTTCATTGTTTTTCCATAAGCCAGGAAGAAATTCTCCAAGAATGGGAAAGATGCAATTCAATTGCCTAGGAATGAGCATCTGGTGTTACCTGAGATTCCTCGAGACTTGATAACAAGGCATCATTTGTACAGGGAGAGGCAATATGACACAAGATCTATAGGCGATCCACATCCATCTGCAACAGTAGCTGGAGGTCACATCTGCTATACTAAGCATGTCAAGTTGCATTAGGGACATGTTTGGTACCTGCTGCCCACCCAAATGAATGCTGTGTCACCTTTGTGCTGAACAGAAGCACAATCCTTGGTGTGCACTCTGTGCTGAATCACGAGTGGTGGCCTCACTGTCACACTGGTAATGAAAACAGAGAAGTCAGAAACTACAGTTATGGTTGTCAGCAATTCTAAAGCTATTCTCTCTCCTTCAACTCCAAAATTCATGCTAAGATCTCATTAGGAGTTAATAGTTTTTCATATAGAAAACAAAACGTATATTATTACTGCTTAGACAGTTTGTGCAAAATCAAGTATAGAAATCAGTGTTTTGTTTTAAATATTGGCATTGGCAGGTTCAGAAGGAAAATAAAAAGAATGCACTAAGAATTTCTAAAAGACATAATTCAGTTCTAATGACCCTCTTTAAAAATGCAAGACTGTAGTATCATAAACTAAATAGTCATTTCCAAGAAATTCTATGTCATCCAGATCCAAGGGACTAAAAATGTTCTCCAGCAGTACAGAAACACCTATCTACAGGAACAGCACAGCATCAGCACTGCAGGAAACTGAATTCTAACGTGTATAAAACTATTGATTACATCATATAGGTAACAGTGGGGTACAAGCAAAAGCTATATCATCCATCTGTGTGAATATTTAAATAGTACAATAAAATTCAAGATTTCAGCTATTAGTACAATATATATATTAAGTGATTTATTGAATGTTACTCATACACCCTTTTGTAAAACAACATAAAACCAAACTGAACTGTCCTACATTATACTCAAAAAAAGCATGTCTTCTTCAAAGAAAGCAATCACAACACAGAATCTAAAATCTCCAGATAATTTTAACCAAACATAGCACAAACAAGGATATAGACCCTTATTACCCCTCAATGCTGTCTTGCTACTGCCATGTTTCCTTTACCATTTCCTTTACATACATTTTAATCAAGCATTACCAGTACTTCATCCCCTTTTTGCAGTGTGTTTATAATGGTTATTTAACAAAATAATTACTTCAATAGAACTACATTTCCCAGACCATTTTGTAAAACAGTTATTTTTTGACAGCTCTCAAGACCCATATAACAGGAAACCACCTTCATGAACCGTTGTCAAGATTTTAAAACCCAGTTGAAACAGCCTCTATACCAATTGGCACTGTAGATATTTTATCAACTCCAGGCTTGCAGGTATTTTTAAATAAAGAGGAAAAAATCATTTTTATAGAGACATTATCTTGTCTCAGCTTACTCTACTGTAGTATCTGTACACTGCTGTCTATTATAACTAAATTCTTTATAATAAAGTTTGGAGGTTGAAGAAGAATTTCTTCAACACGGGAAATGTTAAATGATGTAGTACAGAAACACCTAGGGCTGTTTTGAGAGCTTCCATTTTGAAGCCTTACGAAGTCCTAAAAACAACAGATTTTTTTAATGACGACTAATATTAACTTTCACATTATTAATCCATGCTAATTTCTATTTCTTTAATACTTTCTAATATTAGAGCCTATCCCCTCTTTTGGTGGGTTGGTTCTAAGGCTCTGGGGGATGAAAAATGGATTCAGAATTCCAGAGGCTTTTCTTTCTCAATTTTGAAAAGAAACACAGTACAAATATCACTGCCTGTGTAAAACTTTAGAAGTTTTCTTGTTTTTAAGAGTGGAGGTTGATGGATTTTATAAAATCAGGCCAGAAATTACTTCAGTAAAGACTCCTGCTGTATCAGCATATCTGGATGAAAATCATCTGTGTAACATGATGTATGGATTTTCTTTTCTTTAATTAAAAAAAAAAAAAAAAGTTGAGAGCTCAGTGTTAGTAAGAAAGAGCTACTTGTGATAAAGATTATATGAACACTAAACTAGCTTATAAATTATTATTTTTCTTCCAACTTCTATGATATTTTGAAATTACACATTTGATGTAATTTTATGTCTCTGAAACAAAGATGTGGACTGCATTTTCTTATTTGATTAACAATAACTTTAACAGTTGAATCTTCTCTGGAGGGATACAAATATTGGTGCTGCCAATTGCAAGACTGTCATAGTAAGGAAATGCTTTGAGTCTAGCTAGATCTTGTAAGCTGCGGGATATGAATGAACCATCCTTTAAGTTTAGGACCACAGATAGTGGACAGATTTTGATTTCACTCATTAAGAAGAAAACAACTTTTTGTTCCTCAAATTACTGTGTTTTCTAATCTGACATCAAGTTCTAAGTTTACAATAGAGAGAAAAACAAGATGAGCACACTTCTTTGGACTTCCTTTCATTTCTTTCATTGAATTAAGATCTTTTGTCTTAACATTGCTGGAATAATAATACTCTCCACATCTATTTTATTATTATTATTTTTTTCTGATTCTTTTTGATTTGGAGCAATTTTAAGATTAAACATTATTTCTGAACTTTACCCATCCTGTATTCTAGTGCATAAGGATCTAACTAAAATGACTGAACCATTAATATTTTATTTAAATTTTTATTCAGAGTTTATTCTTCAAGAGCCCATAACTTTTTGGTTAACCTTTCACAAGTCTGGCTTTTACATTTAGTGAGACATGGAGGACCAAAGGTTTGCAGCAATTTTATTGCAGTAGGTTTTAAATAAGAAATTGGTTTGGCATTAACCTTTTTGTCTGGAAAGGGGTTAACTGGGGGACGGTATTGTAAATATGATTTTCACAGCTATGGTTGTTGCAAACTAAAACACTTTGGAAACACATGAAAGACAGTATAGTGAAGGGTAAAGTTGGGTTTCTATCTAGCATATTTAATATAAGAAAGGGTAGTTGGGCAGTTGTATAAAGACCTGTGTTCTAAAAACATAACTTAATTGTTCACATCCTTTGCGTTAGGTGAATAATAATGAACAGATGCAGGATGCATAAGAATAACCTCTTTACATAGTCCAAGTGGAATAAACATTATATACATTGTTTTAAAGCTTTAGGACAAAAGCTCAAGTCCTACAGTGAACTCTGTTTTGGCACACTTGCACGCATGCTTTACTTCAAAGGAGATGTTTGTAGGTATAAGGAAAGGCCCTCACTTGTAGAATACTTTATCCAATTTTCTGTCAAGGCAGTGCAGCTGATATTAGTGTCCCCTGGACTCATTCCTTGGGCAAATTGTTGGACTAGATGACCTGGGGGGGTGTCTGTTCCATCTTGTTTTTCTACAGTTCTGTATCATGCAGCTCCCTGTAAGACTGTTGTCAAAAAGAAAATTCACATTGATCCTGTTCCTGCATGTGAAAGAAAATAGCATCTGCCAAGGCATTGTTTTATAAAGCTACTGTTGACTACTGGCCTTTCTGCTTAAAGAAATTTGAATATTCATATCTTCCTCTATGTGAAAAACCAACAGGACATTAACACTGCCATAACTAAATACCACAAATCTTGAAATGTAAGCATATGTTTCTTTCACACATTCCCACTTTTATGCTTTAATTTGTCCCAGCCTACCTGAAGTGTTTTTACTCAAATTAGATCTGTTACTAGTATAGAATTATAGCTGTTCTATTTATGTGCTATAAAAATGAAGTAGAAATGTATCTGGATATATTTAGGATTGAATATTTTTAGGATTGTTTCCTAATCTGCAGAGTAAATCTAATGCAATATAGAGCACAAGAGATCACATTATTATCCTTATAGCTATAATATAGGGCATCATGAAGTAAAAAAAAAATAATAATAAAAAAAGATACCATAGTGAATATTAAAAATAAAATTATTTCTGTCATTTAGAACATTGTATTTGTTTCACAATACAACTAAGAACACAGCATATTTGTGTAACACATTCTGTTTATTGAAAAACAGACACAAAATGGGGTACTTTAACTGCATATTATATCATGTGAACAAAAGATCTGTCACAAAACACCAGAAAAAATCACAGTAATGAATGAAAATATCAGCAGCCAATTGTTATGCTAGTTTTTGGGACTTGCTGCAGCAGCAAAGTTGAGATTTAGGATGACTGCATCAATTACTAACTACTAATGCTATAAAGATATCCTTAGCTTCTCAAGGTAATATAAAAGACACATTTATATCCCATTTTTCAAGCATTGCACTTTTACTTGAACTGTATAAGAGGTGAACTCTTGAAAAGTCAATAAAAATTAACAGTTTCCTTAAGAAATCAGAGGTTGTTTCCTTGGGAAGTATTGTGTTCTAATTCTCCACTAATTAAAACCAAACAACAACAACAACAAAAATATCTAGAGGCCTGAGAATAAGAGCCAGAATTCAGGTATTAGCCATGCGATGTGTAATATTTAAGGAAATCTGTGCTTGGATAGATTTTAAGCCTTACTAAGCACTTCTTAAACTAGCACACATTACTGGCTGTTCATTGCCAAAATAATAAGACAGTGCATCAATAAAATTCAAACTATTGATTTTTAGTAACTTGTTTTTCTTCTGACCAAAAATAAATATCTCAGTTTAAGTCACAGAATTGCATTAAGTCAATATCCCAAATTATTAAGGAAAATGATTGGGCAAAGGAGAGAAATTACACTTGATTTAAGCCTTTTAGCAGGAAAGCAAAGGCCAATTTTTGCCTTAACATTTCACATTACACATGGAACTAGAGTGAAACAGTCCTGTCTATTACGTTCCTTCATTTTGCTAAAACCTAATTTGGTGACAGAAGTGCTGTTATAATTGTAACATATGGTTAGGACTATTGTTTTCCATTTGAGTTCAAAATTAAAAATCTAAAATAAGGGCGTTCTCATCTATTGAATTCTCAAGAATACTTTGTAGAAACTGGTTATTTTTTATACAGTGACTTCTCACAGACACATTTTTTTCTACCCAGCCCCCAAAGCAACAGAGCTCTCTCAACATTTCTTATATTGCTGTCTTCTTTGCATTTTGTCTTGTTTTCACAACACATTTAGGACTCACAAATCTGGGACAACTTCTAGAATTTCTCTTTAAATCCCAAAAGCCAAACTGTTAATACACAACTGCTAGGCTGTATTCCCAGAGCTCTTTCCCCTGGGATTTATTAGTGCTCTGATTTTTTTATTTATTTTATTTTTTTTTAATATAACTGTATTTGATACTTCTGCAGATGTTTTTTGTTGTTATTGTTACATCACAAACATTCCAATATATTCTTTGCCATTATAACCAGTCCTCCAGTTTGTTATTGTTTTTGTGTTTGTTGTTATTGTTGTTGTTTTAAAAGGACAAATAATACTGATTTTTGTCTCCTAAGTTGTTGGCACAATACCTTAATTCTTTAATCATTCTCAAAACTGGATGCAGGAGATAGCTAATGCAAGATAGCTAAGTGTAAGATAGCTAATAAGATACCACCTTATAATTGTAAAGCTAATATGAGGGTTGCAACAACTGTCCTAATAACACACTCTCCCCCTCTTCCTTATGTAATGGTACCTGATTTTGTGACCACTCAACATTCAAGCAATGCACAATACAAATACTGTTTTTCTCATGCTATGAGACAACTAATGGAAAGATGAATCCTGATAAACAAATTAAATTGATTCTTCCATCCAGATTACTTTATCTTAAACAGTGAAATAAATATAATGCTATATATGTCATATAACTACTATAGAATGTAAAATTATTACAAAGAACTGAAGATTACTGTTTTATTAATACCATGTTGCAGGGCAGGTACTTTCAATTTCAATTTCATCTCAAATGAAATCAGCCTGGTATTGAAATGGAACTTCACTAGTTTATTTACTGTCTATATCAAGATATGCTAAACCTACAGAGTTAATATTCAATTTGCTTAATGCAAAAAATTTAGAAAAAGATAAGTGTAATACAGAAACTTATTATTCCAAAATATAAAACCAAAACACACTGATCAGAAGTTGCATTTGAACTGTATTTAAGCTTGTCATGTAATGGATTTAAAAATTGGTTTTCTTGTGAGACAAACATCATAAATATAGTATTTGACACAATTCTGCCTTTCTACCATAGGTTCTCTCTTTTTCTAATACTAATGATTATCAAGGTATGCACAACTGAGACTTTCTAAAAATATATATTTTTTGAATATATTGGTTGCCTACTTTGTGATAGAATGAAATTAAGCAGTGAACCCACACCAACATTTCATTGCAGAGATGGTATTGATAGGTGGCTTGACAACATCAGCCTCAGAAAACAGAATTACTTTGTTGTAAAAGCGCAAATGACATTATTTGGATCTAGACATAAAAACACACTAGCCTGTTCAGCAAGTGCTAGTGAACTGAGCAAATCTCTGATGACAAATGCTTGATGGTTGTTTCTGTCCTTTTCTTCTCTGAATCACAGAAGATAGTTAGAACATAGGATACCGAGAACATTTTGCGCTGCTTGATTCTTACGTTGTAGCATACTTGCCTGGCAGAGTGGGAGCACTTATAAAAATCAATGTTTCACATATTTTCTGTATACTTTCTTTGAGCAGAAGGCAAAGACTTGCTGTCTTTCATGGTGAGTTCATTCTCTTTCATCTGTTGCCTGTAGAAGGTACAGAAGGAGCATGTTCCCATTCCCCAACAGAAGATGAACTGGTTATGGTGTACTTTGAGTATAGCTGATTTACTTTTCAATGGCTCCTTTGGGGCTCTCCTACCACTGCTGCTTTGCATCAAAATCTCACTTCAGGTAAGCAAACACTTAGAGGTCACTCATAAGAGCTCATTATTTGTGTGTGTATTTAGGTCTCATCGTACTCTGCAAAGTCTTCATTAAATGCTTTCTGGTTCATTCTAGTAGCATCTGGTGTAGCTGAATACCTGGGCTGAAAACCGCTACCTTCTAGAATTTTAAACAAGATTTATTTATTTATTTATTTTCCCCAAAATTGACATTTTACTGTTATCCCTTCTCCTTAACAGAACTAAAAAATTTGTTTCATGATTATCGTGTCTGAGTTAAGTCTGAGTTAAAAGCAAATGCAATAAACTACCAGCACCAAATGGCCTCTATTATGTATCTTTAGTTTACCCTACCTCTGCAGATCTGAGCAGTCTGAACAATGCTATTTTATGATACATTATCAGAAGGAAAGAAACTAACTACAATTTTCATGCAGAATAATGAAAGAAATAGAATATGAGTAGATCAGAAAAGAATTACCACAAAAAGTAGTGGTAGGTAGAAGACACTAATGTAGTGGATTTCTTTCAGGGTTTGGAGTTCTTAATATTCCTCACTCTTAACTGCCACTCTTTCCACCTGGTAATGAAGTGTGGGTGTTTTACCCTGCTGAGCAGCTGAACTGCACCACAACCACTCTCTCACTCCTCCTCGTCAAAGAAAATGGTGCAGAAAATAGAATGAAAGGGCTACCAAAACCTCGACATATAAACCCAATAAACAAGGAAAAAAACAGAGGTACTTTAAGATCTCAGGTAAAAACAGATAGGAAAACAAATTATATCATTCTGAATTAAGACATATTTCTTAGTAAAGGAAACATCACCATACAAAGATAAATGTTTCAAGAGATATCAAGGTTTTTTTTGATATCTCAACTATTAAGTTATATATTATATATAGTTATATATATATATATAATATATATAATATATATATAATATAATATATATAATATAATAATATATAATATATATATAATATAACTATATTATATATAGTTATATATTAATAGTTATATATAATAATATAACTATTATTATTTTGATAACTACAACTATTAAGGTATGGCTTATGAGGTTTGGTAGTTAGGAAAGGCAGTCTATGAAAGACTGGTTTTTAATGAGATTGAATGAGAGAAAAAAAAAATAGCAACTGTTTTACATTGGAAAAAGCTGTCCAAACAACAGAAGAAAACATTTACTGGCACACAACATAATGTGCGAAAAGAGGTGTAACCAGGATGATGACAGGTATAACAAAGATAAGGGTAAAATAGATTTTGGCACCACCCAAGATCAGAGCAATAAAAGAGGCATTTGGAAAGCCCAGATGCATGTAGCTTCATAGCACATACAGATCGTTCAGCCGGGTACAAAGCACATCATATCTACAAGAATGCTACACAGGAAAAAAAAAATGCATACAATTTGGCAAAAGTTCAGAGCAGAGAAATTCAGCAATAATGCAACATTCTTTTATAGCTACAGTCCAGGATCAAGAAAGAAGTAGTGAAAAACTATTTATAAGCCATTTTATACATACAGAAGTATACTTAAAATTTTTATTATATATAAGAAAGAAAGAGTATACAAAAAGAAGTCCTTTCACCATGACTATACCAAAATTTTTTGCATCATCACAACTATATGAAATATTAGGAAATACATAAAGGAAAATGTCAAAATGTAGATTTTTAATAAAAACATGTACAGAACCGATACCGCGACAGAAGGATGTAAAATCATTGCATCTTAATTAAAGCAAAATTAGAAGAGACTGTTTAATCTTATGAAATAGCTCAGTGCAAAGAAAATAAAGTTCTTCGTGGTGTCTGAAGGTAGATCATATGATCAAGGCATATGTGCATGCAGTTACAGGACTACATGCACCATTAAAACTGCCATTAGCAATAATGTATAAGCAAAAGAAAAAAGCCCTGTGGATCATGGCTTACATGAATATAATGAACAAGGTGGTGAACTCACTGCAGTGTATTGCCTCAATTACTGTACAAGAAAATGGAGAGGCTGTTGTGATGCTTTTAAAAGCCGGAAAAGAATAATGAGGAATGCTAAAATATGCCTGCTACAAATGATGTCATCGTTGATCTTTCCAGTTCTTACACATTTCATGTACTAGGTGCTCAACCTGGATAGCAGGTCAGCCCAAGCAGAGATTAGTGACACAGTTTTCCGCTCTCTGGAAGACAGCAGTTCAAGAAATGATTTTTATCATAACAGTTGCCCATGAGATTTTTAAGGAAAGTTAAATGATATACTAACAGGATTGTTCAGAACTAGCCGTTATGAATGTCTGAAACAGCAAAATTATGGCAAAATCTTAATGTCGCAGGCAAAAATATGAGGAGGTGCAACCTAGAACTGAATTACAGTTAACAGAGAACAGGTGTGGGTAAGTTAACCATTTTGATTATGTCTAAGAACAGAGGAGTACCTACTTCTGAGTAACGAGAGTTAGTGTTATAAGCAATTAGAAATATTTTTCTTTCTTATAAGAGCTGAAGAACATAATGAAGATGATAACTTAGGCAGAAGTCTAGAGCACCTTGTGTGGGAAAGAAGTAAATGATACTGGGATCACAGTCCGAATGATTTCACAGAGGATGTTTACCACACATTTTCAACAACAACAAAAAAAGGTCATTTACTTGTTTTGCTGTAGTATCACTGGTTCAACACCCCTGCTCAAGCAGGGACAGCTAAAGCTGGTTGCCCTGGAGCATGTCTAGATGTTGTTTATTTTTTTTTAAGATCTCCAAGATGAGAGACTCCACAATTTTTCTTGGTAGCCTGTTCCAGTGCTCAGTCACCCGCACAGTAAAGCCCTGATGTTCAGACGGGACCTCCTGTGTTCCAGTTTGTGCCCATCACCTCTTGTCCTGGCACTAGGCTCCACTGAAAAGAGGCTGGCTCTGCTCTCTTTACACCCTCCCTTCAGGTATTTATAGACATGCATAAGATTCCACCGGAGCTGTCTTTTCTCCTGACTGAACAGTCCCAGCTCTCTCAGCTTTTTCTCATAGGAGAGGTGCTTCATTCTCTTCATCATATGTGTGGGCCTACATTGGACTGTCTTCAGCATGTTTGCTTCTCCCAGGTACTGCAGCCTGGACATGGCATTCCATGTGTGGCCTCACCAATGCTGAGTAGAGGGGAAGGATCCTTCAGCCTCCTGGCAACACTTTTCCCAATGCAGCCCAGGAGGCTGTTGGCTTTTGATGCTACAAGGACACACTGCTGGCTCCTGTTCAACTTGGTGTCCACCAGGACCTCCAAGTCCTTTTCTGCAGAGCTGCTTTCCAGCTGGGTGGCCACTGGCATGTACTGGTATCTGGGGTTGTTCCTCTCCTTGCACTTCATAGAATCACTGAATGGTTTGCGTTGGAACATACCTTGAAGACCATCTCCCAGGAGAAGGACATCTTATAGCAGGTCAGGTTGCCCTGATCTAGCCCTTTCTGAACTCCATGAGGCTCCTGTTAGCCCATTTCTGATATTTAATATCCAAAAATAAGGTACAAAAGAAATGGAAGACTTAGATGAGCATGCACATGCCACAGTGGCTATGAATAATGTGGCAAAGAGCTTATCTGCCAGAATTTTTTTTCTCCTCATGCAAGCTACTTTTTTTTTTTTTTTTTTTTTTTTTTTTTTTTTTTTTTTTTTCCCGCAAATCTTGCTTCTCTTAGAAATAAAACATAGAGAAAGAGTGAATAAGATATGAAACCCATGTAACAGATCTTTTAAAAGAAACAGCCTTAGGAGTAAATTTCCTTGTGGATGAAAGTGGCCTTAACTTTTAACTGTGGAGCAAACAGGGTAAAAGAGAAAGCCACAATTCAGAAGAAAGCCTCCAGAGCTTCTGAAAACATTTTGTGATACATGTGTTGATTGATAGTTTGCTTGTTTATTTCTTCATACTTTAGTCCAAATTCAAATAAAATAAAAAAAAAAAAGAAATAATAATAATAATAATATTAAAAAGAAATAGCTACAGCTATACTGAGGTAAGGAGTGCAATGATAATTTCAATGTGCCTAACAGAAATTGGCAAGTAATATATTGGAGCACTAAGGAAGCCAGCACCTACTTAGCAACATGCTAATCAGAACCATGGTGAGTCACATCAAGGACATATTCACTAAATGTGGTATTTGTGACAAACTATTTCCCAAAATAGATTTTGCTTCTATAGGTCTTCATCTGTATGCATTTTAATGAGCCGAAGGCTTAAATAATTAATAATTCCTTAACAGTCTGCTACGGTTTGTGCTTTAAATCAGGACCCGCTAAGTCAGAGGTAAGAAGTACATTAAAGCCATGTAAAGTCTACTATGGTCAGTGGCAGCTTAATATGATTGTTGAGTAAATGGAATAACACCAGTCGTATTAAATAAAAATGAGTGGACAGTAATTTGGGCAAAACCATGAATATCTCAGTGCGGTTGCAATACTAGGAACATGACTTAGTTGTGAAAATACTGCTTGTTATTCTGACCCAGTAAATAAGGAAAATGTGCCTGCAACAAGTTGTGCCAGAGTGAGGATGCAGCTCAGTTACAGCCTCTTTGCACAATCCTCTGACGTCCCTTCATCTGTGTCAAGAGGTACAAGAAGTAAGGAATTGAATTGCACAGCAGAGGGCAAAGGTACTAAAATGTCCTAGTGCTTCAATTATGTGGATATTAATTTTGGCATCTACCTTTTCTTCTTAATAATTGACAGATGCTGACAGGTCACAGAGCTGGTGGTTTCAGAGCTGTTACTCTGATGTTGGTTCCCAGCTGATAAACACCTACTGGACTAACTTCGTGAGACTGCCATGTGCATGTAGACAGCAGAGTGGACATGTGTAAAAAATCCTGTTTATTTTACTGTTGGAGAGTAGGCGTAAGCACTTTAACTGTGAAGTTTAAAAGTTCGGACTCATGATTTTTACACATTTGTGAAAAGTAAAGCTAGTACTTACTGGACAGTTCCTCGACCAAGCTGTTTTTCAAGCTTTGTATAGATTGCAGTAGCAGGAAAACAATCAGTCCTTAAGATTTGTGTTTTTTTTTGGACAGTAAGAACTGTTTTGGAGTTTTTTCCCAGGTAAACAGATAACCTAAGCTGCTTTCTATACCATGTATTTCCATCTGTTCTGTCCTCCTCATTTTATTACATCCTAGTGAATTTCACTGGAGAAAACAATATATTGTTATGTGCAGGTTTGAGTTTCAACGATAGGATAAATTGTGGATAATTTTACACTTCCTACGTTATTATAGACCTGGTGAGAAACCAGTGTTTAGACATACAGTAAGCCTTTCTATATTGAAAACCAGAGGGAATTGGTATACTTTAGGAAAAAATACTGTTGTTTTTTTATAAAACATCAAATGTTTATTTAATCAGGTACCGGGGGGAATACGACTTTTTCCAAGAAAGGTACATTGTGTTTTATACCATTTGTATAATAGAGCTAGCTTTTTGTCTGAAGTTCTGTATGCTGTAGAGGGACTTTAAATATATTTTTGGCTTTACAGGCAAAGGTAGGGATTATTTTGCTCCAGGTCATTCAATAAAGATTACACTCCTACATATTGTTCTGTGTCAAAGTTGTGTGTGTCTGCCTGTTTCACAACAGATGGCTGCATTTCAGTATTTTTTTATAGAAGATGTATATAGAAGGTTGAAATAAAAAATTCATTGTAATCCAACTTTTTGCAGTTGCTTGTATGTTTTAGTTGTATCTGTCAAGTTTGATGTCATGCAGGAGATTTTAAAAATACATTTCTGTAAATTTGTTTCTGGTTCTTGTTACTGCTGGGTCAGATTTATTTGGAGGGGTAGTACAGCGAATGTAAATCAAGTATATTTTATACTGTAGAGCATCGAACATTTTTTATGAGACATTCCAGTCTGTGAAATATAACAAGATGCAACATACCTTAATAGATGGCCCTTCCGTTTTGAGGGTGAAAGAGCACATGTAATTCTCAGAAGGGAACCTTAACCCCTGCTTCTAAGCACTGAGTGAGTGATTTCTCATGTTAAGCTTTTTTTTCTCCATTTTGCAAGGACATGACTAAGATGCATTACAAACCTATTTTGCATGAAATACAAATGGGAGATTATTCAATTATTGTCACAGAAAAAAAAAAAAAGATTGTTTCAGTGGTCTTTTAACTGTAGCTGATCATGTCAAAATGATTACAAAATTTAGTATTAGGATTTCGGCATCAGTGATTTTGTATTTTTGTTTTGCCCTTGTGCTGTGTTACTGAGGAGAATGGCTGTTCTCATTTACTCTGGGTTTTTGTCACCAAAGACTCGTTGATAAAACACCTAAGGTCTAACGAGGAGGCTTATGTAAAGTCTCAAAGCTAAAGATCAAAGTGAATAATGATGTAATATACCAAGTGCATTCACTGAAAAAACAGGAAAATAGGCTTGAGTCTCTCGAACTTGCTTTCTCTTACCTGTGAAATGGGCCGCTACTGAACCACAAACTCACTTAAAGTCGTGTAATTCAGCGGTATGATTTTCTAGCTAGTATTTATGAAGTGCTTTGTGCGAGAGAAACAAATACAAAACGCTGGATAAACAGAACGAACGGTGTTCGGGGGAGGAAAAAAAAAAAAAAAGTTAAAAATCGTGCCTTCTGTTCTCATTTAAAGAGCAAAATCTCGCCGTTCTTGGCTCCTTTAAGGGAGGACGCTGCCCTCACCAGCCGCCCTCAGGGGGCTGAGGATAGCAGGTTCTGAGGCTGGGAATGGGGGCAGACATCCCCTCAGGGGAGCTCTGCCGTGGGGGTTTCAAGGGGACAGACCGCCCCTCGAAGCCCCTTAAAACCCCTCACGACCCCTCAGAGCCCCTCAAAACCCCTCAGAGCCCCTCACGACGCCTCAGAGCCCCTCACTGTCCCCTCAGAGCCCCTCACTGTCCCCTCAATACCCCTCACAGCCCCCTCAATACCCCTCACCATCCCTCAAAAACCCTCATAGCCCCTCAAAAAACCCTCACAGATCCTGAAAACCCCTCACAGCCCCCCAAAACCCTTCATAGCTCCCACCTACCCTCAGAGACCCCACCCCGCCCGCCCCGCCCCAGCCCAACCCCCGCAGCACGGAGGGGCGGGACAGACCAGAAGGGGCGGGGCTCTCGGACACACAGCCACCAATCCTTAGCCGCGGCGCCCCCCTAACTGACAGCCCAAGCCAGCCAATAGCAACCGGCGCCCCCATAGGCGGGGCGGAACACGAGGGGGCGGGACCGGTACCGCCCGTTGGGAGGAGCGGGGGCGGAGCAACGGTCAACGAGGGGGCGTGGCTTAACGGATTATGGGCGTGGATAAAGGGGCGTGGCCTCGGCGGGGGTATTTAAACCTGGCGCGGCGGGGCTCGCCCGCTCAGTCGGCGCAGCGCGGCGGCAGGTGTGGGTCTGGGCGCTGCGCCAGCAGCCTCCGTTATTATTATTTTTTTATTTTAAATTAATTAATTCCCCCCGATTTTTCTCCTTGGGGGCCAGCGCGCTTTGAACTGCTTCCTCCCCCCCAGCCCTAGCAGTGCGTCTCCATTAAAGGGATTTGTCCGTGCCCGGAGCAGGACCGGGGGAGGGGGGCTCGGCGCCCCTTCCCTCCCCGCTCTCGGCCGGGGGCTCGCGGCGCTGCCCTCTGGATGCGTCCCCGCAGCCCCTGGCGGGAGGCGGCCGGGGTTGGGAAGCGCTGCCTCCGAGGATTTACCGCCGCCCGGGACGCAGCCCCGCACCGCCGCCTCCTCCTCTTCTTCCTCCTCCTTCCCCGCTGGGGCTCCGGCTCCCCGTGCCTCCGGCATGGACGAGAAGTACCTGCCCGAGCTGATGGCCGAGAAGGACTCCCTGGACCCGTCCTTCACCCACGCCCTGCGCCTGGTCAACCAAGGTGAGGGGCGGCGGGGGGGGCGGCCCCTGCCGCGCTGCTCGAACTTTCTGCCGGGGTTCCCCACTTATCCGTGTCGCCTCCCTCGCTGCCAGCTCCCGAGGGGGGGGTTTGGGGACACCCCCCCCTTTCAGCCCTCCTTGGGGTCTGTGGGGCTGGGGGGTCACGGTGGTGGTTCCCCAAAGATGGGGGTGCTCGGCCGGACCCGCTCCGTCTCCCTGAGCGGCTGTAAATCCGGCACCGATATCCCCAAATCTCAGTTTTCCTCCAGAGATAGATTTCAGGCCACCAGAGACGGTCACTGGTTGATTTATCCCAAGCCGAGTTGCATAGGACGGCTTTGGGGTTTAGGAGCTTCTGCTTGTGTTAGAAGTTGGCTTCCCTGTTAAATGCCCCAAATGCTTTCCTAGTTTATCTTGCCTGGGGTGTTTCTGCATAATAAATAGTTTACAGTTCATAGATGCGTGATCCTTTTTCAAAAGGACACTATAATCTAAATCTTTGCCCATGAGCTTATGGCTCTAAGTATTGGCTGTACCTTAATACTTCAGTTATTTCATTGATTTTTTGAAAACATTCTCTTTTTCAATTATATACCTCCAGATAATCAAACAAAATGCGTTTTTGGTCATGTAGCTCCAGATAATCAGATGTGATTTTGTGTCCTCTGCATCTGGCATGTCACATAAGCTGTAAAGTGCTGGTTCTTTGTTTCAGTAAAGTCCCATGTGACTTACACTCTAATGCCTCATGTAAATTTGGAAATGGGCAATTAGCAGGTGACTTTCAAGTGCAGCTCTGTAGATAGACACTTAATAGAGTGCTTGGGATGGTCAAGTGAAATATGTTATGTTAGATCAGCATATAACCTAAGCAAAATCAAATGATTTTTGCTTCAACTGAAGTGATTGCAGAGCTGTACTCCAGTACTTCACATCACAGGAACAAGTCTCAATCAATGCTGCTTTTAATGCATTGACATACTTTTTGATGTGTAATGGACTGCAAATGCCAATCTCTAAATCTGATGGGGGATCAACTGTTGTGTGAAATACTGTGGAGTTACAGGTAGCTGTCAGTTTCAGCTGTGGAAAGCATATGCCATGTGATTTGTAGCTGTGTACCCTTGGGCTGTTGGTATTTTGCATGTTTTTCCTGATTCTGAATTTGGAAATGTGCCACTGATAGTGGGAGAAAGGGGATTGGATTAACAAACAGATGTTTGTTTGCTATAAGTGCTAAGCTTGATGGCTAAGAATTTAAGGCTGCAAATTACTGAAGTTACTTTCAGTTAGTAATAGTGGATTTTTTAACATGTACAGATTGTAAATCGTAATTACTAAGAAGTTACAGAAGTATGTATATTATTTCAAACAGTGTTTATGGAAGTATATAATGGAAGTATATGATTCTACAACTATTACTAGAGTCATGACTCTGTGGGACACTGAGCTTTTGCAATTCCCACTGAAATTAAATCAAAGGGCAGGAACTCCGCTTGCTTTTTGTTTAATATCTGGTATCTGCATGCATACTTCCAGTACCAAAAATTGGTGTTCCCTGGAAAAAATTTAGATGACATCGATCCAACCTCTATTCTAGTCTTTATTTTTTTTGCTTAGTTAAGACAGTATTGTCTTAAACTGGAAGCATTTTGCCTGTCAAGTAAAATTATTAAACAGGACAGTATCAAACAGTTGTAGTTTAAGATTTCTGTAACTTCTATGAAATCCTCCTAGGCAGATGTACAGTCAAAGAATCAAAGGTAAATTGTCTGTGTAATAGAAGTAGGAGATGCATGAATAAGAAGATGCTTTACAGCCCCCATTGTCTTCACAAAACTTTATCAGTGTCTGGTTCATTCGTCTCAATTGTTATTTGCAGGTAAATTAATGCAATTAGTAGGAAAGTATATGTAATTTTAGTTTGCATTTTGTATGTCAGGTTCAGTGAGTTCTATGACAGTTTAATAAGGCAAATGAAATGGTTTGTCTATTTTCTAAAACCTAGCTTGTGTAGCTCTTCAGCTTAGAGTGAAGCATGCTTCAGTGCCTTCTCCTAGTTGTAGGAGATCTTACCAAAGGCTTTAAGTGCTTAAAATAACTGGCTTAATTATGTAATGGTGTTTCTGATGTCTTAATACCATTGTTTGCTACCTGCATTTACTTTAACTGAAATACTGTAGATAAGCCAACTTTCTGGAGAAACGTTGGATTGATTTGTACGAATTGTGTGGTTGAGCCAGCAAATCCTTCTGAGGTGCTGAAGCAGCTGAAGTATGTGCTCTTAGACAAAAGAGCAACATCACTAAAATTTCTACTCTACCCATGTTGGAATTTGGCTTCTAGGGAGAAGTGGTCCTGTGTATAGAGTTCCAAAAATTTGTTAATTATAGCTTTTGCACAAGTGGACACATTTGCATATTATACTTATAATTACAAATTATAATTTGGATACATAGAAATTGCATAATTGTAAGTGATACAGGAAAAATAGAGCTTGACATGCTTTCTAGTTTCAAGGTAGTCATCTGAAAAAGAGCAATGATGAGATGACTAGGATGCTGCAAGAGTATTCTTTATGGACAGTATTGTTAATCTCTTCGGGAATTGAGATAACTGTTTCCTTTCCCTAATAAGACCTTTCAGCATCTTCAAAGCTTTAAAATCAAAGATAAGTATCCTTCTTTGCCCTGGTATAGTACTGATTTTTCTTGTTCAAAACTGTTCAAGCATTTGGAGACTTGCCTTTTTGGGATGCAGTCCATTGCTGAAATTGTTTTAAAGAATCAATGACATATTTAATGTTTAAATTTTAGAGCAGTAGTAATCTTATGAAGGAGACTAGACTGTATCCTTTCCTGCCTCAAATGAGGTTTACTTGTATACTTGAACAGTAAGTCCCTTTAAAAAGGACTTATTTTTATCTGTACATGATTAAGCATGTTACAGGTCAGAAGCAGACTTCTTCTGCATGTGCAATAATATGCAATAAGATGTCCATGCTAATAGGATTAATCTGCAGCTGGTACCAGACAGTGGGTGCTGGAATGTTATGTCCAGTTACTGTCTTAAAGGTTCTGTAGATGCAGAATCTTGACAAGGATAAAGTTCTCTGAATTAGCAAAAATATAGTAATGTGTATTTTTCCAATTCATAACTGTCAGGTACTCTGCTTTGCATAAAAATTTTCTGTCTGTAGAAGTGATACTTCTGAGATCAAACCAACTCTTTATCACTGCGAGGCACTGAGCAGCTTTTCAATGTTTTTGATAGCTATTGACATTTTGGATTGCATGTGAATGTTGGTAAGTGCTCAAGTGTAATATAGATTGTAATAACTTAGTTCACAAGTGATGATATAAAATGCAGAAAGATTGGTAAGAAGAGTTACTTTATTGTCATCATTCTCTTTCAGACCTGTGCATGGTATTGACAAGTATTTTGTGAATGTTGAGTAAAGGATGTGAGATCATATGATAGAAGTTCACTGTGAAAACATGTCAATACCAGGCATGTTTTGTGATGGAAGACATGAGAGCTGATGTCTGGCACTTGCTTTGTATGATGGTAAATGTGGAGGTGAAAGAAACTAAGGTTAGGGCAGCTGAAATTTCTACATTAGGAGGTAGAGTCCCAGTATATAACCTGAAAGATGGGTTTTACTTCTATATAGACTGGCCTTGTATAATTCTTCTGATGATCTCATTTTACTTATTTTGAGACTGAAGTTAGTGCTTCAGTCACCAAGGCTACCCTTAAACTCTCCTCAAGAACAAGACATAGAGGAATAACAAGCCCTCTGATCAGTAGATGGCTGTATGTGCTAGCTGTATGATGTTGGGTCCCTTTGCTGAGCCATGTGACCAGTTCTGATTAGTACAGGTTTGCTGGAATTTGTGCTCAAAACTTCAAAAGTAGGAGTTTGGTAAACAAACATCTCCTAAAAACAGTACCTCCTTAAATGTCAAGGAAGGACTGTAAAAAGTATTGTTCCATTGTGGAAAATAGAAACCTGATTTTTTAAGCAGACAAGATAGCATTGTAAAAATAAAGTAAGGATGTAATAAAGGTTCCATAGATATTAACTTTGAATCAATCCCTTTAGGGATATGAAGGTTGCCAGGTGCTTACTAAGGATTTTCTTTAAGTTTTCATAAATAGAATTCTAATTTTCACAAATCTAAAAGGTGTATTTGATTGCATGTATTGAAATAACATACATAGCTTGTGATATAACTCTGTTAGTGAATAATCTTCTTGCTTTAAGGGCAAATGTGGGGTGGGACAGACATGCATGGTGCCTCCAGTTCCCAGTCCCTCATGGAGTTACACATCCACTACTGCTGTACAACCTCACATTTGCATTCACTTCTCACTGCATTCTCACACATGAGCGAAGAAATAACTCATTTGAGGTGTCCTGCTCTTGGAGGCTGGCAAAATGCTTTTTGAAGGTTGTAAGCATTTTGTAAAGCAAATGAAAAGCTGGAGGGATTTTAAATGTTTCAAGTAGCTTTAAGAGTTAATTCTGTAATACACCCTTCAGACTGAAAGATTTCTTCAAAGTCCCTTTAAGTTGTCATTCCTGGAGGTTAACTAGAAAGCAAAAACTGCTGTTATCTTCTCGTAATCAGACTTCAAAACCCTGCAAGCTTTCATAGACTACTGTTATTTTGCAGGCATAATGCACTGAGAAATTTGTGACAGTAATATGAATGGATGTAGCTTGATGGCAGCCCAGTAAAACCAGACAGGGCTGACCTAGGTTGTTTTGTTAATATAGCTTGAAAAAAGAATTTGAAGCAATCATTGGGGTGGTTGTCCCTCATGTCTTGGTCAGGCCATATATTCTATGCTCTGTAACACCTCATAAGCTGACACTTGTAGCTGCCTCACTGCTTTACTTTAGTGAAATGGCATGGGGAAAGTAAGTCATAGAGCTTGTGAACAATTAGATTCTTAGTCTCTTAAAAGTCTGGAGAAATGGTTTATCAGGCATTCAAGTCATGTTAACAGGGAAGCTGCAAAATGCAGCTTAAGATAATCATGCATACTTCACCCTGGGCTCATCTGCTCTGAAGCATGACTCTAGCCTGCAGCTGCTCACCGATGATCACACTGAGCCCAAAGCTGACTTCTAATTCACTTGCACACTTACTTTGGCAGTCAATGAGAGAGATCAAATTTAAAGGTTTCAAATTTAAGCTGACATGGTTTGTCACTTTCAATCCTTTTCGACACCAGCCATGCAAATTAAAACTCTAACCTTCTGAACACTTATTTACTGGCAAAATTGCAAAGTCACAGCACTGAATGGCTTCTCCTCTGGCCCATGGCTTGCTTGACTCTACTTGTGTGCCCTTAGAATTTATGCATGTGATGTCTCTGCCTCCTGAATTACCTCCATCTGACTTGAACTTGAAGTGTAATTGAGAAATAAGGTAGTGCTTTGATTTAAGAGTTGGTTATTGGGGTTCAGAGATGAGCAGCCTCTGTAAAGGGTTTGATGTGGTACTGCATGCCTTTTTAATTAATATTAAGCAGTTCCAGTAAAAAGCATGTTTAAATGGATTAACTGGTACCTGACATAACAGTCAATTTACCAGAAACTATTAGTTATCTGAGCTCTACAGGAGTCTTGCAGGCTTAATGTTTGTTATTAATAGTGATAGAGAATGATAAAGGACAAGTACACTGGGTAAGTGGCATATCTTGATAAAGTAGGGGCTGTTGATCTGCTTGACCGGCATAGGCTTGGGGAAGAGTGGCTGGAAAGCTGCCCAGCAGAAAATGACCTAGGGGTGCTGGCCAACAGACAGCTGGCTGAACATGAGCCAGCAGTGTGCCCAGGTGGCCAAGAAGGCCTACGGCATCCTGAGTTGTTTGGGCATGTGCAGAGAATAGAAATGAAGCTGGTGAAGACACTAGAAAACAAGAGATGCTGATGTGGCACTAAAGGATGTGATTTAATGATGGGACTTGGCAGGTCAGGTTTATGGGTGGACTTGATGATCATGAAGATCTTTTCAAACCTAGATGATCCTATGATCTGCAGAGATAGGGACCTGAAAAGTAAGAAGGAAAGTCTCCAAGTGCATCACTAGGTAGAAAATCCATATGGCCCTGTAACTAAGGTCATATGGACTAAAATGTCAGTCTTATGACATTCTAGGTACAGAATTCTGAACATCTTTATCTTCAAGAATATCATGGAAAGCTCTGCAAAATGCTTTGCAAGCTTGATAAAAGGTCTGTAGGCTGCTTGTTAGCCTGACTCATTTGTGAAAGTGATCGTTAACCTGTGGCTTGAGTGCATAACTACCTCCACAGAGGTAAATAAAGGTTCTTAAGAGGTCCTTTGAAGTTACTGTGCAATATGTAGCAAAGAGTGCAAGTGGAAAGTAAAGCACAGTACTAAAACTTTGCTTGATTAGCTGTTAAATCAAGTATAGGAAATACAAGACTTTTCTCTTGACATATTTGATTCAAAGTGAGGTGTGTGCTGTTCCCTCAGGTCCTGTCAGTATCCCCAGAGAGCAGAGAACTCAGTGCTTGCCCCTCCACTCCCCTCATGAGGGAGCTGCAGGCCGCCATGAGGCCTCCCCTCAGCCTGGGTTGAACAAACCAAGGGACCTCAACCACTTCTCATATGACTTACCCTCCAGACCCTTCAACCTTGTAGCCCTCCTTTATCACTCTCTAACAATCTTATCCTATGCATCATAGTGGTAGGCTAGATATTTATGACAAAGATGAAGCTGAAGAGTAACAACTAGAGGTTGGAAGGAAAATACTTGAAGCTGAGGAAGTGGTTGTGCCAGCAGAGGTTTAGATTGGGTATCAGGGAGAATTTCTTTCCAGAAGGGGTGGTTAGATGCTGGAACATACTGCATAGTCTAGTGGTTGCCATCCCTAGAAGTATTTAAGGAATGTGTAGATCTTGTGCTTAGGGACATAGTTTAGTAGTGGACTTGGCAGTTAGTGGATGGCTGGGCTCGATGATCTTATGGGTCTTGTCCAAACTAAATTCTGACTTCTGTGCCTTAAGCTGAGCTGTCTCAGCAGTTGAGCAGTGCCTGTTTTGTTCTCCTTGCCTATTTTAAAACATTTCTTTGCTAGAACTCATCTTTCTCATATTTTTTACTGTTCTTATGGCATGTGTTGTCTTTTAATTGTTTTACCTTATTGTCACGGTAAGATTCATAGGAAACTGAAAAGTTAAATTTCTGTCCTTCCTATTCTCCATTTCCAGTTGCTGTTTTGCTGGCTGCCTTCCATTTCTTATTTGATGTGTTTATCAGACTTGGCTTCAGCTAGCAGCTCAGCAGAAACGAAGTTGCAAGGCAGCAGCAAACAAATGTCAGTTCAATGCTTGTAGTTGGTAATCTTTAATCTTTGGCCTATCTAGGTGTTCTTTTGTAGGTTTTCAGGAAGGATTCCTTGACAAAATATTTGGAAACCTAAATCAGGAATAATTTCAGTAAACCTATTGCTCTTGCACTTAACAATTTCCCCTTTAGAAGTTTGGCTGTGCTGATCTTAGTGTAATATAGTGACAATGAAAAATCTGAAGTTGCAAATCCTTTGAGGATTTACTGTTTTCCTTCAACTTTATTAATCCACTTGGAGTGTACAATAGGAATAACCAGTAAGGGAAGGTGCCTTTTCATGGATAAAACAGAATCTAGTGAAAATTGCTGCTGTTGCTCTGACACTGAAGATCCTGCTGCATTCATTGGATGCTCGGAAAGTAAATGCATTTGTAGTCTCAACTGTCTCTGATCATCCAGGCGCAGTAACAGTATTCCTGAAGGAAAGTTCTTTTGAAAGCAGGAAGTTTTTAGATTTCTTCAGCTGTATTTTCTGCTTTTTTTGGGAGGGGGTAGTAGTGGTGCTTCTGAAATGTACAGATACCAAAGAACTGCTCTTAACACAGGAATTCTTCCTTTAGTATATTCTTGTGTTAACTGATAATGGACAAAACTTTTCCTTACTGTTTCCTTTTGATCTGTATCCCCCTAGGAGGTGGCCAGCCAGAGTGTGCAGTAAAGCAATGATCTCTGGTCAGCAGCTCAGTTTCCATTCTCTGAGCTCCTCAACTGTCAGGTACTGAGGATCTATGATTTTTATTTCTTAGCAGAAGAAAGAAAAGCAATGATGTACCCTCCTATGTGCAGACCTGAATGATACAGCTTGGAGTAAATTGGTGTGAAAAGTTGCCCTTTTATCTTTCACCGTTCTACAGACTTAAGTGATATATTTCCATTTTGCAGCAGTGAAAAACTGAGGTTCATCATAATGTCTGTTTAGTTCTTTCATATTTTTTTGCTGTGCTTAAGTATAGCCCACACAACCAAATTTGGCCCAAAACACTTTTCCCTCCTAGAACTGCCTTCAAATGGTTTGAGCAAATTTCTTACCATATTTGCATAGTTATAAAAGTTCTGAAGCCCAGAGTGCTTTTCACTGTACTAATTACCTGACTGCTTCCAGCCTGCTTTGGTTTTAGGAGCAACATCTGATTTCTGTGGAGAAGGGCACATCACAGCTGACTTTTCCTGTGCCTTACAGGGGCTCCCCAAAACTTTTGTGGTAGGTGTCGGGGTTTCCTAAAACAAAACAGTTTATGAATCATTTGACCTTCTTGCTTAGATCCTGGTTGTTTGGAAGAGAACTTGCATCACTTCCAGTTTGAAGATCCATAGTAACTAGGTTGTGGTGATGTTTCTGGCTCTAGTTAAACTTCCTAGAGCTATTCTAATAATAGTCTGGACAAAGACTGTGGGGTGAAATGTGGTCCTGAAGACTAAAAAGGACTAGTGTGACCCAATTTATCTGGTCTAACAAATTGTTCTTAAAGATTCTTTTCACTTACTATATACACTTGACCTTTTTATTACACCATGCATTCATGGTCTGGAGGAATACGATTTTTTTTCTGGCCAACTGTATAAAAGCGTGTAACAGGGTTTAACAGTGTTAAAGCTTACTGTATCTGTTCTTTAAGTTCTCACAGGTACCTGTTAAGGTCATATGAAGCAAGCTTCAGCAATGACAAGAGTATACTAAAATACTTGAGGGAAGGGATGTATTTCTGAGACTTCTTTCAGCCTTATTTTCTTGTGAATTTGGATATCAGGTAATTATGAAGTATTAATTGGAGCAGAATGAGCAGAAGTGTCCCACAATGGGATTTTCTGTCAGATTCCTACAGAGGATCTTGGTGATTTTTGAAATTAAGACAACTTCTGGATACTATCCTTCTGTCAAACACTGCTGTGATAGTGGTAGGTCACTAAGTACTAGAGTCATCATGTGGTTTTTACTTGTAGGTTTTTCTGAAGGGCTTTTCAGACATTTTTCTGAAATACAGCCTGTATCTTCAGCATGACAGCAGTGCTGTAGCTCTCATACTGACAATGTGTCAGCAGGGGGAGCCGGCATTCAGCCTAACGAGCATCTGCTGCTGTGTAGAAACAGAACTGTTGGGAAATGATGTTGCTCCCTTTTAAAGAAAGCTGGTAGCTGCTTCTGTGGGAGCTGTACCTGGCTGCTGTATGTATTCAGTGTTCATTAGGCATAGGGACTTTGTAGCCAAGCATTGTCTGCTTCTTGAAATGCAGGTCCCTCCTGCTGAAAATGATATACTGTAAAATGTGAGTAATATTAAATGATTCTCTAAGCTTCAGTCTTAACATGTGAATATGAAAAGTTGAAGGCTTAAAGGCTTCAACTGGTAACTGACCTGTTTGAAAACAGTATTTGCATCTGACTGTTTTGCCATCCCAGAGGTTTTCCTTTTTACTGCTTGTTGCTTAATCAGAAGCTTAGGCTTGTGTGTGCTGTAATTGTAGTAGAGCTGCCTTTGGGCTCAGGGTTTCCAAATGCAATTAAGATGTAGATGGAAACAAATAGATTTGGCCTGTACTGTTCTCCTGATGCATTCCTTAACTAGTGAGACCCAGGATGGTTTGGTAAGTGTTGAGTTTTAAAAGTAACACTTCACTAAGCCTTTAAACTGTAAGCTCTTAGAATATAGCAATTATCACTGATTAAATGGAGAACGCAGGGCAACTATCATATTCATAAGTCACTTATTCATAGATGCACTTAAGAAATTTATGCACCTCCTGAAATAATAGGCCTTGTTTGGAACACTAAGTAATAGCTCACATAGATTAATACAAGGTTAATTAAAAATGCTGATATGTATTTCATTATCGCATAAGTGGCAAAGAGATGGTTGAGGTCAGCTCTGTGAAGAACTCTAGACAAATTATCACTTTGAAATTAATGCTTCAGATAGAAGGAAAAAGATACAATGTGATCTCAAGTAAATTTCTTCAATGGGTAAGCTCAACATTGTTAATGTAATCTATTTTCTGTCTTTAAGTAGCTAGTAGCTCCTCAAGGCATTGATTCCTTTTGTCTATGTGTTCATGGCAATGGCCAGAGTTTTCAGTGGCTGTTTGCGTAGGCTAGAAGGCTCCCTGTTATACTGGCTTGCATGAAGATGCTGAGAAGTTAGCTGCTATCTATGCTAAGACAGAACCCGCCCAGTTTCTGAGCTGGTTTTTGTACTGGTTAAATTAATGGAAAAGTTGGAGTCGGATAGTTGCCTTTCCTGCTTGGATGCAGTGGGAAATAGAACTTTGCTTCAATCTGTACAGTACTTCCAGAATCCCTTGCTTAATTAGATATTATTGTATTAGTGATATCTGGCTGTAGCTCAAACTTGTAGTTTGCGGTGAGTAAATTTTTCAGAAGCAGCATTTATTATTCATAAGTCCTTGCAAATGGTGCTAATCATGTAGATAAGGCTTGTCAGCATTTGTGTGAGGCACTTTGGGCTCCTCATTTGGAAATTTTTGGTGCTGTTATCAAAGATTTGAAGCTTTTGTATAGTCACCTGAAGGAGAATAGCTGAGAGGAGAACAAACCTAGTCCCTCTTCCATTCAGGTTTGGCACTTGAAAACATGGCTGTAGATAACTTGTCAGTAATGGATGTCAAGCTGTGTTGTAATAAAACAAATGCTAGAGAAAGGGTTATTTTCCCTTCATTTTATTGATGACTAATTAGCTATTTGAGCTGTATAAATTAGTCAATCAGCTGTGTGTAATAACCCTTTTCCCCTCTCACCTTATAGCATTTCATCCTCATGACAGCCATCCTGACATGGGAGAAACTTGCGTGCAACTAATTGAAATACTAACAGAATAGTGAATGTGATTTCAAGCTAGGGCATGAAATGAAGAAATAAGAGCAGATGGCCCCTTCAGAAAAATAGATTAAAGAGAATGGATGCTTCTGGCCAGCTACATAGTTAATCCCTTGCTTCCTGTCAAGAGGTACTGCCAATAGCTGGTTATTATGCAAGGGGTAAAATGGAAGCTATATGAATTTAATGGAAAAGAAAAATGCTTTTCCAATCTCAGCTCTTTCAGATAATTTAGTGTTCATATTTTTGAGAGCTGTAGTAAATTGGAATAATAACCTATTAAATAATGTGTATTGCTTCAGAAGTGAATGCTATCAAAAGAGCAGCCCTGAGAATGGAGTTTTGTTCATGTACTGTAGAGATTGCGTAATGTCTCTGATATTTTCTTGCTCTGAAACACTGACCATTAGGTCTTTATACCCCCAGTTGGGGACTTAGAAATGTTTATGGCTATTTCTGCTGATGGTTTGATGAGAAGTTAAACTTTTCCCTGGTTAAATGTTCTTTCCAGTTTTAGTATTAATGGACAGTCAGATCCTGTTCAGTTCACTTAAGCACTTTTATTTCTTGGGTTTATATTAAATAGTATGTTTTTAGTTACTGTTTTTAACTAAATCAGTTATCTTTGCACTTGCTCAATGAATCAAGATACGGAAGTGATGTGAAACATTAATTTGTATATCAATACCTACAAGAACAATTCTTCATGAATGCATTTGTAGAATGAAGTGTGATTGATTGTTTTGGTCTTTAGTTCTCAAACATTTTCTGAATGTTTTGCTTCCCATGCATGATACAACAATCTGCCATATTGAGTGTTTACTGTTTCCTTTCAGCTACCATTCATCCTCTGGCTTCCCAGACCCTGCATTTCTTGGGCAGCTACACTTTTCAAATGCAGCCCCTTTTTCCACTCACATCTAGATAATACTTTGATTCTATGTTTTTAGAAATAGACGCACCAAACTTCCCATTTGGAAACATCTTAAATGATACTGAACCAAGAGTAATGATGCCTCAGGTTCTTGGTGTTGGTGCTTTTCATAATGTTGGCAGGAAGAAATGGACCAGGAACTTGACTATATGGGTTTATGAAGGCAGGGTAGGCATCTGGTCAGTTGAAGCTTCTGCATTTTCCCAGCATTACTCACTAGATATCTCAAACCAGTGTAATCAGTTTAGCTTTGATCTCTCTCACCTTCAGTGTGGATATACTTCGCTGGTTGTGAATTGTTCCACTAAACTGTCACCTGTCTTGTACATCACATGTGAGAATTACTAGCATAAAGGAAAAAAACATGAGTCATTACCAGGGAAAAAGTTGTAGTGGTGAGGAAAACAAGGTTTTGCATT